>NC_071394.1:106083253-106728503 GCF_022682495.2 Desmodus rotundus | reverse complement strand
ACCTCCCTCCCCCGACCTCCATTTCCCAGTTTTCCAAAAGCAAGGATCTGATGCATCCAGCTCATCTTTGGAGCTCAGGCCATGTTATAAGTTGTGGGCAAGCCTATGGTTTAACTTAAAAAGGAGCAAACCAACATCTACCTTGTAGGACCATTGCAAAGATTAGATAAGACGAAAATGCATAAATGGTCCCAGTGTATATTGGGCATATGGACACTCAAAAAGTTTCTTTTTCTTCTTTCTATAGTCAGTCCAATTCCCAAAACTTAATTCCTAGCCCCTACATATACTTACATTCAGAATTACCTATCCCTCCCAAACCCTTTCTAGGTGAAGCTGCCCATCTAAAAGCCCATGACATTCCCCTCCCCCATTGTCATAGCTGTTCAGAACATGATAAGTACCTCTTTCTGTTAAAGATGAGCAAATGTAGGCACAGACAGTTTAAGTAAACTTTCCCGTGCAGTCAGTGGCAGAGCTGGGATCCAACCAAGCCAAGATCTTTGCTATTTAATTGTATCATGGAAAACTGCCTTGAACATGGAAGAATATTAATATTTGAGATAAAAAATTTCATCTATCATGGCACAAAACAGCCAAACCAAAGTAATCAGAATCCCTCCTTATAGATGTTTATAATGTATATCTAGGGGTAGCTTCTCACAGGATGACTGTGTATCAAGGGAGGGTCACCAGGAGAAAGTTGTTGCCTGAAGCACACAAAGAAAAAATATAAAATCTCAGGGTGTGAGATCAGAAATAATCCACATTGATGGTGTGAGCTGTTAAGCCATACCTAGCTCAGCTTCTGGAATTCCAAAGTTTATGAAGCATTATTTTTTTAAGGCAGAGTGGTTTACAGGAGGGATGAAATAATTTAAAGGAAAAATTTTTGACTTACTAGGGTTCAAATGTTCTATTCTACTTATTATATTATGAAGTCATATGAAGCTTTACTGAACAATCAAATTAACCATTGCTTCCCACTTGTTCCATCAAATCAATATGCCTCAGATAGATATCAATTTAGTTTCTTCCCTTTTGATGTTCTTACCTCAACCAGGGAAAACATTGACACACTAATTTTGGATTATCTATAATCTTCTCTAAGTAAGTTTTTTTAAGAAATAATTATTATTTGAGATGATCTGAATCTAGTATAGCTGATCATTGGGGCTGGAAAAAACCAGCCACTGTGGCCCAATATACCATTCGATGTGTTCAGAGAAAGACATGTTCAGTGTGCCATCAGCCCTTGAGTTGCACCCATTGGTCCAAGTCTCCAGAGCTTAAGCAAAGATGATATAAATGACATCCACTGGCCCTTGCCACTGCTGCTTGAGGAGCCAGACCTATAATGAAATAGATTTAATTTACAAGATGACCCTTGTCAATCAGAAGAAAAGATAATGCCTAGTACACCTGGTGACTCTGGGGAGCAGAGTTTATTGCTAGCTAATAGGACATTATCGTTAGCCAAGTGATATAACATGAAATTCTGGCCATTCCATTACTTTCATCTATTTAAAAGTTATCAATTTTTTTTTGCCTTGAAGGAATCAGAAGCCATGTGCATTGTTACCCTGTTGAAGCAGCATATCATTAACAGGAAAACTAAACTGACCAAAGTAGGGAATATAGTTTGCGATGGAGTAGGGACGGCGGCAGAGAATGGCCATTTACTGAGGTCTTGTGGATTACATATCACATGAGAGCATTTACCACAGGGTGTCTCAACCTCAGGGCTATTTATTGGCATTTGGACCAGACGATTCGTTGCTATAGGAGCTGTCCTGTACACTCTAGGATGTTTGGCAGGATGCTGGCCTGGACTCAATAGATGCAGAGGCACCATTCCTCATCCCCAACTGAAACAACCAGAAATGTCTCTAGACATTGCCAAATGTCCCCTGAGTGGGGAAATTTCCACTGGTTGAAACTGTTGCTTTAACAATAATACTAATAGTCAACAATTAGTGAAGCTATAGTACATAGCAACTATTGATTTAAACCCTTTTCTATTTTTATACTTTTTATGGTCAAATATATTATCTGTACAGAGTGGTGTACAAAACAAAAATGTGTAGCTTGATAACTTATCAAATACAACCACCAACCAGGTGAGGGGAAAAAAGAACATTGCCAGCTTTAGAAACTTCCCAATCTTTACCCACTGCTTGTCCCACAAGGTAACCATTGTATTAAATTTCCTTGTTTTACTTTATAGTTTTACTACCTAAATATGTATCTCTAAAGCTACTGTTTACCTTCATGCAACATTTCTCTGGCCCTTATTGTTATAGGTGTGCAACCAAAAATGTTTTAAAACGAGAGTAAATCAAAAAGGAAAAGATTTGTGTTCAGGAAACAGGAAAAACAAGACCAGAATCCCCAAGATAATGGGGAAGGGTAATCCCAGAAGAGAAGCTGCCAACCAGGATAGGAAGCCATCAGTCCATATTGGAGCAAGTAAGACAGTTTCAGGACAGAACATGAAATCAGTATAATGCCTGAGGCATCTAAATACATATTGAGAAGTGAATTGAACACCTGGTGAAAATTTGGAAGGAAAGGCACATAGAAAACTACACAAAGAAACAAAATACAATTTCACTGTCCAGAACAAAAAGCAGTGCAGACTGGTTATTCTCGTATTCTGCATGACTCAGTTGTAATTACTTTACACAGTCAGAGTGTAAACCCTGAGTATTGATCTAATTGATATAATGATGTAGCAATAGAAGGACAGGAGAATGGGGAAGGGGACAGCGTGGGGATTGAGAGTTAAACTCTCTCATATCAAGGAGTCAATAGATAATGTTTAACAGAAAATTATTATTTTAAACTATGGTGGTAAATACCAAAAGAACCCACTAAAAGAGATGAAAATGGTTGTCTCTCAGGAAGGAGAAAAGGAA
Source organism: Desmodus rotundus (assembly GCF_022682495.2). Lineage (NCBI taxonomy): Eukaryota > Metazoa > Chordata > Mammalia > Chiroptera > Phyllostomidae > Desmodus > Desmodus rotundus. Next base: position 106,725,585 of record NC_071394.1, on the reverse strand, counting down.
GTAAAGCAAGGATTACTGTTTTTCATGTGATACCTTGTCACAAGGTTCAACTCTTCAAATCATGTGCATATAAATGTTTGGTGAAAATGAATACTTTAAAACTGACTTAAAAATGAGTTACTTATAATGGAGATTAATGCATAAGAGGTGCTTGAAGCAAAATGAATAGGAAATAAGTAGGTATATTCGTTAAACAAGATTTAATGTAACTCTCCCTGAATGACCATTTGTACAGAGGTAACAAGCTGGTTTGATGTTCCAGAAACAGCTGCCAACTCATCTCCTTCCACTCAAATAAAGACTGTAGGGCACCTGTCTTCCAGGTCCAGAGCACTGAAATACAGGAAACTGAATGCTCAGGAAGTTCTTTTTCCCAGTGAGATATTTACTTGCTTTCTATATTTTAATATAACTTTTGCTTTCTAGGTCACACCAATCAGAAGGAGAACCGTCAAGAACTTGGTAACTACAGGGCCCGGCAGAAGTAAGACCTGCTTGAGTGTGGTGGGCAGGGTAATAATATGAGTGTAATAGTTTATATTTTTAATTTGAACATTTCACCTAAAAAGTCATATGGTATACTTGAGTGTGATATTATTAGGTGACAGAATTACATGCTTATGATCTTATAATAAAAAGAGGAGTTATTTGTGCTGAACTCTGTATTTCAATGATCTCAACCCTGAAAGTCCCTGGCCTCCCAAACCTCCAAATCCTTTATTTTCCCAAGGAGGGGTCTGATATTCCTCAGCAACCACCAAGAGCTCCTAGGGAGGACACAGGATGTAGCCAATTGAGCACAGATCTTTGGATGAAATCTATTTTGGTTCAAATCCCAGTTCTACTCCTTTTTTTAAAAGTAAATGTTGAGATCTGCTCATTTATTGACTGCTTTACTAGAGAGAGAGAGGAAGGGAGGGAGAAAGACAGGGAGAGAAACATTGGTGTGAGAGAGAAACATAGATCAGTTGGCTCTCAGACATACCCCAACCAGGGACAGAACTTGCAACCCAGGTATGTGCTTGGGCTGGAAATCAAACCAGTGCCCCTTCGCTCTGCTAGACAACACCAAACCAACTGAGTCACACTGGTCAAGGCCTAGTTCTATCCTTAACAGGTATGTGATTTTGGTATAAGTAAGTTAATGTTTATCAATCATTGGTAGGATAAAAAGAAATGCCTACCTTGCTTGATGGTTCTCGAGATCACAGACATAATTTTTCTAATGCCCTTGGCATATAGATGATTCATAGCTTATTTAACTAATGTTATAATTATTGTCATTGTTGTAATTAGAATAATAACAACCATTATTATGACTACTGCTGCTATCAATGGGATTGCATGCAACCCACTGCACAGTGACTTTACATAGAAGCTGCTGCTTCCTCTGTCTCAATCTCCATGGACTCTGCCCTTGCTGAGGCCCCTGGTTATCCACAACATTTGGGCTGACGGGCACCAGGATGTGCCTCAGCACTGCCACTGGCAGCTTTACAGGCTTCCTATAAGGTCATGTGATTTTTAGCTTTCTTAGTCCCCCCCACCCCCTTAATGCTGGAAAAAATTATGCATGAGGGTTGGGTCAGATGGATTTTAAATGATGCCATTCATTTATATAATAAACAATCACTGAGCAATTACTATGAATCCAACGCTGTTCTGCGTGCAAGGCACTAAAAGACAGAGAAGCCATGGTCTCTGGTGTTCCAGTCAGAAGTCTGGTAAACATTAGTCACAACCTACACCAGCATTTAGAGGTGTCTCTTTCTAACACTGCCCAGTGGTTTTCCCCGTGGGACACGTTGTGTTTTTCAAGATGACCACAAGAAGATCTCTCATCCTACAAGTTCTTAGAAATGACATCGACATTCCTGGTATGGAGAGTTTGGGTCTGCTTTCCCTCCTCTTCAATCTGGGTGGACCTGTGACTTTAGAGAGGTGTCGCTATATAACTTCCAAAGCTAGGTTGCAAAAGGCAATGCATCTTCTTTATGTGAAGACATACACACACTCTTACACACACAAAAAAAAACTTTAAATTAAAGCAACAATAATCATTTTGGTCATGAATCTTCAAGACGAGCAGGGCTCAGTAGGAATCGCTAATCTTGACTTTAGTTGGAATGGCATCAGATGAGGAGGTTAGACTGGGCTGGAGGATCCAGCCCACTCACGTGGCTGGCAATTGGACACTGGCTGCTAATTCCTTTCCACATAGGTCTCTTAGTGGGGCAAACTGGCCTCCTCACAGCATTCTGGCCTCAGACATTTTACAGAATAGCTCAGGGCTCCGAAGGTAAGTCTCACAAGAGAACAAGGCAGAATATGCATGATCTGTTTTTAACCTAGCTTCTCTAGTGTCACTTCTGCTGTGTTCTAGACATGGAAGCAGTCACAGTGACCTGCACAAATTCAAGGGAAAGAAACATAGATTCTAGCTCTCTATGGGAAGAGTATCCAAGTCATATTATGAAGAGAGCATGTGGAATGGAAGGTAGTATTATACTATTTGCGGAAATACAATCTGCCACTCTTGCAAGATCTCAGATGTTCGTCTCTCTGTCAGAGGGCTGCTCTCAGGCTACAGGAGACCATTTTGCCTACTTGCCTTGGAGAGACCTCCAAGTGCCTGGGAACTGACATTCCCCCATAGTCCTTAACCAATTACTGACAGGCACAGGGGTACAAATACTCCATCTAGCTTGCCTCCTGATTGGGGCAACGTTGAGGTGTGACCTGCATTGTCTTTAGAATTCCTCTGCAATAGAACCAAAGATCTCCTCTGGGGCCTTTCTCAATACAGCTTCCTTTCTTAGACTCTTTCTACCTGACCCCAGTTTCCTATTGCCCTGTTGACTTTTCCTAAAAATAGTTTTACCTAAATCCTCATCTCAGAATATTCTTGGACGACACTAGGAAAAGCCTACCTGAGACACACACCATTCCATCTTAAGGTATTTTTATGGTTTGTCAAAAGAAGCCCTTAAGGAAATTTCACATTGTACTCCAAAAATAGAGGTCATTATTTCCTTCAAATGACAAAAGAACTTACACATACAGATGTCAACAAAAATACACATAGAGAAATGAATGAGATATTAGTTTTATTTTGGTCTCCATATCTTTTCCCCCCTGATTTCCATTTCAAGAAAGTAGCCAGTCTCTTTGTAATTCCTTGTAATTGGGGGTTTGCAGGTCAGGAAGCTGAAGTTTCTGGTGAGTCTCTGTGAAACCCTAAACTCCTTGAACTTGTTCTGTTATGTGCCTTGGAGAAAAAGGAAGAAAGAATAACCCTTGAGGGGTCTGAAAGAAGGAAGTTGTCTCAACTAGGAAGGGGTGGAAGTTACCAGGCCCCGCAAATGTGGGACTCCAGGACTATTTTAGGGGAAGAACTTGAAGAGAGATGGTTTCATGGTAGAACTAGTGGCTCACTGCATAGGCCAAGAATCTGAGATCCCACCATAGAAAGAATGGGGTTTCCCACTAGTTGGGTGGAAAGTCACAAATCTGAGGCTTAAAAAAGAAAAAGGGAAAAAAGCATCAGCTCTCACAGGGAGATGCAAGCATCTGAACACAGAGAAATAGGTTGGAAAGCAGAGGGTGTTCTGCCAGAGAACATCTTTGAAGGGTATAATTCTCTTGTGCTTTTCCCTTGAAGATTGCAAAAAAAGTGAAATTTAACCTACCGTTTAACATCCTCTCTCACCTCTTTACTAAAGTGCACAATCCCCATACAACCCTGGGTGGTGTGTGTGGAAAATAGTGTAATAGGATGGAGAGAGGAGTAATAAAGAATATGTTACTTGTTTCACATCCAGCCTTCTAAATGGACTCATAGTGAGGAGTCTTGTTCCTCCAAGAGGATTGACCCAGGGAATTCCACAAGTGGCAATAGTAAAGCAAGTGAAGACCCACCAATTAATCATGATGAAGTACTGAATGGACAGCTAGTTGTGTGGAGGAATCTATTAGAACAGAGTACAGATTCAACAGTGAATACAACCACGAGTCACTCCATGATTTGCTGGCAAATGGGATGGTGATGTCATGGCATCATTTCTATTATAGATATGATCTTAGTTCATTTTTAGAATGATCTCCCCTAGAAATATATGCACTTTCTAATCAAACCTCTAAAATTCACTTTTAGTTAGAATTATGTATCTAGTGGTAGTCAACCTTAATTATTTTGAGTAATGTTCGGCTCCTCAATCATTGAAAGCACATTAGCACACTAAGGGAAGAGGCAAGGGAGAGGCCAATACAATTAAAATAAGAGTCAAATGATGCGCTGGGAAAGATTAAAAACGGCCAAGCTCATATTGTTTGAAACAACCCTCAGAATTCTAAGAAAAGTTATTTAGAATGGAATACCTCACCATTCCATTTCCTATGAAGGTTTCAATTTCCTACCTATAATTAAAACTATCTGTAAATTCTACTGTGCTCTGTTTTAGATCCTCTTGAATAAAGACAATGTCCAATTTGCATTGCATGCTCCAAGCAACTATCAGATGTTGAGAATCCTTGAAAAAAGAAATATTGACCACAATCTTTAGCTGATTCAAGTGATGAATTGCCTTGGCTTGAATATATTCTGCAAACACTACATTATAAGAGAATTTTTTTAATCTAGTTCTAAGAAATAATGCAAACCATATTTCCAGACAGCTGACTTATGAGAACAGCCTCCTTAAATAATGAAATTTGAAAACCTGTGTGTGGGAGTGAGGAAAATTCATTTTCACCACTGGAGTTTGGATTTCCACTCTCCTGTAGAACTTTGCAGCTGGCATTTTGACTGCCTATTTCTAACCATCTATAGTTGCCTGCCACGAACAGCTTTGAAGACCATGAGATGGGCCCAATGCCTGGCTAATTCAGTCATGATACTGACTTGGAACAGAGCTGACTGAGAAAATTTTTTGTACCTCCACTTACAGATACCCTGTGTTTCATGTGTTGTAGACATTCAAGAGAAAGCTGGATTAAAGGAAAGAAAAAAGGAAGGAAGAAAGGAAGGGAGGTAGGGAGGGATGAACTAATGGTATACTTTCTTAGTGCATTCATTTTTCTATTCTTTGAAAGGACTTTCTCACACCTTCTCCCCTCTAACCCCCAAGACCCATCCCACATTCTTACTCTTAGCTAATTCTCACTTTCTTATTCAGGGAGAAATTCAAAACAGTAGAAGTTTGGCAAACTCTGCCACCCCTCCTACCCATCTACCATCTCCAAGGCCACATTTCCATCTTCTCACCTGATAACATAAATTAATCACACTCCCATCTAAAAGCAATCCCTCACCTTTGCAGTTGATCCCATCCCCTCTGGACTACTAACAGATGCTGTTCTAACAATTTTCCCTTGTCTCCTATCATCAAATTTTCACCCTCTACTAAATCATCCATATCAAGGACTTCCACTCAAGATGGAGGTACAGGTAAATATGCTTTGCTTCCTTGCACAACTACAGAAAAAATTACATCTAGACTACAAAACAAATATCACCCAAAACCATCAGAAAATCAAGCTGTATGGAAGTCTGACAACCAAGGATTTAAAGAAGCTGTATTCATCCAGACAAGTAGGAAGGGTAGAGACATGGAGAGAGGTGGAGAGTCATGGAGAGGTGGTGGAATGGGCAGTCCCACATTCACACGTGGTAGATAAAAATTGGGAGGGATACCTCAGAAGTGAAGGATGCCAGCCCCCAAACCAGAACACCCAGGAGCCCAGGGTTCCAGTGCCAGAAAGACAAATTCCCATAACTTCTGGATGTAAAAACCAGTGGGGGTTGGGGCATCAGAAGAAACTGCCAGATTATCAGGAGACTTGTCTTAAAGGGTCTGTATGGACTTAGGACTTTTGCATACCCACTCCCTCTGGGAGTCAGTACCAGGGCAACAGCTGGAAGGACACAAGTGACATACAGGGAGAAAGTGAGGAGATTGGAAAGAGGGCAAGTGCTGGGAGACAGCTTCCTCCTGGTCAGACCTCCAGAAACCAGGCAACAGCATTGTCCCCTTTCTGAGAGCTCCCCCCACACGGAGCCATAAAACAGTGAAATGGATTGCCCCACCCTGGCAATCACCTAAGGCTCTGCCCCACACAATTTACAGATCCATTCTTCTACAATAGGCCATGCTACTAAGACAGGGAGTCAAAGAAGCTCTACCTAATATATAGAAGTAAACACAGAGAGGCTGCCAAGTTGAGGAGTCAAAAAATAAGCAGGGCAAAACTCTAGAGAAAGAATTAAACAAAATGGAGATAACCAGATGCAAAGTTCAATACACTGGTTATCAGGATGCTCCAAAAATGCATTGAGTATGGCAACAGCATAAAAGACCCAAGCAGGAATGAAGCTTACATTAAGTTAAATGAAGAAAAATCAACAGGGAATCTACAGTGGAGGGGATGGAACTGAGTATCAAATCAACGATTTGGAACATAAGGAAGAAAAAAGCACTCAATCAGGACAGCAAGAAGAAAACAATGAAAAAAAAAAAGCCAAGAATAGAATAAGAAGCCGCTGGGACATCTCCAAATATACCAACATCCAAATCACAGAGATGCCAGAAGTAGAAGAGGAAGAGCAACAAACTGAAAACTTAACTGAAAAAATAATGAAAGAAAACTTCCCTAATTTGGTGGAGGAAATAGACATACGAGTCCAGGAAGCTCAGAGAGTCCCAAACAAGTTGGACCCAAAGAGGATCACACCAAGATACATCATAATTAAAATGCCAAAGGTTAAAAATAAAGAGAGAATCTTAAAAGTAGCAAGAGAAAAGCAAAGAGTTACCTATGGGGGAGTTCCCATAAGACTGTCAGCTGATTTCTCAAAAGAAACTTTGCAGGACAGAAAGGATGGGTAAGAAGTATTCAAAGTGATGAAAAGCAAGGACCTACAATCTAGATTACTCTATCCAGCAAAGCTATCATTTACAATCAAAGGGCAGAAAAAGTGCTTCCCAGACAAGGTAAAGCTAAAGGAGTTCATCATTACCAAGCCATTATTATATGAAATGTTAAAAGGGCTTATTTAAGAAAAAGGAGATCAAAACTATGAACATTAAAATGGCAACAAATTCACAACCATCAACAACTGAATCTAAAAAAACAAACCAAGCAAACAACCAGAAGAGGAACAGAATCATAGATATGGAGACCACTTGGAGGGTTATCAGCTGGGAGGGGGAAGAGGGAGAATGGGGGGAAAGGTGCAAATTGGTAGGTACAAAATAGACAGGGGGATGTTAAGAATAGTGTAGGGGAGAACCAAGATGACGGCGTAGGTAGACACACTGCGCCTCCTCGCACAACAAGAACTGACGGAAAATAGAACGGCAAGGAAGTCCGACACCAAAGAGATAAAAAATAAACATTCATCCAGACAGGTAGGAGGGGAGGAGATGGACAGCCAGGGCGGAGAGGACTCGTGTTGCCGTGGCGGGACCCAGACTGGCGGAGTGTGGGACAAACGGGGCAGGCAGTCTGACCATTAGCAGACCCTGCGGTCCCACATTCGCGCACAGATAAACCAAGAGGGCTAGAGAATGGGGCAGGCAGTGTGGCGGGTAGCAGACCCCGTGGCCCCACATTCGCACACAGATAAACTGGACAAACGGCGGGGAGCGAAGCAGACTGCGTAACCCAGGGCTCCAGCACAATGAAATAAAGCCTCAAACCTCTGAGTGAAAAAACCCGTGGGGGTTGGGGTGGCAGCAGGAGAAACTCCCAGCCTCACAGGAGAGGTCCTTGGAGAGACCCACAGGGGCCTAGAGCATGCATAGGCCCACCCACTCGGGAACCAGCACCAGAGGGGCCCAATTTGATTATGGGTAGCACAGCGAGTGACTGAAATCCGGTGGAGAATGGAGCGGGCGCCATTACTCCCTCTCGGCCCCTCCCCTACGTACAGCATCACAGCACAGCGACCAGCGTTACCCCGCCCCGGCGAACACCAAAAGCTCCACCTCTTTAAGTAACAGACGCGCCAAGACACACACACACACACACACAAAAAAAATGGCCCAAATGACAGAACACTTCAAAGCTCCAGAAATAATTCAACTAAGCAGCGAACAGATAGCCAACCTATCAGATGCACAGTTCAAAACACTGGTAATCAAGAAGCTCACAGAATTGGTTGAAAAAATGAAGGCTATGCTAAAAGAGACAAAGGAAAATGTACAGGGAACCAATAGTGATGCGAAGGAAACTGGGACTCAAATCAACGATGTGGACCAGAAGGAAGAAAGAAACATCCAACCAGAAAAGAATGAAGAAACAAGAATTCGGAAAAGTGAGGATAGGCTTAGGAACCTCCAGGACATCTTGAAACGTTCCAACATCCGAATTATAGGGGTGCCAGGAGAAGAGGAAGAACAAAAAACTGAAAACTTATTTGAATAAATAATGAAGGAGAACTTCCCTCATCTGGCAAAGGAAACAGACTTCCAGGAAGTCCAGGAAGCTCAGAGAGTCCCAAAGAAGCTGGACCTAAGGAGGAACACACCAAGGCACATCGTAATCACACTACCCAAGATGAAACAGAAGGAGAGAATCTTAGAAGCAGCAAGAGAAAAGAACAGTTACCTACAAAGGAGTTCCCATAAGACTGTCAGCTGATTTCTCCAGAGACCTTACAGGCAAAAAGGGGCTGGAAAGAAGTATTTGAAGTCATGAAAGGCAAGAACCTACATCCAAGATTGATCTATCCAGCAAAGCTATCATTTAGAGTGGAAGGGAAGATAAAGTGCTTCTCAGATAAGGTCAAGTGAAAGGAGTTCATCATCACCAAGCCCTTATTATATGAAATGTTAAAGGGAGTTACCTAAGAAAAAGAAGATAAAAATATGAACAGTAGAAATGACAGCAAACTCACAGTTATTAACAACCACACCTAAAACAAAAACAAAAGCAAACTAAGCCAACAACTAGAACAGGAACAGAACCATAGAAATGGAGATCACATGGAGGGTTGTCAATAGGGGAGTGGGAGAGGGTGAGGGGGGGAAAGGTACAGAGAATAAGTAGCATAGATGATAGGTGGAAAATAGACAGGGGGAGGGTAAGAATAGTGTAGGAAATGTAGAAGCCAAAGAACTTATAAGTATGACCCATGGACATGAACTATAGGGGGGGGAATGTGGGAGGGCGGGGGGTGGGCAGGATGGAGTGGAGTGGGGGGGGAATGGGACAACTGTAATAGCATAATCAATAAATATATTTTAAAAAAAAGAATAGTATAGGAAATGTGAAGCCAAAGAATGTGTATGCACGACCCATAGACATGAACTAAGGAGAGGATTTCTGGAGGGAATAGAGGTACCAGGTGTGAGGGGGGAAGGGGGGAAATTGGGACAACTGTAATAGCACAATCAATAAAATATATTTTTTAAAAATCGTCCATATCAGTTTACAAACATGTTATTTCTCCCATCTTAAAAAATCCTTTCTGGAACTTCCCACTTTTCCTGTAGCTGCCACTTCATTTCTTTCCTTTCATTGCAGCAAAACCCTTGAAAGTGTTATTCTTACACCCTATCTACAATTTTTCTCTTATTTTCACATAAATCCACTCCAACTTGGTTTTTTATACTTGCTGTACCAACATTGCTCTTATTAAGGTCTCTTCTGTATGGCTAAGCCCAGTGGTCAGTTTTTAGTCCTCATCTTCCTCGATCCATCAGCACATTTAACACAGTTCCTCACACCCTTTCTTAAATTTACTTTTTTCACTTGAAAACCACATTCTCCTGGCTTTCCTCTTCTTTGGTTGTACCTTCTTAGCCTCCTTCTTTGGTTTCTTCCCTTCCTGACCTCTTATTATTGAGTTGCCCCAGGACTGAGCCCTTGATCATCTCTTCTTCTAGGTGTATACACACTATCCTGACAGTTTCACTGAGTCATAAATTTAAATACCACATGTGCAACACCTATTTCCAAATTTACATCTTCAATACAGAGATTTCTCCTAAATTCTATACTTCACCACATGGCCACCTAACAACTCCACTTGGATGTCTAATAAGCATCCCTAATTCAACATGTCTAAAACTAAATTTGTATTTTTCCTCTCAAACCTGCTCTAAATTGATGACATCTCCATCTTTCTCATCATCCGGGTTAAAAAAAAAAAAAAAAAAAAAAAAAAAAAAAAAAAAAAAAAAAAAACCTTGGAGTTACCTCTTTCCACAGATAGGACCCTTTCCTTTCTCTCATACCACAGTTCAATCCAATATCTCACCAGAGCGAAAGGTGTGATGTTAGAAAGGAAAGATTCACTTCCTTTCCAATTCAATGCAATATCTCACCACCTCCTTGTCTGAGCAAAGAGCCCTGACTGGGTTCCCCACTTTTCCCCTTGTCCTCCTACAATCTATACCAGGGATGTCAAACTCATTTTCACTAGGGGCCACATCAGCCTTGCAGTTGCCTTTAAAGGGCCAAAATAATTTGAGGACTGTATAAATGTAACTACTCCTTAACTATTATGGAGTTGAAATTACATTCAGCCCTTTGAAGGCAACCTCGAGGCTGATATGGCCCCTGGTGAAAATGAGTTTGACACCCCTGGTCTATGCCTAATCAGCAGACAGAATTAGCCTTTGTAAATATAAATCAAATGATATTATTTCTCTGCTTAAAATTTTCTCCAATGATTTCTCTATCCTATTCAGCATAAAAAGCCAAAGTCCTTTATAATTATTTAAAGGATAATCATAGACCTGCCACTCTTCTGATCTCATCTCTTACTTTCTACCCTTCATTTATTCCACTCCAGCCCCTCTGGACTCATTGCCATTCCTCGAGCATAACAGACACACTGTTACCTCAAGGCCTGTGCATCGGCTGTTCTCCCTACCTGGAATATTCTAGGTAGAAAATACCCCTCCCCATATATACACACAGAAGACTCTCACTGTATTTAAACCTTTGCTCAAATGTCACCTTCTCAATCAATTCTCCCCTGTCTTCTCTGTTTAACACTGTATTATTCCCTCATTCCACCCCAATGATCCTGCACTGGGTTTTTCATAGTTCTTATCATGTTGTATAACTAATTTATTATGGATATTGTTTAATGTCTGCTTCCTCAATAGCAGGTAAGATCCATGAAGACAGGAATCTCTCTCATTTTGTTCACTGACATGTCCCAACTGCCTAGAAGATTACCTGGAACATAGTAGGTGTTGAATACATATTTGCTCAAAAAAGGAAACAAGGAAAAAGGAAGGGAGGAAGGAAGGAAGTTATGTTGGCTATGCTTGGACACTTCACTTCAATTGTCTTCCCTGGGCCTCTGTTTTCACCTTGAAGTAAGACAAAAGAAGTAAAGCAGATGAACTCTAAGATACCTTCTACTTGAATCATTCAGTGCAATGATTCAGTGAACTATGTGAGTCCGAGTTTCACAAAAGATGCAAAGAACATTTGGGCCTTATTCTGATACAGAATCTCAGGACAAGTGGAAGGCCTCGTAGACTCTGGCTGGACCACCTTCCTCTGACCCCACCTACTGTGAGGCTTTCCTGGCTGAGCTCCTACGGCCCTTCTCCAGGTAACACTGATCCTGGAGAAGCTGCAGTGTCTATCCCAGGCCGCCACCACAGGCTTCTTCGTGAGAGTCCTACACGTCTCTGATACATTTACATCACTAGAAATTACCCCTTAATGTCCCCTGGTTAGACTTTTGCCTTTGATCCTACCCGCCATTACTTCTTGGTTTGCAGCAGCATGGCGGAGCTGCTGTGGAATCTCTTGCCCTGCTCAGTAGACCATAAATTTTTCCATGGCCTTTTCAGCAAAGGATCCTGTGAATCTCTCTGCTCTTGGGTACAGAGTCCCTGGAATAGAAGCTGTCACACTTGCTTTCCCCCACAGGAAAAATTCTGTTTCTTGAGAGAAGGATAAAGGCTGAGCTATAGGAAATCTGGACCCCATGGGACACTCGCTGAGACAGAAAGACAAGACAAGCATCTGAGGACTGATTCCACCCCTGCTGCAAGTGCCAGTGGAGAACTGGCAGGGAGGGCCCAGACCCTGGAGAAGTCAGCAAGATACTGCACTAGGGTGTGAGGTGCAGATGCATCTGGAGGCTTCTTAATGTCACCCCCTGGGGTCACATAGGAAAGGAAATCTTTCAGTGGCAGTAAGGCTGGGGTAGGGGTCTCACTTCCCTTCCCAAGCCTGAATCCCCACTGCTCCAAGGACCAAGACACAAAAGTTGTGTGGTTTGGTGAGCCAAGCCAAAGCACCAAGAGTTACGGGATGCATATTCCCTTCCCAAAGACAAGGGAACGTATCTTTTTCCTGAGAATAAGTGGCTCTTTCACAAAAGTCCCATGAAGACCCAGTAAATGACTTGTTCCTAAAGGATTGTCAAGGGTCAAACTTGCTATGGACAATGAAGATGCTTCTAATGCTTCTTAGAAAGGTCTACCGCTGACTGCTGTAAGAGGTAGGCTGGTCCTTCTGCCTGAACTGTCTTCCACCTACTTCTTTATCTAAAAACTGCTACTCACCCTTCCTGACCCAAATAAAATATCCTTCCCCAATCCTTCCCCAGCCTAAATACACACACACACACACACACACACACACACATCAATAAATCACTGTCTTCTCTATAATAAGTCAATATTTTGGTTAGTTAGTCCATAAATACCTTGAAGAAATAGGCTTATACTGAATGTGCTTAATTGTGACAACTTCTTTTCTCATCAACTGCACATAAATTATATATTTTAAATCTACTACCCAATGATAATAAGGTTTTAAAAAACATGTTTCCAGAGCAAGCAATAGCTAGCACACATACACATGGTTATTTCTCTTTGGTCCTCAAAATGAGCGATTCACATTTGCTTTTTATAGACATTTTAGTTCCTTGCATAAGAAACAACTGAGAAAAAAATGTCAGACAGTGTAATGCAAGGTGACACAACTTCACAGCTTCCTTGCTTCCTTTACCTGATGAAAATTACTTTTCTGCTTAACAATTTTCACCTTTACCCCAAACAGAAGCTGCCCAAACTTGCCATGAATATAGATATCAGAGCTACGATGACAGCCACATCAATGTTGAATTTTTATTCAACGTCAGTTTTCAAGCTTGACATTCCATCTTATGTCACTTCCATTTTGAAGATTGGAGAGAAGAAAAGTGCGCGAATGTTCAGTCCAGCTGGTTGGGGATAATGAGACAGCTAGTTCCCGCAGCACATTGACATTTGGTGGAGATCTATCAATAGACCTTCATTAAACACTGTGGGTTCAGCCGATGCTTAAGTGAATTTGCTCTAATCTGGTCCTCACAGAAGATGAAGTAGTCTCTTCTCATGAAAGACACTTCTAAGGAAAGGGGACTTGGATCATGAATGAGAACCGGAAGGCCGTTCATGAGAATGGACCAAACCCACGTGGGGGGTGGCCTTCAAGCCAGGGGCTGGCAAACTTTTCTGTAAAGCACACGTACATTTTGCAGCATGTATGATCTCTGCAGCAGCTACTCAGTCTGCCATCGTAGCACAAAAGCAGCCATAGACAATTCAAAGCTGAATGTTCCAATAAAACTTTATTTTCTCAAATAGACAACCAGCCAAAGTTGGCAGACCCCTCTAAGCCAAAGTGTGCCAAAGTATTATATATGTACTGCCATGGGTACATGGGTGTACTGGTTGATTTTAGGTGGCTCACAAGTATTTTAAATTTCAAGTTATACTTGTGATTTAATGTTTACTAGAAACAAATATATAATTACCTGTCAAACTCACCATTTCATGCATATGGCTACCTAAAATAAGGCTAAATTTATTTCAAAGTAAAAAAATGACTTCATTTAAAAAAATATAAAAAGTAAATAAAAGGAGGATATAGATATTGAAAAAAATCTTGTAAGTGATATATGAATGTCCAAAGCCTGGAAACACGGCTGTAAGCTGAGCTCACGTCCTCCCTACGGGCATGGTATGACCTCACTTCATCTCTGTGACCACTGTCATTACATGGGGCCAATAGAAAGGTCACTGCCAGGCCCCTTTAGCCCTCTGGACTGGATTTGCCCTCCGGAAAATGGCTCGTACTCACTGATTGGTTCACAAAAGTGAACTGTGGCTTGTCTTGAAGTCTTTCAACTACTATATGGCCATATCTATAATTCTGTTTGGAATGTTTTTGATGTTTTGAAAATTAAAGAAAAGTAGACATTCTGTCATTTTTGTAGTTTAAAAAGAGAAAAATGATTCATTTTATTAAATCACAGAACCTTTGGTGAAAGGAAATCAGAGCTGATTATGTGATTAGCTTTTGAGGGTTTGGGGTAGAGGGGCAGAACAGATTTCTGCTCACATTTTTAGCTCCTCGTGTGCCACCTATACACACCATGTTTCAAAACATGCTGTTTCCAACCATGGGAATCAAAAACTTAAAGGTCAAAGAATGTATGATTTTTCTCACTCTCCCCTATTCTTTCCATACTTAAGCCTTTTGACAATTTCCTCTCAAAGTCCCCTTTGGCTTCCAGGCAGAGGCTTAATTCCTAGGTGACAGAAGTCGCCTTCTTCCTAGAAGAGAGGATCAGCTCAGCACAGATGTCAGTCCCACTGTGCTCTCATTGACCTTTATTATCGGGACTTCCACAGTCAGTGTGAACAAGGCAGAGGCAGAAGTCCAGACTCAGAAACGAGGCGCAGCTGGATTCAAACTCCAGCTTGGCTGTTTTTTATGACTTTGTAGAATTGTGATAAATATTCAAGATAAACTATGTAAAGTGTCAAGTGTGGTTTCTGACTAGATTTAGCAAATAAAAATAGAGGCAATCTGTATTTTTATGTGTCAGCTCTAATATGGCACGGTGTACATTTGCAATAAATCTTATAAATTGCTATCTTTATTGGAAATACATGACTTTTCTGTCGTTTCATGCTGTTAGTTTCAGGAAAAATAAGAACATGTCTAGGAATGAGCACCTAATTAATTAAATTATTTCTTTCCTCAGAAATAGAAACTTGGCTTTAGATTTGAAAAGAAAGAAGAAAGACGCTTTAGATTTGGAAGGAAAGATCAAAACTCTGTGTTAAACAAAATGGATAATATAAAGGTAAAAGAAAAGCCAAAATGGATATTAGAAAAAAGCAAGTATATTGAGCCGCAAAAATCATGCTTATTAGAAAAGTAGTGGATGGGAAGATAATATACCATATTTTGCCATGTATAACATGCACCCACATTTTTGTGTGCATCATACATAGGATTATTACACCCATTATTATACCCATGGTGTGTAATCATTATACCCATGTATAATGCACATCCTTACTTTTCCCCCTCAAAATTTTGGGCCAAAAAGTGCACATTATACACAGCAAAATATGGTGGCTACATTCCCTGACTGCAATTTCTTCAAAATTCTGCATTGAGTCTGCCCTTGAATCTAGTCTTTGATAGCCCTCAGTGGCTCATTTAAGATGTGGCAGACCTCTTTTAGTAAAAGAGGGATGAGATTAAAGTTCGGGAGATATAAGACAGTACTCCACCCATTTTTCCAGAGTAGAGAACAGGACCCAGTCTTTCCAGGTGACACCCGTGTTCACCTGTCATAGAAACTATGACCACAGGAGTCTGAGCGCTTCTAATTACGGGACGGTGTATGCTGGTGACGTTGGTTGCTTACAGTATGTTTCTCTTTTGCCCAAGAGGACTGAGTAAAAACATTAGTGTTCTCTCTCCCAAAGGAGCATAGAGAACCAGTGATGTTCAGCCATTGGCTTGTTTTCTACAACGTTTCTCTTGATAGGCTTTCTGAAGATGAATGACTGATAGTGGGCTCATGGTCAGTATGTCAATACGAGATGGCTTTGAAAAACAGGGAGCAAAGGCTGCTTTCAATCCTACTTGGATTGTGAACCTCAAACAGTCAATTACTTGTCTTACCCATAATAAAACTATTCAGGTGTGACTTATGTGACCATTTCTAGACACAGTATTTTAAAATGTTTAAAAAAGAATAAAATAAATCTCTGTTCCCTGCAGTATAACTGATAAGTATTCTGAAAAATACATTTATTAACACATAACTAGATCCTGAATAAAAATTAATTTTCAGGATATTAAATTTTTCAGCTATATTACAAAATTAATTTTTTCAAAGCATTGCTGAGCTTACAACAAAGTATCATCAAATAGGTTGTGTTAGGTGGGAGGAGGGTTGGGAAAAGGCAGTAAGCTGTAACCAGAAAGATGAACGATGAAGAAGAGCAAAACCCAGTGTCTTCTTAAGGGAAAAAGCCAAAAACAGCATTAGCAAAGGAATACGAAACCTAAGGAAGGTGGGAAACTAGTCTAAGTCCCCTGTGTTAGGCTTGGATTCTCAAATGACATGAAGGCAAGTGGTCCCAGATTAGTAGCCCCACTGGCTCCCAGTAGAAACACATACGAATCCTGTCTATTGGCAGTTTCTCAGTAATTTCCCCAAATACGATCAATTAAGTATGATCTCATAATGGTACCAATACACAGGAAGACAAATTGCCGTAGATAAAAGTACAATAGCATGAAAATATACTGTATTATCAGCTACAAATCATAGAATAAGAATGAAATGTTTAAAGAAACAAAAGACAAAACTAAAAATAACTAAAAAAGAGCATATCAAAAAAGAGTTTGTGGAATTTAAAAATAAACAAACTTTTAGAAATGAAAAAATGTCATAGCTGATTATAAAAACTCATTGGAGGTATTGAAGACAAAATTGTTTACTATAGCTGAAGAGATATTAGTGAAAACAATAAATGATGTTGGATCAATTGGACATTTATACAAAAAAAGAGAGAACCTTGACCCATACCTCACACATCACACAAAAATTAACTCCAAATGGATAATACAATTAAAGGTAAAAACTAACCTTATAAATCTTCTGGAAGAAAAAATGTTTTTAAAATTATGACATGAGTTAGGCAAAGATTTCTTAAATACAACACCAATGACATAATTGATAAGAGAAAAATGATAAATTGGACTTCAAAATTTATAGACTCTATATTTGCAAAGACATTGCTAAGACAATGAAAAGATAAAGTCACATATTTGGAAAAATATTTGCAACTTATATTTCTGATGTAGGACTTGTATCCCAAATATATAAAGAACTCTCAAAACTCAATAGTAAAATAAAAAAAAACCAAATGGGCAAAAGACATGAACACACTTCACCTAAGAAAATATATAGATAGCAAGTAAGTCATTAACCATTCGAATTCATTAGTCAAAATTATTAGGCATTAGAAAATAGAAAATTAAAACAACAGTGAGATACTACTTTAAACACAATAAATGGCTAAAATGAAAAATAATGACAACACCAAGTGAGGATAACAATACAAAGCAACTGGAAGTCTCATACATTGTTTATGGGAACTCAACATGGCACGTTCACTTTTGGAAAACTTCTTAGCAGCCTCTTACACAGTTAAGCATATACTTACCATATGACCCAACAATCGTACTCCTAGGTATTTCTTGAGAGAAATAAAAACTTATGTTCACACACAAACCTATACATGACTGTTTATACAGTTCCATTTAAAATTACCCCAAACAACCAGCATATTGTTCAATGGATAAATGGATTAAAAAAATGCAGTACATCCATTGAATGGAAGAACACCCAGCAATAAAACAAACTTATTGAAACACCCAACAACATGGATAAATTCCATATGCATTTTGCACCAGTTCCTTAAAGGACTATCCTTTTTCCATTGAACATATTTGTGGGGGAGCCTTGCCCACAGAGCCCCCATCTGCCACAGATGAAAATAAGTCTACCAAGACGTGATCTGCTTGGGGAGGAAAGGTGGCAGATCTCTCAGAGGAGAAGGGCCAGGAGCCTGTTTCTCAATGGGCTTTTATTAGGTTTAATTTGCATAGGAATACAGGGCATATATGTAAAGCTCATCAATCATTGTCAGGCAGTAATGATCAAACAATAGATAACATTCAAAGAACTATGAGGGCTTATTCTGAGTTAGGGTCAGATAGCTAAAGGGCCATAAAATTTTGAGGAAACAAACTCATTTCATGCTTGGACTCTTATCATTTAAATTGAGGGTATTGGCAAAGCAGGTTTCATAGGATTTTATGCATTCTTTCTTAGGCCTGATCCCCCCAGGGAACCCGCCCCTTCCAGCACAGGGCCACACCCACTTCCCCCCATAGTTTCAGGCTTAAGTCAGGCAGGGGAAGTAAGGCAGCCAAGCGATTAGGAGACTTCTTGCAGACAGAATGAGGACTCAGGTTTTATCAAAGCTGAGGGATGAGGGACCATCACCCCCTTTTTCTATAGCCCCCAAGTCTTTCCCTGAGGGCCCTTTCGCAAATGTGCCTGTCTTAGGCCATCCCTCCTTTGACGAATCTTACCCATCATTGGCTAACCAGTCATCCACTCAGGGCTAAGCAGGGTGAAGTAAAGGGGGCAGAGGTGGCGCCCCTGCCAGGGAGATAAGCTTTGTCTCCTTAGTGGCTTATGGTCCCAAGGTTTCTTATGCAGCCTTAGCCACGAGGGGTTACAGTTTCTGAAACCAGGCAGGGCAGTTCCCAACACACATTAGTGCCTTTGTAAAAAATAAGTTGGCCAATTATCCAAAAAGAACGGCTATAGGTACATTGAATTTACGCATAAACCAGATGAATTTAACAGACATTTGTAGACCATTTCATCTAACGGCAGCAGAATATGTATTCTTCCGAGCACACAATCAACATTCCCCTGGGATAGATCATATTAGGCCACAAAACAGTTCTTAATACATTTAAGAACATTGAAACCATATCATGCATATTTTCTGACCACAGTAATATAACTAGAAATCAATTACACTAAGAAAGCTGGAAATTCACAAGTATGCAAAGATTAAACTACATGACCACTAAACTATATGTATGTTTTGTAAATTATACAAAACATACATATATGTTTAAAAAACTGCTTTACTAAAAGTAAAGGGCATCTCAAAATTAGGAAAATGTTTCCCTCTGGGGCAGATACAGAGGCATGCAATGCCGGAAGGGCACATAGTAAACTTCGTAGTTCTTGGTAATATTCTATTTCTTAACTTTTTGATGATGGGTTCACCAAATCTGTTTTATTATGTTCACTAATACATATCTGTCCCATATTTTTATTTATCAAATCTTATGATGTATCTATCCTAATTAGACAGATTATGCTGATAAGAATATAGCTGCAAGACATAGTATATAAAAATAAGGAGCAGGCTATTATGTATAACATAGTCCTATTCCGAAAATACTCTACATATGTTTACATTTACAAAATTATACAGAAAACCATAGAGAGCGCCTAGAAGCATAAGTCACACTCCTAAGAGTGGTTAAGTTTAAGGGGTAGAACAAGGTGGAGGTAGACTCTCCCCAATGACTTTAGGTACCACTATTCTTTTTACTTCAGGAATGATATGTTATGTTAGTATTTTTATTTGAAATTTTTAAATGAAGGAAAGTTATGTCAGCACATGTCACAAACAACTCTTTGTTAAATCATAGGAGCTCAAAAGGTAGCATCAAGTGATTTCACCTACAGGGTTTCCCTTTTGTTACAGAGCAAGAGGGTGGGGGTGGTTCACGATAAATTATTACAGAAAGGATTCCGCCTTTCTGTCTCTGGAGGTTCCTTCCCCCCACGCCCACCTGCTAGGTTCGCAATGCCCGCCGCCAGAGGAAAGACGTCTCTCAATGCCAGAGACTGGTGAAAAGGAAAGGAATTGTTTATTCAAAAGTTACACAAACTTAGAATAATGACCTAATGTCTTCAGTAAGATACTAAAGTCCTCTAGAATACCCACAGATGCACAGTCCTTCCCTCTCCCTGTGCCCAGTCCGGGGTACCGTGTCTCAGGAAAAGAAGTAGAAGTCCGTGATTCAGGCTCCCAGCACCATCAGCTGTGTGGCTGCTGCAATCTCCAGTTAATCCAAAGCCATGTGGCACCTTCTCATGGCCCAGCAGCAAGAGTCCTTTCTCCCCTTTCTCTATGGCTGCAAAGTCTCTCCTGCTGCCTAAGCCGCGTGGCAAGAAGCACTCCAAAACCTCGTGGTCCTCTTTACTCTCCTTCAGAACCGCGTGGTCCTTTTCCCCACTTCAGAACCACATGGACCTCTATCTATCTACTTGCTTCAGAGCCTCGTGGTTCACTCCTTCCTTCAGAGCTGCATGGTCTCTTCTTTCTCCCCCATAACCTTGTGGTCCTCCCTACTCTTTGAAGCCGCGTGGTCTCTCTCCTTCCCTTCAGAGCCGCATGGTCTCTTCTTCCCTTCAGAGCCACATGGTCTCTCCTTCCCTTCAGAGCCACATGGTCTCTCTTTCCTATGGCTGCCCGGCCTAGGTTTAAATCCCAGTTCCCATCTTCCTTTGCAGCCCATTTCCGACTCCTCCTACAGTCAGCTACACCTGCCAGCATCCCCGTATTCTTCCAGCTTTACTGGGCTGCCATAGTAAGTCTGGGCAGGTGTGGCCCCATAGCATGGAGCCAATCATCTCCAAGCTCTCACGCAGGCCCTGTAACCAGGGGGAGTTGCTTCCCAGTCCCATCTTGGGTGGAAGCCACTCCCATCCCCCTGGCTCAAAGCAGGGCCACAGCTATTTAACATATCCATGAAACCAGTTAAAGGTTATAGATATGTTAAATGACTGCCAGGGGTTAGCTACAAAGCTCTTGCTACCCAAAACAGCTCTGAATGGCCCTGTTCCATGTGTCCTATCCCCCCTGGCTCAGGCCTGTAGGGGTGAGGACATCCTATATACATTTTTCTAATATTTCCTGGACACCCTGAGTCCTGGACCCCATTACAAATCCCTTCTTGGGGCCCTCCTCTTGGCTGCACCCTGCTTCACTTTCATTGGAAGTATTTCAACATCGCTTCCCAGCCTGGGGTAGAAGAGGGGCAGCATTAGAAGATCTCACTACTAAGGCCAAGACTGAAACCCACAGTCTCTGATTCTGAGCTTCTTCTAACATCCTGAACCACGATGATTATGATCTGCTTGCCTTTGCAGGGGACTTTCAGGTACATTAAAGCAGAGGACGAAACCCGGCAGCCTGAGGCAGGACCAGCCTGCAGATCCTGTCTCACATACACAGTGACAACTTGCACGGTGTTTGACTTTTCCTTAACCTGCTAATTACATTGAAATTAATCATCTTCACATAACAATTTCCATTTCCCACTTCTCTTTTAAAATATCCAAATATGGCAACACAAATCTGTATTCTCATGTGATAGAAATATGCTCCAGGCATGGGTTTTCAGTTACTCACAGTCCCTAGCCCTTCCTTCTGTCTCCTTCACCCTGAGACTGAGCAACAGTTTCCATTTATTACCACACCGTGCCGCCATTTTTATTACAGGGAATTAAAAGTGAGATTGTTTTGTTTTCATATCTCTAAATAAATTAGAAGATTTTTTAAAGGGTCATGTGTTTTAAGTGAATGAGAGAAAGCATATTTCCTTGTTGGAGTAGTTTCTTTCCCTATGGGTTCAATATAAAAAATAATAAATAAACATGAATGTGAGTTAAATAAATTAATTTAAGGTGGTTCAGTAAAATAAATCATGACAAAGACTCACATCTAAACAACTTCAAATATTTGAGTTTGTGATTCTGGATTAGAAGAATCTTTGAATGCTTCCCCCCTAACAATAATATCTACAATAGTTCCCAGCTCCCTTTCCCAGTGATTTCTGTTCTGTCTAATCCAGAAGTCCTTGTTCTCTCATCCTTCCTATGACTCGTTATGTGACTGGGTTAAAAGAACATGTGATTTATCTAATAATAGGTACGAAATACCCTTAGTCACCCCCTCAGTCACATAATTCCCACATGTTAAGACAAAATGGAAAGGAATGACAATTACCTATTTTTCTCTAGAAAAATAGAGAAATTTATGCCTCATTTTAGTCCTGATCTGATTCTCTGAGGACTCTGAATGTATAACAAAGGACTCTGAATGTTTTGGCTATGTATGCTATAACTGAAAAGTATTTGAGAGCTTTAGATGGGAACATTCCTGTAAAATTCTTTCTTAAAGTTTTGATTAAGCTTGCTAAAAGTATGTCCTTTCAGAAAGCTGCTAGGATAGTTTATCTTCTTCAATTCTGCTTGTGAGATTATAATCGCTATCCACAAGATACTTCACGATTTGATTACTTTCCGAGAAGACTTCAAGTGGAGGTAGAAAAGAACAAGGGAATAGGGAATTAATTTCGGCAAAATGCCAGACACAGGTACAGAGTAATCACTAAATTACCGTAGTATTTTTTGTCCTATTTATGAGCGAGGGAATCAAGACTTAGATTGATGAAATAACTTGTCCAAAGTCACATAGATAGTAAATTATAGAGTCAGAATTTGAACTCATATCTGTGTAAAACCTCTGCTCATTCCACTCTCAAGGTTGTGGAAGTGTAGGCCCACATACCAACTCAGGAACTTATTTCAAGTGCAGATTCTCGGGTGTCACCCCAGACCTTCTAAAAATAAATTCTGGGGGTGGGATCCGGTAATCTATGTTTTATTTAATAGGCTTCTGGGTAATTCTGACGCACACTCATATTTGAGAACCGCTGTGCCAGACCAATTCACAAAAAGGGAGGACACAGACCTGGTATTTAAAATAGAAAAAGGTGCTGAGAAGAGCAGAATCTTTATAAAAAGAGTTTAGACACTGCACGGTCTCTAGCTTGGATCCTGGGAATAGCCTGAGAAAGTAACTCCTACGTATAAATACACTCCGAGAATGAGACTTAGAGGATAATAAGCAGGCAGGCACAAACGATGCCCTAAAGGAAGATGAAATAATTTAGTTGTTCCTTCTATTGAATTGTAAAGCTGGAAAGAGACTGGTAACTAGTCCAGTTACAACTCTCAGAAAAGTGAACTGGTTTGCTCCAAATTATACAACTAGTTGGTTAGCAGCAGAGCCGGAAATAGAACACTGGCCTCCCAGTAACTAGTTTGTGCTTGCTCCATTAGGTCTCCAATTCTTTTGCTATCCTTCACATTAACCATGAGCTACGTGTTGTATTTTTCTCTTCCAAGTCACAACGCGAGAACTGAGGCGATTTTAACTTTGATGCTGAAAAGGATTCCAATATTTTATTCAACCTCTCTACTTCCCGGCTCTGAGCCAAGGAAGCCTGCCACCTGTTCCTAATCTATTTTTATCAGCTGGAGAAACACTGAGAGATGCCAGCAGTAACCTGGCCCAGAAATGGGGCGTGGGGCCCCCTGTTAAGGAAGCTGCAGTAGCAGGGAAATGGCAGGGACAGCTGGCAGGCAGAGAGGTAATCAAGAATGAAGATGCAGCATGTGCCTGCTGTCCTGTGGAACGTTCTGCCTTCCTGGGTTTCCCACCTCATTGTAAGACAGCTTTGTTAGAAGGGGCACAATGAAGAAATTAAAAATTACATACGAAGGGCTAGGAACGTTGTTGCCAGTGACAGTAGCATAGAGGACAGGAATAGAAATTAGGTCCAAGGTAACAGGAAGGAATTAACTAAAACCCTGATTGGCTGGGTCACTGGCAGAGAAGTATGGAAGACCAGAATTCAAGTTACCTTATAGGCTTTCCAGAGGATAAAGGGAGGGAGAACAGGGAGAGAGAATTAGTGCAAATCTTAAGAACTACTATGCGGATATGACAAGGGGAGAGAGCTATTTGGGCAACTGTAAAGCAAAAGCAACTTAAGTTGTCTAGCTCCCTGATTTGGGCTGGGAGAGGTGCTTGCTGCAGGCGACCAGTGATCGTCCGAATGGAAAGTGCAATGCCAGTCTGATAAGTGAATCTTTGTTACAGATAATTAAAAGTTGGAGCCCTGACCAGCCTGGCTCCGTTAGTGGAGTATCGTCCACAAAGCGAAAGGTTGCCAGTTCAATTCCTGGTCAGGGAACGTGCCTGGGTTGCAGGTTCAGTCCCCAGTTGGGGAGCGCACAAGAGGCAACTGATCAATGTATTTCTCTCACATCAATGTTTCTCTCTCTTTCTTTCTCCCTCCCTTCTTCTCTCTCTAAAAATAAATAAATAAAATCTTTTTTTTAAGTTGGAAAGGAAGTAATATTTTAGTTATGGTTTCATTCCAAACAGATTTTCATTGTGGCTCATAAGATAAACGAGCTCAGTGTAAATCCTGCTGCTCATAAGAAACAAGTTGGTACAAAGGAAACAGTATGACTGGCTCCTAATAAGAGGTGGCCCAAGGCGGCCTGGGGTGAGGCAACAGGAGTGGGTGGGCTCACCAGAGCAAAAAGTGGAGCACTGCAAACCAGCAACTGTGTTGAAATCCAGGTATGAGATCAAGAAGAGAGTTTAAAATGGTCCCATGTTAGGTTAAATTAGGAAGATGTGCAGAGTCAAAAATAGGGATTCAGGGAGAAGAGATGAATAAGGCAGGAAGTGAGCCTCCAATCACCAAAAATGTCAGCTCGCATTTGTGACTTGCTGAATTAACCAAGAGCTGGTTCTGTAAATGGGTTTCTTCCTTTAATAGTTAGGGTCAGAAATTGGGCAGATACTGGTTAGGCTGCCTTAACTAAGTTCTTCTTTTTCAGCCATAGCCTCTATATTTACAAGAAGAATAATTGAAATTATTCCTCCAAGCGCCACACCCCAACGCCATCAAGTGATCACGGAAACCAAATTAAAAGTCACGTGTGCAGAAAAACTTATGAAACGCAAGGGGATCTTTAAATGCAAGGTGATGCCATTATGATGCCATCATTCATCAGTGCTACTCTGGGATATTGGTTTAATGAGAGGGATAAGATGTCCATGAGTTGCTAGGGGTAAACCCTCAGGAACGATACTCGTACCACAGAGAGTACAGTGGAAGTTCCTGTCTGTCCGAGATGTATACACCCACCATCGAAGCAGCTAACTGTGAGAGCAGTAATTCTCTTCGTTTTTTCCCACTGCAGCTACAGGAGGGTTGGTTTTCACTTGCAAGATGCAGCATGAACCCCAATTACTGTTTCTGACTCTTAGAGCAAAATGGATGAATACCTCACTCTTAGAAACTCCATTGTTCTTTAAGACAGATGAAAGAGAAGCAAAGGGCCTGCCTACCTCCAGGACCCTCCGCTGAAGCTACCCACTGGGTCGTAAACTCTGCCTTATTCACATCTGTAAGAACATAAAGCGGGTCTCCAGGATGTGTCTCAGCATGAGATTAGAGAACCTATGGCTAAAAGTACATAACAAATGAGTTCCTGACAAAGATACTGCTAACTGTCTATGGAATGGCCATCCCTTCTCCCTTCCATCACCCTGCCCTCCTGACTTCCCCTTCCCCCAACTCACACATATACGTCTTCCTTACTAACCTGATCTGTTTGGGGTAGCAAAAGGACCATTTAAAATGCAGCCTTCCTTGTAGAGACGATGGTGGCCTTAGGGCACATGTCTGACTAACAAAATACAAGCAAAAGTCCGTAAGGCAGATAAAAAAGTCCTTGGACAAAAAGTTAAGCCTTAAAAAAAGGCATTTCTCCACCATTCATTTTTCTTCCTGCAATCATGAGGCCTAGAAATGTAGCCACCGTGCCATCTCTGAGCAAGAGGTGACAAGCGTGAGGAGGATGCCTGACCCAAGAAGCACTGGGAACAAGGAGACAGCCCGAGTCCCCAGGGACATCACGGGACAGCTGCACCAGCTGCCTCTCTGCTTTCTGTTGAGAAAAGCAAACTCCTTGTTTAAACTTCTCTCAGGTGGCCTTCCTATTCTTTTCAGCTGAACATATTCCTAACTGACAACAGAAACTTTCTGAAGGATATCGGGGCTTATAATCCATTTCAGGTCATATGAGCCATTTTACTGGGAAGACAGTGAAGGCAAGTAAGAATGATAAGGACGTTCTGGAGAGATGACACAGAGGGGCTGATGTTTACCCATACATCACCATTTTGACATAAGTAGAAAAGGCTAATGGCATTTTAAAGTCAGCAAACTGCAGACACGGAGCTTGCAGGATTGCTGGACCTATTAACCTATGAATATTTACTGAGCCCTGTTCGGCACCCGGTGTCCTCGTCTTCCTTCTTTCGTCAGTGCCGTTCTTTGGAACTCCAGGATTTTTCATTGGTAAAACAGGAACCGCACCTCCAAGGATCTTAAAGTGCTTCAGCAGCGTCTGTACGGAGAAACATCACACACTGATTAACTGAGAACTTTCTCTAAGTTACCCACTTAATGATGGAGGTACTAATAGATATAGGTCTGTTCCACTTATTTTTTTTTTTGAAACTTCTATTGATTTTTCTTCTGTGTGGACAGCAAACTGAAAGCCAAGCAAATATGAGCTGAGTTTGTAGCCCTAAGAAAATAACACATCTAATGCTAGCCATGATCATGTTGTGCCGCTTCACAATTGGACTTAAGTGATAACTAATACACATGCATGAGGGTAACCACCTGCACACCAACAAGCCACTTTTTCCATCTTGCTCCTCATTCTGTTAGTTTGCCAATGTCTAGAATTAGCAGTCACAGTAAGGAGGGGCTGGAGACTCAAAAGACAGAATCCAGTTTAGGATTCAATCCATCTAGATAAAATTCTAAATCTCAAGCATAGACGTCTTGCTCGTGGCTGCTCCTGGGAGGTAATGACTGAAGGTGGCCTGCAGTGGACTCCCAGGATAATGGTCACATTTTGTCAACTGATGTAGCTGCTGGTTACATTGCCGTGTTAATATGTGAAAGTTCCTTAAGCTATACCCTCATGATTTGGGCACTTTTTGGAATGCATATTGTTTTTCAACAGCAAAACATTTTCAAAATGACAAACTCTGTGAACTTCACACTTTCATTTCAGTTCTTGGACTGTCTTCATGAACGTCAGTTGGAGCAGAGAGCACACGCGAAGATATTTCACTTCCTGTTGTGCTCAGCATATGTGCATTCGAAGGAACCATTAGCCCTCAGTGCGGTACTCCACATTACAAACTGACATGCGAAGTAAATAAATAGGAAGTACATTTAATAAAATACAACTTTCATAAGTTTACGTTTTTCTCTTAATTCCAGATGGGATTGCTAGCTCCAGCTCTTCATCCATCCTATGTCCACATCATACATACCCTATGAGACTTTGAAAAAGGCAATTTCTTTTTGCTTCCACGGATTGACTGCATTTTCCCAACCCTTGCCTTTGGACGTGATCGTGTGACTTTCTCTGGTCCATAAAGTATGAGCAGGAGTGACAGTGTGCTAGTCCCAAATCCAGGCCTTCAGAGACCTTATATATTCTGCTTATTCTTTTATGTCTCCGTGATTGCCCTGAGAAGAGTTTTCTTCAGGTTGTTACTGTCCCTTTATCTTCAAGCTCAGAACCTGAGCCAGCTGGACCCACAACTTGAATCAGAGGCATCCCAATAAACCCACAGACAAATGGATTAACTAAATGCTTATTGTAAACAACTGAGAATTTTTAAAAGTCATTTATTTATTGATTTTTTCTTAGAGAGAGGGATAAAGAAAGAGAGAGAGACATTGATTTGGTGTTCCACTTATTTATGCATTCACTGGTGGTTTCTCCTATGTCAAACCTGCGCCTTGCTTATGGGGACCACTCACTAATCAGCTGAGCCACCCAGCCATGACCAACAGAGAATTTTTCGTAGTTTGTTGTTATGGAGCAGTCGCTAACCATTATTCTAGCCAAGAGCCAGAAATACGGGATTGAAGCAAGTTGTACAATTCCACCTGATTTCTTCAAGCCGTAAGACCTATGTATACACAATGCAGCCTGAACGAGATTTTAAAATAATAATAATGTTAAGAAAAAGAAGCCTGGGCAGGCTTCTGATATTCATGCATGGCTCACAGTTTTACAGTAGCCAAGGGCAGTGCCCGGGTTAATGTCAGAGAACAGTGACGGATGTCAGATAGGGATGCAAAGGAGAGTTGTAAGTAGATCACAAAGTTCCTGAGTTTGCAGCTTCTGGCTTTGTGGCCTATTTACAAATTTCTGCCTTCTGCAGGCCTGAGTAAAGATTCCTACTGTCTAGCAAAGTCTCGTGTACTGTGTTCCTTGAAATGGGCCTCGCCTTCTTCTTTTCTACCTTTAACCCATGCCATAGGGTGGATGCTCTGGCCTAGCAAATGGACTGCAGGCAAATTGAGCAGAATGAGCCCCTCATTACTGGCAAAGTAGGTTACTCTTTCCCATTAAGCTTAGGGAGGGAGTCAGCACTTCCCTCTCTCCAGGTGGCTTTTTATTCTCCTCCCTAAAACTACATGCTCTGATCCCGTGGTGTTAGAACCACAGCTCAGGTGTGTGTCCCAAAGCCCATGAGTAAGTCACTCAACCACTCACCAGTCCTTATTTCCAGTCATTTCTCTCAGAAAGAGTGAGTTCTGCCTGGACAGGCCCTGAAAGCATTGATTTTAAAATTTTAAAAGGCACTCCTGAGAACTTGAGCAGAACTAGCAAAAGAAAGCACATCAATAGTCTTTGGCAGAAAAGCTGCCTTTTTGACACTCAGGCGCTCCTGGGAAGGCTTCATTTGCATACCCGGCACTGTCACCGGACTGGGCCTGGTAAATCCTGAGTCCAGCATCTGTCAAAATGAGAATGTAGTCGGCGTAGAGCCCCGGAGAGGAATCTGAGAAGGACGCCCAATTTGGAATCAGACACTCGCACACATGGCTTTCAACGCAACAGAGCAATCTACTTTTTCTTATTGATAAGTGAATCAGAAAGGACGTAAATTTTACTACAGACCTACAGTGCGCCTGGCAAAGTGCTTAGAACTTTTATACATGATCTCATTTAATCCTCATACCAGCCCTGCAAGGTCGGTGCGTGTATATTTTTTTCTTTTATAAATGAGAAAATGGAGGCTCAAAGAGATTAGATGACTTGTTCAAGGTCATGTGGCTAGTAAAAATGAGAATGTAAATTTGAACCTTGGTCTATTCCACTGTGTTCTCAGAACCCGAAAGATGATCGTCACTACAGAAAAACTTAGACACAAGGAAACGATCAATGACAGCCACTTTTCGAAAGTCCACAACTGCTTTATCTGAATGGTCAAGGCAAGGTAGAAATCTGTCCCCAGAATTCAAGCTAGGCCTTTCCGTTTCCATCCGCGGTAGGTGCCATTGTCGGGAAAGGGTGTGTGGATGGACTTCCGGCAGAAACAGAGGCCTCACCACAGTAAGTTTCTGGAAACCCTCAGGTCACTCTACAAACACCCGAAGCTAGCACTGGTGCTGCCCCACCGACAGAGGGCGCTGTCAGGATAGCTGAGGGAAAGAGAACAGACCCGCCTCCATTACAGAAAAAGGATGGCAGTAGGATCAAGGGTGGGAGGTGGGGACGGGTGGGGGGAAATGGAGACAACTGTATGTGAACAACAATTAAAAAATAAATATAAAGAAAGAAAAGAAAAAGGATGGCAACTGTGGATTCTCACCAAGATGCATCTGAACATTTTCCAAACCTAGACCAGAACCACTCTATGAAGCTCATTAGGATTTTAAAACAAATTTGGATTCCAATGGGAGTAATGTTTTCAAGTGTTAATTGTGTGCCTGTCTCTGGGCTGGAACGTTCACCTGAGTTGTCCTGTTTACCGTGAGTGGGGACTCGTTATTGCCTGAGAAAACTGAGCTCCGCAGATGTTTCGTGTCAGACACAGAGGAGAGCGGCAGGGCGGCATTTCTACTATGCTCTCTCTTTTACTTATTGTTCTGGGGGATTTTTTTGTTGTTATCTTATTATTTTTAATTTTTAATTACACTTTACATTCAATAGTATTTTGTATTGGTTTCAGGTATACCACATAGTGATTAGTCAATCATATATTTTATAAAATGTCCCCCAATATTTCCCTTACCCACCAGGCACCGTACATAGTTATTAGAATATTATTGACTATATTTCCTGTGCGGTACGTTACATCCCCTGTGACTATTCAGTAACTACCAACTTGAACTTCTCAATCCCTTCACCTTTTTCACCCCAACACCCCTACTCTGGCAACCATCAGTCTGTTCTGTGTTCCTTTCAACTCTGTGTTTCTCTGGAAGAGTAGCTCAGAATTTCTAGTTCCAAACTGTGGTTGCCTGGGTGCTAATTGCTTGGATTTTTTAATAACTATAAAATTGTATTTTGAACAAGTACAACATCATTGGAGGAAAGGTGCTACCTCCAAAGGTGGGAACTTGAGTGATAACCAGACTGTACCTGAAGGCAGCATTCACATCTTACTCTTTTTAATATTCTTCAGTGAATGTTTTTTGAGAGAAATATGGAGCAGGACTTAGACATCTAATTCTCACAGCTTTACTTACCTTATAGACTATCAGTGTGGCTTTCGAAGGCTGGATCTATAAGGCTCTTCTTTAGGGAGTGATATCACTTAGAAGATCAGTCAAATGGACAGCCCTCAAGATCCCTAAATTCTCTGGTTTTTAGGAAGATTTTGTTTTAATTCCTTTTAGGGAGTTAGATTCAATGTCACCGGATGGATTCCTAAGAAACCCCTGGGAGATGTCAGAGGTGTGTCATCAATGTTCTATCCTCAAGCATTAAAAAAACAACGAATGGAAATGCTATGTTAACTAGGATATGGCCATTGAGACCCACAGATAACACCTGGCTGTTTTAGCTGGAATTATATCAACTAATTGCTTAGAAGGACTAACAGGAAGCCATGGTTAGCAGGTGGGAAGATTGGCAGCGATTGGCAGAGATATAGGCACACTAAAATAGGAAAACTAATTCATTACTTATTAATTATAGAATTTCCAACAAAACTCAGTTTTGTGGAAAACATAAGAAACATTAATACAAAAAAATTGAGCAAATAAAAATATGAACAGGCAATTTGTAGAAAGAGAAATCCCCAAAGTTAACATTACTAATAAACAGAAGGTGCAAGTCAACATAAGATGCTGCTTTTTGCTCATCACTTTAGTGAGAAGTCACGTGATACCAAATACTGGCAAGAATGTGCAGAAATGGAAAACTTTATGTGCTGCTACTGGAATTGTGAGCCTGTTTAGACATTTTTCAAATAAATCTGTCATAGTTACATCTGAGCTTGTGTAAAATAAGTGTACTGGAAAACAAATTCTTTGCCATGGAGAGAGAGGAGAAAGGGAAACACTGCCCTGCCCTGTGGAGAAGAGCACAGCATCTCTCATCGGCCACCAGTGCCACCCACTCCTCTACCTTTGCCTCCAGGGTGGAAACCTGTGTAGCAGTGGCTCTGTGTGGCTTCCCAACTATCCCTAGAGTAGGTTTAAAAAATTCCAAAGAAATACCAATTCAGGAAGAGACATGGGTCCTCAGAAAGATAATTGGAAGTAATTAACTTCCTAAATCACCATCCAGACTGCAGGCTCCCCCTTGCTCTTAATAAACAACCAAATGAAGAAATCAAGAAGCAGTTACATTTGCTGCCAGGAAACAGTAAGGAAAAAAAAGAAAAGAACATCCACAAGTGACCAATATTTTCTAGAGCACAAGGCACAACAATAATGGGAGAAACTTTGCTGAGACACAAACAGTTGTTTAAATAGAAATCAGAGGGAGTCCATCATATCAACTACAGAGGGCACAAGGAGAATCAGAAATACACGACAGCAAGAACTTCAAAGGTTAATTACTAGCATCCAAGTTCATATCTAAAATGAAGCTTCAGACATTCATTTGGTTAGCGCATACAGTTACATGGTAGCCAAAAGAAAATCACATTGCTATGGCTAGAACACTTGCAAATGTCATGTGAGTAAGTCATTTTTTAGACAACATTATATGTTTTTAAATATTTTTAAAAAGTGAGGAATGGAGTTATGCAAAATTGACTCAGGAAGATTCAGTGTCAATGCCTAAAGCTGTTGTTAAATGCTAAGCATTTCTAGGAAATGTTCAAGATTTCTATGCTGGCGAAGACAAATAATTTCTAGAAGTTTAGGGGAGCCTATACAACACATAGGACTTTATAAAGTACTTTTCAATAACTGGAAACCTTCTTCCTAAGTAACTCCCATCCCCAACACACCAACTCATCACTTCATCCTTGCCCCAGTTAACTACATTAAAAACTTAGAGATATTTTCTATTTTTTCTAGGCATTTTCATTCTTTAGGTGGCAATGGATACTAAGACTTTGCAATCACTCTTCTGTAGTCCCTTTCTTTTTTAAAAAAATCAAGTAATATGTACCATTTTACCTTGTCAATTCCCTAGGCAAACTAAAATTGAAATCCTGTACCTTCAGGTAGCTTAGAATCTAATGGGTAAGACACTGAGGTAGAAGGACAATACCACACAGTGTATAAATAATGTGTTAGCAACAATTACAGGATTTCATGGGAACAGTAGAAGGAAGGTCAGATATGGTGCCTGAGGGGCATGAAGGCTAAGCCAAAGCCAGAGGTAGGCAAGGAAAGAACAATAGTCACAGATTCATCATGTCGTTTCTATATGCTAATGTCTCAATATGCTAGGATGTTTAAGATCAACACGGAATATGAATGGAATGGTATAACAACAAGCCAATAACTCAAAAGTACTAATATTGCACTTAAATAATACCAGGAACACTCCACACAGCTTATGTTATAGCTAATCAAGTAAGGCCAGCCAGGCTATTATGGTTTTTTAGAGTCACCATTCTGGAAATCTCACCCATCTGTGATTAGCTCTAAGAAGCTGAGGTGGGTCGCTGCACCCTGGGTCCTCCTCATCCCTCCTCTAGACCCTAGAAGAGGCAGTGTGGGCAACCAATGGAAACGGTAGAAATTACAGTATTTTCTCAAAAGTTCAAACGTAGCCTTATCTCATAAAAAGATGTACCCTTGGCCAGAAATATTCAAAAACTATGTTGTGGTGGTAGCTGCACAATTCTATAAATTTACTAAAACGATCGAATTTATCCTTACAATGGATGAATGTTAAGGTATATAAATTATAACTCAATAAAACACATCAAAAGGTCAAACTTTTAAAATTTATACATTATTTATTTCAATGCATTTTTCATGCATTTCTATATATATTATTTATTTTATAAAGGCACCAGCCTTGCTTCCCATCCCAACCAGTTCCATGGCCTCAGCGTGAAACTCAATTTCTTGATAAGATAGGCTTTAATGTTATTTACACACCTACCTCATAGGGCAGGTTGGAGAATAAATGAGAAAAGCGCAAGATCAGTGCCGAGTGGGGTCCAAGTTCTTAATAGAAGCTTGGTAAATATATTTCTTCTTCCCACTCTTTCTCAGAGCGTACCATTTGGTAACCAATTTGTGCATTGCAACAATAACATCCCTTTTACCAAGGGATTTGTATCCCTGTCTAAGAAACTATTAGCATACCACAGCAGTGACTTACTTCCCACTGTGTTAGCAGAATGCTGGTCCATAACCCCCTTGGCCTGTGGCTCCGGCTCCCCAAGAAGTATCAAGTCCTCCAAGCTTTCTCCTCCCTGGTGGCCTTGTGAGGTTGATACCACTTGGGTTTGCACTTTTCATTTAAGAAACAAAAGCTTGTTCCAAGCAACAGTAGGCTTTCAAATGTGCTTCCAGGATTCTTAATAGCAGAGGTCATGCGAGCGACAATTGCCACCCAGAGAATAAAGAATCAGCTAGCACACCTCCCCCCTGGTGGGACCCAGAGTTCACCAGCTCCCGCAGACTGTATAGTTAATGCTTCCCCCAGAGAACAAAGGCGAATTAAGATGTCTTAAATGAGAAGCGGCAGAGAATGGGAAACCTTGGCCCTGACTCCAGCTGCAGCTTAGACCTGACACGCCAGTGTGCTTTTCTCCCATGACCCACTTTGGGCAAATGCTGATGAGTCCCAGGTGCTCCCCTCATCTCACAGCCTCAGGTGCAGGCTGAGATCATCGCTGCAGCCTTCCGCTGTGCAGCCAGCTCACAGCAACCCTCCCATTGAGGGGATTGAATTAAGGCAAAGCTACTGTTCTCAGGATGAATCTTTGGTTTTTCCTCTCTTGCCCTCTAGAACTGCAGCCCCTTTGCCTGAGCAGTCTGCTAGGATCCTTTCCGAGATCTGAAAACCTGGGCTGGCCCAGCATGGAGGAGAAAGAATGATACACTTCCCAGAAAAACAGATGTCTCACATCCCCACCCAGCTGGCCAACACCTGGAATTCCATAATACTATATGTAAATAGTATTTCAAATATTTATATCCTTTGATTTGTCAGCCCCAGTGCAGGAATTTAGTCTGACGAGAGAGAGACATGTAACGAGACTTCTGCACCAAGAAGTTTATCACAGGATTGCTTATGATGTTAAAAAAAAAAAGGAACCAATGTAAATGTTCAAATATAAAGCTATGAAATAAATTTGACATAACCATATGATGGAATATGAAGTGACTATTAAAAATCATGTTTGCTAAGTTAACTTTTTAAAGGACAAAAATTACATAGCCAGTCGGATCAAAACGACACACGCAGAGGCACACACACCCCGTACAATATTATGCATAGAGAAAATCCTGGCAGAAAATAGTCAAAAACATGGACTGTTTCTTCAGTTGGTAGGACTGTAAGTGACTTCTTTTTCATTCCTACTATGCTATTTATTTCTCATGTAGTGAGCATTTGTTACTTTTCTGATGAAAATAAAAGACTTCAATAAATAAGCTGATGAAAATTCCACAATCCCCTGGAAAAGATAAAAATCTGTAGCCTTGTTCTTGCAAAGGGCCTCTGGGAGTGCCAACCATCATTTGTACCCAATGCGTGTCAGTCTCAGATCTTCTAGGGGAGCCAGTTTGTTGGGGAAGAGACTTAGAGCACTGAGTATTGAGTCTTAAGGGGGGAAAAGGCGGTGTGGTGTTGGTAGCCTGGCAGGGAGACTGTACCTACTCATCTCGCCCCTTCTCGGAGACTTGGCCTGGTGTTGGGAAGATGGTGTGCACATAGACAGTCAGTGTAGTGTAGTGACAAGAACACTGGACCAGAGGTACCAAGATTTTTCAGAAAGCAAAAAGCAGCACCTGACAGTTGTCACGTTAGCTGGCTGGCTCTTACTGGGAGACCTCGGGATTCTCAGGCTAACAATTTTACGGAACATTATCATCAGACAAAATCGCTCTGGTCAAATTCAAAAAGAAAACCTCCCAAGAAGACTGTGCAAACTCACAATAATACCCTCTTCAGTGGCTAAAATGAGTGTTTCTTATAAATTGCACCTTTATCCCATTCCATTCCTCAGATCTCCTCAATACAAGATATTAAGAACCCAATTGTAGAATTGTCCTACTTCCTAATAGCATTCAATCCAGAATGAAGCCATGCTTCCTTAAAAGCCTTCCTCAATTCTCCAAGTTCGATCTTATAACAAGTTTCTCCTACAGGAGCGCCCCCTGGCTCCCCATGGTGTATGTCTTGCCTCGTTAAAACAAATGCTGATAAACCCAATTTGTTTGACCACAGGTATGTTGCTAGCAGCCTTTGGCTGGTGAACAGGGACACCTTATTTATTTCCTCTCTTTGTTCCACCACTTCCTGGATTTGTCCTTCCTCAGGTCAGCTGTCTTTACTGAGCCCCCTTCCCTTCATCGTGCAAAAGGTTACAATAAATCCTATCCCACTTACCCTTCAGGGTTTTCCCATTTTGATGGCAAGAACAGCAACTGATAAAATGAAAATGCCAAGTCTTAGCTGAAAGCAAATTCAAGAGCAATAAATGCTATGATGTCGTTTGGAAAGAGCTGATTCAGGGCGGAGTAGCTTTCTGGCTCCTCTACTTGCTTACTGCACGATACTGGACAAATCAATTAATCTCTCAGAGTGTTATCTATAGGAAAAGGATGATAATAAATTACACCTATCTTAGAGAGTTGTTGTGAAGTATAAATGGAACGTTAGTTCAATACCTGGGATATAGTTACCACAACATATTCTGGGTCTTAAGTTTATTCATCTTGGTTTTCCAGTGCCTGACACTGAGTAGACATCCAAAACAATGTTTTTAAATTAATATATGTAACTGAATTACACTTGAAATTATTTTATCCACTGAATACAGTTTTTGAGCATTTCCTCCATGACATGCTATGTATGAGAGCCCTGACTGCTGTGATAGACCAGAGTTACCATCTCTCTCAGTCTAGATAGGGAGACAGATGTTACACAACCACACAAATAAATTATATCTACGAGTTGTGATAAATGGTAGAGCATAGCTTTCAGCCCTGGCACCACTGACATTTAGAAGTCAGTAATCTTGGCTTGGGGACCATCCTGTGCACTGTGGGATGTTTAGCAGCCTCTTTGGCCTCTACCTACTAGACACCAGTAGTACCCCGGCCCCTCAAGTTGTGACAACCAAAAATGTCTACATCCCCAAATGTCTGGGATCCCCAAGTGTCTGGGAATTCCCCCTCCCCACACCGCTTTAAGAACCACTGTTACGAAGGAAAAAAAGCACAAGATTCTCTGAGACACCCAAATAAAGGGACCAAATTCAGGTTATGAGTTAAGTGAACATGTGTTTGAGGAGAGAACCCTGAAGCTGAGACCTCTGAAATGGTCAGGATAGACCTTGGCAATAAGGAGAAGGAGTGTTTGGGCAGAGCTCAGAGCCCAGGTAAAGGCCCCGAGCTGGGAGTTCTAGAGGAACTAGAAGTCCTGTGTGGCTGGAGCACAGTGTGGCAGACGAGTCGTGAGAGGAAAGCCCATTCACGGGGTCTGGGAAACGGGAGGACAGCTACATGACTGGCATTCTGCTTCGGTTGCACCCACTTGCCCTGCGCCAGCATCCTCTCTCATCTTCACTGGGCCTCTGCTTTACCATCTCTGCGATGAGGGATTAGGGGGAATGAAACGAAAGGGCAGTGTGACAAAGACTGCAAGCTATGAATCAAAATCCAAGTTTTCTTTTTCCTGAGCAAAGAGCCAAACTAAACATACTAACATTTTTGTCCATTTAGGCTGCTATAACAAAATACCATAAACTGGGTAGCTTATATGCAATAGAAATTTGTTTCTCCTAGATTTGAAAGCTATGAAGTCCAAGATGAAGGCACTGGCAGGTTCAGTGTCTCACAAGAGTCCTCTTCCTTGTTCACAGGTGGCCGTCTTTCCCTTGTAACCTCACATGGCAGAAGGGACAAGGGGTGTCTCTGGTGCATCTTTTATAAAGGCACTAATCCCACTGATAAGGGCTCTCCCCTCATGATCTAGTCACCTCCAAAAGGCCCCACCTAATACCATCACCTTGGGGGTCAGGATTTCAACATATGAACTGGGGTGGGGGGCACAAACATTCAGCCCACAGCAACCAGCCTCCCCTGCATCAACTAAGTTCATACAGCTCCATTCAGGACAATGGACTGTGATCAGAAGTGACATGTCTGACTTACAAGCCCTTCCTTGCTCTTCATTCTCCTCCAGCTAAATGTCAGTGTCGAGGGTAATTATGGAAAGAGCATATTTAAGACAGGAGCTTCTCTGTTGGTCTGGGTCCTTCAGTGACTGTGTGGACCACAGGGAGCAGACTCCCACTCACCCACAGTCTCCCAATACGGAATAGCGCCATTGGGTTGTTACAAGAGACAGAAGTAAACTTCTGTTGTGTTAAGCCGTGAAATTTGGAGGTTTATTCGTTACCAAGTTTGTATCATCCTGACAATTGCACGCAACATCTCAGGAAACAGCTCTCCCTGGATGGAGGACCCGAGTTTCCCTTGGCCAACCACTAAGGCAGAAAAGTAAACCTCCAGCCTTGTGAAGCAACTGTGGTACATTCAGGGAACAGAAAACTCCCAGACAACTCAGGGGTGGTTCTGGCCTTAAACTTCTGATGTGGAAACTTACTGAAGATGAGCAGAAAACTCCTCCCTTCTTTTCGAAATGGCATGTGGAGAATTTCTTTTGCAAATATTTAACAACCAAAGGAGGAAATTCCAGAACAATAAAAAGTTCTGAAGCCAATTATGGTATAGATGATAAACTTCAAAACCTATTGGAAAACTACCTCTACTACCTAATTGAAAATTAATTAATTACAAATCAATTAAAGGAATAAAACATAATTTGAAAAGGTGCATAAAATCACCTGGATTCCTACCCTAAAGATCTATGTCCTATGTCTTCCTTTTTTTCCTACCAGACTTTTCCATCTAAGCTTATGAATCCAAATGTCAATAGCTAGAAATGACTTCGACTTTTCAGCAATCACACACTTCAGCAATCAACCAAGCAAAACGAACAATTTTCTGTATATTTATTCAAATGGAGAACTCAAAATTGATGCATAATTTAAGGAGTGGATTGTAAAGAGGTTGTCCCAGGAAAGAACTGTAGAAGCTTAAGCCCGAATAGACATGCTTTCAGCTGCAGGTAATAGAAAACTCAGCCTCCAGTGGGCTGAAAATATCTAGGAGGATATTTTTATCACTTGGTAGGAAATGCAGTATTAAGTGATTATAGATGTGTTGTGTGTATATATGTGTATGCACACATGCATGTGGGTTGTGTGTATATATATACTGAAATAAACGTATAATGAAACAAAATATACTGTGTGAAATGTACTTTGATAGTTTTTAGTCTGTTTTATTCAGTTTCTATATTTAAAGTGATCAGTGACAAACGACCTAATTTTTAAAAAGGCAAAACATTTGAACAGACAATTCAAAACAGAACATATGCAAATGACCAATGAGCACAGGAAAAAGATACTCATAAAAAGACACTTGTCAGAAAATTGCAAATAAAATCTACAATGAGATACCACTAAAACACACTGGAATGGCTAAAATTTAAACGACCGACAATGCTAAGTGTTGAAGAGAAGACAGAGCAATCGTGACTCATCATCACACTGCCAATGAGAATATAAAAGGCTATACTTTGGCAAAACAGTAGGCAGCTTTTTATTAAGTTAAATATACACTGATCATAAGGCCCAGCAATTCATAGTTTATACTCAAGAGAAATAAAAACACAATTTCTCACCAAGACTTGCATGTAAGTAATAAGAGCAGCTTTATTTATAATCCCCCCAAAAGATGGGAACAACCACCACCCATCCACCAACAAATAAATGGTAAACAAAGTGTGCTATACCCTCATAAAGGAATACTACTCAGCAACAAAGAATAACCATTAAAACGTACAATGCGAATGAAACCCATGGCATTGTACTGTCTGAAAAAGCCAGGCATAAATGGTATATGTCGTATGAATCCATTTATATAAAATTCTATATAAGAGAAATCTTTTCTAATAAACAAACAAACAAAAAAACCCACTGGTGCCTGGGGCACAAAGGAATTGGGGGAAATGATGAAAATATTCCATATGTTTTTTAAAGATTTTATTTATTTATTTTTAGAGAGAGAGGAAGGGAAGGAGAGAGGGACAGACACATCAATGCGTGGTTGCCTCCTGCATGCCCCCCACCAGGGACCTGGCCTGCAACCCAGGCATGTGCTCTGACTAGGAATCCAACCAGTGACCCTTTAGTTCGCAGGCCAGTGATCAATCCACTGAGCCACACCAGCCAGGGCTCTATATTTTAATTATGGTGGTAGCTACATGGGTGTTTACATTTGTCAAAGCTCATGGAACTGTACACTAAAAATAAGTAAATTAATTTTGGACTAATTTGGTAAGTGCTGACTTACCATTTGAAAATCACAAGTTTATTATTCTAATTATTTATATTCAAATAATATCTAAGAACTTTCTAGAACCCAAATGATTGGTATAATAATCCAGTAGGCTGTCCCATTACATTAAATTATATTAAACATGGTGTGACTATTAAATGTGAGGCTGCTACCCAATAATTCCAAACAGCACAGACCTTCAGAAGTTTTCATCTTTACTAATAACACAATTAGTAAAGTATTGTAGTAGGAAATCACTTTACTGTTTGGAAAGAATTTTCACTTGCAGCTTATCTGACCTGAGCAATAGTTCAGTAAGGCACATATTTTCATTCTTCTTTTACAGTCCAAGAACTGAGATTTGTCACAGAGCTAGTAGATACAAGATGGACTAAAATCCCCTTGAATCTGAGTCTACCGATTTCCCATTATATCACCAATGGCTTTAAGATCACTGAGTCATGGGCTTTTGACTTCTGATTCTAATTTCTTTGCAATAATGACACTCAAGCACCAGAAGACATATTTGGTGCATCTTCTTTTCTGTCAAAAAATAGAGTTTAGTTCTACTGCTATCGTTCCAACCCACAGATCTATACTTTACTGGTTCAATAAGATCAAAAGGAAGTCACCTAAAAATGCAGCTTTAAAAAAAGATGTCCTTTACCTAAACATTTCCATTTTCCTTCCTCCAAGAGTTGAATGCCCTTTCCTCAATGGACTTGGCTAGTTAATCAAAACAAAGAAACCATCTGAAGAGGAAAATCTATGACCTCTTTGTCAACGAAAGTCAGATTACTCAATGCCAAGAAAGGCTATTTTTATTTTCATCTGATGGTCTGCAGAATTTTTTAAATGTCAGCACCATGGAAGTAAAAAGGAGAAGCTACTTAAGAAGATCTGCCACAAATCTCTCTCCTCTTAATAGCCTCAAACTTGACCCAGTGTTATCAGCAGCCGGTTACCTTTAGTTAGGGTGTGGTTGTTTAATGAGGACGAGGAGCTGGCTCTATCCCTGGGGAGGTCACCAAAGTACCTTGGACACATTCTGGAGCCACCTAAACCACCATTGACACCAGCAGTCACAACATGAGTCCAGAAAGGTGCATCTCCCTTAACTCACGCTGCTATTGGAAACACAAGTCAGTAGCATCCTTTGGGCAGCTAGAGGAATTTAAGGCATCTGATAGTTTACTTTATCGTTAGAGCTTGACTATGAGGACCAGGTTTCTGGGTGATAAGAAGGATGGGCCATGTTTAGTCAACAAAGACAATCACTCTAAGCTGCAATGAAGGAAATCTTGCAAGAGCCACTCATTGAGTCTAGGGTTCTAGGCAAACCATTTTGTTTCCCTGAGCCTCCGTTTCTTCATCGAGAAAATGAGAACAGTCATTCCCTGCCTTGCCATGTTGCTATGAAGTTTAAATGGAACACGTGAAAGAGATGTGGGAACTGCAAAAAGCAGTGTAAGCATTCATGGTCACTCTATTCTTCATCAGAACCTGCTTTTTGCTACAATGAACTGTTTTTGTGCTCGGGATCTTTGTTGATTCATTTAATAAAGGTTTGTTGAGTGCCTGCTACGTGTCAGACTGTGCGCTATGTGGTGGAAATACAGAGGAAATAGGAGATCCTGATCACCAAAGATGATAGTCTATAGAATGGGGTAGGGAGTGGGGGGATGGGAGGGCAACAGGAAAGGGGGTTAAGTGTAGTAGATGTTGTGAAGTGGTACCCAGATCCCCCTTTTGTGTCAAAGGACTTATTCCCCCAGCTGCTGGAAATACTGCCTGTCCCTAAAGGGGATGCCTGGCCTAAAGAGTCACCATGCTCAAGGCTATGCCCCCCTTCTGGGGGGTCTGATGTCAAATATCTTAAGCATATAAAGACATAGTCATCTTTCTCCAAACTGGAGCACTTCTGAAGATAGGGTCATACCTCCTCAGAATTTTCCACAGGGCTGGCTGACATTGGGAATGTATCACAGTTCACCTTCTTCCTCTGACCAATCCTGTTTGCTTCCCTTCCTCTCCACAAGTATTGATCTCAGAGAGCTCCTCAATGAACTTCCTGCACACTGACATCCTTCTGACATCCTCAGAGTCTACTTCTGAGATGATTAATTATATGTGTCAACTTGGCTAGGCTACGGTGCCCAGTTTTTGGTCAAACACCAGCTTAAATATTGCTATAAAAGTATTTATTGGATATGCTTAGCATTTAAATCAGTAGACTCTAAGCAAAGGAGATTATCTTCCACAGTGTGGGTGGGCCTCATCCAATCAGTTGAAGGCCTTAAAAGAAAAGACTGAGATCTCTCAAGGGGGGAAGAATTCTGCTTCCAACTGCTTCTGGACTTCAGTTGCAACATCAACTCTTCCTAGAGAGATAGAAAGGGAGATAGAAAGAGAGAGACCGCTTCTGTTTTCCAAAGAGCCCTGACTGATATCAATCCCCAGAACTCAACTGCAATACCAGGCAGTTATGGCACAGTGACTAATGATCTGAGTTAGCACTAGAACTGGCTTCGTGGGCGTTTGACCTGTGCGGTCACACAGGCTATCGCACTCAGAAGGACCTAGGTTCTACTATCTGCTGTCACCAACTTGGAAGTCTCGGTAATTTTATCTTCAAACTTGTGTTAGGTACAGTCTGATAGAACAATGGAGCACATATGTGAGCGAAAGGATATACATGTAATGTGCAT
Source organism: Desmodus rotundus (assembly GCF_022682495.2). Lineage (NCBI taxonomy): Eukaryota > Metazoa > Chordata > Mammalia > Chiroptera > Phyllostomidae > Desmodus > Desmodus rotundus. Next base: position 106,683,184 of record NC_071394.1, on the reverse strand, counting down.
GTTCACTGTTCCTGGCCATGTTATAGCATTTGAGATGCCCTGCAACCAACTAATCCCAGTGGACACACAATATGTGGGAATCCAGTTAGATTCCGAGCAGGAGATCGCTGCTTCTACCACTGAGTAAATGAATAGGGAGGAGACTGCTGCCCGCCCTAAGAGGTCACAGTTAAAGTTCTGATCAAAACTTGCTTCAGACACAGAAGGAAGACAATGGCATTCTAACAAATACATATAACCAAGAAACACTATTATATTCCTTTTTACTCATATTGTTTTCCCTGTACTAGCCAGTCACTCATGCTTAAAGTGATGACACAGAAGGAAGGGAAATATCCAACAACCTAGTTCCTTTTCCTTTGGTCCTTTCTCGTTCATCAGTAAGCTGAAGATAGAGACTGTTGGTAGACTATGTTCTTATCCAGACACGAAATTTAAAATGTTGAGTTAGTTTTATGCATGTTTTTCACTGGCTGGTAAGAATAAAATATATATGCATGTACAAGCTAAGAGACATGAATTCTGTGATTTTAGTGACCCTACATAGGAGGCAAATGCTCATGTAAAACTGCTTTGCACAATATAGAGATAAATGGCATAATTCATATTCATTAACAATTGAAAATATTAATTCTATTTACTTAGAATGATGTTAAACAGTAAATAAATAGCAAACAAATAGACAAGTCAAGAATCAGGCTACAGAAGAAAAGAAAAAACTTTCTAATTTGGTACCTTTAATGGTACTTATTTCCTACTTTTGGATCAAGGGGCCCCACATTTTTATTTTTTACCAGGTTTTAAAAATTATGTGACTAACCCTGATTAGCAATGTGTCTTATGCATACACAGTTGGAGTAGGAGGAGAACTTCTCAAAAGTTGAGTCCTAAGAGACTGTTGGAAATAGCTGGGAAAAGTGAGTTGAGGGAGATGGAGGAGGAGGTGTCAGGCAGAGGGAGCAGGTTTCCACAGTCTAGAGAACATGGCTCCCACAGGAAATTAGAAGTCATTTGTTTTATCTGGATCTTGAGTTGGGGCCTTAGGGTTGGTGGATGTGGCAGGAAGTGACTCTGAACTAGACAAGACAGGCCGGATCATAAACGTGCTGATATATGAGAGAGGACCCCCAGAAAACGGGGATCATCTTCTGGAGGGCAGGCCCCTTGTAGTACCGGCTTCCCCCACTAGGCGTATGTTCTAGGTACCCATCTGTGTCAGTGCACCAGCGGGCACAGTTGTGAGAGGCTGTGCTCGGCTTCAGTGAATTTTTTTGTGAAGACTCTTTCAACATGTTTGCCCATTTCATGACGGTCGATTTACAAGTGCACCTGCCCACACCGCACTGAGTGTTCAGCAGTTTTTGACTAAAAACAGCATGACCCCCATGCCCCTCCCTCCCTGTTCACCCGATCTCACCCGAGTGACTTCCTTTTGTTTCTCCAAATGCAAAAAGTCCTCAAAGGAAAATGTTTTCCCGATGTGGAAGAAGTAAGACAAAAAAATAGCAGTAGTTCTAAAAACATCAAAATCGACAAGTTCAAAAACTGTTTTGAGCAGTGGGAAAAAATGTCTCGATAGGTGGATTGCATCAGATGGAGAGTACTTTGAAGGTGACTGAAATTTAACATGTAAGAATAAATGTACAATTTGTTATAAATAAATTCCAGGTTTTGGGGGGTTCCTTCCTAGTATACTCTGCAAGTAATGGGAAGCCAGTGGAAGGTTTTCAGACAGTTGCCACGTTGTAGAAAGATCTTTAGTTCCAGCTTTGATTCTAAGGGTCTCACCCACAGATTTCTGTGCTGCTGTTGCCGTGTGAGTCCTACATGGTCTAATCAGCAGCCACTGACCTTCCTTTCACCCAAATGTTACAATGCTAAATTGTCAGTTGGAGCACCGTGCACCGGTTACCAATCCCAGCAGAGGACTTTAAGTACCTCTGCCCATCACATCTTAGTATCCCAGTCACCAAGGAAAATACAACACAGTCAAGCACTGGAATGAACAGAGCTTGACTTACATAAAGAAGACAGAGTAAGATCAGCTTTAATAGTACACAATGGTTCCCCATGGCCAGCTGGTCTCTCCCAGCAGCTGATGCGAGGCAATTTGCCTATCCGCCTGTCTTTTGTGCCTCGGTAAAAGGAATCCTAGCTCCTCCTCACAGAGAACAGATGTAACAGTGGGGATGGCCAGGCATCATGAGACACACACACTTCAGGCAGAGAGACAAGAGTACTTGTACCTGAAACAGGGAAAGATATTCCCATATAAGGTGATAAGCCCAGCACAGGCTGTGTGGTCTCTTTATTTCTTGCAAAGACTCACAGGCCATTCTGAGGCAGCCGAATGGGAGTTGAAAGACTACTAGCCTTAGGGTGTCCTTCCGAAAACTACCCTTTATTGTCCAGATTAAATGCCACGTCCTCCTTGATTCTTCCAGAATCATTCTAAAAAGTGCAAAGGCAATTCACTGGAGAAAGGATAGTCTTGTTAACAGAGAGTACCAGAACTACTGGATACGCAAAAAACAAACTTTGATCCACACCTTGCACCATACACAAAAATTAATTGAAAAGGACATAGACCTAAATATAAAACCTAAAACTAAAAGTTCTAAAAGAAGACAGGAGAAAATCTTTGTGACCTTGAGTTAGGCAAAAATGTCTTAGATATGATAGTGAAAGCATAATCCATAAAAGAAACAATTAATAAATTTGACTTTGCTAAAATTAAAAATCTTTACAAAAGCCACTGTTAAGAGAATGAAAACACAAGCCACAGACGGGAAGAAGTATTTGCAAAGTATATATCTAATAAAGGACTTGAATCCAAGTGTATAAAGAACTATAAAAAAATAAATAACAAGAAAACAGCCCAACTTTTTAAAAAAATGGGCAAAAGATTTGAATACCATACAATTCCAAAAAATATACAGAGTCTGGCACAAATAATGCCCCTTTTTGTGGGCAAAAGACTTGAACAGACACTTCTCCAAGGAAGACATACAGAGGGCCCAGAGACATATGAAAAGATGCTCAGCATCACTAGACATCAGAGAGATGCAAATTAAAACCACAATGAGGTACCATCTCACACCAGTCAGAGTGGCCAACATAAACAAATCAACAAACAAATGTTGGAGAGGATGCGGAGAAAAGGGAACCCTAGTGCACTGTTGGTGGGAATGCAGACTGGTGAGGCCACTGTGGAAAACAGTATGGAATTTCCTCAGAAAACTACAAATGGAAATGCCCTTTGACCCAGCAATTCCACTGCTGGGATTATACTCTAAGAGCCCTGAAACACCAATCCAAAAGAACCTATGTACCCCAATGTTCATAGCAGCACAATTTACAATAACCAAGTACTGGAAGCAACCTAAGTGCCCATCAGCAAATGAGTGGATCCAAAAACTATGGTATATTTACACAATGGAATTCTACACAGCAGAGAGAAAGAAGGAGCTTATACCTTTGCAACGGCATGGATGGAACTGGAGAGCATTATGCTAAATGAAATAAGCCAGACAGTGAGGGACAAATACCATATGATCTCACCTTTAACTGGAACATAATCAACAAGAGAAAAAAGCAAACAAAATATAACCAGAGACATTGAAGTGAAGAACAATCTAACAATAGCCAGGGGGGAGTAGGGAGGGGACAGTGGGGAGAGGGGTTTTCAAGAACTACTATAAATGACACAAGGACAAAATCAAAAGGAAGGATGGAGGCAGGGGAGGGAGGTGGGATTGGCTGGGGTGGGGTGGAGGGGTGGGGAAAAAATGCAGACAACTGTAATTGAACAACAATAAAAAAATTTTAATTCAAAAAAAATAATAATGCCCCTTTTTTATTGAAAAATCTTTTATTACCAAACCATAAGCATGTAATTCTGTAACATAACAATATCACACTCAAGCACACCATATGACATTTTAGGTGAAATGTTCAAATTAAAACTATAAATTATTACACCCATATTATTACCCTACCAACCACACTGAAGCAGGCCTTACTTCTGCCAGACCCTGGATGTATGGAGATCAAGTAAGCATATGAAAATATACTCAATATAATTATAATTCCAAATACAAAATTGAAAATAAAGTATCAGTTTCTATCACTTACCTATTAGGATGGCTAAAACTTTAAAAACTGGCCATATGAAATGTTGACAAGGATATAGAGGAGCTAGAATTCTCATATATTTCTAGTGGAAATGTCAAATGCTACAACTACTTTGGAAGTCCGTTTGGCCATTTCTTAACGAGTTAAACATGTACCTAACATATGGTCCAATCATTCCCCTCTGTGATTTACCCAAGAGAAAAGAAAAAGCCTATGTCCCCTCAGGGGCTTGTACAGAAATGCTCAGAGCAGCATTACTGCTAATAGCCAAGAGCTGCAAACAATGCAAATGCTCATCAACAGGTGACTAAATAAACAAACTCTGTTATACCCACACAGTGGAATACTACTCATCGATAAAAAAGGAATGAACCATCGACACATGCAACAACGGAGATAAATCTGAACATAATTATGCTAAGTTAAAGAAATCAACTAAGAAGAGAGCATAATGCTTCCACTTATATAAACCTCTAGAAAATGCAAGCACATTTCCAGTGACAGAGAGCAGATGGTGACTGCCTGCAGACAGGGAGCAGGGAGACGGAAGAGAGATCATGAGGAGTTGCCACAGGGAGAGATAACAAGAGGCAGAAGAAAGCTTGAGAAGGTGTAAAAATACATTCGTCTTGATTGTGTTGATGGATTCACAATTGTGTGGGTGTGTGTATGTCAAAACTTTCCAAATTCTACCCTTTAAATGTATGAAAGTGACTCTACATCAATTATACCTCAATAAACCTTTTTTAAAAAAATCTTCGTTGTCCGGGAATCCATTTCACTATATTTTCCCCTTTCGTTTGTGTTTAAAACAGTCTAGAATGAAAAGTTGAAAAGAAACGCCTTTGTTTTTTGGTAAAACGTAATCGGAGTGGTAGGACTAGAAGTGGCCTTGACATATCATACCGATTCCCCTCCTCTACAAGGAAGGTCAGCCAGTGCTTTAATGCAATGCATGTTATAACCTAAGTCGCATTGCTAGAATTCTCAGGAACATGCTAGATTTGCACAACTTTGATTTGCCCCCTAAAATGACCCTCGTTCATTCCCCTCTACGCTTACTGGCCGCTGCATCAGGACAATAACCAAACATCTGTCAATGCCAGCGGTGAAGGTTTCCCTACAGAGTCTGGCTCCTGTGAGAACAAAAGGAGGTGCAGAGAAAACCAATGTGGAATGTACATCTGATCGCTCAACTAGCTGCTGTGTTTCTCCCAAGGAGCTCTGGCTGATTTAAAGTCAGGCAGGAACTGAAATGATAATCAGATCTAATTTTCAACTCAGCTCCACTGTTAACTAATACACCAACTTGGACAAGTCGCTTCCCCTCTGGGCTCTCAGTTTCCTTCCCTGTACTATGAGGGAGCTGGGTCTCTAGATGATCTCCAAGGTCTCCTCCTGGACTAATACTTGCAACTTTTTAATTTCTCTTTTCTATACTCAGAGTAATACACCAGGTGAGAGTTATCAAGGACTTTACAATACAGGCACCAGGCTGTGACTGATGACAGTTGGGAGGAGGCATATTCTGAGATGAATAGGTCTCATCTGGGTTATAATGTCACATACATTATATTGAAGTTAGAATGAGCACCTTGGTCCAGCTTGGTTTGTTGGAAAGGATAGAATCCCATTTGTATTTCTCAAGCAAATGGGAAAATTTCTAGAAACTACAGAAAATTTCTTAGAACTGAAATGGATGAAGCACATATAGATCTTATAAGAGGCTGAAACCAGGGGCCATAAAGTCAGGAACAGTGTAACTCACCCACCCTAGCCCCTACACTCCTGTGGTCTTGCACATTTTCTCACCCATATAATCTCTCTCTCTCACACACACACACACACACACATACACCCCTCTACTCTGCCTCCACAAAGGCCTTACTCTTGTGTTTCTGCAAATCAGTGTCCTGTGCTTTGGTGGCATATGGTGGGAAATGGCTCAAAGGCTCGACATGACCTCCCACTCCAACACCCAGCACCACCTAGTCAGTCTCTCATTTCAAGTCCCAGATTCTCAGGAGGGCACTCCAGAGGAGCCAGATGAGGTTGCGCGGTTCCCTGGTAGAGACGGTTGTCGTGGTGGGGGCTTGGGGAGGTGGGTCATGTGCTACAGAGAACTGCTCTGTGGGGCTAGGACAAGATGAGGCTCTTTTAAAAGGGGGCATGAAATGCTTGGTATACAGACTACCTCTGATGAGGTTTGGGAATCCAACTCCATACCCAGGGAGCAAATTTCTTTCCCTGATCACTTAAGGACAGAGTTCTCAACCTCTTAGACTACTAGAAGGTCATAGATGACAGGCTGAGGTCCAGCTAGTAGTGGGAGAGCAGGACCTGGATTTCTGGCTACTCGATTTCCAGCACAGGGTGCTCTTTAGGGTAGGTTCTGCCAGAGGCTGTCCTCATGCCCAGGATAGTGATGGCGCAGTAAGAGTCTGGTGCCAGGAAGGATGCTGGTTATGATGACTCCACCATTAAATCATAAAAAAGGGATGGTCATTTGTGATAGATTGTGTTTTCCAAAGATGACTACAACATTATCCCTTAACCTACATGCCCTTCATACACTGTACCTTGATATTCCTCCAGTGAGTGGTGGGGTCTATGTCCCCTCCGTTTGAACCTTGGCAAATCTTTGTGGCTTCCTCAACCAATAGAACAGGGGCAAGGTATTCTATACTCAGAATAATACACCACTGAGGCTAGAGCATAAAAATGCCTTTTGCGTGCACTATGTTCTCTCAGGACACTTGCTCTTGGAATCTAGCTACCACAGTGTGAGGAAACCCAAACTAGACCTCATGCAGAGGCCACATGCTGATCATGCTGAGAGCCCAGCTGACGTCCCAGCCAGGACCAGCCGTCAAACACGGGAATGAAGAAGTCTCCAGAGTCCAGTCCTCCCACCCCAAGTCATTGAGAAACCTCCAGAGCTTGAATCTGAGGCCCCAGATATTAAGGAGCCATCTCTGCTGTGCCACTAAATTTTAGGCTGGTTTGTTACACGACAATAATAACAGGAATCACACGGGTAAATTATCTACCAGCAAAATCTTTGGGTCTTAGAGATAATTTTTTCTGGGTATCTTTATCCTATTGATCATTTCAAGAAGAATGATTTCCTACTGGTTGCTTGGTTTGAGAGAGCGAGAGAGAGAGAAAGAGAGAGAGAGAGAGATGCATTAAGCCCAAAGTCCTGTATTTGTGGACACTTGGTTTATCGTCTGTTGCAGCAACTAATTAGTAGCCAAGTGTCTGTCATTTTGAGATAAGGCAGGATCCGCTCATGAACCACAGAAACAATCTAAAATTTGCCTCAATTCCCTCTACTTCATTCCATTCTTAGAATTTTCTCAGTTATTTCTGACTTTCTCCCCAGCTGTGGCAAAGCTTAAACATTCCAGGTATTTCCTTCTCTCACTTCATGGGAGAAGCTTCAATATTTGTTCTAGCAACTTTGGAAGGCTTCAATGATTCCACTGGGTGAAGAAAGCTGGACTCCAGTAGCTTTCCTCCTCGCTCCATGCCTGACCCCCATCTTGGTAGCCATGAGCTCCTGACGTTGGCATTCGTTTGTATTTTGCTATGACGCTTGCCGTGCCTCACTTTCATCTGCTTGTTCCCCATCACGTTGATCATGCCCTGATAATTACACATCAACAGAGCCCTCGAGTTTGCAGAATAATACATGATTATACTTCCAACAGGAATAATGGTCATGTGCCTAAGGAAATGAGTCACGATGCTAAGGTGAAGGAGGTGCAGGGCAGGTCTTCGGGAGGTTCACGATCTTCATCAAAGAATTTACAACACAAAACCCAGATTGTGGCTGGATTTGCTCATATATTTGGACATCGGCCCCAATTCTTCATGTTTTACTATATCTGCACCTTTTGCAGTGTAAGTTTGCAACTCCTTCCATCAAGAGGTGGAGTTGATTTTCTCACCTTTTAGATCTGGCCTGTTTGGATGTTTGTCTAGTTCCAAGCCCAGGTCTCAAGAGGCTTTGTATACTTCTCATTCTCTTGAAAGCCTATCACCACCATGTAAAGAAGCCTGGGTGAGCCTGCTGGAGGAAAAGAGCCCACATGGAACAGAGCTCAGGGGTCCCAGACGAAGCCATGATCAACTGAATGTTCCTCCAAACCACAGCTAAGCACAGATGCATGTGTGAGTCCAGCTGAGACCAGAAGGAACACCCAGCCAACCCATGGACTTGTGAGCAAAAATACATGCTTCTTGCTTGAAGTCACTGAGTTTTGGAGAGGTTACTTTTACCATAATACCTGACATACAAAAACTATAGAAAACTAAAACTGAACAAAGAGTTTGTGGAGGTTCTCAAAGCAGGGGTGAGCTAAGAGGGTCTGCATCTCTATGGGTTGGGAAGAATGAGGTTTGGATATTCATTTTCTTTCAAAGGGAACATCTACTAAAACAGGCTGAGAAACACTGTTCTCAAGTGGCCTAAATCCTGTTCAAAGGGCCGGACTAAAATTGAGTGTTCATTTATCTCTCAACTGCATGTCTATTGTTGGAAATAATTAGAAAATGAAGCTGGGACTTGGGAAAGGGGGTCAGGTAGATATCTACTTTCATTGCCTTTCCAACCCACTCCTGCCCCTGGGAAGTGCTCCTTCTGTTCATGCAGCTTCAATGGGAATTGCCAGCTTTCCGCCTGCCTCCCTGACATCGGTGATATATCCAGAAATGGGCACGCAACCCCAACACTCTTAATGGGATGCTTGCTTGAGATTTTTAAAAATCAGAACAAAGAGGAAAGGATCCCTTCTTCTCTGCTGGCAGAAGTGGAGAGAGATGAGGTATGTTTTCCAGCAGACTAAGAGAAGCCAATCAGAGTAAGATAAGTAGAGGTAAGGGTCAAGGACATTCTTGGGAGCACCTGAGTTACTCAAATACTTGCCACCAAGAGTCTGATGGTGAAATCAAAAGCAGAGAATGTCTTCTGCAATACAGGTTTAAAGAAAACTTAAAAAAAAAAAACTGGAGAAAGATAAGTGACATAAAGCAGACACAGAGAAGTGCCGCTTAGATCCTCCCCATCACACCCCACATAACCCTTGCAGTAAAGAACTCACTGCCCTGCTAGGAAGCGTGTGGTTGGCTGACACCTCCAGCGGTAAGCACTCTTGTGGTCTGCCTCCTCTTTCAAGCTAAGGACATGCCATTCTGAAGGCAGCCCTGAGCCAATGCCTGACCAAAGCAATGGTCATCAAGGTCTCGCTGTCCTGGAGGCAGCACGTGCTACAGGAACGAGCCATTCCCTTCTAGGGCAGGACTCCTCCTGTGGACAATTTCCCCAATCCCCCACCCCCGGAGTCTCATTCGGCTAGCAGAGGCTTTGCCAGTTCAGCATCACAGTCTAGATTCTCTCTGCCCAACTCAGCTCCCTCATTTCCCCTTTTAAAAGTGTTTCTCCTCAATAAACCTTCTCTATTTCTGACTCAGTGTCCCAATATTAGGAAACCCTAAATCTGGCAGTTAACTTCCTTCCTACAACAAATTTAAAATAATACAACCAAGACCATGAATATTTTTATAGACATCTTCTCTAGAATAGGCATCATAAAAGAGTCCTTTCTAAGAGTCATGAGCAGGTAGAGATGACAAATATCTCCTTCTTCCCCTTTTAGCCCAAACTCTGAATATCTGGTGTTGGTTCCTGTCTCTTCCCACAGTGCAATGGTGTACCGAAATCAAGACCGCAAATCAGGAAAGGCTTCCTGATCCCCCATTACACTTGTGGTAGCAGTGGACTTGCCTCCACACCCCTGCTCTCCCCTCCCGACACAACCCCTTTATGGCCTCACATCCTACGCCACCTCCGGAGCAGGAGATTAATTAACGAACAGTCACTCTGAGTGATGCGGACCTTGCACATGTCTAAGCCATTTATTTTGAATGCTTCCCATCATACCTAACCTTGAAGCTTTCAAATACATGATAGATAGCTGGAAATGAGCCTGAACCTGATTCTTCATTTTATTTTCTGCTGCATATTTAGAAAGCATTAGAGAGAGAAGAAATCACAGCTTCTTCCCACCTTGACTTACTTAGTCACTGGTAAAATGATTGACCTTCAAGCTAGAATTCCTGCAGAACTTCGTATTTCTCCAGCTTGATTAGCATAGAGTGTATCCACTTCACAATCAAGAATCAAACACTTAACACTGCACTTGTGTGAGTTTTGGGGGGTTGGGTTTTTTTTTGGTGTTTTGCAGATACCATTTCCTGAACTTTCCTCAAACTCAAAGATGCAATTATTGTCGGATAATATACGAGAAGTGTTTAAATAGTCTCCAAAGGTGGCCACCAACACTTTTTTGAGTCCTTTTGTTTTCTCTCCCTAACCCGGGGTTGGCGCTGTGAGTGCTTTGACCAACGAGGGGGAATGATGTTCTCAGACTTCGTTGCCCAGACCTTAAGAGAACTGGTAGCTTCCACTTCTTCTCGAGGAACCGTGCTGCTTTTCTATGAGAAGGCCGAGCCACACGAAGAAGACAATGGCAGCCACGAGAAGTAGTCATCTCAGAATCATGAGAAATGATAAAATGGTTGTTGTTTCAAGACACTAAGTTTTGTGGGTGGTTTGTTACACAGCAATAGATAAATTAAAGAATGACTTAGATATTCTTACTTAATAAGTAATAGGAAGGTGTGGGGGATGGGTGCTGGCACACACTGCTGGTGGGGATACAAATCAGTTTATACTAAATGCAAAAGGAAGTATGCAAATACTCTGTACAGAAACAGTTAACTTGGAGGGCAATTTGGAAGTACTAACTTTTAAAATGCATATGCCCTGTAACTCAGCAATTCCATTTCTCAGTATCTGTTCTGAAAAATCACCAACATATTTACTAAGGGTCAGGTACAAATACGCTTATTTCAGTATTGTTTGAGAGAGAAAAAGAAAGAGAGAGAAAGGATTATCCATCAGCGTAGTAATGGCCTAATATGGAATACTTTGTATCTACTGAAAAATTAGGTCATCTCTATGAACCAACATAAAACATGCCTCCAATATATTACTGAGTGGAAATAAGTTGCACTTCCATATATACAGTAAGAGAACATTAATGGCCAAAATTCACAAGGCAATACTATATATTCGTAATTGTCTGTATATCTAAATGCATAGAAAGTCTGAAAGAATGAACTGTATCCCTAGTCAGGATAGGATAGGCTGTTCTGTAATGATGAACAACTCCAAGATTTCAATAGCTTCCCATGATAAAACTTTATTTTATCCTCACAAAAAATGTGCTGTGAGACAGGTAGCCCTCCTATGAGACTCCTCCAAACGGTGACATGGAGAATGGGTTGTTCCATCAAGTAGTTAAACAATCTGATGTATGTAGCCCTCGGGGTCTCTACGCCAGGGTCAGGAAGGATGGGGAAGGCACTTGGTCCCTTAACTGCCACAGCCTAGAACTGACAATATGTCATGGTTGCTCCCAGTCCATTTGTTAGCATAGGCAGCTAGCTAGATATTAACGAAAGAGAGGGGATTCAGACATCTAATTAAGATGGATTAACTAGGAAGCTAGAGCTTCCAGATGCCCACATCCTCTGCCAAACAGACACTAATCCCCAGGAGGGAGGAAGGACCAGCTTTCCAATCTCATGTTCTCCGTAGATTACGGGGGAAAAGGAGAGCCAGTAAAGGGGATATTCCTCTGCTGAGGCATGCGCAATAGGAGCTAAGATGGTGATCAAAAATGGGAGAGATCTAGCCTGGGAAAAGGTGTGGATTAGTTCATGACGTGAAGCCCCAGAAGATTCAGGAAAGGGATTGGATAGGGGGTGGGCCCAGCACAAGTGCACAGAGTCAGGAAAGACATCGGTTAGTTTGAAAGAAAGCCTGCTCTTTTCCAAGCCTGAGATAATACAATGAAAGCTTAACAACAGCCTGGTGAGTTTGCTTGTTTGCTCATGCACACTCTCTGTGTAGCAGCCACACAGGCCCAAGCGTGGGCCCAAGAGCAGCCTTGTGGTAGACGTGCAGATGAAGAAACGAGACCCAGGAAAGTTCTGTATCTCTGGGTCCTGGCCCTGCTGGGCCTGACTGGCATGGGTGCTGGCTTATGGCCCCAGAGGCTGGACTCCTTCCACAGAGGGTGGAACTGAGCCACCTGGTCGTGGATGAGACCCTGGGTACCTGGGGACAGTCCTTGGCTTTTGCTCTAATAAACCTTACCACAGTTTCTCATTTTCTCTTACATGTGGGAACCCAAAATGCTTTCCTTGTGACTTTAAAGAACCCATGACTCTGTAGAAGTGTCCTATTTCTACTAGCAACACAGTGGCTGAAACTAGTCATATTGGCCCATATTGCAGTTTCATTTTTGAGACATTTACATTTATTTCCAATATTTTCTCACCATTATAGATAAAAGTATACTACATGTGCATGTGATAAGCCGAAATCTTGTTACATTTGTACATTAGAGTTTCAAGTACATTTCATATCCACTATTTCAATTTAAGCTACATAAAAATCCCATGTGATAAGAAAACTAGGCATAATTCTCCTTACTTTGCAAATAGGAATATTGAGTCCTCAAGAATCTTGACCAGCCTTGGCTGGTGTGGCTTGGTGGATTGAGTTCCAGCCTGTGAACTAAAAGATCGCCAGTTTGATTTCCAGTCAGGGCACATGCTTGGGTTGCAGGCTAGGTCCCCAGTTAGAGACATACGAGAGGCAACCACACATTGATGTTTCTCTCCCTCTCTTTCTCCCTCCCTTTCCCTCTCTCTAAAAATAAATAAATAAAATCTTTAAAGAAAAAAGGAAAAACAAACAAACAAAGAAGAATCTTGACCAAAGTCTCATGGCTATAAAAGAGCTGAGACTCAGAATGAATTCTGCTATACTCTCAATCCAGCTCTTTTATGAGAGACATGCCATCAGCTTCCTGCCCTGTATTGTATCTTTTCAGATGGCCTAGGTGTGTGTGAATAAAAGGAACTTGGCCAGAGAATAGATAAGGATTTCCAGGAAATGAAAGAAATAGCTGTTTCAAGAATCTACAACAGAGTGACTTTGAAAATGTTTGTTTCCGCGTCTGTCTCCTTGACTAGAGTGGACCTGCTAAATGGAACTGGGCCACATTCACCTCTACAACCCCAATGTCTGGCCCAGGGCTTGAATCATGTTGCTCACTAGATACATAATGTATTTTGCCATGTATAATGTATATTTTTTGCTCACATTTTTGAGGGGAAAATAAGGATGCGCGTTATACATGGGTATAATGATTACGTACCATGGGTATAATAATCCTGTGTATCATGTGCCCCCAAAACATAGGAGCACATTATATACTGCAAAATGTGGTATTTATTGAATGAGTAAATAAATGAATGATGACAAAATATGCCTCTATATTCTCTACCATAAATCATAGCATTTTAAACCTCGGAGAAACCCAGGTCATTGTTACTCAATGTAGTCCCTGAAGCAGCAATATCGACATCATGGGGAACGTGTTAGAAATGAAGAGTCTCAGGCCACACTCCAGACACACTGAACCAGAATCTTCATTTTAACAAGATTTTAAGATGAATCACAAGCGCTTTAAAGTCTGAGTACATGCAAGTGCACTGGTGTTGACTGAACTGCTGGTACATAGTTAGGGAGGGTCTGTGGATGCTCCACACCCGGGCTCAAGCCAAGCTGGAAGCACAGTCCCATCCCTCTGACGCCATTGATCTAATGCTTCTTCATCCTGCACCCTCTTCTCCACATAAAAGAAATGCATGATAGACAGAATTTGTCTAAATTCAACACATTCGGTGTGTGCTGGGTTGAAGGAAGTAAGGTGGTCTCCATTTCTGGCACCAATTCCGACGTGTAGGTTTTTTCCTCCACACTGAGCAATTCTCAGACACCAGCTGGACATCCTACAATTCAACTCAATTCCAACATTATCCACCTGAAACAGCATCAAATATCACAGGTTACAGAGCTCAGTCCCACAAGACTGCCCACACTTCAGATACCAATCAGAAATTCAGGTTGCTACCTGTGCTTCTGACTGAGCAGTTTATAAATCAGAGGTGCCCAGGACCCCATCCTTGGGTTCAGCTATTTTGCTAGAGTGGCTCATAGAACTCAGGAAACTAGTTTACTCACTAGATTACCGGTTTATTATAAAGGCTATTAAAGGATATGAATTAACAGGGAGATGAAGAGATAAATAGGGTGAGGCCCAAAAGGAGCTTCTTTGCCTGGGGAGTTTTGGGCCCTGGAGAGCTACATGTGAATGCATCTGGTTGACCAACCTGGAAGCTCTCTGAACCTCATCTTTTCGGGGGTTTGATGAGGCTGCATTACATAGGCATGACTGACTAAATCATTGGCCATTGATGATTGAACTCAGTCTCTAGCCCCTTTCTCTCCCCATGAGGTCCGGGGTAGGACCGAAAATTCCAACTCTCCTAATCACAGGGTTGGGTCCCTTGTAACCAGTGCCCTTCCTAAAATGCTTTACAGAAGTTACCTCATTAACGTAACAAAAAACATCTTTATAACTCCATGCAAGGAAAAAGAAAACCCAAATATACTTTCATTATAAATCAGAATATCACAAATGTTATAACTAGTACATTAGACTTGTAGAAAACATAGGAGAGTGAATGGGGTGCAGAAGGCAGCACCCAGTGTTACAGGTGTGTCTTTCTCACCGGCTCTGTCTTCCCCTTTCCTCCTCCAGCACCTCCTCCCTAAGGCTGGCCCAGTTCTAACGTCTTGCTATCATTGCATGAAGTCATCAGGGCAGAATAGGGTAAGAAGAACAGCCCAGGAGTGTACTCCACAGGAAGGGAAACTGATTCTGGCTCCGCTCAACATTCTCATAAAGGTGATCTCCATCCATCCATATACTTTCCAATACAGCTGATGGCATGTGCGTTTCAGAGATGGGGGACTAAGCTCTAAGAAGGAAGATAACTTACTTAAGTTGCTCTCTATAGGCGGAATCTTTGGTCAAAAATTCTAAGATGGCCTGAGATCAACCTTCCTAGGCTGGTTCAGGTGGGAAGCAGTCAGTGAGGTCAGCAGATAATGCAGTGGGGGCAAAGGTCCATTGGCTTTAGGGTGACAACTGTCTGGGCCTCTTTGAAAACACTGGCAGGAGTGTTTGGAGAACTCCAATTCTAAGCCTCCTGGCTCTATTCCAGCCAAGTTCAGAGCCCTGGGCCCCTGAAAGTCTGCTCTGAACCCCAGACGGCAGATAGCTCTTCCAGGCATGGAGATGTGGCTGCTCTTCACATCAGCTGAACCAGATGACTGGTTCAGTGTTATGGGCACAAGATGGGCAGGTGGCCAGGAAGCTAGGTACCTTAAGACCCAGTGATTGCACTTTTGGAATATATCCAAAGAAACCCGGAACACTAATTCGAGCGACTATCCGCTCTCCTGTGTTCATTGCAGTGTTATATACAATCACCAAGATATGGAAGCAGCTCAACTGCCCCATCAGTAGATGAGTGAATAAAAAAGCTGTGGTACATTTACACAATGAAATACTGTTTGCCTATAAAAAAGAAGGAAATCTTGCCTTCTGCAACAGCCTGGAGCATGGATGGACCTGGAGAATATAATGCTAAGTGAAACAAGCCAGTCAGGGAAAGACAAGTACCACATGATTTCACTCATACGTGGAATACGTGGAACAAAATAAAATAACAAAAAAAATAGACTCATAGATACAGAGAACAGACTGACAGCTCTCAGAGGGGAAGGTGGGTGGGAACTGGGTGAAATAGGTGAAGGGATTAAGCAAAAAAACAGAAACAAAAACTCATAGCAGACAGCAGTGTGGTGATTGCCTGGGGGAAAGAGGGGTGGGGGAGGTGGAGGAGGGTAAGGGGGGTAAATGGTGGTGGAAGGAGACTTGACTTGCCATGGGGAACACACAATATACAGATGATGCGTTACAGAGTTGTACCCCTGAAACCTATATAAGTTTATTAACCAATGTCACCCCAATAAATTCAATAAGAAAGTAAAAATAGAACGATAAAACAAAACTGCTCTGTATCTAGCTGTACAGATGCCAGCTGAGAGGAAGCAAGGGTTTCCAACTATTGGATACCCAACATTTCTGCTCCTTGATACACAAAGCTGGGGAATGATTTCAAGTGCGAGCCCGTGAAGATCAGGGAGCTTTGGTCCTCCAAGTAGGAGTGACTTATTGGCCAAGAAACATGGCAAATAATTACTATTGAAGCCAGAGGCAAAATATCATAGAAGTTTAATATTTTCAACATTAGGAAACCAAAGATATAAAAGGGCTACATGGCTGGTAAGGGGCCAAGAAAGAATTAGAATCTGGGTCTAATTCATATTCTCCAGTTCTGTGAGAATATCTTTGCAATGTTTATGCCTATTTGGTAGCCCTCTCCTCTTTTTTATTAGTGTTTTTATTTCCCTGGAGGATCACTACCGTTCCCATGGCTATAAAAACCAGCTACGTGCTACAGACTCTAAAATTCTTATTTTCAATTGTGGCACCATTCCAATTCTGACATCCCATCCGAAGTATATAACCAATAGTTTATCTGACGTCTCCGTTTGGATATCTAACCAGCATCACAAACTTACATTTCCTAAAACGAAACTCTTTACCCACATCTCTGTTCACATTTGTCCTATGCTTAGTCTTTTCCAGTTTCACCAATGCACCACCACCCACTTGGTTGCTCCATCCAGAAACTTAAGTCACCTTGAACAGCGATGTTCCCTCATTCTCCACGTCTAGTCCATTAGCATGCCCCACTGCGCATGACTCCAGAAGGTGCCCCAGATCAATCCACTTCTCATCATTGCTGCTGTCTCCATCCACCGTCACTTAGGTTTTCCCTTGCATCACTGTTGCCCCCTGCTACCCATTTCCTAACAGCCAGAATGGTCTTTGCAAACATGCAAACATGTATCGGGTCATGTCATTGCCTTGCTTCAAACCATACAAAGTCTTTCTCGTGCATTTAGAATAAATCCAAGGCCCAATCATAGCTTATAAGGCCCCATTAATCCAGCTCCTAACCATTTATTTGACTTCATCTTTTATCACTCTTCCTCTCTCTGTTTCTGCTCCAAACAAGTTGACCTTTTCTCTGTACGTTGAACATGCCATCCTAATCCCAGACCAGGCCTCTGCTCGGGCTCTTCCCCAGGTCTCTGTAGGTGCACTCCTCCCATCTCTCAGATAGGGCTGCTCACATGCAGCTCCCCAGGAAGGCCTGCCCTGGCCATTCCACCTCAAGTAGCTCCTCGGCCCCGGCCCCATTCTCTAGGACACCTCTCCTTTCTATTTACTTTGTAGCACTTAGCAGTGCATTTTTTAAAATTGTTAACTTATCTATTATTTCTCCAGCACCATGTTTCCTCCCAAAAATATTATCTCATTAGGTCACAGACCACTGTGTCTTCCTTGTTGAGAACAGAAGCCTTTCCATAAAGAGATTTGCAGGTCCAACCGTCTCTGTCACAACTGCTCAGCTCTTCCACTGTAGCAGGAAAGCCACCATAGATAATATGTAAACAGATGGGCATGGCTGTGTTTCAATAAAACTTTATTTATGAAAACAGGCGGTGGGCTGGATTTCACCTATAAACCGTAGTTTTCCCGTCTCTTGTCTAGAGAGCATGTGGCAATGAAAAAGATGCTCAGTGAATGTTTATCAACTGCATAAATGAAGGAGAGATCTAAACAGAACACTCTCTGGAAAGAAACACTAAAAATAAAAGAAGAAGAAATACTTAGCTAACGACTCTTGCATACATCTAAGCAATAGCTTATCATTAATAGAGGCTTCTCTTCTTTTATGTACTTAGCACTAAAACGTAATATTTTCTTCCCTCCATGATGTAGCAAAGACGTGAGCATACATGTTGTGCTAAGACCAGGCCGACCCGTGCAACCCTAAGGCACTGAGAAACACTTGAGATCCAACCAAAAGGTCCCATCTCTGCTCAGACAGACAGGGTCCGAATATAGAAAGAATGGTGTGTTACATCAGCTGACCAAAAAACTAAAAAAATGACCATAGTTTCTAAAAGAAGATTTTTAGTGAATTCCTCATCATCAAAGTTTTCCTCTGATTCTGCTGCCTCCTGAGCTGCATCTTAGCCCTTTTCTGCTTCAATTTTTTCCTCCAGATATCTTTCAGAATGGATGAAAATTGTGACTAAAGCACTACAATTTATTGTGAGGCTGCACCTGCCAAAGACAGGACAACTCGATTACCAAAGGAAGATACAGACACGAAGGGAGACTTGATCTGGAGACCTGATTTGAGAACAGTAGAGTCTCAGAGTCTTGGATTCGGGGGAAGCTAAGGTTTGCTGTGGGAAGATAACTGCCCATTTTTGCCCATCGAACAGTAACAGATCATAAGTGTTCGTGAGAGACTCCCTCTATAATCCAGGATAGCAAGTCAGAGTTACTGGTGCCAGGAAAACTGTTTCAGCACCCCCAGATGCATTGAGAGGGGAGGGATTCAGAATTCACTTTCCATAGAAACAATGGTGTACCTGGTGCCTATATTTTGTTACAATAGTGCTGAGACTGAACTTCAGGCACATCCAGGGTCAAGAAGTCATTTATAGGCACCTCCCGCTGTTGCTAATAACAGAAGTTCCCTTCTGTTTCAAGAAGGGAACTTTGAGTTCTAAGCAAATGACCCCCAAATGAAACCCTTTGGGGCACAGTGTATTCAGAGGGGAGAGGAGGGGGTACATCCAGATCCTCTAAGCGGGAAAAAAAAAGGGAAGGAAATTTCTCTAATTGCGTTTTTTTTTCCTTCTGAGCCATGGAAGATAGTACAGTTAAAAATTTTATAAACTAGCCCTGGCTGGTGTGGTTCAGTGGATTGAGAGGCAGCCTGCAAACCAAAAGGTTGCCAGTTCGATTCCCAGTCAGGGCACATGCCTGGGTTGCAGGCCAGGTCCCCAGTAGGGGGCGTGTGAGAGGCAACCACACATTGATGTTTCTCTCCCTCTCTTACTCCTTCCCTTCCCCTCTCTAAAAATAAATAAATAAAATCTTTTTAAAAAAATTTATAAACTAAAGAAAGTAACGTAATAAAGAAAAGTGACTTTCCCTCCTGCTCTTTGAATTCTGATCTCTGAAAGAATGGGCAATAAATTGGGAAATAAGGAAAAATGTATCTTTCACAAAGCTCTAGTCTTCCTAAAGGCTCTAAACTCAAACCCTTTTAGTAGTGCAATACTTTTGAAAAAGTTTAAGATGTGCCTTTTCAGACCATTGCTGATGAGCGCCATCTACTGGGAACTACCCAAAGTGTGTGAGGAAATTTCAGTGCATTTAGTGATGAAATGCAGAACTCATTTTGTTTGCACAATGGCCTCTTGGCATATAAGAAAGTTCTGGGGATCCAGGCAGCTTTTTGGATTCACCTGGAAATCTTATTGTCTTGGTCTTTTGAATAGGTACTAGAATAGAATTAGGAGTTCCATTTCCAGGGGAGAAGATGCAAAATGAGCACCTCAGGAAATGAAGGCTTCAGAACATCTCACTGAGGGGGCCAGGCCTTAGGGGTAGAATCTACTGGGGTGGAAGAACGGTCCAAGCAACCCTTCCCCCTCCTCTCACTGCCGTCAGATGACTGGGTAGGGAGGGGAGGTACAGTCATCTGAACACCACATTGCCCTCAAAGTTACTTTCCCCTCTATTGACAAAACAGGATCAGGAACATTCAAGCTGAATTAGGTCCTTCACTGAGCAACGACTATCACTGTCTGGCTAATAAAATAATATACATGGGTGTGTGGGAAACCACAATGACTGACCTCTCAAAGCCTTCGGAAATTCTATTCTGGTTGGACCTGCTGGCTACAAATGCCACAGCCCTGGGAGGTAAACAAAGTGTTTATCTCGGGGTTTCCTCACGTCTGAGCTAGAGCCCCTTCTGTCTGCGAGACCCTGCCAGTCCTGGACCACACCCTTTGCTCATCGCTCCTGCATCTGCGTTGGTCCCTGAGGTGCTCCTCTGAGGTAAGCAGGAAATTTGGCTCACCCTTACAAAACAGTTTCCGTATGAAAGCATAGCCCTCTGTCATCTTACCCAAAAGAGTGGGTGGTGGAGGATGGAGTTTCCCTAAGAATGAGGCAGTAATGTGATGGAAGTACATAGACTTGACTTTGCAGCTCTGCCCCAACCAGGCGGACGACTCTAAGCAAGCCAACCTCTCAATCTCCGCTTCTCTCTCTGTAAATGGGGTGATAATACCTCTAACCTTCTTATGAGACTTCCAATGAGAGCATGTTTTCTAAGTCGCCTTGACATATAGTAAGTATCAAATGCTTTTTCTTTCTCACTTTCTTTTTTGTAGGGCCTGCATGCATAGCATACATGAGACCCCTTCCCAGGAGGTCTCATCAGAATTCAGAGTGGTTTCCTTCGCCTTTCCTTCCAGGAAGGTCCGCAGTGCGTTACTGCAGTCAGCTCGTCAAGTATGCATGACCTCTCTCCAAACTGCTGTTTCTAACCAAGAAATAAACCACTGCATTGTAGGTGCCTATAAATAAAAAGGGAAGGTTTCCGATCACATGTTTGCCTGTGTCCAGGCTGAACATCTGCGTGGCTCAAGGGAATTGCTAAAAAGATATTAAAAGAAAAAAAATCGCCTAGGCAGATAAATCCACACACGCTACCGTAACAGAATTAATTTACATAAAATTGGCAAAAGTTTAAGAAGGAAGTTTTTTGTCTACCGCAGCCTTCCTTTCCTTGAGTCATGAATTGCAGCCCCAAAGAAGTTTATCTCACACCAGCAAACACACACACAAAATGTTGTTGTCGTGCAAATTGGTAGTTTGGTTAGATGAATGTTGGCAAATAATCTTAGCTTTTAATATCAACACGCTGAAATTTCAACAGCAAAAACAGACTTTTTATTGTTTATTCATTTATTAATTCACGAAACACTTATTGAATACCGAACTTGAGCCAGGCAGGGTTCCAGGTGCCGGGGAATAAAACAGTGAATCAGGCAGGCAAAGCGTTCCTGCATGTATGGAGCTTAGCACTCCAGTGACAGGAGACAGATAACAAACAGGTAAACAAGTAAATATGTGTTATACCATTTCAGAGAAAAATGATATGAGAAAATACAGCAGGACCATGCAGTTCCCTAGGACTCAGACACTGAGGAAATGCTGCTTGAGATGACATGACTAATTTGGGGACAGAAGCGTCAGGTAGCAGGGATAGGAAGTGCAAAGGCCCTGAGGTAGGAGCCAGAAAGCATGCTTAGGGCAAAAAGAAGCCTACTGTGGCTGGGTAATAGCATCAAAGAGGTTGTGGGCTATACCTCCCAAACTTGAATGTGAATACAAATGACCTGGGGATCTTGTTAAAACAGAGTCTGATTCGACAGATCTGGAGCAGGGCCTGAGATTCCACATGTCTTTAGTAGTTTTTGTTGTGCTTTTTTCCGTTACCATTTACTCCCCTTATGTTCCCCCCACCCCCGCAATGTCCACACTGTTGTCCATGTCCATGAGTCCTTTTTCCTTTTTGCTCATTCCCTCCACCCACTATCCCACTCCCCAGAGCTGTCAGCCTACTCTCTATCTATAAGTCTGTTTCTATTTTGCTTTTTAGTCCACTTTGTTCATCAGATTCCACATTTCTAATAAGCTAACAGATGATGCTGATATTATGGGTCCATGTAGGCTCTATATCCTTCCCACCATGAGCAGCAAGAATATAGAGCCTTGCTAGCCATGGGAAAACGTGTGTGAATTCCTGCTAATTGCAATGGAAAGCCACCTTTAGCTGATGCCCTCACTCATCTGGAGCCCTTCTGAGTTACAGGAAGGTCTCACATCCCTTTGGTATTTTCTCCCACCCAGCACAAAGCTGAGCATTTGATAGATGCACTATAAAATCCTGCATTAAATGATATGGCTTGTTATCTAGATCCTGCCTTGGGATTTTCCTGGTCCTAGAAAGATTAACAAAAATAATGTTGGAAGTGGGTGAAACAAGTTAGTAAATGGAAAGATTATAGATGGACTTTGAGTCACATATTTATGGGTTTAAACTCCACACTAAGAGCTGAAGGCACTTGGGCAAAATGCTTAACTTCTCCAAGCCTTGAGTTTCTCATTTATAAAATAGGAATGATATTCTCCTTATTAAGGAGACATAAAAAGTACATGCAATAGTAAAGTACGTTGCCTTGCAGTAGCTGGTACTCGATAAACATTCACTCTCTCCTCTCACTTCCCAGCTCCACCTGACTGTTAGCTCCATGACATTGGGATCATAATCTGACAATTTTGTAGAGCAAAGTTGATTTCCAAATTATGAGTTTGAGGCCCATAGCCACATAAAATAACTGATTATGGCTCTTTAACATTTGCTTATTGCTTCCTGGAAGACAGTAAGGGTCTAGGTTCTAGCCTTAGTTTTATCGTGAGTAAGTCCACTGATCATCTGAGGGGCTCTGTGGAATGACATCGAGGTAGATGGTCCCAACCAACTCTGGCATCTGCCCGCCGGTTACCCAGGTGAGAGTTCTGAGACACTGAACTTACGTCCCAGGAAACATGGCAGAAGCATTGTAGAGGAAATAATTTGGGTGACGAAATACAAATTCATCGAGAAGACAAGTGAAACCCTATCCATTAACCTTGGCCAAAAAATATCCTCATTCCCTTCCCTTCAATCCCATTATTCTAGGAATGAGAGTGCCAGAAATATTATCTCATCCTCACTGGACCTTTAATATTTTTAAAAGCAACTGACATCACAGAGAAAACTGAAGTACAAGACTTAATGGAATCAAATGTGTGCACCTCTCTGTTTCTGCTGGGTTCGGGTTTTTGTTTTTTGTTTTGTTGTTGTTGTTGTTGTTTTGGTCACATAATATTATAACGCTTTATTTCCAAAAATATCTTTGAGATGATGAGAAGAAGTCTATAAAAGTGCTAATATTTTAAACAGTGGGAAAATTTAAGGAGGATATTTAGGGTTTACAGCTATTCTAGTCTTTACCACCTCTACTCCTTCCTCATCCAGTTTGGGATTTTATTGGCTTTTATTTGTCTGCTTGTTGTTGTTGTTGTTTCTACAATTAAACACGATAAAAACTGAAGCAACTTCAGCAGCAAATGCTTTTGACACTAGAAAATTACAACTGTCATGAGAGGCTTGAGCTGAAAAAGGAACTCATACCTTGTCTTAAGGTGTATATTTCAGGGAAATGGTTTTCCAATCAAGACTTGGAAATGAGCAGGCTGTTTCTTAACAGGTCAAATGCTTCATCCCGATGGAATGTTTTCCCCCATCCTCCAGAGGAGATCAGGTACTTTCAGACATGCAACAAAAGTGTTACCCTCTGCCTTAGCCCGTTTTCCTGTTTGTCTTCTTTACCTGGTGTTCTGAAGACCGGAAATGCCGCATGCAATGCATCCAGATCTAAGAACCAGGTAAAGGAGACACACCGTGTGATTTCAGAGTGCTCACAGCAGCCTCAGATCACACCATGTTGAAGAGATTAAATCCCTTGTACCAAAGGTAGACACTAAATCCTCCAGATTCCATGTGTTTCCCAGGTCCATGGGTCTGTGGAGCCAGCAAAGGAGCAGGTGCTGCTTTCCTGAAACATCAGCTCCTTTAGTATCATTACTGCTCTTTCCTGGCAGAGGGCACCCATAATTACCTCCCGTAAACTGAACCCACAACCCTACCGCTCCCCACACACACCCACTGCTGAAAATTGTATTGCCAATTAATTTGTCAGGAAAATGCTAGAGGCTGTGAACACTGGTAATTTTATACCATAGATATTCAAATTAAACCCAGAGCCTGAGTGTTTTCAGTGTCAAATTGTAGAATAGTACAGAAGAAGAGAGAAGCTCAACCTTCCTCCTGCTCGCTTCTGACAAGAGGCAAAGAAGAATGTTCCAAGTGGATGTAATAACCTTGGCTCCATCCGTAGGCCTGACGTGGGAACATTAAGAACAAAAACACACTAATTATGGGTGATGTTCCTTGAAAAGGGATGGGGTGGTTGTTTGTTCTGTATAATTCCTCGAGTGCCAAGAATCTTTTTAATGAAGAACAATAGCATCAGATACTGATAACTTGCAGAAGTCTACTCCAATTCCACACCTTCTTTTCCCAGGGTTACTGTGGATTCCCAACACTTAAAGTCACAAAAGGAGCACAGATAATGAGTGCCAGCAGAGCCCCCACTGGAAAGTCTCCCAAACTATCTCATGCGGAGAAGGACAGCCTCTGGGACACTGAAGCTGAATGGGGGCGGCGGGGGGAAGCATACAGCTTCAGGGTCTCC
Source organism: Desmodus rotundus (assembly GCF_022682495.2). Lineage (NCBI taxonomy): Eukaryota > Metazoa > Chordata > Mammalia > Chiroptera > Phyllostomidae > Desmodus > Desmodus rotundus. Next base: position 106,658,685 of record NC_071394.1, on the reverse strand, counting down.
TGTGGCTACAGTCTATAGGAGTCACTTCGCTGATTCTTTTAGAGGAAGAAAGTAAACTAACATTAATTGTCTACGTCAGATCAATAATTGTGCACATATGACATCATTCTATCTTCACATTAAAACCATGAGGGATATATAGGCCATCATCATCTTACAGGTGAGAAAACTAAGGCGTATGGGTTAAGTAGCTATGTAACTCAGCCAGTGTGTGTCCTTTGTAGAATTCAAACTCATCTTTTTTAAAAAAATGATTTTATTTATTTATTTTTAGAGAGAGGGGAAGGGAAGGAGAAAGAGAGGGAGGGAGACATCAATGTGTGGTTGCCTCTTGTGTGTCCCTTACTGGGGACCTGGCCTGCAACCCAGGTATGTGCCCTGACTGGGAATCAAACCAGTGACCCTTTGGTTCGCAGGCCGGCACTCAATCCACTGAGCCACATCAGCCAGGGCTCAAGTCTTCTTAGGCTTTTTCTTATTCCAATTGATTCAAACTTCCACATCAAGGATACTCAGGACAGGATGAGAGACTCATGGGCTAGTTGATGCAATTCTTTCATAGGGTTTCCTAATCCTTGTAAGTACATTAAATAAACCATACCTTTCATACATATATGCACTAATTCTCTTAAATGTGCATGGATGCTGTTGGTGAAATAGAAATGCATTTAGAAGTGTTACTCAAATCACAGCATCTTCTCATTATTATATATGTTTTCCATCAGTAGATACCAAAAGTACAATATTATCATATGAATGCGTCAGGGGCTTTCATACTCAAGAACCACTGCGATCCGACATGCAGCTTGTTGAGTGGGCCCCACAGAGTTTAACTGTGGCACCCTGTGCCTCGCTTGCATGAAAAATGGGAGCCATCAGCATCCTGTCTTAAGCTCAGGAAAGAACCATTTCACTAAGGCACAGACAAGCATTTTGCAAATTTTGATCTAAGGACTACCTGAGACTTGATAAAAAAATTATATTCCTGGGCTCAGACCTATTAGGTCAAACTCTCTGGAGATGGGGCCTAGGAAATTGCACTTTTTGCAAGCTCCCTAGGAGATTGCATCACCCACAAAATCTGAGAACCACTACTGAAAACTGAGGCCATGAGATAATTTCTGGTCCAACCATACCCTACTGCATCTCCATAAGGTTCAAGGGACTAACACAAACGTATATAGGATGTGAGGCCTTGAACATGCTGGTTTCCGTCCCTGGAGAACATAGACTACAGGCTGGATTCCGTCAGTCTACACCGAGACGAAGAAAAGGCCTTCAGTGTTCAAATGAGTAGCACAGGACTGTTAACACCTGTTAGCCCATGGATTTTTCCCCGCTCCTGGGATATGAGGATGCTTTGCCAAACTAGATTTGGGATTTTAAAAAATTCTCTACCTCTCCTACTTAATATAATGTAACTCAAATGTCATTCATTAACATGGATACAACCTCTGTCTTTATTGTTACTGTTTATTTCATTTCATTTATTTTCACATTCAGACATCTTTGCCTTGATTTATGCCAAAAAGTGGGAATAAGAGCTTATCCTACTGAGTCTAAGATTCCTGTTTTCATGAACAATTAATTAACTAGCTTGAGGAGCTATTAGGAAATGGAACTTTCAGTGTGATGAGAGAGATGGAACCCTGAATTCTCACAGTCTGGGGTATCGAGCAGGTTCCAGCTTGCAAGCTAACTTCAATTGATCGGTAGTGGTCACTGGGGCATTGTGTCGAGAGAGACTCTGAGACCGCACCCGGCACAGGAGGGGAGAGCAGTGGATTGACTATAGGCAATGGGGCAGCGAAGCACCAGGCACTTGCTAGTCTTGCTCTTAGTGGTTTACTATTTGCACTGGAAATGTCTGCCAGGTTACACAGCACCCGAAGTCAGAAATTCTGGAAACTTTCCCTCTTTCGAATTTGTATTTAATATAAGAGAAGCAGTACCCAGAAAGGATGAATTTCCCAAAACTACATTACTACTTGGAAATGCAAGACCAGCACTAGAGTTTACTTCTCTTTAGTACCCTCGGTGATGTCTCACAACGAGACGAGGTCCATTTAACCTTAGCCATGTCTGTTACATAGCTTCTGAAAAGAAACTTGAGCAAATCTCCACTATGTCTGGACAGAGGGCAGTTCTCCCGAGCAGCAGGTGATGACCTGTCACCCCCAATACCAATGTGGCCTACACACCACCAAGAAATAACCTGGATTAGCCCAACCCTACCCAAACCAAACAAGATAATGACTGGTTCTGCTCTCCCAAGCAGGAATACACTTCCAGGGAAGTTGGGGGTTAAGGGGATTGGCTGGGATGTGAAACAAGACAGAACTGACAGAAGGCTGCGTTGGGATACGCTCCTGGCCTGCAGGGGTGCGGTTACTGATTCTCCTTCCCAAATGCACTCTGAAAGGCATCACGACAGAGTCAATAATCAGAGGGCTGCCTTCCTCCCGATGGACTCTCACAGAGACAGATGCTCAAAGCTTTATAGATCTCTCACAGTCAGATAGGATTTCACCAGGCCAGGCAATTAGGCCTGAAAGGAAAATTAGCATCACAAACATTTTAGCACCTTCCTTCTCTTGGAACCCTTTCATTTCTTTCTTCTATCCTATTAATGGTCTTAAACAGCTTTCTCTTAAAAAAAAAAAAATCTTACATAGATCTCTAATCTCCAGGGCCATGTACCATTTGTACCCATATAGAAACTGGTGTCACATACAAAGAGCCTTAATTAGACTCTTCACAGAGCACAGGTGTCTCCAGATGAATCGCACACAGCGAGGGAATGAGACCAGATTGCAAGGACTGAGGCAGGCTGGGGAGTGGTCCATACAGCTGTACCCTGTGACTGGAAACAGGAAATAGTCATAGGGAAATGTTTCGTTCCCCAACCATGAGGCTTTTCCTATCTATCACGTCTTCTCTATCCCTGGCCAGGTGTGATTAACTACAAGGATAAGGGACAAGAGGAGAGGGACTAGAAACTCCGACGACTCTCCTGCTAGATTTGCAGGCAGACCCCACTGGCAGCCCAGATACTAGCTTGCTCAGGGACTTGGTGCAAACTAGGAAAAGGCACCCCTTGTTTGAAACACTTTACTGCCATCTGCTGGAATGTTGTCAAAATAACTCTTCACAGCTTGGGCGATTGCAAGTCAATGTCAACCTTGGGAGGTGTACCTGCTCGAAGTACAACCCAAGCAACTAAACTGAGGTGGACTTGGAAGGAAATCTAGTCTGGTAGGTGGAACAGGAAATCCCAAGGCTGCATATGCATGGTTGTGGGCTAGAAATCAGTCTACTCCAGAAGACCACATTATATAAACCCAGGTAAGGCATGATCCAGGACGAAGCATTCCAGAAGGAGGCCCAGCTCAGAAACCAAATGGCCACCGCTTCTTGTCGTTCAGCCAGCTGTTGATAGAGACCGAGGGAGCCCGACAAGCCCAAGACAGACTCCAGCGCCAACCACACTGAGGAAGCACAGTGGACTCAGAGAATCAGACACGGGTCTTCCTTCAGAAGGTGACTCCAAGTCTTAAAGACTGAGGGAAAAGTGGAGGTGGCACGCAGAACCAGCCAGCCTCAGCTGTGAAGACAGAAGGGCTGCCCAATCTGAGGCTGTGGCAGGGATCCACAGTCACTCAACAAACGTTTATTGAGTGCCTACTACCTGCTAAGCATTGTGCAAATGAACAGACTACAGAGAGGAGTAAGTCAGGATGCCTACCATCGAGCAACTCGTGGTCTCCTAAAAGCTCCAAAACAACTTTTTTGATGAACTTAACAATTTATCAAAACAAAAGATCAGCCCCAGTTGGGTGGCTCAGTAGGTTTGAGTGTTGTCCCATACAGCAAAAAGTTCAAGGGTTCAATCACCGTTCAGGGAACATACCTAGGTTCTGGGTTCGACCCCCAGTCAGGTCATGTATGGGAAGCAACCGATGGATGTTTCTCACATCAGTGTTTCTCTCTCTTTCTCTCTCTCTTTCTTTCAATCCCTTCCTCTCTAACTGTCTAAGATCAATAAATATATCCTCAGATAAGGATTAAAAATAAAATTGTAAAAGATCAATATATATTTAAAGAGTACCTACAATATGCCTGGCCCTGTAGTAAGCACAGGACATATAACAATGAACAGAAATAGTCATTGCCTATAAGGAGCCTATAGACAAGTAAGTAAGTCTTTGCAATACAGGGTATGTAAGCACCACTGTGGAGACTGGCCCAGAGGGCTCTAAGCCCTCTTAAAAGGGGCACTTAACCCAGTCTTGGGGGCCATGAGAAGGGTTCCAGGAAGAAGCAGTAACTAAGGTGAGGCCTGCATAAAACATAGTTTCTGCCCTGAAAGGGTTTAATAACATAGGCCTGAGCTATCCAACACAGTAGCCACACGGCTATTGAGGACCTGAAATGTAACCAGTGCAATATATTAATTTTAACTGATTTAAATTTTTAAAACTGAAGCAATTATTATTTTGGTAGATAATTATTATTTTGGTAGAATTAGATTTCACTCTAACCATTTTATCACATAAGTTATTATGGTTGTATTACCATATATGTGCATTTTTTTCTTCTAGAAAATTTGAAATTATATACAGGGGTCTCTTTATATTGCTATTGGATAGCACTGGCCTAGACCAAAGAGATAATCACACAATCAGAAAAGTAACGCAAAGTACTCCTTACAATTGCTGGGATACAAGTAGGTTTGCCTACTACCTGCTGGTGCCTGGAAATATTAAGACAAAATGCTGAGAAGATCCTAGATGCCAGAGGAAAGAACACATTAAATGCAAATTAATGCAAGCTGAGTTTATAAAGAAATAGATGGCACAGCGGGGAAAAACACACCTTGTATTCTGGGCAGAGACAGGTCCCTACACTGATAGGTCCCTACTGCCACAAATGTGGAAGAATGATGATCACTGTACTCCTTCGTCAGTCAGTGTGCATTAGGCTGCAAGTAATGAAAAGTCTAGCAGACAGTGGCTTGAACTTTAAAGATATATACTGTTCATGGGGGGGGGTATAAGAGGACTAAATGGTAATGGGAAAAAATACAGTTAAAAAAGATATATACTGTTTACTTAACAAGTCTGGAGGAAGGAGTCTATGGCCGACTCAGCAGCTCAATGTATCTTCAAGGATTCAGCAACTGCTGGTCTTCCTACCATGCTAAGGGTTTTGGGTTTTTTTTTCATCCATAGGTTGGTTACCTCAAAGTCCTAAGGCACGAAGCATGGGGATGGGAGTAGCCCAATTAGAGAACCTTCCCTTCAGCTCATTGACATTCCAGGTCCACTCCCAGCTTGCTTCCCAGGAGGCAGGGAAAGGAATTACCTGGCAAAGGAGAGCCAGAAAGCCATGACACATTCCCACCAGCCACAACTGTTCTGCTGAGGCTGCACACATTGCAGCCAGGAGTTCAACTGGGGCTCTGTTAGCAGAGACTCCGGGGAAGTAATTCCCAGTGTCTTCCACATGTACCACCACTGTGGTACTTGTTTCCCGATATTTAAATACCCCATACACTAACCGTTAGCAGGTAATTGTCTAAAAGAGACCCCTATAACTGAAAACACAGGCCATATTTATAGTGATATATGAAGGACAAGAGATCTGAAAGCCCTAACCAAGCGAAGCAACTGGTCCATAATTCTTGTATTCTCAGTTAGGAAGAGCAGTGGCGTCTCAGACCACTGCCTCCACTGAGAAGGACAGTGTGGGACTCACAGTGGCTGAGAGACTGTTTTTACGGAGACAACAGGTGGTTTTTAGCGTTACCATAAAGGGATGAGAAAACTGCAGAGTGTCCAGCATTCTTGAGCTGAGAACGAGTCATTTTTTAAATTTTGCCAAACATTAAGGGCAGTAAATTGAACCCCGTATGTAGTAATAGTTAAGTTTTATAGACAAATGTGCTAATAAGCTATAAACCAAAGAGTACACAGTGGGAAGCAACAAAAAATACCAATAATCTTGGCGACGGAAGAAAGGGAATCTCCTTGTGACAATCACGTGGAAATTAAAGGACGCCTTCACGACCTACTAGAAGGCCGGTAAACCACTCCCGTGAAACACTAGGCCACCCGCAGATGCGGGACCGCGCGTCCTCTGCAAGGCTGTGACAGTTCTCAGAAAGGAACGACACATTCATCAATCGAATGAAATCAAATGATGTTTGACCCTTAGAAGTCCATGTGGGCCTCTCATTTCGAAAGGCATGTATTAAATTTATACTCAGTTCTGGACATCGCAGTAGGTCCTGGCAATACAGGAGCAAGGAGCACCAGGCCCCGCCCTCCATCTGTCCACAGCCTAGTGGACAGACAAGGAAATAGATAAACTCCATTCATTAGGGCAAACGGCCTTTTTCTCGTGAAGAAGAGAAGTTCCCAGCATGCCCCACAAAGGAGGCAGCACTTTCCCTGAGCTGTAAAGATGAATAGACACTTGCCAGGGAGGCAAAGCGCCGAGGGAGGTTCCCGGATGACAACACAAGGCAGCAATTTGCGAAGCAGAAGGGTAGCCGGAGAGCAGGCACGCGGTGCCACACGGATGTGCCCGAACAGAGCGGGTTAGCGCGGCTCTGGAAGGGCAGCAAGAAAAAGGCTGGGAGGCATGTAAGGGGTTGTACTACAATACAGTGCAGCTGCAAGTGCGTGGCTCTGAGGTGGAAAAGCCCTGGTTTGGTGTCCCGGCCCCTTCACGACCAGCTACGTAATTTTGAATGAGATCTTTCCATCTTCTCAGGCTCAAATTCCCTCTCCGTCTGTGAAATGGAAATAACAAGGACTTCCCATGGTTCACGTGTGAACCGTGATAATGATTATAAAGGTATCCAATGAACTGCAAAGTCTACTGACATCCATTATTATTGTTATCTTTATACATGTGTTATCGTTAAACTGGGCGTAAAGTCAGAGCCACGTGCCCTCCCCTTGCCATCCGGGAGGTTGGCACAAAACGGTGCTACTGTTCCCCAGAGAATTCGTGGAGGCCAAAGGGGCAGCAAGCCGGTTTAAGTGGTGAAAAGTCGTCTGGGAGCCGAAGCAGTGCTACTTAATTCAGCTGCACAGGAACTACAGTGGCCAAGAGGGGCTAAAGACGGAGCGCTATCAAAGAGAGTGCTGAACGTTTAGCAGATGGACCTATCATTGCAACTCAGTGGTGATTTTATGGGGACCTCTAACCAAGCTGTTTCGTTGCCATCTGAAACCTGTTAGCTGCTGGGCACACACCCCAGTCCTTTCCCAGGGAAACCACCGGGCAACCTTGTTATTGGGAGCAATAGTGCAACGTGCTGTCTAGCCTAGAGATTCACCACCACCACCACCCCAATTGTGCCTGGTCACCATGCAGCCTGGTTACCACGCAACTGCTGACAAAGCCTCCAAAAGGGCCTTTCTAAGGCACTTTGCCAGGTAATGAGGTGGTGACCCAAGTCAGGGCTGGCTCGGATAAGTAAATCTGAGCTCTAGCTTCAGGTGTGCCATTAGGCATTCAATATCCCTAAACACTGAGAAGTGACCTCAGTTTATTAGGCTCTGATTGTTCTTGACGTGGAGAAAGGTTATTTTGCTCTATTTCACCTCTGCAAGGCCAGGTGAGCTCGCCCATTCAGATAAAAACTACTGAAGGCCTACTGCCCCCAGGTACTCTACGAAGTGCTGTAGTAGGAGTCTGCGAGGCTGTACGTGTTGGGCCTCCAGGGTTTGTAATGGTTTCCTTCAGTCACTCGTCTCTGCTCAGCCATGCAGGTGAGTTTCTCAACCAAAGTTCAGCTTTCTTTTGGAAGGATGCAATTACTCTTTGAAAAACTTGTATCTTTAGCCCTGGTTGGTGTGGCTCAGTGGATTGAGTGCCAGCCCGCAAACCAAAGGGTCACCAGTTTGATTCCCAGTCAGGGCACATACCTGGGTTGTGGGCCAGGTTCCCAGTAGGGGACACACCAGTGACAACCACACATTGATGCTTCCCTCCCTCTCTTTCTCCCTCCCTTCCCCTCTGTCTAAAAATAAATAAATATATTTTTAAAATCTTATATCTTTAAAAATAAATGGCAATGACTTGGTCATATTTCTGAAGAAGTGAATCTGGCTGTCAAAGTTGTCTCACAGATTGTCCAAGGAGCTCTGATGCAGGAACTCATAAAAACAAGGCCCCAGGGCTAATGTGCCAATATGCAGAAAGACCCCAACATCATTTATTGGTACATTCAAAGTGCAGAAAGATGAACTTTGGCATAGGAAGTCTAGGTTTAAATATATATGAAACCTTGAGTAAGTCACTTAATTGTTTGTTTGCTATTATCTAAAAATATGAGACTATCCCTCAAGGTAGTTGTTAAAGTCTGCCTTGAGTTAAACCATAGTAAATGTAAAAATCCCTTTTTAAGATTGGTATGTTATTTTCTCACAGGCCAACCCTTCCTCTAATTCTAAAATGGTAGCATGCCCAAAGCAAGCTGAGAGGTGAGGAGCAGGACTGGTCAGAGAGCCAGAACCAGAAGAGGAAAAGTGGGAAAAGGTAGAAGTAACCACGCTGAAAAAAAAAAAGAGAAAAAGTATGATCAGGATTTAGGCCGGGAAGGAGGAAATTACTGTCTTCAAACTCTTGAAGGACTACCATGTGGAACAGGAAGGGGCTTGGAAAGGAAGGCTCAAAGACACTGTGAAGTTCAGAATGGAGAATTAACTGACTGTGGAACAGTACAGCAATGTGGCTAGTAGCTGAGTCTTTGGAATCAGACTGAATTTGAGTGGAATCCCAGTTCTGCCATCTTTTACGGACGACCTCTCGCAGATGATTGCACTTCTCTCAGCCTTAGTCCTTCCACCAGATAATGAAATTAATAATATGACTTGATTTATAGGGTAGTGATGAGAATTAAATAAGATACGTGGTAGAAAAGATTTAACAGAGCCAGCGGCTCTTGGAATTTTTCTGTAAATATTATTTATGCTTATCAAATGAAGAAGAGGTACAGGAGGACGAGGAAGATGATACACTCCTGGGAGGAAGACAGGCTCGGTCCCACAAGCGAGAAGCTTTCCCATGGGCCAAGAGCAGCCCAGCAGTGGAGGGGGTATGCTGCTCCTGTCCCAGTCCCCTTGTCCCAGCGGCACAAGCCCTGGGTGGTACTTCAAGCCAATGGCCTTTACCCACAAAGCTCAGTCCGAAGGTAAATCTTATTTTTCCTTATTCAAGAGCTAAGATGTGTGAAGCTGAGGGCTCGGCTAAGGGATCGTAGTGTCTTAGGAAAGAACTAGTTCAAAAGCCCAGAAGACCATGCTCATACCTCACCCAACCAAGGGGAGCTGGACAAAAGGGGGAGGATCCCAGAAGAAGGCCAACAATGGAGCTCACAGGAAAGAGGGAGAGAAGCTACCCCTTACCAGCCCAGAGGCAGCTGCTGGTGTTTTCCGGGGGTGTGTCCAAGGCTATGCAATAGGGATCATTGGAGCAAATGAAAGTCTAGCCAAGGGCAGATGGCTTCTGATGCACTAGGTTCCCAGTCACTTTTTGCTACAGAGGCAGGGCACCCTTTATCCATCAGGACACCTAAAGATTGTGTTCCATCACAGGCAGGGAACTTGGTCTACATATATGATGTCTATAGTCTCTTCCAATGCCAAGGCTTATACAGTTCTATGGAGTATGAGGCCCCACTCAATTACCATATTTTTGTATAATGCGCACCCACAAATTTGGCCCAAACTTTCAGGAAAAAAACTTTCATTTCAATTTTTTAATTCAATTATTTATTTATATTTAGATACTTGGGGTGTTTTTGTATTATAAAGGAATTTTAACATTTATTTTTGAACACATTATGGTACAATAAATTTCATGTAACAAATCATTACAAAACAGACGAACAGATACAAGGTATTTCAAGCACTACCTCAAAAACTGGGGCAAAACAGTGCACATTATACATGGCAAAATACATTATTTCCTACATAGCTATTGTCTTTCCTCCACCTTTTGTCATATATCCAGTCAACACGTGTTGATTGAGTGCCCACCAGAGAGCAGACACTGTGCTCGTTACCAGGGAAACACGGCACCTGCCCGCCCTCAGGGAGCTTACACGCAGCAATGCTGTTGGTTAGTGTGAGCCGCATCTGCACTTTCTCATTGTCCCGTAGCCCCAGTAACAGAAGCAGAAAATCAAGTGTGAACTTAATCTGAATAATATACTTTATTTAACCAAGCGTACCGAAAATACTATCATTTCAATATTCCAAAAGTTACCAGCGAGATATTTTATGTTCTTTTTTCTTTCCATAGGAAGTTTATCTCAGTTGGGATCAGCCACGTTTCAAATGTTCAAAAGACATATGCTTAGATGACCAGATTGGGGAGTACAGGTATGGCGGGGAAGTCAGTTATTTTAGAAAATTACAGCCATGGAGACCGACCCAGGAGAGGAGCACTGTCTTGTAGCATTAGCAATAGTGTACTGGCAATTGTTAATAACTGGCTGGAGAGGAGTGGACACCTTGTAATATTTGCTGATTTCCATTGAGTCTTCATTGAAATCTTGGGCAAAATAGGAGTGACACCTTCTTCTGGGGACATGTGCTGAAGAAATAAACTTTCCTCTCTTAGAAGGTGACCACAAGAAGAAATCAGAGCCATTGGGTAGGAGGTGGCCCTGTCTCATGGCCAGGTGACCTAGATTCTAATCCTAGAAATGTAACTGCCTTGAGGAACTCCTACCCCTTGCTCACCTGTTAAATGGGGATTAGAGCAATCACTACTGCACAATTGCTATCACACAAGGGATGAAATGCATGAAGGGGTCTTCTGAGAGCCACTGCGAATGTAAAGTCTAATTATTAACTGTTTACAAACTTCAGCCAGTGAGTTTTTATTAATTCCAACTTCCCCATTAAGGCAGGAGAGATGTTACAAGGGAAGAAAGGCAGGTGGCAGCTTATAGGCCCTAGGCAAGCACCCGACCGTCGTATTCCTACTGGAAAGATGAGGAGCAACTACTGCCACTGAGACTGCCCATCCCCAAAGCATGTCCCAGCTGTCCGGAAAAAGGAGCTTCGTAGGGACAGCATAAGAGACCATAGCAATTTTTACGTGTCTCCGTGGCTCTAATTAATAAAAAGGGTGGAGGGGAAGCCTGATTTACTCATGGTTCTGTAATTATTACAAAGTAATGCAGCTTCCCTGATAAATATTGTCAACTAACTGCCATCAGTCTTGTGCCCCCAAAACCCAGCTGTGTTTAACAGGCATTTCCATCAAGGCTTCTCACACAGTGGGAGTGGAACAGATGGCTCCAGGTGATCAGCACCTCCAGGTGATATGGGGACATATATTAATAACTACCACGATTTATCAAGCGTTTGCCTGGTCTGGCTTCAGCCACAGAGACAGGTATGTTCTGAACTGCTTATTGAAGCGCTAAAGATTATGATGATGCTCGAGATCTGAGCCAGGTAGAAGCCCTCCAGCCGGCATCTCCTCACTGAGTAAACAGAGCAGCCTCAGGACGAACCACACATTTTGCTTTTCTTTGTCACACCATGTGAACTCAGTAACTCAGGCTAAATTGTTGCTAATCTCTGCACAGACATGGAAACAAATCAAGCAACCGAGATGTCTGGTAAAATGTGCAGAGCAGAAAGCTACGTGGTGCCAGAACCTCAGGAGGACAGGAGGAAGGTCAGGATTGCCAGATAAAATTCAGGGTGTTCGTGCAACGTTTGGGGAATACTTAATCAACACATCATTTGCCATTTATCTGAAATGTCGTTTTAACGGTCTCCTATATGTCCCTTTTTGCTACATCTGGCAATGCTAAGGGTACCTCTCAGTGTAAAGGTGCAGCAGCTAAGCTGATTTGTCCCACCTCAACCAGTCATGTCCCCTTCCCATTCCTTGTACTAGGAAATTTATGCATATTAATGTATATGAATATTAATTTCAAATGAAAATTATATTAATATTAATTTCAGCCAAAAATTTAGGCTTCAGGTACCTCATTTTATCTTCCCTTTGACTTCACAAAATGTTTAAATTATCCCTTGTTGCTGTAGACCAGAATGGTGTTTGCCTTCTTCAAGCCATTCAAAGACCCCAAGGCCCATGATAACTACAGATTGGTCTTGGTACTGCAATGTATATTATGTACCTCAGTGTCTATTAAACACTTTATACACACCAATTAATGCTCCTTACCAGCTCATAAAGAAGCTTTTTTTTTTATCTCTGCTTCACAGATGCGCAAATCAAATTTCATAGAAGTTAGACATCTTGCCCAGGTCACACAGCTAATTAAATGCCAGAGACAGGATTCAAACCCGGGTGTGACTCCAGAACTCACACTAGGATGTATCTGGCATAACATCAACCCAGGGGGCAGTTTGGGCACCTTCCTCCTAGGGAATTGTAAGAATCTTCTGGAAACAGAAACTATGTGGCCTTCTTTGTAAGGTGCTTGCTTCTTCAAAGGAAACATCTGCGGGATTTTTCAAATTAGTTGCCAATCGGATTTCATTAACAATAGCAGGAGTCTGAGAATGATCCCAAGCGGTGTTTGCCTTCAGATTTGGGCTGCTGGGATGTGTCTGAAGAGTAGTACTAGGACCCAGCAGAGAGAGGCTGGGAGGAAGGGGAGTGGGGTTCAAAAGAGGGTCGCAGACCCTGAGGGGCGGAGGTGCCTGTAGGAGAAGCACATCCTTCGCCCTCAGATTGCTCGCTCAACTTCTGTAGACTCAAGGCTGAATCATGGGGAAGGGGGCTGAAATAAGCAGGTGAGTGACCACAGCATTTCTTGTTTATCATCGCCTTGGGCCATTAGGGGGACATCAGCAGCAGCAGGTTCTCTGGTGACAGGACACACCGGGTTGGCCTCAGTGGCTTTGGGACGAGGATGGGCATCACTGAGACAGCACAGCTCCATCGGGAGTGGCAGGGCAGAGCTTGGAAGAAACCGCCACAGCCGATCAGCCGTCAGAGAGCAGGGAGATGAAAAGGCTAATGACAGGTTCGGTGGGGGCGCCGAGAACACGCAAGAGACCTGTGCCAGAGGCTTCCAGGGCCCTTTGGAAGAAAACAAGATCCCACCAGGCAGGTGGGGGCAGAGGCAAGAGGTAGCAAACTGATTTGGGGTTATCTTAAATAAAACATTCTTAGTTCCTGGCCTATTCTCCCTGCAGTAATTAGGGTACACCGAAAACACTGGGAACCTCAGCCTTTTAACATCTCTTTCAGGGTCAAAAGTAGTCTTCTCCCTCCATTCTAACAAGATAACGAGAAAGAAAATGTAAGAAAAAATTAATGTTAATTGTCTCAAATGTACATCCTGGAATGTCTTTTAACATATGATAAATCTATGCCTATCTAGAGAGTTTTTCTTATGTCTTAAAAATTATTAATCCCACAGGAGATCTAATGTTACAGTCTGCTAAAGGGATTGTATTGTTAAACACTGATGAGCACTTCATAACCTTTTGTAGGAATAAATTAGGCAAAATCCTTTTATACACGTCCATTATTTTTTCCTCATACTTTGAAAATCATGAATGCAGCTATTACCAGGAATTTTTCTCCCTGCATTTGTTTTCTGCCTTTTAGATTACCAAGAGTCCACAGGTTTATTTTTTTTTTCTCTTGATTTCCTATCAACTCTGTAGGGTCTGCAGGGTAGCCTGAGTCGGCAACAGTGGTAAATTATCATTTATTGTGTCATCTTTAAGGGTCAAGTACCATAAAAATGATGACCAATAATGGTTAACATTCGCTCAGGGTTTTTTTTTTTTATATCCCAGACACTGTTATAAGCCCTTCTTATGAGTTTATTTATTCCAAGAAGCTTCTGATATAGATCATAAAGCCAGACATAGCCATTGAAATATCCTGCTTATTGAGGTCAAGAACCTCTCAAAGATTAATCATTTTTCTAGGAAAAGGCTGAAGCTAGCCATAGTCTGCACACCCTTCTGCCACCCCATCCCTTCACCTGGTACAATCAAGCAGATCCTGCCTGGAAGCTGACCCAGACCAATTGGCACACGGTCTGAAGGAGTCTATATGGCTGTTGATTGACTTAAATACAACCAGAGGCATGATGGAGGGGCTAAACCATTTCTTAACCAAGGAAAGTAATAAAGAGAGATAGCATCTCAGCTGGACAGGGTCTCACTCTCTGAGGCCCAAGGTGTGAAACAGGAATAGATCTAAGATCTGGGGCTTCACCCCATCAGGATTGCCCAGAGGGGCAATTCACACATGGGGATTTCCAGGCCAAAATGAAGTGGTAAGCTAGCAAGCCAGGATGTAAGGGATGAGTTGTAAACCAGGGACTGCAGCTGTGGGGCTGGGAGCTGAAGAAGTAGGTCATGTTCATTGTTTTCTCTCGCTTCTAATTTTTGGGAGAGTTTGTGAAATATTGGTAGTAGTTCTTCTGTAAATGTTTGGTAGAACTCACTAGTAAAGCCATCTGGGGCTAAGATTTTTATGGGTATTTTTTAAATACTAATTTAGTATGTTTCCTTATTATAGGTCTATTCAGACATTCTATTTCTTGATTTAGTTTTGGCAGTTTGTGTCTTTCTAGAAATGTGTCCATTTTATCTAAGTTATCTAATTTGTTGGCATACAACTGCTCATAGTATTCCTTTAATATGTTTTCCTTTTTTCCTGAAAGGTGTGTAGTAAAGACTGAATGTCCACCTAGAATTCACATGTTGAAATCCAATCCCCAATGTGATGGTAACTGGAAGTAGGGCCTTTGGTAAGTAAGTGATAAGGGTAAAGCCCGTATGAGTGGAATTCGAGGCCAGAGACCTGGCCTGCTCTCTCCTGTGTGCAGAAACCAGGAGCAGCAGCCGTCTGCAACTCAGAAAAGGGCTCTCCCCAGAACTCAGCCACGCTGCGCGCCCTGATCTCAGACTTCCCAGGCTCCAGAACTGCGAGAAACAAATGTCTGTGATTGACAAGTCACCCAGTTTATGGCATTTTGGCATAGCAGTTCAAACTGAGACAGTAATAATGTCTCCTCTTCATTTCTGATATTTGTAATTTGAATCTTCCCTTTTTTCTTTTCTTGGCCAATCTAGCTAAAGACTTGTCCACTTTATTGATCTTAAAAAAAAAAACAACTTTTGGTTTTGTTGATTTTTCTCTATTGTTTTTCACTTCTCCATTTCATTACTTTCTGCCCTAACTTTTATTGTTTCCCTTCTTATGATTGCTTTAGGTTTAGTTCTTTTTTTTTTAATTAAAAGGTTGAGTTATTGATATTAGATTTCTGTTCCTTTCTAACATAGGTATTTTATAGACAAATTTTTCTCTAAGCACTACTTTAGCTGAATCCCATAATTTTGGGTATGTTGGGTATGTCTTCATTTTTATTCGTTTCAAAGTATTTTTAAATTTCCCCTATGATTTCTTCTTTGACTGTTGGTTATTAGGAAGTGTTTTTTAATTTCCACATGTTTGTGAATTCTCAAACCTTTTTCTGTTATTGATTTCTAATTTAATTCCATTGTGATAAAGAACATAATTTGTACAAAATTAATTTTAAAACAAATATTTTTAAAAATTGACTACTTTCTTGTATATCAACAATGAACA
Organism: Desmodus rotundus; assembly: GCF_022682495.2. NCBI lineage: Eukaryota > Metazoa > Chordata > Mammalia > Chiroptera > Phyllostomidae > Desmodus > Desmodus rotundus. Next base: position 106,643,058 of record NC_071394.1, on the reverse strand, counting down.
AGTAAAGTTTTGAAATTAAAAACACTATTGCTTACATTACCACCCCAAAAACGAAATACTTAGGAATAAATCTAATAAAACATTACAAGATTTGTTTAACAAAAACCACAAAACTCTGATGAGCAAAGTCAAAGAAAAACTAAATAAATGGAGACATTCCATGTTTGTGGATAGAAAGACTCAATACTGTCAGTTCTTCCCAACTTGACCTCTAGTTTCAATGTCATCCCAATCAAAATCCAAGCAAGTTATTCTATAGACATTGATGAACTGATTCTAAAGATTATTTGGAGAGGAAAAAGGCTCAGCGTAACTAAAACAATGGAAAGAGAAGAACAAGGGGGAGAACTGCTGTGGCACTGGAATAGATCAATGAAACAGAATAGAGCCCAGAAACAGACCCCCACAAATATAGTCAACTGATCCTTGACAAAGGAGCAAAGACAATACAATGCAATAAAGATAGTCTCTTCAACAAATGGTTCTAGAACAACTCATCCACCAGCAAAAAAATTAAAAATCAATCTATACATAAATCTTACATACTTCACAAAAATCAACTCAAAGTAGATCACAGACCTAAATGTAAAATGCAAAACTATTAAAACCCTTAGAAGATAACATAGGAGAAAACCTAGATGACAGTGACTATGGTGATACCTTATTTTAGATACAGCCCAAAGATACAATTGATAAAAAATAATTGACAAGCTGGACATCATTAAAATTAAAAATTTCTGTTCTGTGAAAAACAATATCAAGAGAGTTGGAAGACAAGCTACAGATTGGTAGAAAATATTTATACAAGACATAGCTAATAAGGACTATTATGCAAAATATACAAAGAACTCAACAATATGCAAGTGTTACATAAGAAATATAGCATGCAGCATTTCCCAATTTTCTTTGATCAGAGTTTGGACAACTCAGGAAACCCTCCTCTGCACAGAAGGTTCTTGCCACAGAACTGGCATTCAGCAAACACTTGTTGACTTGGCAGAGTGAAGTGCCTCGAATACTTGAGTACAAAGGTGTCTTAGAACTTACAAAGGTGTCAGGATCAGATGCAGACCCTGAATTTGCTTGAGTAGAATTGAATGCAAGTAATGTGTGAGGTGAAGGAAACATCAATAGGAGCCTCAGGGAGCAAGACAGGGCAAAGGAAGGCAGCACAGAAAGTGTGCATTTTCAAGTCAGCTATCAGAGTAGGTGCCTGGAGCTCAGTCTCACTGGAGGACTCTGGAGGCCACATGCCTCAAAGTTACCCTGCTGGAGACGTGAGGGAATTGTATTATTTATCTACCAGCTCCCATCAGTCATTGGTTGAAGACTGCTCTCAGAGGATATGAACCCCTTAGCATTTCTAGCCTGCCCAACGGAGGCTAAAGTGAACTCTATGGCCAGAGAAAGCCCTCAGGCAAAGAAATGCAGGTGCTGTCAGTGGATGGTAAACCAGTGGGATATGGGTGGTGTATCTACAGCATTGCCTACAAAAGAGATCATTGGCCATTTCTGAAAATTCCAACAAAAATCTCCTAGACCTCATTTTCCAAACCAAGAAAGCAGAAATGCCAACTGATTCAAATAATACACATGTACTTTCTGATTTGGGATTTAAGGATGGGACAGGAATCTAATGGAGACAAAAAAAAAGAGACAAGAAAATAAAATGGAAGAACTGGGCAGGGAGGGGGCAGAGGGTGAGTATTCACAGGGTTAATATGTTGTGAAATAACTGGATGGATGGATGGATGGATGGATGGATGGATAGATAGATAGATAGATAGATAGATAGATAGATAGATAGATAGATATTGGTTCCTGCTAATATTTGGCCTTTGAGCCCAATTCCTGACACAGAGCTCCTAAAACCTTTGTCACTTTCTAAGGGATAGAAGCATCTGACACAGAGCTCCTGAATCCCTTATAAAATTTCTTGAGTGATAGGAGTGTCTTTTATTCTAATAAGGCAACTCCTGGATGGGGACTGGTCACCAAAAAGACCAAACCATGATTATAGGAGCTTAGAAATTTCAGCTCTATCCCTCATTATCCAGAGAAGGGAAAGGGGCTGGAAATTGAGTTGATAACTGGCCATGCCTACACGATGAAGACCCCATGAAAACCCTTCAAGTGTAGGGTTTGTAGAGCTTCTGGGTCGGAGAGCACATTGACATGCCCCAAGGAGGGTGCACCCCAACTCCACAGAAGTTCTTGTACTCAGAACCCTCAGGCCTTGCCCTGTGTATCTCTTCATTCAGCTGTTCATTTGTATCCTTTATTCTATTACAAACCAGTAAACCCAAGAGTTTCCCTGAGCTCTGTGAGATATTCTAGGAAACTACCACACCCAAATAGGGGGTTGTGGGGACTCTGATTTATGGCTGGTTGGTCAGAAGTACAGGTGAGACCCTGGGACTTGTGATTGGCATGTGAAGGGGGGGCAGTCTTGTGGGACTGAGCCTTTAACATGTGGAATCTGAGAGTAACTCCAGGTAGACAGTGGGAGAACTGAATTGAAGCACAGGGCACACACCTACTGAAAACCCCACACATCTAGTGTCAGAAATGCGGTGAGAGTGGGCAGAGAAATCGCCAAAGAGTGTTTCCTCCCACAGATGTCTATAAATCCTTTGAAGCATCTTCGTGTCTGTGGAGGCTGATTGCACACTGCCCAAGCCATTTAAGGGGAAATCATCTCATAAACAAGGTTCAACCCCACAATCAAATCTCGACATTCAGACAGTAGTCTCTCTCCACGCCTCCTTTAACGGATGAGTTCATACCCGTTTACTCTGTGCTGCCATGACTCTGCTCCCACTCGCCGCCTGACGACCCCCGTATATCACAAACAGCAGCACTGAGTTGTATCCGACACAAGAAAACTCTGGGAGTTAAACGGGGTACCCCAAGCAAGGCATGCCCAAACAGAACTCACCCAGCTTGCCCCCCTTTATCCATAATGTTGTAGGAGAAAGCACATGGAATTCTAGAAGCACACTGACCCCAGCCAAAGACCCAGCCATTCTTTAGTGAGTAGTATGACTCTAAATCCAATAAACTCCTTGAACTTGGGGATCCCCAATTATAAAATGGAGATAAAAACACCTTTGCTACTCTGAGTATTAAGTGAGGTATGGGTATAAACAAGCTTCACTACAATGCTACGTGAATGTGAGTAGTTTTCTTATGCCATTACCTTGTCCTCAGCCAGGGAGGACGGGGTACACTCCACCAGTCCAATGAGACCCAAACAGTTATTTACAAAGGATGAGAAGAAAGGGGTCCCGGCCAACTGCTTCTCTGGAGGAAAAATAAATAAATCAAACCTGCCCTGACCTTCCAACCCTTTATTATGCTTGAAAAGTGAAAAGTATGCTTCCAAGCACACCCCCTCCCCTTTCAGATGGAATCATATTGCTAATCACCAATAGTAAAATCAAGCTTAAAGGGAGGAATGCTTGGTTGTTTTTCAGCAGTTGAAAGATGAAGCACTTAATTATGCATGCTGTAATTAGTTTGTAGTTCTCACAACAGGCACATGGAGAATGTTAATGGTGGCTGCATGCCGTTTGGAAAGGAGCAGCATATCTGATATTCAAGGGCCATCCCGTGGAAGGGGCTCACTAAGTACAGCTTTGTTCAACCACAAAGAAGTTCTAAAGGCAGCTCTGGGCAGCACAGTGGTGGTGGAGGAGGAAGGCAAGATTCTCTACATATTAAGGTTGGCCAAGGTCATCACCTAGGGAGCGTACTGCTTAATTACATCGTTTTTGTCATCTCCTGTTGGTCATCTCCTGACATGGAGATCAGGGAATGTGTCAAGATGACATTTTTGTGTTGGACATTCTCAGAAGTCATGGGACTTGATTGCCATTTTGTATTGTTCATTTCTGCTGGAGTTAAACATTCCTCCCAGAACTGGTTCCCTTGGGTAGCAAGCAGTTACCAAAAGTATTTCAAGTTCAACAGACCATAGAGCATGTTAAAGGTAATCAGGACCATGAAGCCTGCTCTCCAGGCCTAAGACCGGCAAGAGAGATGTAATCACTGTGCTGGCAGCAACTCACTCAGTGGCTGCCTGGGAAGACCCTGCCCCTCAGAAAAAGGAGCTGATTTTCTGTGCAAACTAGAAAGCATGACTTAGGTTTCAATACGGTGGGCTCTGCCAGCTCACAAAACCAGAAGGACAATTGGGTAGATTGTTCCCCTCCTTGAATCCACACCTGTTTGCAATATGGCTTTTCAGTACTCCTATCAAACGTCTATTTCCTAATTTTTTAAGTCTGAACTGGCTTTATGACTTGTGTTGGTCAAGAGAACACAATGGAAGTGACATTGTGCCAGTTTCGAGCCTCTGCCTCAAGAAATATTGCACTCTTTTTCTTGAGACCCTGCCAAGCCACCACGGGAGCCAGCCTGCTGGATAATGAGAGCCCTACAGCCCAGCCACCTCCCACTGCCTCAGCCAGTGGCCAGCCAAACCTGGGAAGCAGAGCCTCCTAGGCACGTGTGACCCCAGCTGACCACAGACACGCTCTTCCAAGAAGAGCCCAGTTGTACCCATCCAATCCACAGAACTGTTTTAAACCACAAAATATCAGAGTGGTTTTTTTTGTATCCACACAAGTTCCAAAGAGAGATGTATCCCATGCATAGTTCATTCTGGTGGTGATTGCACTGGGCAAGATGATGCCAGAGACACAGAAAGCTGGTGGCTTCTGAGGAACAAGTGCAAATACTAGCCAAGGGTCAGCTCCAGAAAGATAAATTCCACATTTGAGCTGTCTTTGGAGCTCCACCCCCAGAACAAGACTTGGCTGCCCACCTGACTGAGTATAAACAAACACCAGCTTCTGTGTGGTCCTCTGCATTTGTGGAAATAGCCCCAACACCAGTTCTAACTCACTACTCCTTGTGCTCAATTTGTCTGTTTCTTTGGACAAGTTTTGTTCCCTTCCTCAGTTCCTACTATTTATCTTGATCATCCAATTGAGCTCAGCTCGATTCTCCTCTCCTCCCTCAACTCCCCGTCACTCTCCTGCTTTCTGGCTTCTGTCCCCACCACTGGACAGGAACTGCTCACCCCAAGGTCACTAATGGCCTTCTAAGTCCCACATTTAATTGCTTCATCTCCATTTCCCTCTGATTCAACATCACTGCAGTACTTGACCTTATTCTCTGTAAACTCCTTTTAGGAGAGCTTACTTGGGAAAGTTTCCAAAGAGCCTTATTTTAAAGAATCCTTTCATTTAAGAAAGTCTCAAGGCTTGAACATGATTGTAGTGAGATTATAGGGAGAACTATTTCCCGGTGATAGCAGCATTTCTGACTCAGAAGAGATGGCTGCCACATAAAAGACATGGTAGAGATGTGCTGAGTGTGATTCTTCACGTCCCTAGCCATATTCCAAGCCACGTCTAATTTTGTTTTTAACAAAAAGATAGAAGTTAGACTGCAAAGAAGACTAGACTAGGATTCAGGAATTCGGAACTGAGTTCTAGTTCTGCCACCTAGAAGCCATCTGTCTTTCTAAGCTACTTAACATCTTCAACCACAGTCTGTCTGCCATGAAATGGAAGCAATTACTGGACTGTGAACTCCTTGAAGGAAGAGATTTTCTTCATACTTCTTGGTACCCACAAAGCCTAGCACAATGCTTACAACACAGTAGGTAGTCAGTACAAGTTTAAGTGTTTGTTGACTGAATTTTGAAAAAAGTGAATGAGAGATCTGCAGCATATGTATAATAACCATTAAACCCTAACAGTATCACCACCCTCATTGTGATTTTGTTCCCCAAAGATTTGTTCTAGATGGTCATGGAAACCCCTTTTCCCCCGGATGTGGTAAACAGCAATGGTGCAAAAGCTGAGCTAAGTTATTGCTCCTCAAACTTGTATGCAACACAATCACCCAAAGAGCTTGTTTTTAAGAAGTCCGCTCTCTTAGAATCAGGTTTGGGAGGGTTGAGTTGGGGCACAGGAGTCTATTTTTCAAACCAAGCTTTCTGACCTTAAGGCAGATGTCCCAATTTAAGAAATGATGCCCTCACCCTTCAAAAGCTTGCATTTCATCCTGAACCTTCCCTTCCACCTGCCCTGCTGAAGGCCACCAGGATGTCACCTATACTCTGAGTGTCTTGCATTGTTAACCATCTCAGCTCAGACCCAAGACTTCAAATGCATCTAACTGCACTGCTGCCCCAAGAGAAATGGGTTGCTCTGGCCTCTGCAGGTGGCTGGCTTCTGCCCGAAAATAGGAATTCAGAGCTCATGGAGGCAACTTAGACAGGCTAGTTGCCTATGAAGTTATGAGTCAGAACACCTTTTTCAATCTTGAAAGTGATTAGCAAAGCAGAACAGATTCTTTGAAACATTGTTTTCCTCCATAACAAAGAGATGAGCATGCATCTATTTAAGTTAGGACCGTTGTTATAGAAACTACCTATTTTAAGTGAATGGTAAAGCACCACATACTCTATTGAAATGTGCAAGCTCTTAGCCGAGGCTTTGAGAGGCCTTATTTGTTCTCAACGCACATCCTGGCTGGCTGGCTGGCTGGACATTCAGATGTGTTCCTCTCTAACCACGGAGACTGAGCCCTGATGCCTCTGGAGCACCCTCCCTCCCTCTGACACAGGCCTGCGGGCTGCAGGCTCTCCCAAGCCCTCTATTTACAAACCCTGTTTAAATGCAAGAGAGATCAGGTTGACCATCCTCTTTTCTACCCTGTAGTAAATGAGCTTAAAAATAGAGAACATATAAGCTCTCGTGAATTGCATAACCCGGGTAAAAAAAATTGTGGATCTCCTTCTTTGACCCCATCATGTAAAGGAAGAGAAGACCCTGGGCCCAGCCACAGACCAGCTCAGTGAGATCTCCAGGGTGTTACCTCTCTGTACCTACAATGGGTTGGGGCAAATTTTTAATGAGGTCTCCTGTCTGAGTGGGAATAGTCCCCTTTGGCTCAGCTTCCCCTCTTTCCACCCTGCTCTCTGTGACCCTAATATTTAGAAGAACTTCTCTTGGAGAAGACACTTTGGATTGGGCTACTTCCACTCAGGTGTCGCAGCAATCTTTTTCTTAAAGGGCCAGAGAACAGATGCTTTAGGCACAACCACTCAACTCAGCCATTGTGGCAGGAGAGCAGCCATAGACAGTGTGAAAGAGTTGATGTGATCACGGCTGTGTTTCAATCAAAACTTATTTACTGAAATCTGTGGCAGGTTGCATTTGGCCCACTGTCCACGGTGTGCCAAACCTTGCTGTACTGCATGCTATTGTGTGCTGCCTGCATTGTCCCCTCCAGGACTAAAGAGGTAGCTCATTTGGTTAAAGCATTGTCCCCATACGCCATGGTTGTGGGTTCAATCCCCAGTCAGAGCACATGCCAGGAGCAACCAATGGATGCATTGTTGAGTGGAGCAACAAATCAATGTTTCTCTCTCTCTCTCTTTCCCCTCCCGCCTCTGTCTAGGATCAATGTTTTTAAATCCCCTATTAAAAATAAATGAATAACTCACAGCTCTAGGTGCTGGGAATTGTGAAGGCTGAACGCTCTCAGCTGAGTCTTTCTATGGGAACTGCTCTCAACTGAAGAAAGCCACCTCACCCAAGATATAGTCTGTCTTCTCGGCAGCTGCCACATTCAGGGGCTGGTGATGGGAAATACAAAGGCCCAGTCTACTTGCCTCAGCCCAGAACAACCCTGAAAGGCCATCCAGCCCCAGCTCCCCGCTGCAGGGTCAATGGAGGATTTTGTACAGACCATGGCCCTTCACTCCCTCAGGGAGGCGATCCTGAGAACACAGCCCAATAAACTTTCTGCTTTCAATTCCCCAACTTAGGTCTGCCTCCCACAGAACCTAACCAGAGACAAGCCCTGTCCCTCCCCTTCCAGCCCCACTCTCCTTTAACCCTGGCCCACACTGGTAGGCTTTCCTACTTCCCAGCTGGACCCTGCCATGCAGTGTGGGCTACAGGGCCCATGACTGGCCAATAGAACTTCTAGGTGCTGTTCCCTCTGGAGCACATTGTCACCACTCTGCTCAGGCCACCACCGTCAGCATGGTGCTCTCACCATTGCCCACTCGGGACAGCTGCTCACAAGTGAGTCTCAAACTGTGCCTTGTATGCAATGCAGATTCCAGGGCCTCACGCCTAGATAATGTGTTACAGTAGATCTGGGGTGGGGCCTAGGAACCTATATACTTAATAAGCATGAACAAGCACCCCAAGTATTTCTAAAATTGGTGGTTTATGAACCATTCACTGAGAAACTCTGCACTATGCTTTACTTGTACATAGTAGCTACTTCGCAACATAGATTCAAGCGACATTTCTAAGCACTACTGTGCTAAGGGAGTTATAATCCAAAGCAAACTGTTACATATGTACAGGATATAACAGACTAAGAACAACTCTCTGTCTATATATATATATACATACACACACGCACATATATATATATACACACACACGTATATGTATATGTATAATCTGAATTGCAAACAAAACTTCAAAAGTGTGTCTTCCTTGATGATATGAGACCTTCATAATACATCACTGAGATGAGTCAGGGTTAGAATAGTTGACCTTGGGAAGAGGTTACAAACGCAAATAGGAAAAGTGGTCAGCAGAAGAGGTGAAGGCATGATGGAGCTGGATGCAAGAAAAAAGGGAATGCGAGGGTCTCTGGCAAACCCTTTCTAAAAGGCACATCTGAAACTCATATCCACCAGTTGTGAAATGGGAGAACTGGGAAACACTGTTGCCACATCATCTAATTTTCAAAAAAAAAATGTGTATTGATTGATTTTAGAGAGAGAGAGAAACATCGATTTGTGTTCCACTTAACTATGCACTCATTGGTCGTTTCTTGCTTGTGCCCTGACTGGATATCGAACCCACCACGTTGGCAGATTGGGGCCATACTCTCACCAACTGAGCTACCCGGCCAGGGTCAAAGATCATCTAATTTTTTTAACACTCATTTAACACTGGATACCTAAGACATAAAGTCTATAGGTTTTTAAATATTGGTTCGTATTTACTTTTTCTTAAGTTTGTAAATTCAATTATGCCCTCAGAACATCAGCACTAGCTGAAGTCTTCTGAGAACAGAAAATAGGTTAACTGCTCTATTTGTGAAAAAGAAATACTCTAGTGCTCCCTAGGAGCATGGTCAGAGGAGTCCCAGGGGCCATCTGAGTGGGCAACCCAACAGGTGTCCTTTAAGGAAGCAGAAGGAACAAGAAGAAGAGGTTTATAAGGAGAACCAGAGTTCAAAATATGTAAAGAATGCTGGGAAGAGAGTTCAGTGAGGGGCAGAAGGGAAGTGTGACTGAAGATAAGAGTTGGCATTGACCCTGGGGGGAACCAGAGGCTAGGCCCAAAGCAGAGAAGGTGCTTGCCTGAACCAAGGTAAACTCTAGGAGATAGGAGATGAGAGCTCAGTCTCCCGATCCCAGAGTTTGGGTAGGTTAGATGTCCGTGTGGGAACTGGGGTCAAAGTCAAGTTATCTGATGCCAATTGGTAGGGTCAGAGCCCACTTTTAAGGCAACAAAAGCCAGAGTATCACAGGCCTGTCACAGAGCCACGTAGAAGATGTTATGGTTTCAACACAGATTGACAAGCCAAGGACCTATTACAATGACTCTGACTTGTATCTGTTTGTTTGCTTGTTTTAGTTGTCAAGCCAGTTGTGATTTTACTTAGACGATAAAAGTAAGACCTGACATCAGAACTGGTATATTGGAATGAGAATAAATTGAAAAGATTAAGCAACTCCCTTGAATGTGTCTCATAGCCTAATGATGGATATAGTTTTTAATTTAAAGGCAAGAAAGGAAAGAGCCCCAGATGCTAGACATACGTCCACCCCCACCAGACATGCTGCCAAGTCAGTGTCCCATCCCCCTGATTTATGCATTCTAAAAATAGGTATCGGGGGATCATCCCTCAGGTCCTTTTCAGCATGATCAGTGGTCATCTGGATCTGAATATTTAGGCTTTATTGACTTACAAGTAACAGACAATATAACCAAAGTGGCTTATGCAAGAAGGGAATTTATTCTCTTATATAATTGAAAAACCCATAGGGAAATCAGGTGTGGCTTGATCAGGGTTCCAATGATGTTCCCAGAAACCTTTCCTCCTCTTTATTTCTTGTCTCTGCCTTCTAGATCCTGAACCCATGTTTAGCATTCGTATGAGTGCAACAGGCAACAGCACAAAGAGCGACATTGTCTTCTATTCATATCCAGTGAAAAGAACACTTGTCTCTATTCCATATGTCTCTGCAAGTCTAATGATATTTTATTGGCTTGCTTATGAGCCTACAACTCAATTAAAACTCATCTTGGTAGCCAAATGGCATGCAATAATTTGATTGGCTTAGACAACAGGGATAACTCTCGAGATAAAAAGTGGAATTTTACCAACCAAAAGAAAAAGATGGATCACCCAGAGTTGGCAGTAAAATTGAGATGGACAGACACCAGATGCCAAAATAGAGGCAAAGAAAAGCTGGCCCTGTGACTTCACCAGATGCATTATTAAATATTCATAGACCATCCTTTAAAATGCATCCCTTCTAATAGGCTCATTAGGTCACACAAGGTACTACTTTCATAAGAACGCAATAGAAGAAGCAATGATAATAATCTACTTTGTTTGGATCATTTGCAACACCTTTAACATTCTGGACAGACATCTTGGTTTTTTTGTTTGTTTGGTTTTATCAGAAAACCTCCCTATCTGAGGTATTGAAAGCAAGACCTAGTCCAGAGCAAATGTAACCCAGGCTACTGCTTTGGGTTCTTTTAGAAGACAGTTATACATTCTCCTAATTGGAACCCGTTACCTGTGATTTATCACTCTGGAAGTGGTTTTGTAGACCTCAAGAAGACCAGCTAATAAGCATGAGTCCTATTCTGCTCATTAGGCATCAAAATGAGAAGATACAAAAGCACATAAAGCCTGGGGAGAAAATCAGATGGAAAACTGTCTAATTAGATTTCATAGAGTTCAGAAGAGCCAACAGGATAGAATTTAGGAGAGAGATTTATAAATTAGCAGCCAGAATTCTCCGCTTGCATGTTCATACTCCCATAGCATCTGGAGAAACCACTCGCTGTGGGATAAGGGACAAACGTACCCAAGACCTATTTGCCTTCCGAAGCCTGAAAACGAATCCATTGGTGCTCAAAGACAGAAAAATGCCACCCAATGCTGGCAACGGTCAGATCTCCCCCCTTGATTTTGGCTCTGTTTCTTTAGAAAAGTTTTGTGATTATCCGATGGGTGATCTAGCAGAGCTGGCTATTAAGTGGCTCATGAACAGCGGGAATGGGTTCTTGTGTAACTCTTATTTCAGCTTCCTTATACCCACTAGCTGCAGTTATCATAGAAGAAGTAGTGGTGGCAAAAAACCTAGGAGATTCATAAAAGGAAAGAAATCTGGGCCATGTTTGAGGTAGCATCATTAAAGTTTCAAACACATGGAAATGCAGGAAGGTTATTGCACAGATGGTGCGGGTCTCATTAGCGTGGAGTTGGAGTCATAGCTATCCCTACAGACAAACCCCACGCTAAATACACTGACTGCCGTTCTGATGCGCAAGCAACACACCAGTGTCTTCTTGTCTCATGGAGGCGATCTCGCACATTTGATTGGCCTTTTTGCAAATAAACAAGTTTTAATGTTTAATTTTCTGCAATTTATTTTGCTATTGAGTTTTTTCCAAGATATCTTTTGGAGGAAATTCAGAGGTAAATGTCAAACACCCACAAAACACGGGTAAAGTTATTATGGGTACAGCTTAACTCATAAGAGCATCACGAGGTTGTTGGTTTCTGGTTGGGTTTTTTTTCGTCCTGTCTGCGAAAAAGAAAAAGACAAAAAAAGATAACATAAGCCCAGGATCTGCAAATCCAACACTTTGTACCACAAGGTCATGAGCAAGATATACAGAGGAGAAATCTCAGAGAAAGACATTTTCTTTCCAATGTATTTTGGTTGACTTAAAGCACAGTGGCATGTTAGCAATAAGAAATCATTTCCCAAAGCAGAGGTCAGCAAACTATGGCCCGTGGGCCAAATTCATTTCACCACCAATCTTTGTAAGTAAAATCTTGTTGGAACCCAGACACATTCATTCATTCGCGTATTGGCTATGGCTGCCTTCCCGCCATGACGACGGAAATGAGCAGTTGGGATACAAACTGAATGACCTGCAAAGATTAAAACATTTACTGTCTGGCTATGGGAAAACAGGAAATGGCTTTCCAACCCCTGTACCATGGCTAGATGCACATGGCTTCTTCGGTCTCTATCTTAGCATCTGGGTTTCATCACTCTGATGGCAAAGGCAGGGAAGGAGAGAGAAACCAGAGGACATGGGCACCCAGGAGGAAAGTGGGGCATTTCTTCCTGAGACTGCTAGCAGAGTAACCCAAAATCACCCACCTGGGCTTTCTCAAGGCAGGAGGTGCATCCCAATGTGGTGGCAGCTCCAATCAGCCCTCAGAGGAGAAAAGGGTGCTATAGAAAAACTTCGGAAGGAAACATACCTCGATGAACTAGTGGGTGTGGTAACTAGTTAGATGATATTCCATTCCTCATAACTGGGTATCTTCCATACCTCAGACAAATCCCGTTTTCCCCCCATTTCAACTTGTCTTTTATACCCATCTCCCAAAGAATGGAGAGTTGCTGTAGATGTGTTAACAGCAATATGCATGAAGATGAGACATGGGACAATCTTAAAAATGTCACCTCTCCCCTCTCCACATTCTTCCTAACACCATGACCCAATAACCATGTGGCTGTAGCTCCTCATATTAGCAATCGGTCTTACTGAGGTGGACTTCTGTGTGTGTGTTGGATTTAGGGGGTAAGGGACAAGGAGGGGGTTAATCATACTTTCCCTAGAGGCCAACTATGGTTATATCTCTACCTGTCTTTGGTAGCGTACATTGTTCTGAAAAACAAAGTTTCTGTGGGATATGCCACTCATTCCAGGGCCATATTAAAGATTTTCTATGCGCATAGAAGATTAAGGTTTCTAAGAAACAATGTAATAGAAAGATCTATTTAACTTTCTTTAACCCAATATATTAGGCAGCTGTTGCCACAGTAGCACTGCATAACAAACAGCCCCCCAAATCCCATGGTTTACAGCAAGCAGTTAATCTAATACTCACAAGTCTGCAGGTTTAATGATTTGGCTGAGCTAGGCCGGGCTCAGTTGGGCACCTCTGCTTCAGGCTGAGGGTTGTCTGGGCTGGGCTTTGGTGTATAAAGCAAGAGCAGAGTGTCAAAGCCAAAGGAGGGTAGAATCAAGGGTGGAAAGTGGGGATGGCAGGGGTGGTGGGGAGTAGTGGGGGGGAAATGGAAAAAAAGGAGCAGAGCGGACATTTTGGACACCCTTGACAGTCCAATATGGAGTCACTGTCAGCCATGACAGTTATGCCAAGTGCTACGTCAGGACTGGGGCAATTGGGTGTGATGGGAATGCCCTTAGGAGGGGCCTAGAACACTCAAAACCACAAGTCTGAACACTTGGATGAGGACTCAATCTGGACACGGATACGAGTGGGACCACCACCCCTTAAGGACTATGAGAACTCAGTGCTCTGAACACCCAGCATTCAAGTTTGGCTGTGTCATAGGTCACGCCTCAGAGCCATGCTGGACTTCCACCCCACAGGACACATGCCACCACTGTAGCCACCTGGTGTGACACCAACACCCGCCTCTCCATATTTGGACACCACCAGTGACCAGGACTTTGCACCGGATACTCTCTCTGCTCGCTTCTATCATGTAAGCTCCCCCTCTCTGTGTGTAAGCTGCATATGAATCTATTGGCTTATTGGGGAGGTCTCCTCTAATAAACCTGGCATTGTGGAAAGTCACAAATGTGTGTGAGTGACTAGGGGATATTCCTTGCTCACAACACTTTGGGCAATGGGTTGGACTCTGGTCAGCTTCTGCGGTATTCACTCTGGCACCCAGACTAAAGGGACAGCAGACACCCAGGAGAAACTCCTGCACAAGCATATTTCCAGCTTATGCTCATGTCAAGCCTGCAAATATCCCATTGGCCAAAGCAAGACCCATGGCCAAACCCTAGTGAAGGGGCAGGGAAGTACATCCCACCCACTGTGAGGTTGTGGCCTGAGTAGGGTGTGTAATTCTACTACTTTCCATCCCACTTGGACCCCACCAATATTTCTACTGGTGTCCCAGCAGTTCCCCACTGTTTTTGACTACAGGACTCTCTTCTGACTCATAGCTGCCAAAATCAGCTATACACTTCATGCTAATTGATACCCAATTGATCATGTGCATCGCTGTAGAGTGAGGCTTGATTTTCAAATACAGTACACACAAGACTTTCACTGTGAGAAAGAGAAAAACAGGAAGGAATATTTGAGACGCCATCCTCTCTAAACATGCATGTATGTGTTTTATCTGTGCAATGGTACCAGAAAGAATATGAAATGGTAATACTAGCCTCACACAGAATTTGAAAACTTGTCCAAGTCTATGCCAGGAAGTGACCCAGAAATTCCCTCCTTTCGGGTTTGCAAAGCCATGTCTTTGCCTCTTGCAGCTGTTGTCCAGCCACCGGTGCCGACTCATTAGAGTAGATTTGCTTCAGGAGGTGTCCGACACTCCTCATCAGCAGGAGCCTCAGAAAGTTCAGCCGGCAGCCTGAGCTGGGTTAGGAGTGGGAAATGTCAGCTTCTTTATCATCTGTTTGCTCTCAATTTCAAGAAGATCTAAGCAGTTGCATCTGGGGTGAAATGAACTGAGAGACAAGCAGACAATCCACAGTGTCAACTGAATTGGTTGGTTAGACAGGCAGAAAACAAGGACTAGATACAAAAACAGACATCGAGGGCAGAGTCGCCAGGTCCAAGGCAAAGGGGCGGAGGAGGCATTGACCAGAGAGTCCTGCCGCATGGAGGGGACCTGACCTTGCCAGTGAGTGAAAAGAACCTGGGTCAGTTTGAACAGTTGTGAGCCACCAGGTGGAGCTTGGGGACACCACTACCTGTTAGTCTTGGTGATCATTACATATTTAATATAAGGGGGTTATTTTGGGTTAGAATATTCTAAAATATTTCCAGAGAACACCAGTCTTGTGTTATGCTAAAGGATACGACATGAAACAGCTTTCCGTGAACTAACGAGGTTTAGAAACTCCCGTTAGCTTATCTAAGAGGATTATTTTTTGCAGCAGGACTTTATAATGACAATGTGCGGTGTAAGTCTCCAAGCAGAATATTAGTTCACGGCATCTCGCAAACTGACTAGTTATGAGGCCCACCTTTTTAGAGCACTTTAGCAAAACACACTAAGCATGAATACAGTCACACAAATTGATTAAATTTGCTTTTGACTTACAAACTGCATAGTACCAGAGTAAAGTTATAAAAGAAAACTTAAGTATAACAAATTATATTGTCACCAACTTAACCATTTTACTTACCTATAATTATTTCCTTCTCTTTTTTTTCAAAATCTATATGACAGGGGTGTCAGACTCATTTTCACTGGGGCCCACATCAGCCTTGCGGTTGCCTTCAAAGGGCCGAATGTAATTTCAACTCCTCAACAGTTAAGGAGTAGTTACATTTATACAGTCCTAAAATCATTTCAGCCCTTTGAAGGCAACTGCGAGACTGATGTGGCCCCCGGTAAAAATGAGTTTGACACCCCTGCTACATGGAATAACATTTTAATATGGTTAAGTAGCTTTCTCTTCTGCATTTCCTCATACTGAATGTCCCATTAGTCTATCAGAAACATCTGTTTCCCATGAGAGGGTTAATGACTGTCATAGCAAGAGTGAAAAGAACCCAGCTAATATTCAGCTTCAGAATTCCAAAATAGAATTTTGTAGCAACTTAATGATCTATAAAAGCAAGCTTTTTCAAGAGAAAAAAAAGGGGGAGGGGGGAGATTTCCTAAATCTCTTTTAAGTTCCATCAACTTGTCAAGGGCTAGGCCTAGGCAAGCTAGATCACAGTTTCTTCTACACCTGTGCCTCTCGAGCCTTAGTGTGCACATAGGTCTTATTAAAAATGCAGATTTCCAACCATTATATCCAAGTGGGGCCTGAGAGTCTGCATTTCTAATCAGCTCCCAGATGATGCCGGTGCTGCGGGCCCATGGAACACACGCTGAGCAAGGATACACAGAGAGAGGTGACTCCTTGCACAGTTGATGGCTCACCATGAGGCTTGCTGCCCCAGCATAGAAGGAAGAGAAGATATTGAGGATGGCCCAAGTATTCCCCTTTCAACCTGAAGGGTAATGGAAGGAATGCAGGGGGCAGAGGGAGGGAACATGTATCTCAACCTCTCCTATTTGGACTACAGACCCAGAGGACAGAGATCTATTAGGGAGGGATTGAGGACATTTCCAGAAAGAAATGACATTCTGCCCAGCTTGTGGCTTCCAACACTGGATGAAAATACCCACTGAGGGCCCCCTGTCTCAAACAAAATTAGATGACGATTGATGATTAGAAAGGATAGTTCTCTGTTAACTCCCCAAAGCTGCCTCTGGTCCCATGGAGGGTGCCTGGAGCTCCTCGAAGCCCCTGAGAGTCACCCTGGGGAGTGTCACAGGAACAATCATAATAGGGAGGCCCAGTCAGTCTTCCCAGGTCCCCACAGCACAGCAAGAACCAGGTGAGTGCTAAGTTAACATAAAAACGTGGTGCACGAGAGATGCCACACCACTAGGGTTCAGCAGCAGACATCAGCTGAATACCTCTATGGTGGAGCTCATTGACCTTGGAATTCTCTCAGACAGCCCTTCTGCCACAAAGATCAGAGCAGTTCCAGGAAACAGTAGAGTTCAAGAATCCCATCCCCACCCCACCAGCCAAGTTCACATAAGCCACACTCCATAATGTACCCACCATGACTTTGAAGAGGCCCAATGGGCAGATGCAGAAAGAGAGTGTTTATGCAAAGAAAATAAACATAGACTTATAGAGATGGTTTAAATTACTGGGTTGGACTAAAATTATTTCACTGGACTAAACATTAGGATCTAGCAGGGAAGATCAGATTTGTTCATTAGGAAATAAATTACATACTCCTTCACGTAGAGTATAGTCACAGCCACAGATACAGGCGACCCCAGTCTGTGTTAGCATGGCCTGGACTTAACTAAAGCTGAGCTCAACGGTGAGTTCAGATTTGGTGATGACTTCTAGCAACCTCAGCCATTTAGAAGAATTAAATGACTTCAAGCATTTAATTCCTTCTCATCTAAGTTATCCTCCTTCTTATATGGAACTTCAAACTTTGATCCTAACTTTAGTTCTTTTCTCTTCCTCAAATAATTTTTTATGGGTGCCCTGACACCCTGAGGAATGTTCTAAACAAAATACCTTCCCATCCCAACATCGTTGGGTTGCCCAATGAGGAACCTGCTTTCCTTGGATCCCAAATGGGAAATGAGTTGACCTGCAAAAAGGATTTACCAAAAGGATTTAAACACACCTTCCAAAACAAAGCAGACAGAGACACTGAACAGTGATCACTGCAAGATACACCGACGACCCCCACAGCTTCCCAGACCCCGAAGTTATAGCAACGTCTGTTAGCCAAGCACCGCACAGGGGGTGGAGAGGAGGGTTCCTCCGGATCTCTGCGATGTTTCCCTTGGTGACAGGTGCTATGTCCTTTCCTACTTTGCTCCCAGTCCCATCTCCATTCCCATGGATCACTGCCTCAGGGAGCCACTGTTACTGATGGGAAAGTGTTTTGTCTTTCAAGCTGCTCAGACCAAAATTACACATATGTAAGTGCAGTTGAGAAACAATCACATCGGACAAACGAGCTACTGTGTCAACAACCCAAATACAAACTGGTGCTTTACAGAGTGTTTTGGAAGGACATGAAGCCCTGTATAAAAATTAGTGAACAGGAGATAGTATTTTAGTCAAGTGTATAAGCAAAGACAAAAAGGCCTATTATAGGTGATCAGTAATAAAAAGCAAGACGCTAACATTTCAGAAGAGATGGGATGTACAAAGAACGTCTACCCAACTACATCATTACCATCTGGCCATGACTACAGGGAATAATCGCCACCCGTTAGTGGGTGGAAGATAGATCTCTTGTGTCCGTTACTGTGTAAGTGCATAGTTAACGCTACCTGGTTCTCAGAACAGAGCGTGGTTTCAGGAATTCTCTATAAAATCATCTACAACCCCCCTAAAAGTCTGGATGCAATCTTAAGTCTCCAGCCACGTACTGAGCAGATCCTACCTATTCAGAGTCGAGATCATGGTGCCCCCACTAAGAGAAAGCAGGCAGCATCTCCTCACTGGCAAACTGTCATTGTGAGCTCCCGGGGTCACATGCATGTGGCATCAGTGTTTATTTTCTCTAAGTGAATGATGCGCTCCTGTTGCTTAAAGAAGCTGGACCCTATTCCTAAGGAACATGTTGGAAACCAGCAAACGAAACACAGTTTAACAAAGGTCAACCAGTGTCTTCATACCCCAGACCTCCACCAGCTCCAGGCACCATAATGCAAACCAGGGGCCTCCTCACAGCCCCAGAAACAGAGAGCTTTTCTGCTTTGGCTCATTGGGTGTCCTCCTTGCCTTTCCAATCAGACTGGCGCAGGATTCTCAGATCAAATTTCACTTCCTTAAAGAAGCCTTCCTTGGCCATTCAAACCTTTGTTGATCTTTCCCCCTTCACTGATGCTTCTTGAGCAAGTATTGACTGTACCATAATTGCAATGTTAAATCATGTCCTGTCTTGTATTTCTTAAGTTTTTTTTTAATACCAGTGCATTCTCCAACAAGAATTTGAAGATCTCATTACCAAAGGGTTTCTCAAATAAGAGATTATGTTCCAGGTTTTTTTAATGATCTGGTTATGAGATGTTCTTTGTCAAGAGCCATATCGTTTCCTGATTTTACCAGGGCAAGGGCTCATAAAATGCTGTAAATCAGAATGATTGCCTCAGAAGAAGCTGGTGTTCCCTTATAGCCCATTAGCTCCCTGAGGTCCCACCATCTCACTGTGACACAGCCACCCACTGCTTACCCTGCTTCTGACCCACCCAGCTTGCATTTCTGCCTTCAGCTTCTCTTTCACCCACTAGTCTGAGCATGAGAGGTAACTGCCTCTGCTTCAGACCCATCTCTCCTCATTAGGGCTAGATGTGTCCTTAGCAGACGCTCTAGAGGTAGCCAGCTCTTGGCTGCTGTTCTAACAATCCCCCCTACCTGGTAACCTTGGTTCCCTTGGCCCCCGTCCGTTCAGCAGCTCTCTGCTGTCCCCTCCTGGCCATTTGTGGCATTGTGTCAGCTCTTTCAAGGAGCTCAGCCAGTTGCCTTAACTCTTTAATTATCGTAAAATCCTGTGGATTTGGCACATTTGGCCTACCACCTGAGAGGTCTTTTTAAAAGTTTAACTGCTGTTTCTTTGACATTTAATTTCCGTACTCTCACATTCAGCCACTTGCAATCAGCTAGCCCTGCCTTTATTAGATAGTAAGACAACCATCTATACCAGACATTTTTTCATATACATATTTTTAATTGGAAATGTTACTATACATGGGACACTGAAATTTTAAGGAAGTCATTATACTGTTGTCTTTTTCTGATCCCTCACCCATACAATAACAGATAGTATACAGTGGTGATTCACAAAGATTAGTTTATGTAAGACTTGCCTGGTAAGTGTGTTAAAAATTAAAATGAATGAATATCAATCACCCTCAGAGGCTCTAGTTTCCCAGGTGGACCCTAAAAATCTCTATTTTTAACCAGCACCAAGCAATTCTACTGCAAATGGCCCACGAGAAACCCCAATCCACTATCCACCTTCTATTTCTCTTGACTCTATTCCTCGCTTCAGCCAAAACCACAGGCACTAGGGTTTAGAAACAGAACCAGCCTAACGAGGACCAGGGATAAAAACAGGCTTCGGTGAGTAAGCACCTTTTAGAAGCGCGATCGTCATGTTTCTCTACTTGCTCCGTGATGATTACAGCGCCCAAAATACGCCACCACCAGCACCTGATGCAAGAGAGAGCTGCAACTTAATAACTCTCTTCCGTAATTTATCTCCCCGGCCCCTGCAGCTCTCAGAGATGACAAACAACCAAGTCAGCAAATGTTTTAGCACCCAGGAGACAAATAACGTCTATTCAGAGTGCACTAGGTGGTGTCCTTCCTTAGGCCTGGAGACAAAAACTTGGAGAGCATTTTTCGAACTTGTTATTTGCTTACTCATATGAAGGCATCGGACTGACTGGGCTCCCTGATATTGCTAGAGCAAACACCACAGAGAAAGCTCTCCCTGCCGGCTTCCACAGCCACTAAGAGGTCGGCTCACTGCATGTCCAATGGGGTGCTCACTCACTGTGCCTCTCTGACTTCACTGTGCATTGGAATCACTGGGGCTTTTGCTAAAATGCAGGATTTGATTCAGCAGGTCTAGGGTGCAGCCTCAGGTTCTGCATTTTTAATGAGTTCCTGGGTGATTCCAACGCTGCTAAACCAAGACTGTGCAGCCAAGCCTTTCTTCAGGGTTCTGCTCTGGAGGGAGGCTGCCTGCCTTGGGTTAAAGAGAAAACCACAGGCCCAAATGGGGCCACTTGTGCTAAAAGCCCATGACACCAAACCTAGATTTCATACCTGATCTAATTGTAGTGTCAGCCTTTCCCAGAAACATCATCGTAATCAGCCAGTGTGGAATTTTCTGGTCGACACCAGTGAGATAATCTGTCATGAGGGTCCCCTCCGTCCCCCCACCAAAGACAAGGCATCTGCAAGATGAAAACCCTTGCCATTCCCTTGCCCCAAAAGGTGTGATGCCGCTCGATTTATGAATTGCATAATGAAGCTAACGATCTTCAAGGTTACTCAGTTGAATTTGAACACTTATAATCCCAGTGTTCCCACTTACTAGCCATGTGGTTCGAGGTGAGTTGCACTTTGAGCCTTAGTTTTTTCCCACAGACAAAGCAGTACCCGCCTTCCAGGGTTGTTGAGAGAATTAAAGGAGGAATGCCCACAAAACCCCTGGCAGGTGGAAACCTTCCAACACACATTTATTCCTGCTGCAGAGCACACGACTCCACAGCAGCGGACTGCAGTCGTGGTTTTCAGACTTTGTCCCCGCCCTTCCTAGATCATCTTTTATATGCTTCATTGCCTCCGAACTCTCTTCAGCCACTGATTCAACAGGAGGAGAAGGTGAGGTGATGGAGGAAAGATTTAAAGACATCGCACCAGTGGCTTTGAAGATGGAGGAAGGGACCATGAGTCAAGCCCTGGAAGCTGAAAAAGACAAGGAGACAGATTCTCTGCTTGAGCCTCCACAGAGACTGTGGCCCTGCCAACACCTTGCCTTTAACCCGATGGAACTGCCTTTGAACTTCTGGCCTTCAAAACTAGGAGAAGATAATATAAATTATTCTTTGACACACCACAGTATTTTTCCTATTTTATTAGGGCCCCACCAAGATTGTTTTCTTTTTATTCACCCCTCTAGAATGTAAATTCCATAAGGACAATGATTCAGTCTAACTGTAGTTCTAGCAGTTGAAACAGTGCCTGGCACATCGTAGATGCGATATTTGCTGAATGAATGAACTATAGCTGTCTCGGCCTCATTCCCTCTCTTCAGGGGCTGGAGTACAGTCTTCTGTGTTCGACCTTCATTCTCATTTACCCAAAGCTCTGACCTAGAGGTGCTGCTGGATTCTGAGAAGTGAATGCAGGCAAAACCACTTCCAATGAGCCACTGACAAAGCAACTTGAAGGAACTCTGAGCTCTTGCTCTTCAAAGCAGCAAGTCATTATTGGAAAACAAGAAGGAGTGAACATTTGTTGGTCACAGATAAGGACACTAAATCTGAAAGGTTAAGTAAGATGTCCAAGGTCACAGAATAAGGATTCTTTTTCAGGTTTACATAACCAAAAAGACTGTACTATATCAATGGTTCTCATGATGTGCTCCCTGGACAACCAGCAACTCACCCCCTGAGAAACTGTAGAAATGCAAATTCTCACACCCTATCCCAGACCAAGTGAATGAGGAACTCTGGGGTGGGGAGCAGGGTCTGTGTTCTAACAAGCCTTCCAGGGGGTCTGTGCACACTGACATCCTGAGAACCGTTATCTTCTATGATGCTGTTCTCAGCATCTGTAAACCTACTCCGAGGAATACGTATTTACATGTTAAATCAGAAGATCTGATCGTTCCCCTAAGAAGTATACACTTCCATAATGCATAAAGTTGAGGGTATAGAGAGACAAGATTAGTATTTCTCATAGGAAAGAAGTTGCAGAGAAAGCCAAAATATGACAACCCTCACCCCCACCCTCCACCCATCCTCCCACCACGGACCCCTCAACACAATGTAGGACACATTCCGTGGGGCTTGAACAGGCTACCAGAGTTAGGAGAAATCACGAACTCCAGGGAAGAAAACAAAAGAATATTATCTCTTGAAGGGAGAGACCATTCTTTTATATTTACTATTTAAGGGTAAAAAGCAGGATCTCAACAAAATTAAACAGATTAGATATGCTTAAGGACAAGAAAGAAAATATAAAATTTGAGAAAGGAACATTGTATCTAAGGATGACATGAAGTTTGGGATTTCCTTTAAAACACTCCTGCAGAATAGAAGGGGTAGAGGAGGAGAGAGGAAACAATATTGGCAAATGCTGACGGCTCTTCAAACAGGGTGATGGAAGTTGATTATCATGCCGCTTTTTGTGCATATTTTAAAATTTTTCATAATAAAAAGGGTCTTTTTTAAAAAAAGAAAGAGTCTCACTACTCAGATAGAATACATGAGCATTTCTGTCCACTAAAGGCACCTGCTGAAACAAGAAAGAGTCCAGAAGTTTCAGGAACTTAGCGTAAAACTTCTCCGTGGTGCGGATCTCAGGACACAAGCTGGACTCAGTCTCATCTGTAAGTTCCAGAATTCCAGCAGCATAACCCATTGACCCTGAAACAGGAAAACCCCCAAATTCTTACATTGAAGGATTGCCATGCCATAGTTACACTAAAAAAGTATTAATTATTTATCTATAATTCAAATTCAACTGGGTGTCCTTTGCTTTCTTTTGTTTTTGCTATATCTGACAACTCTACCAATATTCTAACTAAATCTTGAAACCATCCTCAAAGGTTGACCCAAGTACAGTTTTATCTCAATTCATGTCACCTTCTTCTCCCGTCTGCTCATCCTTTTCCTCTTCCTTCCCTGTACATTTGCATCCTTTTCTTTCCTGGTGTCTGCATCATATGGTTAATTTCCTCCACACTAAATCTACTTTACTCATATGAATCAATGGAGTATCTTCTCAAAATAATACTAGTTAGGGATAAACTTAGATTTAACACAAAATCAAGTTAACACCTCACTGGTGGTGGAGTTTTCTGAATAACGGCATTTCTTTACAGTACCAGACACCCCAATTTAGGAAGGTAGGGGAAGAAAAGTGAGGGAACTGGGAAGAGAGAGCCAGTCTTGTTCTGAATCCTCCCACCTCCCACCACAGAGAGGGATATTTTAGTCCAGTTGTTTATACCTTAAAAAGTGAATCTAGGCCTGACTGGTCTGGCTCAGTGGGTTGGGCGTTCTCCCGCCAAGCAAAAGGTAGCTGGCTTGATTCCCAGTCAGGGCACTGGCCTGGGTTGCGGGCCAGGTCCCCAGTTGAGGGGATATGGGGGAAAGCAACACATCGATGTTCCTCCCCTTCTCTCTGTCTCTCCCTTCCCTTCTTTAAAAATAAATATTTTTTTAAAGTGAATCTAGATAGTTGGTCTTTTTTTAAAAAAAATAGAAGACAAATTTTATTTTGCAGAGGAAAAGATTTTTTTAAGGCAGAAAAAGCAAGAGTAAGAGATATTATACACAGTGCACTTTTGCTAACATTTTGGAAAAACCAAGAATTTCAAAGTGTTCTAATTAGTCCATGCCCACATGGTGGGTGACATGTCTCTTACCATGGACTTATGAAGAGAGAAACTATGCAGCAGGGTGGAGGGATGAACTGGAATTCTGATGTTAGGGCTTCATGTGTCAGAAACCTGGGCTCTGGGTATGAAGAGCAGCACCGGGCCTCCCTGGGCCTCTGAAATCACCTGAGCGGTGTGGTCTCGGGGTGCATTTGTGAGGAACTTGTGTTTGCAGGTGACAGAAACAGGACGAAGAGGGGATTGTCTGGATATCATGACTGAAAAGGCCAGGAGTTGTCCGGCTTCTGGCATAAGTTGCCCCAGCAGCTGCAACCTTGTGGTTTTTTCTCTCCTTGGGGTTTTTGCTCTCCATCCTCGGAGAAACTTCTTCCGTACACGCAGCTCCATCTTCACAACAGACAATTCCTTGTGGGTTTTAGTTGACAAAAATAGCTCCAGCCTTTGCACACTCTCAGGGGCAAGACCTCCAGGAAATAAACAAACAAAAAAGGAGTCCTTTCCCAAAAGAACCAGATAATCTCCCTTTGAAAAGCATCGGTTGTGCTGGGGTGGTGACTCTACTCCTTAACAATTACTCTAGAGAGAAAAATGCAATTGACTGGCTTAGAGCTCTGAACCAAGAACGATTCACCCCAAAGCGTATGGCCTGAAATAGGATAAACTCAAGTGACGGTGTCCTGCCTTGTCATCAGACCTGTGGATTCTGAGAGGCAGCACAACCAACTGGCATTTCTTAGACCACCAGAGTGCTGAGCTCTTGCCTGGCCCTTGCTCAGGTGGGTGGGTCAGCCTACCTCCTGTGTATGAGGAGAACGTTCTTCGGTTTCCCTTCGGAAGAGTCTGTACCTGTGGACATCAGCTCCTGCTCCTCAGAAACAAACTCAGAAGTGAGGCAGCATGAGAACAAGAAAGGAAAAGGCCGGTGACATCAAGGAATGACACATCCAAAGTGTCCCATGAGGATTCCTTCAGCCAGGCTGCAGGGCACTGGGAAAAGCCTGGCCAAGAACTGGATGGAAAACAACTGGGAACGAGAGAAAATCCAGAGGCTCTGTAAGGGATGCCAGTTATATCGCTGATGTTGAGAGGCCAAGCCGAGCTATGTGATCGCTGTTCAATTCACAGAGAAGGGAACCTGTAAGTAACCTGAGGATAAACTGTGAATGTCGCAACATTATGAGTAAAAGCCACACGTTTTTCTCAGTTCCCTTTCTGTAATTTGACTCTGTGTTGAATAGTCCACTGAACTGTGAACCCAGTGAGTGGATGTAGCAGTTCTGACTGGTTTTTAATCCACCCAAGATCTACTCCCCTCTTTTATTTTCTGGTAAAAGCATCCTTTTTATTTTTTAGATAACCACCCCCTCCCGATGTTAGCGTGCTTTGAATGGGGCAGAACCAACTCCCCAGCTCTAAAAGGGTCAGATCAGAGAATCCTATGGCCATTGCCACGTGACTGGTTCAAAGACTCCGGTGAGACTTAACCACAGGACTAGAAACACCAGAAAACTTCCTTTTGTCCTGGGGTGGCTGAAAGGGAGGAGGTAAACTTAGTTCACTTGCAACCACTTTGAGATACTTTTCCTGAGATTAATATTAACACGGGGGCGGGGGGGGTGGGGAAGCAGATCTGAGAAAAGGAGAGAAACAGATTACTGGTAACATAAGTTGGGGTCCTGGGTCCAGCCATATTTGAAACAAATGTGAAACCAAATATGAATCATTTTTAACTGTTTGGCTAAAACCAGTTTGAATTGGACTTCTGTTGTGTGCAACTGAAAGACACCCAATGAAGACCACTGCTAGTCCATACACACTTCTGTGAACAGGAGCCCGGAGCGTTCAACGCTCAGCAATCAATGGCACACGTGCGGTGCCAACAAGGTTGGCCAGTGGACTGTGGGCTGATCTCATCCATTAGTCACCCTCTCAACTGAGCAGCTTGGCATTACGTTCCAACTGCATGTACTCTGCGGAAGCACTGAGCCCGGGTAACATACAAAAGTCTGAACTTATTAACTCAAATTAATCTCTTATTGACATGTTTGGACAGGTCAGACTCACCAGGTTAGAAGCAGGCAATTAGGGAGGACCACATGCACCAGTTACCAAGCCACATAGTAGGTGCACAATACATTACTGAATGATATCATTGTCAATACCAACCTGGACTGAATACGGTAAATAGATTTTTAACAATGGAGGAGGGGCTCCATCTGCTGGGTGGTACTAGACACCTGGCCAATGACAAAGATTTAGAATCTTCTAGAATGGGCCAGCAGAACAGAGCATCTTAAGAATTTGGTGGTATGGGGCAAGAACCTTGCCCCAAAGGCTGACTGTGGTGGTTTTAAAATATGCCCACAAATTCTATGTCCCTTCTCCCCTCAGAAGGTACAGCCTAATTCCCCTTCCCTACAGTGTGGACTGAATCTTGGGGACTTGCTTCTAGCAAATAAAGTGTGACAGAAGTGATGATTTACGACTTCAAGGAATAGATGTTTAAGAGCATGCTTTACTCCGTCTTGGAGAACTCGCTGGAGGAAGAGCTGGCAGCCATGCCGTGAGGAGACTCAAGCAGTCCTGTGTGGAGTGTAGACGGCAAAGGGCTGAGACCTCATTAGTCTGCCAGCGCATGAGCCTCCTTGAAAGCAGCAGGTCTGTCGGCTGGCAAGCCTTCGTCCATCCACACCTGGACTTCAACCTCATGAGAGACCCTGAACCACAACCACTTACAAGGCTGTTCCTGAATTCCTGCCCCTCGGGAACTGTGTGAGATAACAAATTACTATTATTGTTTTAAGTCAATAAGTTTTGGGATAATTTTTATGCAGTGGTAGATAATTAATATGCTGAGAGAACATGACTTCAGCCACCAAGAGTAGTGAGAGGCAGGAAGCACTCCGACCCCAGAAGATGGGGCACTGAGCTAGCAGCCAGGACAGACACTCAGATATGGAAATCAGGGTAGTCAAAGCAAGAGGAACCACATGTATGTTTGAGTCCGAGTGGCAGAACTATGCATTCAGAGGTTTCTATTCCCCCTGACTTGGAGTCCTGTTGCTGCAGAACCTGGGGCAGGACTGATCCTGGAAGGTGGGTTAGTAATGGGCCATTCCTCTTGCAGGGCCCAAAACCTAATAGAAATGTTGGCTTCCTGTTTGGCTCCAGGCAGACTGAGGTCTCTGAGGCTCAACTGCCCGAGGATGAGATGTCTGGAGCCACCAGACACAGGGACAAAGGGACAAATAGAAATCACATCACATGGCAGATAAGTATACTTGTAATGCAAAACAGGAGGGGTCAAAACCAGAGCTGGAAAGGGGTACATAATTGAGACAGAACAAATAGCATCACCTCAGGATGAAGGCTAGAAGAGGGGGAACCAGAATCAGGCAGGGGCCCCCAGGGCTGGCCGTAGGACGAGGGTTCTGGGCAGGCCAGGTTAGAGGCTCAGGCTAGACCAGTGGTTTTCCAACTTGAATGCACATCAGTAGCTTTTTTAAAACACAGAATACTGCCCCCATTGAGATCCCGATTCCAAGACCAAAGGAAGAACCTGGTAATCTGCATTTCTAACCAGTTCCTGGTTGTTGCTGATGCTCCTGGTGCACTTCGAGAAGCCCGCGGCTATGTGGAAGGGCTGGTGTTACGCAGGAATTTGGCACCAAGTCCGTCATAGTAGGAAGAATGTGTAGAGGAACCTCTTTGAGCAGAAAGCCGTTCATGTTCCCCGAATTTAACCAGATAACTGCATGGCCCACCCCATACCCTCTTCGTATTTTTTAAATTCCACCCTCTGCTCTGTGCTACTTCTTTCACCGTTGAACATAAAGTCCCTGTGAAATAATTGCTACCATTCACTGAGCAATTAGTGTGTATCGTTGACATTATTCTGTATAACCCTGACAGCATACTTAGGAAGGAGATCGATACTGTTTTCCCCAGTGAACAAATGAGAAGAGCCCAGAGGTTACCGAGGTTAGTTAACTGGCCCCAAGTCATTCATGGGACTAAAATTAAACTTTACAAGTTATTCTGCTGTGTGTGTGTGTGTGTGTGTGTGTGTGTGAGAGAGAGAGAGAGAGAGAGAGAGAGAAATCCCAATTTGCCCCACAGTAAAAAAAAAAAAAAAAAAAAAAAAAAAAAAAAAAAAATTCCATCAGGTAGCAAAGTGTCATATAATGTCCTTTAGCTGGTATTTCTTTTCAAAACTGATAGAGATGGTACTTTGTCTAATGAAATCTTGGATGCCATTTACTTCCTTTTAAGGTAGAATATAATCAAGATTTCTTTTATTTTTCTCTAAAGAACCCCTGCAATATGACAACCTTAAAAAAAAAACCACCAAATAGAAGTCAGGGGAATTGTCTATGTTGATTATTTCTTTCCTATTATGTGAAAAGTGATCCATTTGCAGTTTATTTTTTTGCAGCTCTGACCCCAGAGACGAAGCCTGTCTAGGTCTGTTTAGCACTGAGTTAATTAAAGTTGGGTAGGAACGCTGGAAGCAACTGAAGTGTCCAGCTTATTACTTACATGCCATATGCTAAATGTCACACAGCAGTTAAGACTCATATATTTTAGAACGGTTTTTAAATATTTAACATCATGTACAGGATATATTATTAAATGAAAAAATCCATTTATAATAATTTTTAAAATTATGTCTTAGGCTGCCTTGGCTTGGGTTCCCACAGAGCCCAGTAATTCAAGCTCAGGTAGCTTATTGGGTGCCCGTAGGACACACCGGTCCCGGTCCCGGAGAGGGGAAGCGAGACGAAAGGAAAGCAGCCAGTAAAGCCTGCGTCGCCAGGGAAGTTCCTACTGAGGGCAACTCAATTCTCCAGGGAAGGCTGGAGCCAGGTAAAACGTATCCTGGCTCAGAGCTGTGACTGGAAGAGGTAAGGAATCTGGGGTATTTATTTATTTTATACTTATTTATTTATGTATGTACTTTATTTATTTTTTTTACAATCAAAGGGAAGAGCAACTTTGTCAGGCATGGTTTGAGAGACGCTCCCAGGGGCCATTCACGCTCTGGTACTTCTGACTTACCAGGAATAGTTTGTAGGACAGGCTCTGGCTGCCTCCCCCAACCCCCAACAACAACAACAACTGCCCTCCCTCCGGGAAAGAAATGCAGATGTTGGCAGTGGATATCTGGCCAGGCTGAACTATTGCAGTAAAGGCTGAAGAGAAAATTGGCAGAGCATCCAGACTGTCTGCTCTACTGAGATACACCAGAACCTAGAGCTTGAGGCAAAAGCTATTACTTTTCCAGAAAGTGCAATCCCAGGGACCAGGAGTGAGGTGAAAGGGAGTGGGGCAGAGAAAGAAGGTTTACTCAACTCAAAGGTGCATTGCTAAGCTGGCCATCATTTGGTAACACCTGAAACTGATCACTTCCTCCCCTAATACTATTGCCTGTTACATCCCAGGACAGGCTGTCCGAAGGAAGGGAGGAGAAGACGCCAGCCCTCAGCTCTGTGTCTCACTGGTGAAAGTTTTCCTCCATAGTGAGTTAACTTCCCAACACTTCCAGATTCTGCCTGTGGGAGCACCAACTGGGTCTCTCGGCCTCTCACATCTCAAAAGCAAGACCAAAGGCAAGAGGAGGAGGAGGTGGCAGCCAGCCGAGGTGGGAGGGAAGGGGCTGCAGGGTGGCACCTAGGTGATGGTAACGGACTCCATGCGTGCTTGGCCACCCCAGGGGCAGCCAGGGCAGAAGAGCTGGCCAAGGGCCTCAGGAAGAGTCAAGGCCAAGAGGATCTGGATGTTGCCTAAGGAATGCCTGGTACATATTTATTTAATAAAGATTTATACACATACACACATCAAACACAAACTCACGTGTCCAAACACAACCGCATATAAAAAATAAATAAATAAAACAGTTTAAACAAGACAGGGGTGAAGATCCAACCAAATTTTGTTTCCCCTACATTCTTCAATATATGTTTAAAGTTTTGTACAATAAAGGTATTTCAACATCACGATGGGTAAAGGTCATGTAGACAGTTTTAGAAAGACAGGCACAGCAGTAAATACTTATTTTTATTTATTTTTATTACTATGTTTTTAATTCTCACCCAAGGACATTTTTTTCAGTGCTTTAGAGAGAGAGGAAGTAGGGGAAAGAGAGAGAAACATCAATGCGAGAGAGAAAACATGGATTGGTTTGCTTCCTCGTACACGCACCAGCTGGTGATGGAACACGCAGCCTGGGTATGTGCCCTGACCAGGAACTGAACACACGACCTTTTGGTCTCCTGGTTGGTGCTCCAACAAACCGAGCCACACTGGCCAGGGCAACATATATTTTCTAAAGTAGTAACACAAACTGGTAAAAAATTATTCTGTGTTTTACTTTTTTTATGTTTGTTCTTATTTATTTGTTACTCTTAGAAAATCTCATTTCTGACTGGACTCAGAGGCAGAAGCTCTCAGAGAGGCCAGCCTACATTGCCTGGCAATCTGTTGCTAGGATTTTTCTTTGGCCTCCTTCATTCTCTCAGGCAAAAGTTTAGCATATTCTGCAGCCTCTTCCTTATTTTTCTTAGTACGTCGTTTCTTCAGAGCAATACGCCATTTGTGGTGCAGGACACGTGGAGTAACAAGACGCTGAACCTTGGCTGCTCCGGTCCTGGGTTGTTCACCTTCTTTGGTTAGGGGCTTTCTCACAACATAGCGGCGGACGTCATCTTCGTTGGAGAGGTCGAAAAGTTTGAGGATTCTGCTAGCTCTTTTGGGCCCCAGGCGACAAGGCACAGTAGTATCAGTGAGACCAGGAATATCTTTCTCCCCTCTTTTTTTATGATGGCCAAGATGAGAACACGGAGATTGACATCCATAGTGCGACCCTGAACAGATCTGCACTTCCCGCTCCAGTCCTCCTGGGCCCATAGCAGCAGTGCCCCTTACTCAGCGGCAGACGGACGTGGTCATGGGCCAGGACACCCTGCTTCACGGGGAAGCCTTGTCTGTCATTCCCACCACTCCATTCTTCACCCAGAGCCTCAGCAGCAACGTCTGTGGCCATATGCTTCTCATAAAAGGTGCGTGGTGTGCATTCATCATCCACTTCGCTGCGTTTCTGGCAGACAGTGGCTGGGAAAGCGATGTTCGGCTTCATCCCGAAGCGGCCAACCGCCTCCGAGGTGCCACAAAACAGCTGCTTCTGTGTTTTACTTGATGGTCATAGTCAAAATTTTCATCTTAAAGAAAAGATTGAACCTTTTAAGAGATTGTTTAGGGAAGGGACAATAAATTGTGGGTTTTAATATGAGAAGTGTGACTATTACCTTATAATAATTAGTTTCCAAATAATTTAAAAATATAGGTTGTTTATATATCTTGTGTCATTCATTTATTTATTCACTCAATTAGCCAATAGCTGTTACTCACCAGTACTCCCTGAGTCCCTACTATGAACAAGGTACTTGCCAGTCACTGGCGATAACAGGAAGAGTCAGGATAAAGTGCCACCCACTAAGGGCCCATATTGGAGTGGGTAAGATGGGCTAGGGCAGGGAGAGTTAGTACTCACCGGGTATGCAAACGCTTTCTTAGTTTTGAACCTCCACTGCAGTGAAGTTGGGGCCTTGGGACTAGTCCTGTCCTATGAACTGCGAGCAGAAGTGACGCATGTCACTCCTGGGACAAGACACTTACGAACTCCTCCAACCCTCTCCACCCCTGGAGGGATGGCCTGAAAGGCCACCTTTTGCTGGATGCCATGGTTACGAGAGGGACAAGGACTGCCAGACCTGCATCAGACCTTGCATGGATAAGACACAAATCTTCATTGTGGCAAACTCCTGAGATCTCAGGGTTGTTGCTAGGGTATAGCCACGGTTAGCCTGACTAGTAGGCACATAAACAATGACAACACACCATATAATAACGTAGAAGAGAGGGAAATTCAGTGTGCTGTGGAAACAAAGAAAAGGCAAATTAACGAAACTAACGCTGCCAATGACATTCCTGATACTAAGTCACAATACCCATGAGGAGAAACAGCTTCCCCACAGCCTGGATTGATAATAGGCCCTTTTCTTGCTCTGGGACCCCCCAAAACTGACAATATTATGGCTTATTGTTATCTAGTAAATATACCAGAGAACCACCTCCAAATACATTGCCACCAAAGTGCAGAGAGACACACTAAGAGATATGCTTTGTTCTGCAGGCTGTTCCTCGCTTTAAAAGGAATATCCCAGTGAGTCTCAGACAGCAGACTCTTGGGAATTTTACAATGTAGCAAACTCTGAAATCGTTGCGGTGATTTTCTTCCACCCCTAATACTACAAGGACACAGCAGCTTTGTGATATTTTTCTCCCAAATCTATAACCTCAGTCTAATCATGAGAAAACACTAGACAAACCCAAAGTGAGGGGTAGTTTACAAAATATCTGACCAGGACTTTCCAAAAGTGTTAAGGTTACAAAAAAGAGAGAGAAAGAGAAAGAGAGAGAGAGAGAGAGAGAGAGAGAGAGAGAGAGAGAGAGAGAGAGAGAGAAGGGAAGACTGAGAAACTCTGACATGGAAGGAAACAGCACAGATGTTGACTGAATGCAACATAGTATCCTGGACCGAACCCTGAAACACACAATAAAGACGTTAGGAGGAAAACTGGTGAAATCCGAATGAAGCCTGTGGTTTGGTTAATAGTGTTGTACAGACGGTTATTTCAGTTTTGATAAATGTGCCATGGTTATGCAAGATGGTAACATTCAGGGAAGCTGAGGACAGAGTGTATGGGACCTGTCTATACCATTGGGTTGACCAAAAAGTTCATGTGGGGTTTTTTTTGTAAAATAAAAGACACATTGTTCACTTTCAGCAATAACTTCATTGATTTGGATGTTTTGAGTATGTTGTCTATCTCTTGCATGGTATAGCATTAATTGTTCTCAGTTAATGTCTCAATGTGATCGCTATTAACTTCAGCTGGTCTGCTGGACCGTGGAGCACCGTCCAGCAAGAAATCTCCAGCACGAAACTTCGCTAACCACTTTTGACACGTTCGATCCATCACAGCACCTTCTCCATACACTGCACAAATCTTTTTTTTGCTTTTCAGTTGTGTTTTTACCTTTCTTGAAATAATAAAGCATACTATGCTGAAAATGTTTTATATTTTCTTCCATCTTCAATATTAAAATGGTTACACAAAAATTCACCGATTTTGATAAGTTTTTTTAAATGCACGCTGATTGTCACAATACAATCTAACAAAATCGCTAAGTGCTACTAGAGCCATCTTACAGAAAAATACAAACGACCTCTTTGGGCAGCTCAGATCTTTACAACTGTTCTGAAAACCTAAAATGATTAAAAGATAAGGCATTGGAAGAAAGGAAAATGGAAAACATCTGGTCAATTAGATTGAATATACAGAAAAGGAGAATAAAAGTACCTGTGAGAAAGCACGTGTGTGTGCGTATAACTTTTTGTCTGTTGGCGTGTCTGTGTGATGGTGTGGGGGTCTGGGTGTCATGAGACACATCTGGCTGTGTGTGTATGTGTGTGTGTGTGTATGTTGGAGGAAGGGTGTATGTTAATTCCCTCTACGGTCGAGGGAATTAATGAGTCAAGGCTTTTGCAGGAACACGAGGATCAGCACCTCCTTACATTTTGAGCCCTAGGCACCCTGCTGGCCTCACCCCAGATCCAGTATTTTAATGAAGTTGCCAAGAGGAGCAAAAAGAAATATATAGGGGGCACCTGGATTTGAACCAGGGACCTCTTGATCTGCAGTCAAATGCTCTACCACTGAGCTATACCCCCTGACATAATATGTACCTTATAAAATACCTATTCTACTTTTATGAGTTACATCATGCTTCATAAGTACACATGTGGTTGAGATTCAACCTGGATTTAAATTCATCCCAGTTCCCTTCTGGCCACACCACCTACTGCCTTTCTCAGAGCCTGTATGCTCACTCTCGTCCCAGTACCTTATCTGGGTATCCACAGCGGACTTCAGAGGCTCGTGTACAACTCTGAAATTATAGGCAAACACTGTATATTGTGCATGTTTTCATCAGATTTTTGAAGGAGAACTCATCCAGCACAAACTGTCTCATTTCACAGTTTAAAAAAAAAACAAACTGGGTGTTCCAAAGTTCAAAATTTGCTTTGAACACCTTTAATTCCTATGCCCTTGAGGTCCAGTCTGAGGATTTTTAGTCTTGTGTACATCCCCGATTGAGAAGAAAGGTCAGGAAGTCTCTGGCATCGCAACACATTCTCCCTGACGAGACCTGTCAGCTGCCGTGGCGCCGAGGAGCAAACAGCAGCCAGGGGTTCCAGCTCTCACGCTGTCTGAGGCCCCAAGACACCCATCCCTAGCCTGTCCACTGGGAGGCCTTCCAGGAACCTCAGATTCAAACCCGGTGTGCCCCCTAAAACCTGTCATCTCCCTGCCCAAACCTGCATCTCCTCCTGCTTTGCTTTCGTGTAATAATAACAGCTCCTGTTTACTGGGCACTTGCCATGTGCCAGGCATGGTCCTGAAAGTTCTACCCATAACTTCCCAGGCACCACTGCAAAAACCCCACGAGATAGGTCTTACTGTGGTTAGCATACTGAGTTTGCAGGTAAGGAAACCGAGGCCCAGAGCAGTCACACAGCAAGGAGACAGTGGGGCCACGATTCCAGTGCAGGCTCAGGGCAAATGCTGGCCCTGGCTGTTTAACCATCACATCAGCCTCCTCCCTGTCTGGGTTGGTGACCGTGTACTCAAGTCATCTGGCCAACACACCTCTGGGACAGCTCCCACCCTTTCTTCCCCAGGTCCAGATAATTGCTGGGCACTGTTGATGTTACCTTTGACGTCACTGAGGTCCATCCCCATCCCCAGACCAGCAGAACCACCACCTCCTAAGCAGCGTCCAGGCCTCCACCCCTCACATCCATCCAGGAGCAGCCTGTTTTAAAACCAAGTCTATCCAGGTCACTTCCCCTTTAAATGCCGTCATAAAACACCAAGTCTTTTAACACACCCTGCAAAGTTCTTCACATGTGGATCCCTATCTGCCTCTTCAGCTTCAGCTCCAGCTTCGTCACCTGACACTCCCCATAGCACATTTGTGCTCCAGCTGCTTCCAGCTGCATCCATCTGGCTCCAGCCTCTGCCCCTGCAGTTTTCTCTGCCTGCAACTGAACCGCCACTCCCCACGGCCTGCCTCCACTCCCCCTCCCTCCAGTGATACAATCCTCATCTGTGAAACCAGAGCCATCAGTCCTCTCAGAAGCCGTCCTTAACCTCCCCTCCCACAGGCAGAAGTAATCACTGCCTCCTTTGCATTCCTGATGCTGGAGCAGCTCAGCTCAGCTCACATCACTCCAATTTTTAATTGTATAGGCCTGCTTTCTGGCTGAGAGCACACTGAGCCCAGGGGCTGTGTCTTATTCAGCTCTAAGCTCACACTTTGCACAGTCTGGCACATAGTAGTTGCTCAATATATGTCGTTCGAGCTGATCAAAAGACACAGCAGTGCCTGTGTTGTGGGCAGAAGTTAGACCTAGACGAAGGTTTGATCTCGGCCCTTGCCTGGGTCCCGAATGAAGGCACCCAAGGTATGAGGGTGCTGGCTCGCAGGAAGCGAATGGGGGTGGGTAATAGAAACTTGTCAAGGTTTAAAGCAGGAAAAGAATGCAGCTCCCTGAACTTCAGGCCAGCTCCTGTTTGTCCCCAGCCACACTTTGTGAATAAGCACTCTGTGCCGTGACTTGCCCCAGCACCCTGCAAACTGTGGTCGCAGTCGCTCAGTGGCTGGGTTCTAAAACTCAGTGGACAGTCTCAGAGCCTTGGGAGCATTGCTCAGCAGAATTTTGTTGCAAAGCTCTTGTCACTAGCCCCCAAATAGCAAGAGTAGTATAATGAAGGCAAGAGAGTGTGTGCTCTGAGTTCAAATCCTGGGCCTGCTGTTTGTAGCCTTTGGAGCTCGAGCCACTTACTGAGCATCTCCATGCCTCCAGCTCCTCATGTACAATGGAGATGCTGATAGTAGGTACCTTGAAAAATGTTGGCAAGAAATTGAAGAGATAATTAATATAAAAAACCTAGACTGATGTCTGGCATATATACAAGGGACATTATGATTCAACCAGCCATGAGCTATAGAAAATAATGAATCAAAGTCAATCCACAGTCTTTGGAAGCGAAAACAGGAGTGGGACAGGGGGCACCTGGATTTGAACCAGGGACCTCTTGATCTGCAGTCAAATGCTCTGCCCCTGAGCTATACCCCCAGTGAAATAAACTTGTTTTTAAAGTCTATCCCTCTCTCAACATTCTGGTTCTAAAACCCTTCAGTGATTCAGGGGAGCTATAATTAGAGAGCACACTGCCTGGAAGGAGCCTGGGCATTACAAGTGTTAGAAGAAGTTTATAATGAAAAAATACAGGACTCCTGAGAACTAAGTTCTCTAGGCCAAGAAAGTCTTCTTAGACTTTCCAATAGCCAAAGCCTCTCCTGTCCACCATACCTTACATAAAACAAACCTCAGTTTCAGGTAAAAAGTCCTCAGGTTTTCCACAAATGGCAGCATCGATAGAGTGTGTATGATTGGGCACCTGTCATGCTTCCCTTAGCCAAGGCTCCTAGCTACTAAGATTCTTATTCCTCTTCATGACTTCACAGAACTGAGCTCATAACTGGCTCTCAACAGACAGGCGTTGCATTAAATTAATTCTGAAAAAATAAGTACAGTAGTCCCCTCCCCCATCCATACTACATGTTCCAAGGCCCCCGGTGGGTGCCTGAAACTAGGGTAGTACCAACCCACCCCTATATATAGTACATTCTTTCCTATACATATTATCTATCAAAAAGTTTAATTTCTAAATTAGGCATAGTAAGGGATTAACAGCTACAATTAATAAGAAAAATAAGAATAACAATGTACTATAATAAAAGTTCTAAGAATGTGGTCTCCCTCTTAAAATATCTTACTACATTTTACTCATGCTGCTTCTCGTGATGATAATAAGATGACATAGTGCCTATGTGATAAGATG
Organism: Desmodus rotundus; assembly: GCF_022682495.2. Lineage (NCBI taxonomy): Eukaryota > Metazoa > Chordata > Mammalia > Chiroptera > Phyllostomidae > Desmodus > Desmodus rotundus. The sequence goes on along the minus strand of NC_071394.1, from coordinate 106,606,018 downwards.
AAGTGGGGTGAATGACACAGGCCTTGTGACATAGTGGCACTAGGGCTACCTGGACACAAGCCCTGAGATGCCGCAAACACCTCAACGGTTGATCCAATCATCAAGATAGCTTCTAGGTGACAACAGGCCGGGAGCAGGCAGGGGGCATGGGGACAACAGGACGATGCACGTCCCAGGTCCCAGGCCAGACAGGGCAGGACAGCTCAAGGTTTCATCATCCTACTCAGCAGAGTGCCCAGTTTAAAACCTATGAATTGTTTATATCTGTAATATTCCGTGTAATATATTTGGACCACAGCTGACTGTAGGAAAATGAAATCATAAAAAGTGATATTGTGAATGAGGAAACTGTACAAAGAACAACTTGTGAGGAGAGCGTCTCCAAACCATGACTCTGAGATGATTTTAGTCCCACAAAAACAGATGGTCAGTGAGTTACACTCTTCTGTAACATAGCTCGCCTGGAACTTGGGACATTGTCAACTCCAAGAGGTCACTTGAATAGAAGAAACAAGCCTCCCAACAAAAGGCTCTTATTCAATTAAGGAAACTGTTTGTCCTGGCCCCGCCACCAAAGATCCCTTTTCAACTTCCAAAAACAACCATAATTGGAGCCACCTGTATTTCTTGGCTTCGCCCCGTCATCTCACACCCTAATAAATTGTTCAGGTGCTACTTATGGACATCTCGCATGTTTCAACCTGTTGGGAAGACTCTCCTCGGCCAATTTCCCAGGCCACGTACATTTTCCAGGTATTTTCAAAGGATCCTGAGTGTGGGATGATCGTGTTGTGTTGGGCTGTGGTTATTTGGCAGCCTGGCGAGCCAGGAAAGAAACTCCATCCCATTCTCTTCAACACTGCCTCAGGCTGGACTTGAGAGCTCAGAAAAGAATCACCATCTGCTCTGCTCATTGTTCTTTCTGCACCTCGGGAGTTGCAACTTTAGCAGTGACAGATATACTATGTGCTCCATATCACAGGACCCCAGTGTTGGAAAGGACCTACATAGAGGTCCCTAGAAGGAACAGATGGAGAGAAGCTGAAGAGCCTTGCTTAAAATCACAGACATATCAGGGGCAGGACCAGAACAAAGGGTGCCCCCTGCCACCAGCTCCTTAGAGGCAGGGGCACTTTGGAAGTCCCCAGTGCCCAACACAATGCAGGTGCTCAATGAATGTTTGCGGGATAAATATCAAACTGTGGTTACATACAGGTGGACCAAACATCCTGATTTCCTGGGGATTCTCCTGGGTTTGGCAGCGAGTGGCCTGCATCCCAGGAAATACCCTCAGAAAACCGGGTTGGGATTGGTAGGTTACCCTAGATATTACTTATCTTTTCTCATCCATAATATTTTCCAAACCTAATCATTAACTTTTCACTGTCCTCATTTTTACCATTTCCACATACCTCCTTTACTAGTGGGTACTTAATATTTGTCTTGACATCAACCCACTGTTTTTTATTTAACCTCATCCTATGCCCAAATATCCTTGAAATCATACCAATTGTATTTCTTTCTACTGCATATCAAAATAAATACATAGCCATCAAGATATGTTAGAATTGTATTTAATATAGGTTGCCCTTACAACTTGTCATGCATGCTAAGCACTGTATAAATACTAATTCATTTAATCCTTAAATCAACCCAGTAAGGAAAGAGAGGCACTGTGAAGTTAAATAACTCACTCAAGTTCACACAGCTGGTAAACTTGTCCATGTGTCCCCAAAGTCACCTTGAAGGTGTTCACTGGTAACCTAGTACAATGGTTAATTTTAGATGTCAGTTTGACTGCACCATAGAGCGCCCAGACATTTGGCCAAACATTGTTCCGGGTGTCGGTGAGGGCGTTTCTGGACTGTAGTAACATTTGAATCAGTAGACTGAGTAAAGCACAAAGCTCCTCCCCTTTTGGGAGGGCCTCATCCAATCCACTGTGGGTCTGAATAAAGTGGCTGAGGGAGAGGGGCCCCTTCCTGCCAGACTGCTTGGACTGGGGACATCATCTTGACCTGCCCTCAGAATCAACTGCCATCAGCTCTCCTTGGATCTTGAGCCTGCGTCTCTCAGATGGTGCCACACTGTCAGTTCTGGCTCTCAGGTCTCCGGGCTCAGGCTGGACCCACAGATCTGCCCTTCTGGGTCTCCAGTGCGCTGGCTGTAGGGCTTGGGATGTTCGGCCTCCATAGTTAGTCTACAGTTGACACGTGAACTACACCAGTTTGACCTGTGTGAGTCCACTTTTACACAATGTTTTTTACAATAAATATACAGTTGTCTCTCTGTACCCTTGGGTTGCATATCTGTGGGTTCGACCAACTGTGGATCAAAACTAGTATTTTGAATTCATGGTGGGGAATCTGCATAGATGGAGAGGCAACTCAAGTTATTCGTGAGTTTTCTACTGCATGAGGGTTGGTGCCCTTACCTCCATATTGTTCAAGTGTCAGTTGATTTTTGCACATACACATACATTGTATTGGTTCTATTTATCAGGAGAACCCCTAATACACACAGCAAACTCTGAAAAGAATAGTGGGACCTGCACTGGCAGGGAAGATACTCTCCGTAAGTGTTGAGATTTCATAGACCTCACGTGGCCCAGAACAGCACATGCCCCAAGATGGAAATTCAGTAATGATGGTCCAACTGACCTCTGTTGTACTCCGCACTTCTGTGCCCTTCACCATCGTGGTGTCACACGTGTAAATTTGCTCACGGTCAGCACATAAGCAAAAGTGAACGTTAATATGTGTTTTAGTTACAAGGTATATGAGCCAAATAGTCTAGGCCAAGCTCCAAAGCCTATCACTCAAAGATTTACATCAAAGCTACAGAAGAGGAGGGGGTGACAGCACAGAATATCTCGCAGAGACCTGGGGAAATCTGTGGCCAAATGTGCTCCACCACAGGGCTTTGGGCACCGAGTCTTACTAATATTTCCGGATACCACAGGACTATATCATAAGGGATAAATCAGAAATTAAATTTCAGAAATCAGAAGGATTTCCCCCTTTATACTAAGATAGTCTTTCTCAATGGAATTGTTTCACTTTTTAATCTTCAGTTTCCTCAGTTGTAAAACAAGGATGTTGTAATAAGATCTCCTAAATCCGTCCCACTCCCAGCAATCTATGACTCACAAATTCGAAATTTAGCTTCTTAGTGGGACAAGGTCAGAAAGTACAGTGTGGCCAAGAAATCGCAGGGGGGAAAAATGACTGGATTGAGTGGGAAGATTTCAAATATAGTACAACGGAAAAAAGAAAGGGAATATGTTACTGGGGCCACAAGATGTAACATCAACTTTATTGCCCTAGTTTTTCCCCTTTTTATTCTACAGAGGATTTTTTATAAGTATCTATGCTGTATGAAGAGGTGCTCAACATCACTAATCATAAGAGAAATGCAAATCAAAAGCACAACGAAATGTCGCCTCACCCTCATTAGATTGGCCACTAGCAAAGAACATAAAAAAGTAAATATTGGCAAGGATGCAGAAAAATTGGTCCCTGTGCACTGTTGGTGGGAATGTAAAATGGTGCAGGTATTATGGGAAACAGTATGGAGATTCCTCAAAAAAAATTAAAAATAAAATCACCATATGACCCACCAATATCACTTCTGGTATAAATTCCAAAATAATTCAAAGCAGGATATCAAAGAGATATTTGCACACCGTGCTCACTGCAGCATTATCCACAAGAGCTAAGAGGTGGAAGCAACCGAATGTCCACCGACATATGAGTGGGTAAAGGAAATATGGTATAAACATACAATGCAATGTTACTCAGCCTTTAAAAATAAGGAAATTCTGCCATTTACGAGATTGATGAGCCTGAAGGACATTATGCTAAGCAGAAGAAGCCCAACACAGCGCACGACCCCACTTTTATGAGGACTCTAAAATAGACAGACTCATAAAACTAGAGAGAAGACAGCACAGTGGTTCCCGGGGGCTGGGCAGAGGCGGGTGGTGGGGAGGTGTCTGTCAGAGGGTACAAAGTCTCAGTGAAGACAGTTGAATAAGTTCTGAAAATCGAGGACCCAACAAAGGGCCCACAGTTACTATGCTGGATCGTTAACTTAAGATTTTACTAAGAGGGTAGATCATATATTATGTGCTCTTATCACAAAATAAATATATTATTCATAGATAAATAAATAATACAAGGGTGGGAGGAAACTTTTGGAGATGAGGCGATGTTTATGGGCTTGAATATGGTAATGATTTCATGAGTGTATACTTACTTCCAAACTCACCAAGTTGCTGTATACATTACAGATGTACACCTTTTCATGTCAATCATACCTCAGTGAAGTGGTTTAAAAAGAAGAAAGGGACATAGGTATGTGTCAAGGGCTGGGGAGAGGAAGGAATTCATGTTTTATGGGCATAGAGCTTGTTTTGCAAGAAAAAAATGTTCTAGAAATCTGTTGCACAACAGTGTGAATATACTTGACACTAATGAACTGTATACTTAAAAATGATTGGGATAGTAAATTTAATGTTATGTGGTTTTTACCAGAATTAAAAAATACCTGTGTTCTAAAATTAGAAAAAAAACATGAATAATGAAGCAGCCACCTCAAAAAAACAAACACATGCCTTTTGTAGAAATGGCAAGCACGTGTCAGCTCTGACATCACTTGATGGTCAATTACTCTGCAACCTCCAACTGAGTGAATGGATTTTGCCTGATTCATAGACCAAGGCAAATTCTTCCTCTAACTCCACAGCAAGCCCCAATGCCGCTCACTGCTTCCGACAGGCCACACCACCACCTGACGTTCATTCCCCAGATGGTCACTGTGTCACTTAGTTCCGCCCTCTTTCATTACCCACTTCACAACAAAACAAAATGAAGCTAATATTATTGGGCTGGCCAAAAAGTTCGTTGTTTTTCTTTTCCACAAGATAGCTCTAGTAGCACTTAGTTGCCTATAACTTCATTCAAAATAATTTTCTTAGATTGTATTATGACAGCTGCCATATCAGCGTGCATTAAAAAAATAATCAAAATTGGTGGATTTTTGTGCAGCCTTTTTAATATTGAAGATGGAAGAAAATATGCAACATTTTCAGCACGTTATGCTTTATAATTTCAAGAAAGGTAAAAATGCAACTAAAACGCAAAAAAAAAAGGGTTCGTGTAGTGTATGCAGAAGGTGCTGTGACTGATCAAATGTGTTAAAAGTGGTTTGCAAAGTTTCATGCTGGAGATTTCTCACTGGACAATGCCCCCCCCCCTTGGGTAGACCAGCTGAAGCTGATAGCAATCAAACTGAGATATTAACTGAGAAAAACCGACGTTATACCACATGGGAGATAACCAACATACTCAAAATATCCAAATCAATAAAGTAATTGGTGAAAATGGAAACTGTGTCTTTTATTTTATGGAAAAAACCATACAGACTTTTCGGCCAACCGAGTTTCACCTGTTTTTCTCACCCTGGAGAAGCAGCTTCTAGACTTAGCCTGTAAGTGCTGTGTTTTACTTTCAAAATCCCCTCCTTTTCTTTCTTGCCTTCCCTCTTTCTCTGTCTCAAATCAATCCATGTTTTCCCGGGGTTCAATTTATTCTCTAAATGAAACAAAAGCCCTTTTACAAGATACATTCAATCTATTCAGATTGCGGCAGTCTGGTTCAGAAGTTACCATTTCGGGTAGAGAAAATTTTGTATGGGAAAGTTTGTTCCTTAAAAGTATGTCCCAAGGATATATCACCAGACACTGGGCAGAGGACTGACATCTACTGCTCAGCCAGCTCCTGCGGCTGCATAAGGTCTTATTCCTATAATAAGCCCTGTACATCGCTTATCTGGTTCTGCTTCTCTGATTGAACTCTAACTAATTACTGGAGAAAATGAAACAGCGAGTGGCTGGATTTCTTAAATCTGACTGAAATCCTACTTGCCTCTGGCATTCACCTCATTGGATGACTGGAGGGGAGGGTAGTGACACCCAAATTTAACCTTTCGTTTTCTCAGGACTCTCACCGTGAGCAAGAACCAGGAAAAACACTCCTGGCCTCCCCTGGGCTGTCTTCACGATTTTGCTCTCAGCCTTGTCTCTACTCTGCTTCCTCTGTCCCCAGGACTCACCATCGTCCAGGCACGAACCTGCTAGTTCCTGTCGGTCGGGTCACTTTATATCTGACGTCAGACCTGTGTGTGTCAGGTCATTATTTCTTACTGCAAATACATAAAGCATTTTCATTTCTCTTGAAGCTCACTTGGCAGTAATTCTGAACACTTCAGACCTGGAACTTCTCTTTTATGGAATAGGTAGAACACTTGGCTAGCAGTCAAGGCCAGCTCTGTTCAATCAGTCTGATCTTTGCACAAGACACTGAATCTGTTGGGATGCTCCCACCTTCAGCTGCAGAGAGAGAAAACTGGAATTGACGATCTCTCAACACCCTTATAACGTCAAACATTCCATCTGAAATAAATCTTCCAAATAAAACTCGAAATATAGTAAGAGAAGCTGCAACTTTAAAGGAGCTAAAAGTAAATATTTCCAGAAGCAAACATTTAGACTTTTGTACATTTTCAAACATATGTCACATCATATACATGCTATATAAAAGCATGTTCTGGAGTGAAACCCAAAGCAAATTCAGTATTCAATTACTGTCAACTAAATTAACTCTAATTTTTAGTATAGTTATTTACCTAGTTTTTGAGCCTTTATTTTTATTTTGATAACCTTGTGTTTTTAATGCATACTGCCTCGGTCCTATTTGGAAGTACACGAAAAATAAACTAAGCAAAATAAATAAAATAAAATAAGCAAATAATCAAAATATTCTAGTAGCTCCAAAAAACTGCTTTTGTGAAAACTCCTTTATTATGTCTCCTGGGAACAGCAAATTCATACATCATATTTAAGTTTCTGGGAGAAATAGAGTCTCAAAGGGCCCTAACTGACTTCTAGCAAGGGAATTCAGCTTAGGGAAAAACCAAGCATACGCGTTTCCTGACTTGATTAAGCTCACATGACGTTAAATAGCTTCAGTCTTTGCCTTATCAGAAAACTCCTTCGTCTACCTGGGTCCTACACTCTACCTGGTTTAATGAATATCTAGGCACTCTCCCCTCACCTTTGTATGAGGGACATCAGGCACAAACTTCTGTCTAGTACCCACGAAAAGGACCAGGGCTGTGCGTCTCACTTTATCACATACCTTGGGGATGGCAGATGCCTGATCCAGAATCAGACTCGTGGATCAGAGCTCTGCCCCCTATAGAGAGGTGGTCAAGGTCCTGGCTGCCTCCCTCCCCAAACCTCTTGGCATTACCTATGAGTTCATTTCTTACAGACAAGGAAGGGTAACTCATGGGAAAAAAACTAAGCCCAGAGGGCAGAGTCAAGAAGCATAGGGAATTAGCCACTCATGCCTTGCTGGACTTCTAAATTGCTATGGACCAGTGGTTGCTCTGTGCCTCCTGTTTTCCTCGTTTTAAATATAAAAGTGTCTGTTGCAGCTACCCTATGCCTGTTCCACCACAGTGGGACAGATAATTAGTATCTTCAGTTCACAGACCTTCAGATTGAGAAGGATGGTACTCAAGGAGATAGATTTGAGGAACCACACCAAGGAGCCTCATTTGCACCTGGACCTCAAGATCGAGGCTGATTTCCTAATGACATGAAACTTTTGCAGGGATTTGGAAGGTATATAGTTTGCATTTGAGAGGAATGTAAACAATTATAGTCAGAGGATAGATTGTGTTTTAAAACATGCTTTAAAATGTAAGCCAAAAATTCTTTATCACTTATCCCATTTAAAAGTGGTATCCTGCCTTGGCTGAATGGCTCAGTTGGTTGGAGCATCATCTCATGCACCAAAATGTTGTAGGTTCAATACTGAGTCAGGGCACATACCTAGGTTACAGGTTCAATCCCCAGTCAGGGTGCATATGGGAGGCAACCAATTAATGTTTCTGTCTCATATCAGTGTTTCTCTCTCTCTCTCTTTCTCTCTCTCCCTCCCTCCCTTCCTCTCTCTCTCTAAAACCAATAAACATATCCTTGGCTGAGGATTAAAAATAAAGAAAAGAAAAAAAGAGAAAAGAAAAGAAAAGAAAAGAGGTATCCTCCACATAATTCTGACCAGGGTTTTGGGACTTCTACAACCATTAGAGTGTGGCAGAAATAATGCTGTGTGACATCTGAAGCTAGCTCAGAAACAGACATGAAGCTTCCACCTTCTTCTCTTATGATTCTTTTCTTAGAACCCAGTCACCATGCTGTGAGGAAGCCCAAGTTGCCACATGAATAGGTAATATGTAGATATGCAGGCCAACAACCCCAGCTGAAGTTCAACAATAAGACATGTGAGTGAAGTTTTTAGATCATTCCAGGCCTAGCTGTGAAGCCATCCCCAGTCTTCAAGTCTTCCCAGCTGAGACCCCAGACAACGCAAACCAGAGACAAACCATCTCCATGTGCCCTTCCCAAATTTCTAACCTACAGAATTCATGAGAATGATAAATAGCTGTTGTTTTACACCATTAACTTTGGAATGATTTACTATGCTGCAGTATACAACTGGAACCACCTTCCTGTGTTCCCTGTCATTTCTGTAGCTCTTGGGTCATTCGATGGCTTCATGCCTCACACAGGACTGGACATTGTAATGTTGTTGCGTCCCAGTCCTTTTCTGTCTTGCTGACCATGTCGCACCACCATCATAATGCGTGGGTCTAAGATCCAGAACCTGCCCCTCCCCTCACCTGCTCTGATTGGCCACGGTAAACTGCACTGCCTTAGGGTTGGAATCCAAGACAGTGTGAACATAGTGGTGAGTGACATGAGTATGACTAGGCAGTAAATGTAAAAAAAAGGAAATCATGGTCTAATAGTTGACACTTGGCAATGTGGTCTGGTGAGCTGCGTCTGAGACTCCTGATTTGTTTTGTGTTTTGCTTTTATTTGTCCTGGCATCTCTATCTAGAAAGTTGCATTACATCTTTTCCTATTGGTCTAGGAAAGGGGTATCTAACTTTCTCCCGTCTCTGGGCCACACTATAGAAGAGGAATTGTCCCAGGCCACACATTAAATACACAAACACTAACAAAAACTGATGAGTGAAAAAAAGGTTTTAAGTAAATTTACGATTTTGTGTTTGGCCGCATTCATGGCCATCCTGGACCACACACAGCCCACAGGCTGTGGGTCAGACACCCCTGGTCTAGGGCAAGGACCAATGACCAGTATATGATGAGCTTCTGGCAAACCTCCAGCTTTTCTTGGCAGAACTCCAAGCCAGATACCATTGCCTCAGATCCCTCTCTGGCAAGCCTCACAGGATTCCCTATGAGGGAGAGGCTGCAACCAACAGCAATACTTTCTCACACATTCAAAGTTCCTGGTCATCACCTACCACTCCTCCTACGCATTCAGTCTCAATCTCCTTCGGGTCTGACATTTCAAGGCTTCAAGCAAGTGAGATGTTCTCCTTTGGCCAAAATGGTATCTGGCACACACCATCTGCCTCGGTTCCTGCCTGATTCTGCCAGCCAATGACATTAGTGCTCCTATTACTGAACATCCATTTGTTACACCTATTCCAAAATCATTCTCAAAATAATGATGGTAACACCAACAAGAAGACCTGGGGGCTGGGAAGTAGGATGCAGGATTCGATAAAATAACCACTAGACTTACTAGGTTGCCAGCTGATAAGGAATGTGGCAGCATCTCGTTTTCATTGGCATGAGATCTTGGATGTCATCTCTTAGAACCAGGTGACAAGGCATCTGTGGAGGGCGATGTGGCAACCCAGGCAGTGGGTGGTGAGATTAGGAAGAAAAAAAATGGAAATGGACAGATGGTGGCTCCTGCAGCCAAGAAATGACTCTCCACTTTGACACGGTGGGCATACAAATTTTAAATGACACTTGGTAAAGATGAGGTTATTTCACCCTGGGCCAAGACCTCATGGTCAAGGTCTTGAATTTTTATTTGTTTTGTTTTCACTAATGTTTCTTTGCTTCCTGGAAACTTCAGAAGAAGGTTAGGTTGCAGGGAGAGGAAGGGATGGCAGACCAAAGAGAACTGAAGTCCTAGATCTAAACTTTGAAGTCCTAAAATATTTTCAGTTATAAAAAGGTGTCCCATTTTCAGTATCCAGTTATGTAAATAGTGCTCAGAAGCCAGGAGACTTGCCGAGATTTAATTTGGCTGACAAAATTTTCATTTGCCTCTTCCACAATTCAGTGTCACCCTCTGTGGCTTTCAGTCTCTAAAGTTATAAATTATTGTGGACATCTGCTTCTAGCAAATATAGGCAGAGCTGTCCTGCCACCACCAGTCTGCAATCACAAAACCGAAGGAAGGAAAAAAAGAAGTGAAAAAGAACAACTCCTACAGTTTCCAGGAGATGGGACCTTCCCCAAATACCAGCCCCCTCCTTCAACAACCCCAGCCTGCCTCCCCTGCCATGTATGAATCTAAGGTCATAACTCGACTGCCCTGTATACATAATAGGAAACATCAGACCCGATTCTATTTGTTCTATAGTCATTCAAAAATCACCAAGATTTGTCAGAATAGAAAATGAAAACTTTGTGAACCCACAATGCACTCATGTACACCCCAACCATTTCAGGCACGACATGCTTATAATCAGGAAATGCTAACGCCTCCCGGGCTGGCTGGCACCTGGCTCCTGGCCTGACAGACAGTAGGTCTCCCTGCCTTGGCTTCGGCTCAAGGCCAGCACTGTCCATTGGAAACCTAATGCTGACCACAAATGTAAGCTTAATATATAAATTTTAATTTTCTGGTAGCCAAATTCAAGAAGTAAAAGAAGGCAAAGTTAATTTTCATAATACATTTTTAATTCAATATATGAAAAATGTTAGCATTTTAATATGTAAAAAATCACTGAGTTATTTCATAATCTCTTTTTCATACTAACCCACCAAAATTGAATGAGTATTTTTACAACTCAGACCAGCCCTATTTCTGGCCCTCAAGAGCCCTCAAGTTGCTTTTCCAGGCTGCCTGCTCTCTTTCCCTCTGAGAGTACACTTTTGCTTTAATAAATCTTGCTGCTGCCACTTGAACTCAAAAAAAAAAAAAAAAGCAGCATGTGGCTAGTGGCTACCTTATGAGACAGCACAGCTGTGTGCAGATGAGTGCATCTTTATTTTTATGACTAGGTGTGCTCTTTTCTAAGAGAGAGTGCCTCTCCTGGTTTAGGCAACTGAGATGGGAATCCCTGCTCCCTCAAAGTAAGCTTGCCAGGTGAAATATAAGGCATCTAGTTAAATGTGATTTTCAGGTAAAAAATGACTCTGTTTTTTAGTGTAAGTCTGTCTCATGCATCGCTTTCTGTGTTTTTGTTTGATAAATCTAACAACCCTAGCAGACAAGCACTGGTACCATTGTGTCTTTAGCTGAGGTGGAGAGTGAGCAGAGCTTTCCACCATTAGGCCCACAGCAATGGTGATGGGAGGGAGACTTGTCATTGGATAGCCAGGAGGGGTAAGAAGGACCAAGGTGTATTATTCTACCTTACTCTAGTACCGGCAATCTCACCAAAAGAAAGAAGCAGGAAATGGAGGGGGCGGGGCGGGGAACAGGGCAGATGGAGAAGGAGCAGGAAGTTAGGGTGAGCCAGGAAGTCAGAGGCAGGCCTGCTGGGAGAGCCAGTGTGTTCGGGGTGAGAACCACCATCATTAAGGGTGAGAAATATGAAGGAATCTTCCAGAAATGTGCTCAGGCAGCGCAACAGGTGGTGCTGACTCTCGGGAGCTTACACCTGGCCCCCATTTTCTCATTCCCCCCTTTCCGTGAATTTCATAAATATATCTGCACATCCTGCAAGAATATACATTTTGCAAGACCTTAATCTTGACGTGGCATCTGCAGCTTTTCAATTTGCTATGCATTTCCTTTGCTAACAAAATTGCCTTTTATTTTTATTTTATGTACTAAGAGCTCTGGCAATGGATGAGGAGAGAGAAGCATCGAGTTTTTTCAATTTATTAGATATTCCTTCGTTTGCCTCAATATCAGGAAGAAACATGAACTCTCCCCCTCCCCATCCCCACTCTTCAAATTCCTAAAAATTCCAAAACAGGAACCTGGTTAAAGCAAAGGGGCACAGGGATTACAAAACTCTGGGGGAGGTGTGTGTTTCCGATTGGCTAGGTGTGGGGCACTTTTTTAGGCTCAGAGATAAGACCCACAGAGTCTGATTCAGTAGGTCAGGGGTAGAGCTCCAGAATTTGCATTTCTAGCCACTTTCCAGAGGCTGCTGCTAATGTTGGTCCAGGGACCACACTCTGAGAACCACTGCCTTAGAGAGTACCGGGTGAGACTTTTTGTTCTGTTCTCTAGTGAGAGTTTCCCCAGATTGGAAACCCAAAGAACATAAACTGTATCAGCGGTGGTCCTGCAGGGCCAGTGGCCCCTGTTGTTGCTGTGGATCATGCAGCTGTGTGATGTGGCTTGTCACATCCTGCACCATCACATGGCTGATTTCAAGCTCTGGGGGCTGGAGGAGAGCATGTCTCAGAGGTGATCCTTTGAGAGTAGATATCCCAAGCCAGACTCTTCCAACTCCCTGGTTACTTCTGCCCCTTCTACCCCCCATCACCCATGGTGCTTTCTTTAATCGATTCTGAATTTCCGTGGTCTGTTCCTCTGCCTCAGCCTCTAGCCAACCTTAGCTTTTGCACAGGAGGGTTACGTTTTCTGGCCAATTCTCATCTACTTGAGAATTGGGGCAAGTCTATTGTGCCCCAGAAAGTTCACTTCCGGATATAGGAAGCCTTTCATGCTCTTTATCTGAACATGGTGTTGAAGAGACCCACTTGGTGGCAACATCTTCAGTTCCCTAAGCTAAGTAGTTACTTCTTGTCCAGAAGGAGAGAGCATCACACTTATCAGTCCCAGGCAAATGAGAAAGATGGAACTCTCTCTATCTCAAGGTAATATCAATGGGACTCAGTAAAATTTTCAGCACGTACAAAGGCACTTCCATTTTCTCACCTCTCTGAAGGTAACACCTTTATCTCCAACAGCCCATTTGCTTCCTTCCCAGCAGGCTTCCTAGCAGCCAGCCTGTTCTCCATGCCTCTTCAGGAATTTTGTCCCCTTAAAACTCTCTTTAAGGCTTCCCCTCTACCCAAGTCCCCCTTGCTCATGCCATCCACCCAAGAAGGCACGAACACCACACATGTAAGGACTTAATAACTAATTTAAATGAAGTTGTAAGGGATGTCCAAGATCAAACATAAGGAAGCCCCAGAGGTTCAAAACACCTCACCATGTTTTTGTCCTTGTTCTGTTGCCAGAAGCTCAGATACCCTCTCTGCTCTCTTTTACCCTCAAGGAGACAGAACATCAACCCACATATGTCTTTCCCATGTCCAGAGGGGCCACTCTTCCATGAAGATCCCTTGATGCAGAGCCATTCATTTTGGCCAGAAAGGAAGCTTAGGGAAGATCAGTAACAGGGAACTAGTAGAACTTGGAGCTGCCTCCTCACCTCAAGTGGGAAACATCCCTCAGGCAGACTGGAGAAGTGTCTTTGAGAAGCAGGGGAGAGGCACCTACTGAATGCAGCAAAGGCCTCGATGTCCACTTTTGCCCAGAACTATGGCTAGACAGCCCTGCCCTTGGGCCTGATTATAGAACTAAATGAATTATTGCTAATGAACATGTGTTGCAAATTAAATAAATCTTAAAATACAAGCAATTATTTTCCTCTTAGCCATTATTCTTAGTGAGGTTGGCCCATTTCCACATGTAATAACTATTTTCTGGGATTCATTTGCTATTTGCTTTAGATGAAAATATCTCTGGATATTAGAAATTAAAACTAATATTCACTTTGCATTTTTCTTCTTTTGAAAGGAAAGTTGGCTGGGAAATCTTCCTGTGGCGTGACTTTTTCCTTGCCCATTTCATTGTTCTGCTAAACTAGTATGTCTCAAACTGGGGTCAGTAGACTCACCTGCATTGGAAGAGTCGCTGTTCCTAAAATATTTCCTGTTGAGAGAAGATGGGCACGACTAGGGCCTGTCAGCAGAGAGCTAGCCAGGAAACCTGCTGGCGTCTGCCTGTTCTCCTGCCCCGTTTCCACCGTGTGGCACTACTCTCAGAACTGTACTTTCCTTCGACTTGTCTGGACCTCTGCCCAAAGTGTTTCTGGAAGCATGAGGTTCTAGAGTAGTGGCCTCCTATAGCAGCGATGAGGGGGAAATGTTACTGTGTTCTGTACAAAATAAGTTCATCCATGTGCTTGATAAAACAGTTATATTATTGTAGAAAAAGAAAACAAAAGAAATACCTGGGATGCTTATTAAAAATACAAATTCTTGGCCTCATCCCAAACCTACCGAGGTGAAGTGGGAGCTTGCTCAGGGAATGTTTATTTTCTTAGAAGCTCTTTAGAAGGTTTGAATGCTCACTAAATTTTGAGATCCACCACGATAAGTATAATTTAGATTTATCCTGTAGGTGTTTTATAGGCACCAGTGTGCCTAGAGGGCAGCTAGGGGTTTGACCAAACGACACCCCGGCGGGGGTTTGAGTTCCTCTGCCCGTGTACTTATAGCAGAAATGCTAGCTGCTTTCTAGGTGGGATTCAACACTGGTCAAAGAAGTTCCTTCTGTTTTTTCCTTATATGCTTTGCCCTTTTATTGCTTCCTCCCCACTCCCCTGCCTGAACATGCCTTTCTCTCCAATTCCTTCAACACCTCTTTACTCTTTTAGGTCTCAATTCAACATTTATGTTACCATTTTCTCGTTACTAAACTTACACCTTCTCTAATAAATGGCTTCCCAATTAATACACAGATGCTATGACATTAACTGAGCTGACATCCCTAATCCCACTAACCTAATTCATCTTCCAATTTAGCAATAGCAATAGTTAAAGTCCTTAGGGTCAGAATCATCGTTTTCCCTAAAGACCAGAAAAACACTTTCTTCATTCTTTTCACAGCGGCCTTGGCTGAATTGATCTTCATAAATATTTCATCCTAGATCTTTATTTCTTCAATTAAATTAGCACATTGCCCTTCCCCTACATCCTTCAAATACCAACTTCCTCCCACCTTCAAGGAAGAGATAGTTTATTAAACATTCTTGTGTGCTGATCCGATATTTTAATTACACTTACATTATTACACATTTCATACTGCAAGAGAGTATTTGGTGGCCTTTATGTTTCCCCTGTTAGATAATGGACTCCTCCCACGCAGGAATCTGATTCACCACTTTGCTCTCTGGCATAGGGTGGGCATTCAGTACTGTTTATGTGGAACTGAACTATTCTCAAACTTTTATAGTCAGACACATATTTCATTTAATGCTGCCCCATAAAACGTTCATTTGTGATACCACAGTTCATTGCAGAAAAACTAATATGTGTATATTATATGTGGTATACTATGTATAAGCCATTTACTATGTTTATTATATGTAACATAATTATATAGAGTAGTGTGCAGTTAATTTGTGTCTTCATATAGTCAGACAGCTGGGGGAGTCTAGAGTAACACTGTCTACAGAGCTTTCTGTAATCATGAAGCTATTCTATGTCTGTGCCGTCCAGTATGGTAGTCACCAGTTAAATGGAGCTGATGAACTCTTGAGATGTGGCTAGTGAGACTGAGGAAGTGGATTTCTAATACTATTCAATTTTGACTGATTTAAACGTAAATAGCCACATTTGGCCAGTGGCTGCCTTATTGGACTGCACGGGTCTAGCGAGTGCTATTTTCATGCTCTCCCGCAGGTGGCACTGATGCGGCGACCTGGGCTTCCTTCACCGTAGAAAAAGCCCGGTAATCAGTGTTTGCGGGGCACTGGTGCGGGGTGGGTGAGAGTGGACAGCTGAGACACGGAGAAGTATTTCAGCACTCACATTCTTTAGAATTGCTGGTGCAGGGTGATAACAAACAGCAGACCAGCTTTCAGTTTCGTTACTATTTTTACACTCTTTACAGACACGCACCCACTGATTGCTGGCGCCCAGAGGGAACGGCTCCCACCACCACCCCGGTTATAGCACTGTCTTCAGTCACCGCACTTCTTCTGGCCCCCACATCACATGCCAGTGAACACGTTTGACACGTGATGGACAACAAAGTGACCCAAGCGTTTGTGCTGAAAGTGACAAAGAAGGTCATCACATCGAGTATTTTTTATATTGAATATTAAAATGGAAGTTTCACATAGGGAAAAAGCTCCTTCATACTGGTTAGCAATGATTTTCGGGGTAAGATACCAAAATCATAAGCAACAAAAGCAAAAACGACAAGGGAGACTACATCAAACCACAAAGCTTCTGCACAGCAGCATAAACCATCACCGAAATGAAAAGTCAACCTGTGGCATGGGAGAAAATATTTGCACACCAAATATCAGATAAGAGGTTAATATCCAAAATATATAAGAAACTCATCAACTCAATAACAAAAACACAAATACTCTGATTTTAAAATGGGCAGAGGACAGTTTTCCAAAGAAGACATACCGATAGCCAGCAAGTCCAGGAAAAGCTGCTCGACATCACTAATTATCAGGGAAACGTAAATGGAAACCACAGTAAGCTGGCATCCCACATCCGTTGTGATGGCTATAATCAAAACACAAGGGATGACGAGTGTTGGCGAGAATGTGGAGAACAGGAAACCCTTGTACCCTGGTAGCGCCTGGTGTGCATTGGTACAGTCATTGTGTAAAACAGCATAAAGAGCTCTTCAGAATGAAAAATCGAACTGCCACGTGACCCAGCAATCTTCCGGGCATTTATCTGAAGGCAGTGCGACCACTGTCTTGTAGAGATATCTGCACTCACGTGTCCACCACAGCACTATTCATATAGTCAGGATAGATGGAAAAAGAAGGTGTGGTACGTGTGTACAATAGAATATTCTTCGGCCATGAGAAAGAAGGGGATCTTGCTATTTGCAGCAACATGGATGAACTTGAGGGTCCGAATGCTTGTGAATTGGCCTGGGAATAAAGCGCTTTTTAATTTATATATCCATATGTTGCCATGAAATAAACTCAGTATGTGTTAAAGAAAAAAACAGCTTATACAGTAGCATGTATAATATGCTATAATATACATTATAGACCGTTAACTACACTGTGAGTGTACGTGTGGTATGCATGGTACGTGTGTGCAAGTAAGTGTGTGCCTATAGCTATTTAGAAAACAGAAACTAGAGAGAATGGCAGAGAATGCAATTAAAAAGTAGATGCGGTCATGTTTATATAGTAAAATCACAGGAAATTTTACTTCCCAATTCTATAATGAATTTAAGCAAATATGAATTTACCTCTAAAAGTATACGAAGAGTAAGAAAATGTATTCTTTTACAAGGTCTTACCTGAGCTCTCAAATTCTCAGTTGAGGTACTGGTTTTTTGTTTATTTGACTTGGTTTGGTTCGATTTGTAGAATTTACTCTTCTATCTACTACGTTCATTTATAAATGGCTTTCCTAGGTCAATGTAGGGATCCGTGCTCATTCTTCTCCTGAATAAACCCTTGTTTAATGACATCAGTAAAGCCATGGGTTAGATGCACTTCCTCTTTACATAACTGCTCTTGAATCTTCCATTTCGTTTAAGATGGTCTGAGACCACGGTTCTCAGATGTTTTCAATTTGGGGACAAGGGCAAAGTGTCTATAGATACCTGCCTCGTCGGTTTCTGCTTATCATTGTTAGAAACTGAACATTTGGCTTTGCTTTCACCAGCTACCACTAAGGTGAGAAAGTTTTTTTTTTAATTACATATCAAATTGAATGATTATTTCAGTCCCCAAATGGGAACATAGATACTGTCATAACACTAAATGTAACACAGAGCTGCCTACGACAGCCAGCTTACTGAGCCTCAGGCATCACCCAGGCACCCCAAAAAGTGCTGATAACCTGGAGGGATGGGTGAAATCAGAGGCATCCTACACTCCAAGTTGCAAATCTAATGCAAATAAAAACAGATCTTTGGGTTTTAAATTAGATATAAAGTGTTTTCTCTATATAAGCAATTCTTACGTGATTAGAAGACAATTCTGCTTGATCAGATGGTTAGACTTGTTGAACAAAATAACCTAGACAGAGCAGAGCTCTGAATGAAGCAATTCTGGACTGGAGCTGAGGTGCCTGCCATTCCACTGATATGTTATCTTGCCTTGAGCAGGCTAATTCACTTCTGTGAAACTTAGCTTCCCTATTGGTAATGCTGATATTACTACCTAACCAGATTTGTTCTGAAGATTAAATGAGTGTATGTATGTAAAAGTAGAAATATAAAGTATTCTTAAATTAAGTTTTTAATATTTTTTTCATTCATTCTAATGGGATTTTGGAAGGAAATAGGCATGCTCAGGCAGCCATGTTGAACAGAAAGTTTTACTCTTAATATTATTATTAGCAGGTAAGAAAACATTTCCTGTACCAAGAAGACAACAAATAAGATGGATGCTGCCTATTTGGAGATCCCCTAAAATGTAAATTACCGCTTGGAAGTTGGCAGACTTTTGAATCACCCACTGATTCACATCCGCTGGCATGTTCAAAGTGAGCCTTCAAATTTTAGTAAGGGACCGACTCCAGACATCTTCCTGGAGAAATAGATCAAAGGAAGATGGAGTGATGAGGAGCAAATGGAGGGAAAGGGGGGCTACTGAACAGCTTCTCTTAAGGATAAAAGTAGAAAACAAGAAGGCCAAGAGCTCCTGAGGAGCCAGCTAGAAAGTTAATCCTGGTGAGAGACAAGGGAAATCAGGTCGAGAATTTATTATTCCCCTGACTTGATGTTTCGTGTTAGCCCACGTCTATTTCCCTGGGGAAACATGCAGTTAAAACCCTTCAGCTATTACTGGGATAAATGCAACTGAATTTTTAAATTTTAGGCTAAAATATTTTCATTTAGTACTAAAATAAAAAAAAACAACAAAGAGCAGTGAGCTGAGAGGCCGATGTCCAGTTCCTCAAGAGATCAAAGACAGGAAAAGAGTCTGTTAGCACAAAGAAATGGGTAAGCAGGAAGCCAGCATGCACTGGGGGAGAGAGATGATTCACATTTGAACTGTGCCACTTCCAAGCTAGGAGATCTTGGGCAGGATACTGAAATTCTTCAAACCTTGCTTTCATCGCTGACAAAAAAAATGTAATAATAATAACACTATTATGGGCTGAATTGTGTCCCCCATCCCAAAATGTATATATTGAGGGCCTAACCCCCAGTTCTTCAGGTGACTGAATTTGGAGATAGGATCTTTAAGGTTAGATGAGCTCTTTGGGCCCTAATCCAATAGGCTGGGTGTCTTTATAGGAGGAGGAAGAGACACAGCAAGAAGGCCATCTGCAACCCAAGAAGTTAGGTCTCAGAAGAAACCGATCCTGCAGACACCCTAGACAACTCAATGGTTGTCTTCCCATTCCTTTCCTGATTAGAAATGATGCTCAGCCTGAAAGTGGGCCATTTGGGCAGAACAGAGTCCATCAACAAGAAGGCAGTGAATGACAGAAGTCCCACCATGAGCCACGGAACTCCAGAAAACTATTGTTGTTGCAGATTCCAAGTTACACAAGAAATATTAAGAAGCGTTCGTGCAGATGATTTGAGAAAAATTAGTTCTAACGTCAAAAGTTATTTCTACTAGTATTTATATGACCCTCCAAATTATTGATTTGCTAAGGAAGGGAGGGAGGGAGGGAATAGGTATGTTATTTTTTTCTACAGATGAACAAATTGTAATTTTTGAGTATACTAACTGGTGTGGCTGAATCAACACTTTGAGACCCAGACTCCACGAATTTTGCAATGTGACCCATTCCGTTTTTGCAAAAATCGTTTGCACTTAGTGAGTACAAATAGCCGATCTGGTGCTAAATTCTGTGCCTATGAATTAAGACAGGGGAAGACATGAAAAGTTTACAGTTCACACTATTACCAACCCTCTGACTCCAAAGCAGGAGCAGGTGCATCGGCTGCCCACCGTTGAGTCTTTCAGGGAGTTTTCCTCCCTCAGAAGACAGTTCCCACGGATGACCCATAGATGGCACTAACCGGCCACGAAGAAATAGAGTTTCTGAGAACCTGCTTACTGTGGAAATTTTCAAACACCTACAAAAGCAGTTATTACAACGAACCTCACGTACCAATCATCTGATAACAACAATTACCAAGTGGCAATCGTGTTCACCTACTCCACCCACTCGCCCGGCATACTGGGTTATTTTTAATGAAATCTCAGACATCCTACCATTTCATCTGTAAATATTTCTGTATGCATCAACAAAAGGTAAAGGTAGGATAAGCACCTTGACTGCAGAGCAGGCTGTCAGGAGGTTTATTTTTGTTTTTGTCTTTTAAACTTCTAAAGTTAAATTCACCAAGAATTTTTTTCTAGTGAACCACCCAGACCACTCCATTTGGGAGGCTCCGGTTCTTTGCGCGCTTTTTCTCACTGCCCACCGCCCACTCCCCTTCCCTCCCACCGCACAATCCCCAGCCCGCCCACCGCACACTGCCTTGCCCGCGCTTGCCTCGCTCGTCGCTATATCTGCATCCATTCTCTAGCCTCACAGGCGACCATAAAGTAAAAGCTGATTTTGCTGAGGCAACTTAGAGTTTCGTGAAAGTTTTACTACATCGAGTTTTTTCATTATTCACAATGAAGAGCATAAAGAAGCAGCTCAGTTAAAAATACAGTATTTCAAACTAAAACAATGGATTTGTTTATGGTAGTGTTCAGATGTTGTTTAAAAACAACAAACATAATAATGGTCTAAGGCCTTTACTATATGCTCTCCATATTCATTGCGTTTTGACTCACTTTCAGACCCACCAGAGCCCAGACCACACCTTCAGTCTAGAGAAGCAGCAGAGGCGGGAAGAAACTGCACTTGGACACTATATGGATCCGAGCCTCGATCCCACCACTCATCCCGATGGGACCTTGAGCAAGTCACTCAACCTCTGTGCCTCGGCTTCCTCTTCAGCACCAGGAGAGTAATTGTACCTGCTCAAACCAACACAACTACAGCAGAGATGGAGGGAGATGAATGTGCAAGTGCATCTTCACTCACAAAATGCCACGGGCACACAGGAAGTCAGGCAGCATGGCACAGCGGTTCCGAGCGAGGTTGGGTGCCAGACAGATCTGGGCGTGAGTCCCAGCTACGTGTGACCTTGGGCAGGTGGCCTTTCCTTCCTGGTCCTTAGTTTTAACATCTAGGAAATACAGAGAGTTAAGAACCTATATATTAAAGGAAACAGTGCAAGAATGAAATCTTACCATTTGCCGCAGCATGGATGGACCTAGAGGACATTAGGCTAACTGAAGTAAGTCAGAGGACGGCAAATACCATATGATTTCACTTGTATGTGGAACCTAAAGAGCAAAATAAACGAATGAACAGAATAGAAACAGATTCGTAGTTACAGACAGCAGACGGGTGGTTGCCAGAGAGAAGGTGGGTAGAGGGCTGGGTGTAGACGGAAAAGGGATTTCGAAGTACAGATTGCCGGTGAGAAAACAGTATGGGGATGTAAAATGTAGCGTAGGGAATACAGTCAATAATATTGTGGTGACTATGTTCGGTGCCAGGTGGGCACTTGAAATATTGGGGGGATCATTTTGTAAGGTACATGGTTGTCTAACCACTATGCTGTCTGTATACCTGAAGCTAATACAAAATAATATTGAAGGTAAACTGAAAAATAAATTTTTTTAAAAAGCAATGTGTGTAAAGCACTTAGAGCGCTTGACACATAGTAAGCAATCAGTCTCTGGCGGGTGTTACTACTCATATTACCACCTCATTTCTAAGCTGAAGGACCCTGGGATCACAGAAGCCAAAGGGACTCTGGAGAACACTTTCTAAAGGGGCCCATGAAGCCTGTTCATTCAAGTTCACATCTGTTTCCTGGATCCAATTTACCCCAGAGCTTCCCCAAAACCTCATCTGGCACCTTGAATCCTGGCCTTCCCAAGATCCTTTAGTCCAGGCCTTATCTCCCCAGAATGATCCTTCTGGGCCTAAAACAAAGAGAAACTCAGCTAGGGGGTTCAAGGTCAGGGAATTCACATTCTTTACTCCGCCTTCTTGTGATCCCATAGAACAGATCATCTCAAGCAGCCATGTCCAGGTGTTGCTTAAAGAAAATGACAGCTGGTGGTCTGTCACAGATGGTGATATTATGATGCCAAAAATGTAGTGACTCACTCAATCCCTAATCACACTCATGTAAATGTTGACCCATCCACCTCCAGGAAGGCTGTCACCTGCCTGGGGCTTTCCCCAAAGCAATTGGCTTCTTCACTCCAAAGTAGGCGGGACCTGGGAAGGGGCAGAAGCTTTAGAATAAATCTGCTCTCATTTTGGAAAAAAACACTTGTGGGATTCCCTACAAGGGAATTAACACCCATGTGATTTTATTTTCTCATCTGTCATTTTAAAATCAGGAGTGATATTTTATACTGTGGATACCCTGAAAACTGGCATCTTAACAAAGAAAAGCTTGCAGCAGACGCCTGACAACTGTCAAATCATCAGTGAGGCCCTTCGACACCCAGAAAAGATCATGTTTTTGGCTCATAGAATTTCTCAGAGCAGCAGAATGAAGGAGGGTTTCTGTACAAATTTTCTGTAAGGTTCCTTGTAAACAAACTTATACCAATAAACACAGCTGCCTTCTCTTCTTTTGTGACAGCAGCCAAAGCTATGAACCCCAGCCAAGCCCTTTGTCATTCACAAAAAACCTTAAAGGAACAGGTCTGAGCGCTGATGAAATGTAAACAGGAAGGGGAGGTGGGGGAAGTACCCTATTGTAAGGAGAAGAAAGACAGAAAGGAAGTCACTAGGGATGCCATCTCTCTCCCACCCACAAAAGCAACACCAGGCCAGCATTTCCCAAACCTATTTGATCAAATGATACAGTAAATTAGCAATTATGCAAAAATGAGGGGATGAGAGGACTCCTTGCTAAAAATCAGTTCAAGAAATATTTAATTCAATAAAATGAATCAGCTCACGTTATGCAAGATTATCAGAGCCTTTAGCATGTCACTGTGCTTACGGTGTCCGAAGTGTTTCCCAAACACGTTTTACCATGAAGTCTTTTATTCTTAGATTATGCAAGAAATTGGGAAAAGCTTCCCTAGCATGATATTTTATTTCTTTAATCCCATGTGTTCAAGGTGTTACATTATCCCACAAAACAGAAAAGTCACATCCAGGTACAGAAAGAAGCAAACCTCTGTTAGGTGAAAGAGTTTATCTTCTGGATCTGTCACTTCCTCGCTGAGGGCCTCCCCTGCTTTTGTTCCTTTGAAACTATCCCCCACCGTCCTGGCCAGGTGGCTCAGTTGGTTGAAGCATCATCCCATACACCAAAATGTTGCCGGTTCAATCCCTGGTCAGGGCACATACCTAGGTTGCAGGTTTGATTCCTAGTTGGGGCACATGCAGTAGGCAACCAATCAATGTTTCTCTCTCTCTCTCTCTCTCTCTCTCTCTCTCTCTCTCTCTCTCTCTCTCTCTCTCTCCTTTCCTCTCTTTCTCTCTAAAAAATCAACAAGCATCCTTGAGTGAGGATTTTAAATAAATAAATAAATAAATAAATAAATAAATAAAACAAAACATATTCCCCATACACACACACCACCAGGAGCTTGCCATCTCTCTCAAACTCCATGGCCAGTAAAGGAAGTAGTCTATAACCTCGTGTTATGGGTTGAATTGTATCCCCCCCAAATTCATGTGTTGGAATTCTAACCCCCCAGTACCTCAGAATGTGACCTTATTTGGAGATAGGGATTTTGCAGAGGTGATTAAGTTCAAGTGAGGTCACTCAGGTGTGGCCCAATCCAACAAGACAGGTGTCCTTATAAAAAGGGGAAATTGGGACTCAGAGACCTGCATGGTAAAGACAACGTGGGGCATGAAGCCCTCCTGTGGGACACAAAGTCCAAACCCTGGTTAGGAAGTCCATCACCACCCC
This sequence comes from Desmodus rotundus, assembly GCF_022682495.2. NCBI lineage: Eukaryota > Metazoa > Chordata > Mammalia > Chiroptera > Phyllostomidae > Desmodus > Desmodus rotundus. Next base: position 106,582,007 of record NC_071394.1, on the reverse strand, counting down.
TCTCCCCATCCCCAACATTCTGTCCCCTCCCTATCTGCCAAACCCTTCACATCTCTCCCCTTTCCCCATAGGCCCTTGACACTCATACCCCTGGTAATTCTGCTCCTCCTGCCGGAAACTCCCCCCACTCCCAGCCCCCTAGTAAACCCCACACTCTCACCTGCCTAAGGAGCTCGTCCTACTTTAAGGCAGCTTAAAGGGCTCCTTCTCCATGAAACCTCCTGGAAAAATCAGGCATTTTCTCCTCCAATTTCCCACACTTCTCCGTCATCGGTTTGACTATAACTGTGATTATGGAGTGGGAATTACTTGTTTACATGTCTGTGTTGCTCATGGCTTTGTGTTCTTAAGGGTAGGGACCACGGCCTCTCACATCCACTCCACACGTAAAGGAGTCATGAACTTCGCAAGGGCCATTGGCTAGGGCTCTAACTGGGTCTCCAGCCCTCCCCACAGTTCCATCACTGACTCCTGGGGCTTCCCCTTTAAGACTGCCAATCAATTAACCATACGCAGCAAACATTTACTGAATGCTGCCTTTCAATACACAGATGGAGACACACAGACCTTTTCAGAAATTTCTCTCTGCAACACTTGGCGATTCCATCCCCCATTTCCACCCAGCAAATACTTTAAAACTCACAATCCAGGGGGCAGGTAGGGTGATAGCACTCTTTACATGTTCAGCAAAGCAATCAAGGGTAAAAAAAAACCAAAACAAAACCTAGATTAAAAACATTTATAAACTGAGTGATATTCTAAATACAGTTGATCCTCCTTATTCACAGCAGCTTTGTTGAATATCGGTGCCACAAACACCGAATCAGTGAATGCTGACCCACTGCTTCTAGGGGAAATAACAGGGTCAGATCCCTGCGAGCCTCCAATCACATTTTCATCACCTCATCGATACAGAACCTCCTTTGTGTGTGTTCCTGTTTAAAGGCACCTTGTCTAATAAGTATTGTCGATGACATTGACCTGACGGCCGACAGCTCTGTAGCTCGTGCCTGAACGATGCTTATCTGACACATGCATTTTCTTCAAGGTCCCTCACAGCCTTCTGCACTTAGGAACACTAGACAGCACTTCAACACCACTCTTCGGGGCCATTGTGAACAGTGGATCACCAACCAAATGCAAAAAACATGGTGCTAAATAAATTGTGAAGGGGGCAGTATGAGAGCTGAAACAAGAAGCAGGGCACCGCTTCGTTCAGCGGGAACGTGCGTGTTGGCAAGTCAAATCTTTCCACATCTGCCTGTGTCCACAGATGACTTCAAAAGCACCATGAGTACTGACTTGGTGTTACAAACAAATTGTAGCAAGTACGCATATTCATAAATGTAGCATCTGCCAATAGTGAGGTTTGACTGTATCTAACAAGTCGTAGGGCAGGAGCACCAACAAATCAGAAGAGATGTAAAGCACATGATTTAAGGTTCTGGGGGCCCCTGATGTGCCAGAAAAAAATACTTTGATTGTTGAGTGCTGGGTCATGGGCTGTCTAGGAAGAGCCCAAAGGACGAGCTGGGCAACCGGGGGTGGCATGGGGACAACAGGCACTTACCAACCCATTATGAAAGAACTGCAGTATCTTATTAACCAGATTGGCTCTACAGGTCCTTGCCAATGTTAAAGTAATACCAGGCTGAGAAATCCCAAATTTTTCCCATTACTCATTATTTTGTAAGTCTGTTTGACCAACTTATGTTGGAAATTCTTTTTTTAAGTAGATTTTATTGATTATGCTATCATAGTTGTCCCATTTTTTTCCTCCCCTTAATCCCCCTCTTCCTGCTCTCCCCCATCCTCCAGCATTCCCTGTCTTAGTTCATGTCCATAGGTCATACATATAAGTTCTTTGGCTTCTCTATTTCCTGTACTATTCTTAACCTTCCCCTGTCTATTTTGTTCCGGAGGTTCTGAAGCCTCTCTTCTTCTTCTTTTTTTTTTTTTTGAATTCTTGTTTCTTCATTCTGTTCCAGTTGGATATTTATTTCTTCCTTTTGTTCCAAATCATTGATTTGAGTCCCAGTTTCCTTCCCTTCACTGTTGGTTCACTGTATATTTTCCTTTATTTCACTTTGTACAGATTTTATTTCTTCCTTCATTTTGTGATTGAGCTCAATCAATTCTGTGAGCATCCTAATTGCCAGTGTTTTGAACTCTGCATCAGAGAGGTTCTCTGTCTCCTTGTTGCTTAGCTCTTTTTCTGGAGTTTTGATCTGTTCTTTCATTTGGGCCATATTTCTTTGTCTCGGTGTACCAGTCTGGTTGAGTGTTTCTTTAACTCCTTGGTTGTCAGAATTCCATACAGTTTACTATTCTGGCATTTCTGGTTATTGTTTTTAAATTGGTTTATAACCTCCTTTCGGTTGTGCAAGGAAGCAAAGCGTTTCTACCTATGCCTGCATCTTGGCCTTATGTTGGAAATTCTATTACCCTTGCTTCAGACAAAAAAACTTAATTGTATCTTAAGAATGGGGAAATCTGCTGACAATTTTAACAGCTGTCTGTTGGCTACTGGCGAACTAATTATGTCTCAAGTGCTACCACCCTCAGTCTCTGTGGTCAGAAGCTGAGCCCGCTCTGCAAGAAAACTTGGTGCTGTCCAAGATTTCAAAACATCAGTCCATAATGGTAACACACAAGTGCACAGGGAAGTGGAACCTGTCAGTGAGCTTCAGGGATATAATGACTGAGATGGGAGGAGTCAGAGTCTGGCCCTGGCTCAGTGCTCTGTAAGGGACAGTCTGTCTTGAGCTGGGCTTCACAAATGGAAGGTGCATACACATCACCAGGGAATCCTGGCAAAGTGCAAATACTGACTCAGCAGCTCTGGAATGGGGCCCAACACTTGCTAATAAGCTCCCAGGAGATGCAGATGCTGCTGGTCTGGGGACCACACTGTGAATATTGAGGGCCTAGACTGGAGCAGTGGTATCGACCACACCTGAGCATGCGTTAGACTCACACAGTCTGTTAAAGCATTGATAGCCACCCCTCCTCACCCCAGAGCTTCAGACTCAGTAGCCCTGCGTTAGGGCCTATGAATTTGCCTCTTTCACAAGTTCCCAAGTGACAAATGCTGCTAGTCCAAGGACCACACTTTGAGAACTACTGGTCTAGACTAAGCCAGCCAGACTCTTAGAACCTTGTTTCCTGCAACTTCTTTATAGACAAAATAATGCTAGCTTTTCATCATGCTGGCAAAGAATTTCAGACCCTCATAAAATCAGGCCGGTATACTCCACTGTTGAAGTTCGCAAGATTGGGGGCCGTATCTTATATTCATTTGATACAATATGAACATAATGAGGGCCAGTTAAGACCATCTGGATTTAGGGCAACTAAATAATGAATTTTATGATCTCATGGGAATCTCTAAGTGCATTCTGTCTCAACTGACAGAAAACTGATCACCAGCCACCAACTTTTCCTCTCAATGAATTTTTTACAAATTGCAAATGATGATTTTTACAATTTTTTTTATCCTTCTCTTTTTGTAAATGAAAAGCCCAAGAGAGAAATCAGCTGGAGGATAGGGGGGTGAGGCTCCTTCACTTTGTATCCCCTATGCCTAAAACAGAGCCTGTCAAAATGTAAATAATATTTGAGGAAGAAGGAAGGAAGGAAGAAACGAACGAACAGATGATACATCAACCCTGAGCTCAATGTGCAGTTTGCATGTCTTCAAAATGACTGAACTAGTTACCTTTCTAAAGGTAGAATTTTAAGTTTACTTATAGTTAGGTCTTCATTTTGGATAAAGTCCTTCTGGCAACAAAAATTCAAATTATTTCTTAATAATAATAGTAATTATTATAATAAATTATAAAAGCCTGTGTGTTATGCCCTGACTGGTGTGGCTCAGTAGATTGAGTGCCGGCCTGTGAACCAAAGGGTCACTGGTTCGATACCCAGGCAGGGGACATGCCTGGGTTTCAGGCCAGGTCCCCACTAGAGGGTCAGTGAGAAGCAACCACACATTGATGTTTCTCTCCCTCTCTTTCTCCCTCCCTTCCCTGCTCTCTATAAATAAATAAATACATATATAAATAAATGGGAAAAAAAGCCCGTGTGTTACATACAACACCATTAGCTGGCACAAAGCAGTTGGCAACTATTTCACTAGGGAGGTTACAACTATGGTTTACTCATCAAGGAAGGAGAACATTATCTTTCCTCTAACCAGGCTGATTGATCAGCAGATTGCTCTGTCTTGTACAACAGCTACCAATCAGATACAGTCATAGTCCATTTATTCAGCAAAAACAACTAAAGCCAGGTATTTGTTCACACAAAGTCAACTGCACCTTCTCTGAGATATTTCAAGAACTGGTGAGGCCCAACTGCCTCCCCTGGTGATGAGACCTGCCTTGGCAAACATTTGCCAGGTGCTTATTCTGTGCTGGCAATTTGTGAGAGTTGAGTGAGGTGGTGGGGGGGAGGTTAAAGGAGAGTGAGGAGTAATCTGTACCTACAGCAGTTTCCGGTTCCTCCGGAGAGAAGGTCAACGAGTGACTTTATGTTGTAACAGATGTGTGTACAATGTCTGTGGAACAGAGCGGGTACTGACAATACAACTTGTTGGGGGAGTCGAGAAGGACTTTGGTAAAAAGTGGCATTTACACTGGCTCTTAAAGGCTGTGTAGAAACGAGCTTAGAGCAAAAGGCAGCACAGTACATTCTAGAAAGAGAACAGTATGTGCACATGTATTGTGCAGGGCACCGTAAGAGAAAAGTAAACATTGTTCAAACCACGGGGGATGGGGAGAGTGTCCACCTGGTGTTCCAGCTCTGACCACATGTCACCTGGGTCACCCAGGCCACACAGCTATTTAGAACAATACCTGGAACAAACAATTAGTTAATGACTGAGCCCTAACTATGGAATGAGAACCGTGTATAGTTCACTACACAGCTCCAGTCTCATAAGCAGCAAATCAACCAAGAAAGGTCTGGGATTAGTTTCCAGTTTCTCATTACAAGGGAAATAGTAAAAGCCCTTAGCCACCGGGACTCTGTTACTTCAGACTGTCATTTCTTCTCTCGTTGTGCAGGATCTGCCGATCCACCCGCTTTGCTGATCCACTCACGCTGTCTCCACCCCCACGCATTTGGCACTGTTTCCTTGGATCAGAACCTGCACATTCATTGGCCGCCTCTGCATATATTTAAGACACATTCTCCTACCTTTTAGGGTTGTTCTGAGGATTAGATGAGATGTATATTATATATATATATATATATAAAGTGCCTAGAACATGAAAGTCATTTAATCAACACTTCTTTTAACTTTTAAAATCTGAAAAGCCTATAGTAAAAAAGAGGGAAAAAATTCTCCCTGTAATGTATCATTACTTATTGTGGGAAGTCAGTTTTACATAGCACATTTTTATCACCTCTAGGGTGTGGCTCACTCTTGGCAACTACTCTCCAAGTAGAGCGGAGATCCGTCATTATGCACCAACCACATAGCTCAGCTAACTTATTGGGCACGTTCTAATTCTGGGCTCCCAAGCTCTGCAGGGCCTGCCAGAGGGAGTGACAGCTACCCTTCACCGGGAGAGCTGACATCTAATTTTCACTGTCCTTCTAGGGTCCCTCAACCCAATCAGCTCATCAATAAGTATAACCCATGTAAAACAAGCCACCATGAGGCCCAGTCTAAAGTCGAGTTCAGCAGGAAACATAAAATGGAAGAATCAAATATTTTCCTGTCTTCTCCTGATCTTCTCCCCTTCACAACTCACAAGCCGTACTCTTCTCTCAGAAAGACTCACCTTTCACTCTGTTATCGTTCAGGCCTCTCTGTTCGAGCTGCACCTATTCAAAGAGACCTCCTGATATCTGCGTCCAATAACATCTGTTTCTTCCCCTTCATCTTGCTTAATTTTTTTATAGCACTTGTTACTATCAGAAGTTATATAAACTCTCAGAAGACAGGGGTTTGGTTTTGCTATGTTGTTATAATCATAATTCACTGCTATATCCCTAGCAGTTTAAAGTTGTCTGGGCACATAGCTCAATAAATATTTAACTGAATGTCAAAAAAAACAATTGTCTAAAATAATAATGCATATTATGTACAGGGTGTAGCAAAAATAGGTTTACAGTTGTGAATACTCAGTGTATTATGAATTTATTGTATTATTTTCCATACAAACAACAGGAAACCTACTTTTGCCCCACTCTATGTATTATTTATTGAGTCCCCCTCCCCCCACAAATTTTATGAGTTAAGCACTATTATTGTCCCCTTTTTATAGGTGAGAAAACTAAGGTTTCATGAGCTCAAGGAGTTTTCCTGGAGACACACAGGTTGCATGAAGTGAGATCAGGAGTCGAACTACTCCTGCACCCTTAACCTCTGCACCACACTGTGCTGGAAGAGTTGGAAAGTGGACGTGTGATTAGATTAATGGGCCGCTGAGATCTTCTCGGGAGGAGCAGTGTCAGTTTCACCTGGGAAATTCCTGGGTTGTAAACCAGCCCTTGCAGGTTTGTTGCGAGGATGGTGTAAAGCCCTTGTCACGGGGTCTAACAACAGAAAGCTTTCAGAATACCCTCAGTATTACCCTTATGTTACTGAACTCAACGGGTTCATAACGTGGAATGTTCTATTCAAGAACGAGATGTGGCTCTTGTTAGGTAGTTTTATTTAGAAGAGACACGGGGGATTCACATCCAAAGCTCTATCTCCCAGAACAGAGGCTCAGTCACTGCTTATATCCACTATTTGGTTATATCCACTATTAGGTTGATTTCTTCTTTGCACTTGGTTAAACTTACCTGGTTGGGTTCCAGTCAAGCTCATTTGGTTACAGCTGAGTCTGCAAAATACTGTGTTACATTTTAACATTTAGCAAGAATACCACTTACAAAGACAAAACAACAACAAAAGAATAACATTTAATAAGGAGCATCCTACCTATTTAGAAAGTGTTTTTATTGAATTGTGAGTGTATCCTCAGACAATTAATCTTGTTGGAGCTCTGGTAAGTAATTGACCATTTTCTGAGGTTAAAAAGGCTGAAAGAAAATGTATATAATAACTAAGTAAAAATTTAATACTTTAGCATGTCAAAAATTTCATCAAAACAAAATTTAAACAAATAACAAACTAGGAAAAGTGTTTGCAATACATACAATAAAGATTTAATGTTTAAAGAGGCCAACCAATCAATGTGAAAAATGCTTAAACCCTGTAAAAAAGGTGAACAATATTAACAAACAACTCACCGAAGAAGAAATTTAAATGGCTGAGAAACTGGAAATTTAATTTAACTTTTATACTTACAAATAACTGAAGGAATACCTACTGAAACAATAGAATGCTATTTTTGCTATATCAAATTAGAGAGAGAGAAAGAGAGTGGGAGAGAGAAAGAGAAGGAGGGAAGGAGAAAGGGAGGAAAAAAGGGACAGGAAGGGACAGGAAGAGATGGGAAGGGAAGGGAAGGGAAGGGATGAGAAGGGAAGGGAAGGGAATGGAAGGGAGAAAATAGTAAGATATGGAAATTATATGCTTTCAACTGGGATTTTATACATGGCCAGTGATGAAAAAAATTGAAAGAAGTTTCCTAAAAACAATTTGGTGCTATTATGAAAGCATTAAAAATTTATACTCTTGATTCTGTAGTGGCATTCCTAGAATCTATCTTAAGGAAATAATCCAAAATTGCATAAGTTTTATATATAACAACATTTATTTCAGTGTAATTCAAAATAGGAAAAAACAATACATAAATGTTAATTATTACACTATAAGAAATGCAGTTGTTAACATAATTTTAAAATATGTATATAATATCCTAGGAAAATGCTTAAGCTAATGCCCAGGGAAAAAAGTGAGGCTACAAAAAAATTGTATGTTTTTTGGACTTTGGGAAATTTTCATAGAATTTTGTGCTTCTGATTATGTATATATGTATGTGCATGTATGTACTATATTTCATTGATTCTAAGACCTCCATTTTGAAATTAGGATCCACCTAAACTCAATGATGCCTTAGATTAAGTGAAATATTATTAATTTATGATACTCTTATCATATTATTATTTTCTTTGTAGTTTATCATTTTCGTAAGTCCATAATGAATATATTTTACTCTTTCAATTACATTTAGAAAGTAAATAAAAGTAAACAATTGACTGCCGGATTGACCACCCTTTGGAAGAAGTGCTAACACAAACATAAAGAACCAAAATCAAGTCGTCAAAGGAAGGCTAATAAAGCAGCGTTAGTAGTCACAGCAGCTGGAAGCCATAGTCATGCTACCCGGAGGAAGAGGAGGATTGTGGGTGGAATCGCGCCTCCCCAGAAGATGCTAGAGTCCTAACCCCCAGTACCTGTGTATGTGACCTTGTTTGGAAATAGGGACTTTGCAGAAGTTAAAATGAGGTCATTAGTGTGGACCCGAACAAACACGACTTCAAAAAAGGGGAAACTTAGACATAGAGACAGACGCACACACACAGGGAGAAGGCCATGCGAAGGGGAAGGCAGAGAGCAGGCTGATGCATCTGCAAGCCAAGGAACAGCACAGACCACCAGAAGCCAGGTGAGAGGCATGGAACAATTCCTCCGTCAGCCCCACAGGTGACCAACCTTCGGTAGGTAGCTTTAACCTTGGATTTCTAGCCTCCAGAACTGTGAGACAAGAAATTTCTGTGGTTTAAGCTGCGCAGTTTGTGGCACTTCGTTATAGCAGCCCTAGGACAATACAAGGGACGGGACCAGAAGAGAAAGACAGGGAGAGGAAAAGACAGCAACTCTTGTCAGCTTAGTAAACTGAGAGGATCTCTGGAAGGAAAATAAAAAATATCCACATGTTAATTAGTTATGTTAAAAATTCAATATAACACCAAGTCTCCTAAAAATAGGTAATACATATTACCCGTGTAAGAGTTTCATTCCTGAGGAAATATTCACCAGGGTAGACCAGCTGGAAGGCACTGTGTCTCCTTCTCTTCATTAGAGGTAGACTTCAATGGCAAGAGGCAGGGAAAGTAAGTGTTCTGTCAGAGACAGAACTGAGAAAAGAAAGGATGCCAAACATGTGCAGAGGGCAAGGAAGGATCTGGAATCAAAGCATGAGTAGTGGCCCTGGATGGGTCCTCAGCTGGTTAGAGCATCACGCAGATACACTAGGGTTGTGGGTTCGACCCCCAGTCAGGGCACAAACAAGAGTCAACCAATGAGTGCATAAACAAGTGGAACAACAAAATTGATGTCTCTTCGATGTCTCTCTCTCTCTCATTCTCTCTCTCAATTTTTAAAATTTTTAAATTATATTTTATTGATTATGCTATTACATTTTCCTAATTTTTCCCCCTTGATGCCCCTCCACACAGCACCCCCCACTCCCTCAGGCAATCCCCATACCACTGTTCATGTCCATGGGTCATTTGTGTAAGTTCTTTGGATACTCCATTTCCTATACTGTACTTTACACCCCATGGTTATTCTGTAACTACCTATTTGAATTTCTTAATCCCCTCACCTCTTCACCCGCTCCCCCACACACTCCTACCATCTGGCAACCATCAAAACACTCTTTGCATCCATGATTCTCAATCTGCTCCTATCTGTTTAGTTTCTTTCTTTAGATTCAATTGTTGATAGATTTGTATTTTTTGCCATTTTATTGTTCACAGTTCTGATCTTCTTCTTTTCTTAAATAAGCCCCTTTAACATTTCATGTAATAATGGTTTGGTATTGATGAACTCTGCATCTGATAGATTGCTCATCTCCATTTCAATTAGCTCATTTCTGGGAGTTTTGATCTGTTCTTTCACTTGGGCCATGTGTCTTTGTCTCCTCATTTTGGCAGCCTCCCTGTGTTTGTTTCTATGTATTAGGTAGAGCTGCTTTGACTCCCTGTCTTGGTGGTGTGGCCTAATGAAGTAGGTGTCCTATAAGGTCCAGTGGCACAGCCTCCCTACCACCCAAGCTGGATAATCCACGTGCACCTTTTGTGTGGGCTGAGTACACCCTCCTTTTGTAGTTGAGCTTTGGTTGCTGTTGACAGATCAATCTGAGGGATTTACCCAGGCCAGTCAGCAGCAAGGACTGGCTGTGACCACTGACCACCACCATCTGCCCTCTGTGGAGGATCAGCTGTGCAGGGGCAGGGTGGTGGTGTTCCAACGTGGTCTATAGCTGTCCACTGGGTATGCTGGCCCTGGGGTTTCCAGGGAGGTATAGGCCAAGGTCAGCTCCCACCTGTGATTTTCCCGGGGCACCCTGCCTCAAGCGGTCTGAGATGACTGCTACGTGTACTGGGCTTGGAGATTCCCATGCGAATCCAAACTGTGAAACTAGGCTGGGGTGCTGCTAGTGCCAGGCCTGGGGCTTACTGGGGCCAGCTGTTGCTTGTTTGATAAGATCTAGGAAGTTGTGAAACCTGAACCAAGACCAGACATTCTATGAAAAAGCAGCCCAGGTAGGCCCATAAGCTGGGTGGGGTGGAGCCTCTGGGGATCTCTAAGGCAGGTCAAATAGTGTTAGCCAGGCTGATGGAGTCTCAGGTATGGCACTGGCTTGCTGGCTCTGTGGGGGGAGAGTTTAGAAAAGGAGCAATGGCCTCTGCTCCCCTTGATGCCAGATACTTCAGTTTCTTCCCTGTATGCCACTGGTGCCTTTCAAGCTGCTACCCCAGTACTGGAGCTCAGAGGGATTGAGTCTGAGTAGGTGAATCCATGTGTGAGTTCTTTAAGAGGAACTTCTTGGGGCTCCACAAGTTTCTTCCACTGCCTCAATCCCTGCTGCTTTTGCAGCCAGAAGTTGTGGAGACTTATTTTCCTGGCACTGGAACCCTGGGCTGGGGCCCTGATATGGGGCTGGAATTCCTCACTCCCAAGATATCCCTCCTGAATTTTTATCTACTACACATTGGCGATGGACCAGCCCGTTCCTTGTCTGTGCCACTCCTACCTGTCTGGATGGATGTGATTTCTTTAATTCTGTAGTTGTCAGACTTCCATTCAACTCAATTTCTGACAGTTTTGAGTAATGGTTGTACCATATTTCAGTTGTGATTTTGATGTGGTTGTGCGAAGAGGCGAGCCGTGTCTGCCTACACTACCATCTTGACCAGAAGTCCTTAAAAAAAATTTTATAAGCCCGAGTAACAACAGCATCATTCTCTTAGTAGCCCCATGGGGACATGTCCTGTGAGGCCATGTAAGCCATTGGAAAATGATTTTGAATTAATTGCTCATGCTCCCTTGGGAAGCCAACTGTTCACCATGGGCAAATGGCCTAAGGCAGATGATTTTTACCCTTCTCCAAGATTTCTGTGTTTATTTTCTACCCAGAGTCCTTCCCTCAGTCAGTGTTTTTTAAAGGGAGGTGCATGGACCATGTTCAGTAACATCGCTTGGAGTGCTTGTGTGAAATTCCCATTTCGGCCCACACACAACCCTCCACGTCAGGATCTGCTTCCCAAGTGATTCTTTTAGAACAACTCTAGCATCTACCTACCTTCTGCTCCCTAGCTCTCTCTGTTGTCCAAGTTACGAGTTTGTGTGTTTGACTGGTAGTTAGTTTTACAGGGAATAAATTCTCTACAACCCACATTTCCTTTGGATGCTAAGAAAGGACCTACAGACATTCGGAACCCTAACAATGTAATTGAAGCTATGGATCAAGATGTAGAGGTTATGAATTCATCTGGCTGTTTATTATGGGATGTGGGTGGCTTTGATGATGGACAGGCTCAAAATGGGGGGAAGTTTAGAATATACGTTGTAATGTAAACAAGGCTTAGCCACATAACAACTGGGGAAAATATGCCACTTTGATGGCAGAGAAAAATATATGTAAATGGTCACTATATCAAAATAATGGTACAGTTCACAAGGAAGCTCCAGTTATCATAAATTTTATACAGCAAAAATCATAGCATATAAACCCACAAGACAACTTCAAAAAATGCAATCAGTAGTGGGCAGAAATACAATTACAGTAAGAAACTTTAGCTTTAAGCTTTTTTATCATTGACCAAGAATGAGTTACACTTTGAAATCAAGACATATTAGAAGAAAGCAAAAGTAAACCAAATGATACAACATGAAAGAAAAAAAGACTAAAGCAGAAAACAATGAATTAAGAGACAGAACTAAAAATACTGGGATTTGAATCTTGGACCAACAACGAATTGATGGGTCATTAGCTAATACAATGTTTAAACAAATTTACATGTGAGAAAAAAATCTATACATATACACAAATACAAAGGGAATTTTACAATATTATAAGAAATCTGGATGAAATGGATTATTTTAATATAAATTTTCAAACCCATATTAAATATAAATTGTATATTAGTATAAATGACCAAAACAGACAGCAAAAGAGATGAAAAAACAAAGGAGACCACATACCACCAGGAGAGAAAATTATTATAAACAGCTCTCCTTTAAAAACCCCCAAACCCTGACAGTTTCACAGGGGACATCAATCAACTTCTTTCCGACTTCCGAGGAGCAGGACTTCCCATGATAGCAAAATAGTTCCAAAGCGTGAGAAGGAGTTTGTTCAAACAGTATTTCTAAAGCCAGAGCAACACTGACACCCAAACCTGAAAACGATAACACAGAGAACTACAGATCAGTATTTTACGAATACTATTTAAAAATCCAAAATGAAATGATAGAAACGAAACACAGTTGTGCATGAAAAGAAAACTGCAAAATTATCCAAAGCAATTGACCGCAGAAATTTAAAGTTACACATATGATAAGATCAAAGAAGCAAAAATATATTTTTCATACATGTTAAAAAGAAATCTGTAGAAAATCCAATACCTATTCGATATACTTTTCTTAATTTTTATAGACTCTTAATAAGGCAGGATTTTTAAGTCTATGCATGAGGTTGGTAAAGAATGTGTGTTTGTATAGATATGTGTGTGTGTCAAATAAAACACTCAGCTTCCTGCTTAACAGTGAAACATTAGAAGTAGTTCCTTTAAAGTCAGAAGCGTGCTGAACGTGTCCCCAAGTCACATGGAGACACTTTTTAAAACTGTGATTTAAAACTGTGTTTTAAGTACTAACAGTTACAATTAGAAAAGAGAAATAAGAGACCAAAAAAACTGGAAAGGTACATCTAACAAACTTGTGCTAGATAAAAGATAAATGAGTAAAACAATATAAGTGAAGGAATGTTGAAATAATTACAGCCAAGACTTCAAGTGGGCCCTCGACTCTGCCTGGTAATCACACTGCACATCCATGGGGTGCTCCTCTGTCCACCTTCCTCGACTTGTATTTCCCAATCCCTTGCCCCTGAAACCTTTAAATCATTCCCCACCCGCCTTGCGTCCATCTCCCCACATGATGTGGCAGCTTACGTTATACTGAGAATATAAAAGCGCTCAGAATAGAACTTGATCTCACTCCTATTGAAATGCGTGAATGGCGCATTTCCTCTCCCTCCAACGGGGCCACTGTGTTCTGCAAGGCATTCCCTCTCCCTATTCAAGGGCGTTTCCCTGTTTTCTTCACGGCATCACCAGGCAAACTCAGTACTTAAACACACACAAACACAGAGCGGGGAAAGCCCACATCCTCTTCCTCAGCGTCTCTATCTACCTCCTTATTTTCAGCTCCTTTTCATACAAAATTGTCCCAAAGAGGCATTGGTGGTCACTGCTTCTCTGTTCTCACTTCTCATTCCCTTCTCCATCAGCCCCATCCTAACTCCATCACCCTCTCTCCCCCCGCATGCCCCCATCAGAGTCAGCACAACCTCACCTTGCCCAGTCCAGTGGCCACTGCTTCTCTCGCCTCCTTTCTTGTTGCAAACGATCCAGGCTTTCCAAACAGCTGTCCTCCGGGAATGACTCTCTTCGCCCAGCTTCTGCGACACTGCACTCCTCTGGCCCCTCCCCAGTCCTCGTGACACCTTTCCAGGCCCCTCCTGTTTGCCACAGTGGTCTGTTCTTGGGCCTTTCCTTTCTACTTTTTAAAGAACAACATTATGGAGGTATAATTTATATATCACAAAATTCATTTTAAGTGTAATGGTTTTCAGTAAATATACCGAGTTGCACAACCCTCACCACAATCTGGTTTTAGAACATTTCTCCTGCCCCAGTGAGATCCCCTTTGCTCATCTAGAGCTAATTCTGGTCTCCACACCCAGCTTAGGCAACTACTGGTCCACTTTCTCTGTGTGTGGAGTGGCTTTTCCTTTCCTCTTTTGGCATGCTCTCTAAAGGTGATTTCATATAAGCCTGTGGCTTTGTAGACTATCTCTATGTCCAGGATAACCACACTATCTCAGTAGTCCCAGTCTCTCTTCCAAACTCCATACTCACATGTCCAATAGTCATTCAACATCTGCACTTAGATTTGTAATAGGCGTTTCAAACACTTGAATGTTGCTTATTTACTCCCCCCATGGTGTAGTGGCTAAGAGCATAGTCTGCAGCCAGACACCCAGGATTTGAATCTTGGTGTGCAACTTATTAGCTGTGTGACCTTAGGCAAGTAACTTAGTCTTTCTGTGCTTTAATTTCCTCATCCATAAAACAAAGTTTAATAACAGTACCTATCGCATAGCAATATAGCTATTTTGTAGGTATAGCAGAATTATTCTATACCTAAGTAGTGACAGCCATTCTGAGACCACGAATAGAAATAAGCTGAAAGAAATAAGATAGGATCTTGGTGATATCCTTGAGCCCCTAAATTAACCAATCCAGGAACATTCTACCTCTGTACTACTCATTGTATGAAAACTGAGATGGTTCTTCAGCAAGTCAGGGCCCAAAGCCTCCTGATACGTAACCTCAGCAACAGCTCAGCCATTCATCCAGCTCTCAGGCCCAGGGCTGGGAGTGCTGCTCGACTGCCCGGCCCTCACATCTCATATCCAACACTGGTCCTTCCAAATATGCATTTTTCCATCCACTGCTTTTTACACCTGCTCTAGGTCCACCCTGATCCAAGCTCTGTGTGCCAATGTCAGAGCCCCCGGCTGTTCTCTTGTGCTCCATCTTTCGCTCCTCTGTAGCAACTTCTTCACAAGTATCCGTACTGATTTTTAACACGTTTCACTTCCTTGATTAAAATTCCTCATTTGTCTTCCCACTGCATTTAGAATAAATCCAGGCTTCTCGCCACAACGAACAAGACCCTGTGTGATTTCACACCTTCTCACCTCTCTGACCTCATCTCCTCCCACTGTCCCCCATGTTCACATCTCCAGACACACCAGCCTTCTTTCCTTTCCTCCAAGACAACAGCCTCACTCCAGTCACGGGGTCTTTTCACTCTGCTCTGTCTGCTCGGCTCCAGAGGCTCTCAGAGCTCACATCTTCATTCAGGCCTCGGCTCAAAAGTCACCTCAGAGAAGCCCCGGCCCACCCATCGGAAGCAGCCCCATCCCAGAGCTGCTTGCGGTCCTATCACTCCCTATTACACCATTTTGTTACACTCACAGTAATTATCACTATGTGAAACAATCCGTTCGTTTATTCTTTTACTTGTTTATCTGCCTCTCCCTGCCAAAATAAAAGTTTCAGAAGACACTAGTCTGCTTGGTCTACTCCAGCATTCTAAGAACCTAGAACAGCCCCATACACAGAGATTCTCAATAAATAACTGTCTGAATCATTGTGAGGTGACGGGCATACAACCCAAACCAGACCAACTGGACTCGTCCCCAGGGTTTTTGAACTGGCGTTGGAGAAGAGCGCTTTCTTCTTGGATGAAGTTAGGAGCAGCCTTGGTTCTAGTCTCAGGTGGGAGGGTGTATGATTTGAGGAATTAAAGCCACTACAGGGAGAGAAGGAAAAAAGAATGAATTACATGAACCCCAGTGGCGTATTTGTTCCGAGTCCCCCTTGATCTTAACCTTTCCTTTGTTCAGTTACTTGAGACAAAAAATTCTCTTCCTTGCCTACAATGAACTAAAGTAGATTTCTGTCACTTGCCACCAAAAGATTCCTCAGTACTGAAGAAGGTGACAGGCTTCAAAAAAGTTACCTAGTGCCCTCTCAAAGGAAGTTCCAAGTCAGGCATTCAGAGGGGGGGACCCCAGTCGGGAGCCAGGTACCTGGACGGAGGCCCCGCTGTTCCTCCCAGTAACTCCAAGCCAGGGAGAGCTGCCCTTCACTGGCTGGAAAAGTGGCAGCTGTAAATTTTCTGAGCACACATGGAGGTGTGATACCCAGATCTGCCTTCAAGAACAAACTTGCCAGGAGGCTCCAAGGAGTGAGGTTAGCTAACAGCCTTTGGCATCCACTGGAGCGTTTGAGGGGAGGCCACCTTCCACTCAGGAGGCTCCCAGGCCGTGACTGTGCATGGCGAGCTACTGAATCTCTGCCCAGTTTTGGATTCCCCTATTGCACTTGGGAGCCTAAGCCTTACCCAGGGTTGCACACCATTTGAGACTCTTTCTACCCATTCTTCCTTCCGTCCACCTGTCTTTTTCCAGGTGTTTGACCCACATCACCATCTGGAGGCTCTCCCTGCCCACCCCTTCTCCTTTCTCCCTTAACCGACACTAAGAACTTGTGCTTCTGACCCTGTCTTGGCACCTACTGCCTAACCGGACTTGGACCACAAACATCTTTATCTTTTCTACAACGATATGATACCCCAAATTATGTCATGTTACAAACGTGTTTGAGTTTTTCCCGTGCTAGGAATAATACTTCAGTGATCCACATTTCTAGTGAGCAACAACAGGTAAACAGTGTGGCCTTCAGGTTCCCCGATGTCCACGATTGTTGTCCGACTCTCATAAAGCTGTTGAGAAGTGACGAAGGATATAAGGGGGTAAAATGGATATATTTAGGGCATTTTAGGAAACGTACTTTCAACCTCACTATGATTTAACAGAAAACACCCTATGCCCGCCACAAAACTTTCCCCATTAAACATCACAAAGTGTCCCGTGTTTTCTCACACTAGTGCCCCTTTGAGAATAATTGAGGCCACACCTCCAGGAAAGGGTGTATTTATCCTGAGGCAGGCATTCATCTGTGTGTGTGTAACATCGTCATGAAATGTGTGTCCCATGATAAGTAATTTAAAATATTGTGCTTATTAAAGCAAACACAGATGTTATCACATAAAATGAAGTTACATTCATTGTTCAAGTCAAATAGTGGATTGAAAAAGTGTATCCTTCATCTGACTGATTCCCCGCAAACACATCGCCATTGGCAGAAATTAGCAGGGAGGCTAAGGTCAGCAGCCCAATAATGGAGAAGCAGACTCGGGAAATCTCAAAGCTTTGAAAGTCTCTCAATCGACTGATAAAGATTAACGTGATATTATTGACTCAAAGCAAACCATCTAAGCTGTAACAGTGCCCATTCTTCTGGTAATGGGATGAACAGAAAACCAGTTTAGAGATATTATAAGAAAGTCTCAAAATGTGTTGGAAGGTTTTTTAGATAAAGGAGTTGATTAGTAAGGATTTATTCACTCATTCAACGAATATTTATTGAGGCCCTATTATGTGGCAGGCTTTGTTCTATCCAATGAGGTCAGAGCTACAAACTCGTCTGCTCTCATGGAGTTTACACTCTAATGGAGGAGACAGACAAGAAACAAACAAACAAATATACAACATAATGTCAGATGTGAAAAGTGCTCTAATGGAAGTAACACAGGGGGTGTGACTGCTAGGAAACTGCTAGCTTAACTGGGTGGTCAAGGAAGACCTAAAGAAATGGAGCGAAAGAACCAACCCATCTGAAGGAACAGTGTACCGGAGAGGGAGCCGTGAAATGCACCAGGCATGAAGTGGAAGCGTGTGTGGTTGAAGAAACAGTGAAGTCAGTGTGGCTAGAATGGAGTGAGCAAGGGAAGAGTAGCAACAGATGAGCTGAAGATGTGGCAGGGGCCAGATCAAATGGGCCACGGAGCAGTAGGCCAAGTAGGTCAAGTAGGCCATGGAAGGGTTTTGGATTTTAAGTATGATGGGAACCCAGTGGAAGATTTCTAATAGGCCATTGACATAATTTGATTCAGAAAATCCTCAAGGACAAACTGAAGACTTCATAAATGGACATTGTGTTACTCTTGGATTTTCATGGTACTGTAAGAAATTGTGGAATCTCTTTAGGACAAGATATATCAAAGGGGAAGGAGGTGGACGGGGGCAGAAATTGGGGCAGGAGAAAGAATATTTTCTCTTTGACAGCTTAGGAATTGGCCATGTAATAGAAATAGGCCGGTGAACTATGCTCTAAACTAAATTACCTTTCGGGCCCACCTTCTACAACTGTGAGGATGGATACCCAAGAATCAAGTGAGAAATAACATGTAGTTAATGTTAGGCATTTTAAAATTTCTTTTCTGATTTTAATAAAAATTAAGGAATTTCCGATTTTAAATAAAAATTTCTTTTCTGACTTTCTGTTCACTGCAAGGAATGTGGAAAGTGGAGAAAAGCAGAAAGAAGAAAATGAAACCACTTATAATCACATCACCCACAAATAACACCATCAAAAATGTTGTGCATGTCTGCCAGTCTTTTCTTGAATACACCTTTAACAAAATGAGATAGGATAACATTGTTGTAAGTTGTGAGTTCTGTCCTTAACCTTGGAAATACAATAGACTCGGTGTGGTGCTCCTTCTGCAAGGCTACAGGAAAGGTGAAAGTGATAAGACAGTATTTCCCAGTTATTCCACCAATCAGAACCTTGGAATGACATGGAAAGTGGACTGTAACAAACACGCGTGCCCCCTCTTTCCTGCCAGCACCTGAACAATGGCAATTCAGTCCTGGGTGACAGTGTCAGAAAGAGGACCCTATCCTGTCCTCCAGAGCTAGGGGTCACCGTCATCTCTGTTCTTGCAGGTGTTAGATCTGAATGTGAGAAAGCATCCTTATTGCAGGGGAAGGTTGATGAGGGAGGCCAGCCCTGTGCAGGTAATTACAGTCCAAGGAGCAGCTGGGGGTCAGCTTTGTTCAGGCTAACAGACAAAATACTGGGCTCCTTTCAGCTCTCCATGCCTCAGTATAGTGGCCTCATCTCACCCCAAGCATTCATTTCCTTGTGGACAGAACAAAGTTAGATAATTCAATCTCAAAAGAAAAAAAAAATTGTTCTTTCCCATCTTCCAAGTCTTCGAGTCATGTCTGGGAACTAGGGTGGAGAGAGTGAGGCACTCACCCTGGGCACATCATTTAAAAGGGTGCCAAAAAACCTTAGTCAAGATAAATAATATTTTACATGATATATAAAAAATAAAAATTAATGTAAACAATCTATCATTTTTTAAATATCAACATTTTCAATGAAGGCAGGATCAGTATTCCTGATTTTTCCTTTTATTCCATGCTCACCTGAGACTGAGCAGGGCACTGCTACTGATCGTAGCTGAACCTCCCGCAGTAGGACCTCCCGACGTGAGGCCCAGGAGTCTGTATTGTATTAAGCTCTCCAGGTGATTCTTACATGTGTTATAGTGAGAGAGGAACAGGAAAGGTGACCTCGGTTACAGCCTTCTTTGATAATATTCCAATATGCACACAGTTACTGGTGCAATAGGGGGATGTTTGCCTAAGTATTAAATGTCGTTTGATGCCAAGGGCAAGTGGACGTACACACACAACACACACACGAAATGACTGGCTGAGGGGAGAACGTTCACTCTAAACACATCTTAGATTTGCCTCAAAGCAGATCATGGTAACAAGGTTCTAATGCAATGATTTGTCTTTACATTAACTAATCAAACAATATTAATTTTTAACTTATTGTTTTTTAGAGAGAAGGGAAGGAAGAGAAAAAGAGAGGGAAAGAAACATGGATGCGTGAAATTGGCTGCTTCCTGCACACCCCGAACCACGGACTGGCCTGCAGCCCAGGCATGTCCCCTGTCCCGGAATCAAACCAGCGACCCTTTGGTTTGCAGTACAACGCCCAACCTACTGAGCCAAACCAGTCAGAGCTCAGTCAGTATCATTGAGTGTCCAAAGTCCATATGGCACTGAAAACCAAATAATACAATTATAAAGATGTGGCAAGTCAGAGAGTTTAAATACAGGCTTTCTACCTGGTGAACAACCAATATACCTATGAGTGGATTTCAATTCCAACCCAGACTCTTGCTACCAGAAGCACACTTAGTACTTTTATAGCCATAGAGCTGCCAAATGAATTTTTTCCTTATACGTATTTGTTCATTGCCCTGATTCTGTGTTACACCACTCAGGCCTCCCTCCCAGAGCTGAAGGATTAATTCCCTCCAGCTCTTGGGAATTTGTCACCTGCTATCACTCAGCTGTCAAGTCCTTTGAGAATCGCCATGATAGAAGAGACCCACCTTACCCATGGTCAAATTCCCTCCCAGGAGCAGCCTGCATCCAATAACTGGCTAATGCAGGGGTAAAAGGCTTTGTCCCTTCACCCCAACTCACAACCCAAAAGGGTGTCCCAACTGGAGAACTCCTAGGAGGGTCAGCTGAAGCCTTGTCCTTCTTATCAGCCCTGCTTACTTATCTTCCTCCTACTGTTGCTGATCCTGAGAACACTCCCTGACAAATTTCCTAAATGCAAATCTCCATCCGGGAATTTGCTTTCTGATGAACACAACCTACTTCACTTATGGAACTCCCCAACACCATACTAATTACAGGTTGAACACTTGACTTATGATGAAAGATATATCACAAGGTAGCAAAGGTGATTCAGCCAGTAAGTTCTGCTAATCATTGACAATAAAATGATTGCCAGTCTTCATTGGAATGTCTATAAGGACATCTAAATATTTTTTCAAGTGCCACCATACCCATATATTTATTCCAGAGGAGTTTTTCTTTAAGTCTTTACAAAGGCCTTGTGAGTTTAAGATCCAAGAGACCGAAGAAGATTCTAAAACAGGTTGTATCTGAGTTGAAGGTCTTCAAACCCTACTTCATTGTGGGCAGACCTACACTTATGAACTTCTCCCCCCCGTATAATCTGACGATCGAAGTAGGAGTTTGGATAGTAACTGAGAAGCATAAAGCGCCCACTTATTCCAATTTGAACTATGTTTGAATTGAGATGTATACAATTCAAGCAGTTTTTTTTTCCGAATCTCTATAAAAAATTATTGCCATGGTCATTGCTGTTCTTACTGGAAGTGCTAAAAGGAGCCCAGAGGAGGTGACACAGAGAAAGTGGGGTCTGGGTCAGAAGTAGGGCTTACCCAACATAGCACACCACATGGCACAGGTAGGTTAGAGAATCAGAGTATCAGGAAGCACTACAGCTGTAGTCAGAATAGCATCAGACATCAATTCAAGGGTGAGACAAGGAAGAAAATCAGAGAACAAGGAGCCAGGTTGGTCCTTGAGAATATAAGACATTGAACAGAATCGGGTATCTGGCACAACTTAAGGCACGTGATTCAGAACCAAGCCTGGGAGTGGTAAACAGGTGCTGGAGCTTCCTCTCTCAGGTAGCTTGGCACACATAGCAGGGATCAGTGTGGCAACTTCATCTCTGCCAGGGACAGTCCCTTTTCCCTGCACCCATCTCTTCAAAATCTCACCCACTAAAAGGCAACAGTGGAGACTGACAGGTGGAGACTGTGATGGCAAAGAGAGGCTCACAAGTCCCCTTCAAGGTGTAACCCTAACCACACATGTGTTCGTGCTTCACATACAGTTTCCCCTACAGGAAGAAGCCACAGCTCTCCCACACGCCACATTCTAGGGACCCTGTGATCACATAAGAGCCCCTCCTGTCAGAGGTGGCTGCAGTGTACCAGAAGACAAGTAGTGGGGAAAAGCATCGTTCTCCTTCTGCTGACGGGGTGGCAGCATCAGGACGAGAGCTCTCTGCACGAAAATCCTCCGTCAGCCTGTGACTGGGGCTGACAGGATGAGGAAAATGGAAAGCTAAAAGTCCTTGGTCCAGGTTAGCCTCTATCGTATGGTCCCTGAGGAGATCACAGCTGGAGAGGCAAGAGCGTGACTCACCCGGAACATAAGGGTTGTGGCCACAGTTGGTGAGTTTGGTGTTGTTTCTCAACTGTGTCAGATTAGGAAAGGTATTTTTAACTCGAATTTTGAGATAGCACAGATGAGCCTTAAATATCGTATCATGTGACTAAAAATTTTCAAGATAAAATTGCCCTTACTTTTCTTCCATTTGAAAATAGCTCTATAGGCTGCACAGGAGTTTTAGAAAAAGGAGTCAGGTTTAGCCTGGGTAATAGACACCAAACATGCCAGTCCCTGCAGTTTCTCCCATAATTCACACCTTGTCATTCTGGATTTTCCCAAAAGAGTGATCATGACCGGCCTAAGGTGTCCAAAGTCGGGGTAAATCCCCTTCCTGAGTGACAGCTACTAAGCAAATGCTGTATCACACCCCATCTAAAGTAAAGCTAAAATTAAACTCAAAAAGAAATGTCTGCTAAAATGCTCTGCGACCTTAAGCAACAGCTTTCCCCTCTCTGGGTCTCAGTGTGCTAATTTACTGGTCAGTCCAGAAGCCTGTGATCTCTACCGCCCAGCCCCAAAATTATCGGATTGTACCAAACCCCGCCCCAAGCTACCTGGAGAGTTTACAGTTCGGGAGCCTGGCTCCTCCCAGCTCTTCCTTCTCTTTTAATCCTTGATTAAATAGCTTCCCCTCTAATGGCTTTTGCAGGGGAAGCTGCACCTTCTACATCCTGCTAGAAACAGCTCCCCAGCATGAGAGCCGCCCCGCTGCTGGTGGCCAGGGCGGCAAGCCTTCCCCTTTGCCTCCTGCTTCTGCTCTCCTTCTGGCCGGACCCAGGGGTGGTCGCCAAGGAGCTCAAGTTTGTGACACTGGTGAGTGGAATTCTCTCACTGCTTTTTCTCTTCAAACTGTGACCACCAGGGTCCGAAAACCAAGTGCCTGGTTTCATTTTACCCTTGCGCTGTCTTGGGAAGACCAAACTCAGAGAGGGAGTAATCAAGTTCCACCAGTTCCTCGTAGCGAAGCTTTAACGTGTCCTGACACGAAGGTGTTTGGTTTGGTTAATTTTGCCTTTGCCAATGTTGTTTCTTTATCCCCTTTCTTTACAACTGCCTGGAATGCAGATTCCTTCTGGCGGCCACTCGGTCCAGGAGAAGGAAGCCTCAGCGTGTAGTAGTACCAGGAGCTAAACTAGCTTTGTGCAGTTTAAGGATGATTAATTTGCCAACCAAAAAGCAGTCATTTCGGAATTATGTAGCCCTTTCTGTTTGTTTATCAGGAAATTGAAAAGTATATTTGTAAACAGTGCTTGAAGCGTAAAAATGAAACTAAACTCAAGAGTTCTAAGATGACTTCCTGATACATAGATTTGGTTGACCATTGAAAATCATGTTTTTCTCACCCACACGTGTGACCGGTGGAGGGCTGCCTAATGCATGACGTCAGGGGAAGAACTTATACTGTTGGCATTGTTTTAAAAATAGAGAGTTTGCAAAGTAAAGGGGATTTACAGCTTTACATATCTCTTGGTTTCTGTTTGTGTCTTTGATTTTCTCTGTATCTCTATTTCTCTTTAATCTGTTTCACTTACTGTCTCTCTGCCTCTGACCCTTTTCTCGTCTTTCACAGGCTCTCTCGCTCTCTTTCTCTGCCTCCCATTTTTTATTTGATCGTGAAAGTATGCCAATAAGTAAGTAGATTTTCTTTCTATAAGAGTACTCGTAATTTCTTTTTATAATTATTCCATGTGTAGAATTTACTTAAGAATTAAACATGAAGTTCCTATTTTGTCAGCTTAGTGTAGTCAGAACTTCTTTTCCTTCCACAAAAAAGTTTCATAACCATGTGCTTATGCAAATCATGATTCTTAGCCCAGTAAATCTTTACTAGGTCAGGACAACAGTGAGAGAGAGAACCAGAGAAACGTATCCTCAATTTATTTACAAGTGATTCACAAGCTGTCAGGCTTCTGTGCTGAAAAAGCTGGATAATGTTGTGTACCCCATGGGAAGTTAGACTCCCAGTTAAACAGGGAAATCCAGGCAAGTTAGACTTTTCATTTCTTGGCAAGTTAGACATGGGCTCCTGGCCAACATAGGCATTAAGCAAGCGCTGGGACTCCACAGAAATGCCCCTGCCCACACTGCAAACCTGAGATGAGCTGGCTGAGTAGGAATCCTCCTCGAGCTATTACAGTAAACTCTCAGTTAATTGCATGCATTGGAGTCTCTCCCCCACGTTTTACTCCAGCCCAGGCTAACGTCCCTGACCACCACACTCTTGCAATTTCCTTTCTTCCTCTCCACTCTTGGTTTCCAGCTGTTTAGGAGTCCACATTCCCTAAGAAAAACCTTACAAAGGTAGTTCACTTGGAGCTAAAAAATTAACAATTATCACACAAGGCCAACGTTAACAATTTTTCCTGCCACAACCTCCTTCTGTTATTAGTAGATGAAGGGCAACATAACACACACGTCTTGGCCCATACACGACAACTTCTATCCAAGGACTAAGTCAGATGTCCCTTTCTTCTTTCTACTGACTATAGCAAATATTTGATTATAAAGGGTTCGATTATATAGCCAGGGAAATCCTTAGAAAATCATCAGGAGAACCAGAATAAAAGAAAGGTGCCTCTGATTACAGTGGTGATATTAATGACAATAGTCAATAGTTAATTGAGTGTTTACTAAGTGCCAGGCACTGTTTCGAGAGTTCGATATAGATTACATCACGTAATCCTCCCAACGACCCTATAAAGTGATATTCCAGGAGAACCCAGAATTCCCTGTCAAATCTGAATTTCAGATAAACAGCAAATAATTTTTAGTGTAAGTATGTTCCATACAATAGTTGGGCATCATGTCTTTTTGTTTGCTAAATCTGGCAACCACTCTATGAGGTTTTTGTAAAAACTTTATTATCCCTATTTTATAGGTGAAAAAAAAAAATGAGGCCCAAAGAGGTTAAGCAACTTGTCCATGGTCACACAGGCAAGACTTGAACCCAGGCTGAGTGATCCCAGAGGCCACGCCCCTAATCACTGTTGAGTGTGTAAAGCCCAGTGCATGGAGCCAAAGGCTCCCTTGGAGGTTTGGAGTGTTGGCTTGACTCGTAGTCAGCAGGTGGTTTTCTTGCTTCCCCTCCGCGATCCAAAAGAAATAAATCTCCCCCAACTCTGAAAAGCTGTTCTTGGCAGAAAGCAGAAAACTGTCCTTGGTTCTTGTTCTGTCTTATACACAGAGTTACCACACGGTCTTTTATAAACAGGTTCCCCAAGGTCTTTCCCATAGCGTGCTAGTTCGACGCGTTTTTAATAGAAGTTGCTTGGTAAAATGGGTTCCAACAGCAAATCGGCTTTGGGAATTAAACATGGTTTAAACTGTGCTCAAAGGTCTCTTAAATGCAGGACCCCTCGCATTCTTTAATATTCTAATATGTACTGTGGCTTTCAAAGAAGGGGTTTAGTAAATGGTATTTCCTGAATTTTGACTTCCAGAAAGTAGAAAACCCTTAGAGAATTGCTATTTTAAAATTTACATGGAGAGAGTACGTATGGTGAGTCCCAACTTACCCATCAACCAGCTTCAATAATTATCACTCATGGCCAGTCTTTCCATCCACATGCCCACACACTCCTACTGCCATCCCCCACTTCCATATTCCATTCACAATAGGGAGATGCCATTTGAAAGCATTCTTTCTCCCCTCAGTGAGGGAAAAAGCACAAGTTCAGTTGATCTCAGACAGAGAGAAAAACTCCTTCTCATTCCACCCAGGTTTTACAAACAAAGATGGTGAGTCACACAGTATAAGCTCTTCACAGTCTTCATGGTTAACCTTACAAAAACCTTAAGTCAGACTGAAATGGCCTCCACATCTTGAGCACGTCATCTCCACACTGGGATGGGTAACTTCCACATTGGGTGGATTCAAATGATGCCAGCATCACACATTTTCGGGGACATCAGACCTTCCGGGGGCTTGACTCACTCCCCCTGGAGAGTAAAAGTGGCAAGTTACTTCTCAGGCTGGCAGCCCAATACAGTTCTAAATTTTCTAATGCTCTGTGCTAAAATAAACGTTGAAAGCCATACCTAGGGGAACATTAAACTTTCATTAATCTAAGTTCCAGCAACAGTTACCAGGTATGAGACCATGGACAGGTCACTTAATCCAGCTGAGTCTGAAGTTCCCCAAAGCTAAAGCTGGGGACAGTGACCATAACTATGCTTCCTACTTCACATAGTTGCCTCTAGGTTCAAAGGACATGCTCTACATGGGACAGTGTGAACCGTGAAACAAATGGGAAGCGCCACTTCAAGTCATCAGTCTGAAACGAAGATTTCCAACTTTCTGGATAAAATCTAGCCAATCCTTAATTATTCTTTTTTTAACAAGTTGTGGTAAAATATACAGAACATAAACCTTTTCCATCTTAACCATTTTAACCATTTTAAGTATACAGTTCAGTGGCATTAGGTATATTCACATGGCTGCCTTGCCATTACATCCTCCAACTACAGAACTCTTCATCTCGCAAAACCGCAACTGCATTGCCATTACACAGACTCCCCGTTCCCCCTCCCCTCAGCCCCTGGCAACCGCTGTTCCACTTTCTGACTATGAACCCGACAACTCTGCACACCTCATGGAAGTGCAATCATACAGTATTTGTCCTTTGCGAACTGACCTATTTTACGTAGCCTAATGTCCCCAAGGTTCTAGATAATCCTTTATTATTTGGGGGCTTATAAATGTAATAAAATTCAAATTTTATTATTTTCAAGTTTATAAAATTAATAAACTTAGTTAAACACATCTGTAACTTGAAGCAAAGAAGAGAGAACATAAGGTATTAGATAATTTTCTAGACTGACTATTTCACTTGTTGGTACTCAAGTCTTCCCCACCTATGGATTCGAATGTATTTTCTCTTGCGGACGACACACCTCAAGTGTGGCTTGAGGAGGAGGAAAGGGGGGTTGGGGGCGGTGCCAAGGGGGCGGTGCCAGGGGGGCGGTGCCAGGAGGGCGGTGCCAGGAGGGCAGTGGACAGGGGCGGAGCGGGCAGAGGGAGGATGCTGCCACAGTTCAGGAAACTCACAGTGGAGACCAGAGGTGGATCAAAAAGCAGTAGATTTGGAAAATGAAGGCAGAATCCCTGTGGATTGGATGTAAATATGAAGGAATAAACAGTAACAAAAGGGACCTTAAAGTTTTCTAATTTTGGTTGCTGGAAAGCTGATGCTATCGGGGAAATAGGGTATGTACGAGGCCTTAAGCGTCATGCACCTGGAGGAACTGGAGCCAATCCAAGATGCATTCACTCATTAAAACAAGCCGTATGCGCGTGTGTGTATTTCCTGTTTGGGGGATAAGGCAGTACCCCAGACAGCAAGCATTCTGCCTTCAGGGAGTTTATGGGGGAGAGGAGATACTAGATACAAATACAGTTTAAAAGAAAGAAAGAAAGAAAGAAAGAAAATATCAAGGGTAAAAATAGAACCAGGCAATGAGAAAGAGATGGAGCAGGAATTATTTTATAGCTGGTGGTCAAGGGAGGCCGCTCTGCAGAGGTTGCCTTTCAGGACAGACCTGAATTTAGAGACCGTGTGTGCGTGTGTGTGTGTGTGTGTGTGAGTGAGCACACTGGGGAAAGAAGCAGAAACAGGACATCCAGGCCCTAAGGCTGGAACAGATTTAATGTTTTTGATGGAGCAGCTGGAGGGCTCCCGGGCTAAGCATGTTTAGCAAGAATGTAAGATCAGAACATTGGGGTGGGCAGGGCCAGATCAGGTAGGACCTTGTGTGGAAGGACTTAGAATTTTATGCAAAGAGCCATAGGAAATGATCCAGTGTCTGAGAGTGCAAGGGTGTAAACGAAACAAGACTGGCCACACTCGCATTACCAATTGTTGGAGCAAGTGGTGGGCTACTAGGGAGGGGCTCGTTATAAAAACCTCCACTTTTGTGTGGCCTTACAGTATTCTGCCAAATAAATGTTAGCAGAATGAGAGGAGTCTAAGCAGTCAAGCAACCTATTCTGATTGACAGTTCTTTGCAAAGCACTTGACTGCTGCATGGAGAGAGGGACCAGGCCTGGTGCCCTCGAGTCCACGCATCAGGGTCTCCGCATCCCAATGCAACTCAACAAACCTGGTTAGCAGACTCCACGGAGCAGCATCATTTATTGGGGTAGCACACCATGGTTCTCTAAAGAAAAAAATTATCTGTGACTTCACAGAACAAAATGAACGTGATGTGGTGGGGAAAGCAGTGGGCTGGCAATCGGGAGACTTAGGAGGTCTGGACAGCTGACTTGATCTCTTCGAGCCCCAGTGTCCTTACTTGTTCGGTGCAGCAGTAGTGGGACCTGTCCTCACAAGGGGATAGCAGGAGAAAGGACTGCAAAACCCGTGGAGGGTTGCACAGGCAGAGTGGGTCGTTACCGTCTTGAATGTCTCCCTGTTGTAATTGCCACTAGTGCTGCAAACAGACCCACTGCTCATAATACATTTTTAGTTTTCTAGAGGATTGCCTAGAGAGTGATTGCCGGACTGAGAACAGAAGCTATAAATTTGGCAGAGCCGCAGTTAAGAAGGTTGCCCTGCCACAGACTTAAAGAGCACCTAGGCAGAGTCCAAAGGCCCCAGCTGAACTGGCGAAACTCCAGAAGCTCAAGAATGCCGCCTGTATGTGTGTGTGCCCTTGTGTACACACACACACACTTGGGTTTCCAGCACTGGAGTTGGAGGATGGTTTATTAAGTGTTTCTGGCCAACACTCCTTCCAAAGGGTTCAGAGCGTGTTAGGGCCACTACCTCGGAAACCTCTAAAACCTGCCGAAGTGTAGAGGAGCACAATCATTTCTGACCTGTGAGACCGAGTCGGAAAGCTTGCCCGTGTCTCGTGATTCTGTCTCAGTGCTCTGCTCTTTTAAGCACGTTCCTCTAAGGAAGAACCTTTTGGCATCTCTGTGCCACACTGGAAGAAGAGTTGTTTTGGGCCACACATTGAACACATTGTGACACGTCATCACAAAAACAACCCCATAATGTTTTGAGTAAATTTACGATTTTGTGTTGGGCCAAGTTCACATCATCCTGAGCTGCACGCGGCCCTCGGGCTGTAGCTTGGACACCCCTGGAAGGGACCACACTTGTTTTGCTCCCCAGGCCATTCTGTCAATTAGCTGCATAACCTCAGCTTTATTGTTTAAATACTGTTTGGGGTTTATATCAAGGGCGATGCACCACCCTTACTCACACATAGCTTCCCAACTGAGAGGGAAAGAGCAGAGTTTATAAAAAGCCCCATATCCTAGATCATGCACATTTAGCGATGCGATGCTGAGGGGTGTGTGGGGCCACAGAGAAACACCCCTCTCACTCGAGGGTAAGAATGCCGGCATTGGAGACACAGCCTGTGTTGGAAGCTCTTCTCTACCACTCACGCGTTGTGTGACCTTGGGCAGGTCACTTAACTAAGGTCTGTTTCCTCGTTTGTGAAATGAAAATAATAGCTGCTTTATACAACGGGTGAGAGGAATAAATGTGTAAAAAGCACTTAGCACAGTTTCTAGGAGGAAACAAGAGTTTGAAAAATGTTGAGGCATTATTGGTGTGGTTACAGGCTGGTAGGAAATGTAAATCATCTCATCTGACTTCCTTTGACTAACTCAGTGGCTCATAACGGGGGTGATTTTGCCCCCAGGGGACATTAGGCACTGTCTGAAGGCCTTTTGACTGTGGCAAGTGGGGAATGCTACTGGCATCTAGTGGGCAAAGGCGAGGGATGTAAAATGCTGAGCATCCTACAGTGCACAGGACAGCCCCTCACGGGAATTACCCAACCCAAAGGTCAACAGTGCTGAGGCCGAGAAACCCTGGAAACTGAGCAATGTGGGGTTTACAGTCTACTGAACCCATGTAACAACTGGAGTCACCCAGATCTGGGGAAGTATTTTGTACATACTGTTTGGGGATCAAAATGTCTGAACTGTTTCCACTCTGAAAAGAGAAGCACTAAGGATTGGCCTCAAAAATCTCTGCTCGTGGCCAAGTCACGCTTAGTGGCTAATAATTGTAGGTTCTCACAGAGAGTGTGTAGCCTTTCTTCCTGCCAGGAGGGTACCACTTACGACCGTAGCTCCCTACCCAACCACAATGTTTTCTTAAGATCCACTGCACCATTAGCCCTCTGTTTCCCGCAGCCTGTTCTACTGGGAGATTTTAGGTTAGGGAAGGAACTGTCAACCTTTTCATCTCGTGGCACACAATAAATTGCTAAAATTCTGCGGCACACTGAAAAATATATTGGATTTTTTGCCGATCTGACAAAAAATAGATATTATTTTTGATTTATTCACACAGGACAGCTATTGTTGTGTTGGCTGTTGTCGTTTTTTTTTAATTTGACAATCTAAGGGAAAAGAGGTCAGTGCCGCTGATTAAAGAGTTGGCTGTCATTGGTTTGGGGACCAAAAGATCAGTTCTCTTCAGACACCAGAGACACAACCCAGGTCTTAGAGTCCTCCCTCAAAGTCCTGGAACCCCACCTCAAAGATAGCTAAAGTTTTGAGACTGCGCCTAATTCAGTGTCTGCTGAACTATTTTATAGAATTTCAGACGAGCGGCCTCCTGGCTGTCTTTTCAATGCAGCATCTTAGTTAAGTAGTATAAGTGAAAAGTGCAGGGACTCTCAGATAATGCAATTAAATATGTTTGCTGACATCAGTATAAACTTCACCTTGTACTTCTTGCATATTTTTCTTTCCCTATCATTTGCTTATAAAATAACTTTGTGTTTGACTTGGTATACTTCTCAGAAAATATTCAAAGAGCCAAGATTTCAGAAGTTCAGGCTACTCTCCCTGAAGGATCAAATGAGCAATCAAAACAGCATGACATGTATGCATATCCAAAGTACGTCCTTAAAGTATTGAGGATTCACTCTTCTCATCTCCCCACCACAGTTCTTTTACCCCCAACCTCCTAAAAACTCACAAATCACTGGCTCAAAGTGGTTGCAAATTCTTGTAGCATTTAATAGCCACTATTTTATTACATGCAAAAAATTGAACACCATTATTACTGTAACCACAGTTAAGGAAGGAATAATTCTCATCAGAGTCTGTCTGCAATAAAGTGATGTTGCTAAACTTTGCGTTCCTTCTCGTCCTACCCAATGCACGAACCAGTCTGCAGGTGTGGGTCACCTGCCTCCTAATAGCTAACCAGCTTGGTACTTGCATTACTTGAAACACAGGAAAAGTGTCAGTGGTCTTAGAACAGTGGTTCTTAACCTAAGATTTACCTGAGGAGGTTTTTAAAATTCTGATGCCCTGGCCGCATTCCAAACTAATTAGAACAAAATCACTAGGGCTGGGTCCATCCTCAGAATCTTTTTAACTCCCCAGGTGATTTTATGAGCAGCCAAAGCTGAGGACCAGTGGTTGAAAATACTTCTGTCGTGAGGAGCAGAGGTGGAATACCTAAGTGAAATTTGTAACACTACTGTCTTACTCTATTTTCAGGTTTTTAGGCATGGAGACCGAAGTCCCATTGAAACCTTCCCCAATGACCCCATTAAAGAATCCTCGTGGCCACAAGGATTTGGCCAACTCACTCAGGTTGGTTGGATTTTTAGCTAACGTTGGCAATAGGTCTCAAGGGAAACAAAACGTTGTGGGGTTTATAATCTATCGAAACCACATAACTACTTTAATTACTCTGATTCGGGAAAATACTTTGCAAGTCTAAACTGTGTTCCAATTGTGGAACAAGAGGAACTAATGGTTAGCTCAGTTCATTTCTCATCATGTCCAAGTCACCCTTAGTGACCAGGAACTGGGAAAAGTACAGAGAAGTGCCTGTTTTGATCTCTTTTACCCTGGGTTTTATTAAAGGATAAGAGATGTACATGAGCAACAGGAGTTTAGAGAAGCTGACGAGAGCCAAAAGCCAGCCCCTGAGTTTCTCAGGCTCCACCTGAGAAAGTAGAAAATGTAATCAATCCTGTAATCAATGAGCTGAATCAACAGTGTTGGGAAAACATAATTCCTCTGGAGGTGCTGATAGCAAATTTGATTTCTTGTCAGCTGGATATGTTGGGGTTGAGTCTTCCTTATAAGTGGTCAGTTACACATAGGAAGCCCTACTTCCTATAGAGGAGAAGCTGAATTGGGGAACGAAGGCATTATTTGAAAAGCTTTAAAAAGTATTGATGTCTGCCTAGGAGATTCTTATTTAATTGGTCTAGAGTGTGGCCTGGATATTGGGATTTTTAGAAGCTCCTGGTTGCTCAGCTGACTCTAATGGCAGCCAAAGCCAAGAATTACTGCCCTAAATCAACTACTGTGTTTTATAGAGAAGGAAACTCAGGGAGGCCCTTTGAGGTCAGCATCTTCTGGCTCTCAGGTCAGAGCTCTTCCCACCATGGCCTACCCAGCTTGTGACTTCCTGAATAAGAGGTGTTACAACAATTCAGGGCTGCTTCTTCATGGATCTATATAGATTCCTGTGCCTTTGCTGTGCTTTTGCAGTTAAGACCAAAATACTCTTCCAGACTGTGGGATCTGTATTCTTCTGAGAGTTTCTCCACTAACCATCAGAATCTCCTAGAGCAGTGTTTCTCAAGCTTTCAAGTGCAAATGACTCATCTGGAGATCTTGTTGAAAATGCAGATTCTAGTGCAGCAGGTCTGACATGAGACCTGGGACTCTGCATTTCTGACATACCTCCAGGTGATGCCATCCATGTTGGTACATGGACACCCTTGAAGCAGCAAGGCTCTAGAGCTCAAAATTGCCCTTGACCAGGCACTTCTAGTGTGCATAATGACAAGTGATGGCTTTCTAGGTGTGGTTTTCAGAGTGTGGTTCCTGGATGAGCAATATAACCATCACCTGGAAACTTAATATAACCGTGAAATCTTTGGCCCCGCCTACTAAATCAGAAACTCTGGGTGGGAGCCTGGGAATTTTTGTTACAACGAGTCCTCCAGATGATTCTGTGCATGGTGAACTTTGAAAAGCGCTGCTCTACAGACATTGGCTATTTCCTCAAAAGTCAGTTATAAGTTAGAACAACGATTAGACCCAAAGGACCTGCTTATTCAGCTCCCCAGGTCATCCAGGAAACTCACAAACCTCAAAGCACACATTCCTTTTCTACCTCCTTCCCCATTCTCTAGGAGTGGTGGTGATAGTGGTGGCCAGGAGTGACAAGCAAATGAGTGGGACCAAGCAGAGGCCACAGTGACCACATCCTCTTGGACTCCCAATGCTCTGGTGAAGCTCTAGATGAAAGACATACTTGAGTACAGTGTTTCTCAAAGCATGGAGCTCTTCTACTCCATGGATCTGAATCGCTCAGGGCGCTTGTCAAAATGCACATTCCAGGGCTACAACCCAGGATTTAATGAGCAGGAGTCTCTGGGGGAAATGCTGAGGAATCCACATTTCAGCAAGCACCCCTAGATAAATTTTGCTTCTGATACACAATAATGCTTGAGGACCACTGAGCTAAAGCAATGCTTCTCAATGGTTACTGGCCATCGGAATCATAAGGAGCTTGTTAAAATCAGATTCTTGAGCTCATCCCCAAAGCAGGTGGGGCCCAAGAACTTCATCTCTGACACACTCCCACATGATGCTAACCCTGCTGATCCACAGACCACACTTTGTAACAGGTTCTAGTCTTTCAGGTACCACACATAGATAAACCGTGCAAATAATAAAACATTGCACCCAGAGATTGAAAGTGATCTTCAGATTCATCAAATCCAACCTCCTATCAGGTGGTTGAATTTCTTCCTCCAACAGCCCCTCCCCGACCCCAAGCGGTCAACCAGTCCTTTGAGTGCTCTGCCAACAAAGACGGCCATTGCATGTTCCACCACCAGAGATGGGTCACTTGTGCAAACCAGATCCATCATCAACTGTTAACTGTGCAAGGCTCTATGTTAAATGCTAATGAAGAGACAGAGTTTTCTCAGGGAGTCATGACTAAATATTACAGCTTTCTTTTCTTGTTTTGATTTACAAATGTGTTGCTATTGTGAAACTATTAAAGTACACCATTGTTCACACTACTCATCTGATGAGAGGTGAGATGCATAGATAGGATTCGTAGAACTTACCTTTAGTAATTTTTGCTTTTATTCTTCCCCTAGGTGGGCATGGAGCAGCATTATGAACTTGGAGAGTATATAAGGAAAAGATATGGAAAATTCTTGAATGAGTCCTATAAACATCAACAGGCAAGTTGGGGGGCTCAAAGTGGGAACCTTGTCCCTCTGAAAGAAGTTAACATAATGTTGCACTTGTCAAAGCGTTTTGCCTGTTTCCCAAAGAACTTAGATAAGTCAGGTATCTTGTTTAGAAATGTCCTCCTCTTTATAGAAATAGTTTGTTCCAAAAAAATTATGAAGAAGAGTAAGTTCAAAATTTTATGGACATCTATGGTAAATACTTGAGCTTGGCAGGTAATGGCAAGTAGCCACCACTTAATTGGTCCCTTGTCGAGTCAACTATTGGCATACCAGGTTGCTTTACAGCATGGTATGCTCATAATTCTGTCTCTTCCGTGACAGATTCGGCGATCATGATGTTATCACAATGTCTGCTAATATGCTGGTGTGGGTGTCCTGCCCTTTCTCAGATATTAGCTGCACAGGAAAAGCCCACAGCTCCTCTCAGCTGGAGTCTGCTTTGATCTTCCCACTTTAGATCTATGTTCGAAGCACCGACATCGACCGGACTCTGATGAGTGCTATGACAAACCTGGCAGCCCTGTTTCCCCCAGAGGGTATCAGCGTCTGGAATCCCAACCTGCCCTGGCAGCCCATCCCTGTGCACACAGTCCCTGTTTCTGAAGATCAGGTCAGTGTCCTGGGAAAACCGGGAGATTCTATTGGTCCTGAAAGGACTAATGCAGGTTGCTCAGTACTTGTGGATCCGGGAGTCTGGACTCTCCTTGGGCTGTGCAGCCTTAATTCTTTCCTAAATAAAGGTGCAAAGGACAGTGCAGAACATAGGAAGCCTGAGGCAATAGAGAGTAGGAACGGAATTTCTCTTTGCATCTTTATTTGGTTTTGCCATTCTTTCAACTTTCGGCAATTTGTCCCTCTCTGTCTACACACACCCACACACATCACACACAGCTCCCAGTGTTCTGCCTTCAATTGTTTTGATGGCCCACAGAGAGTTCTTCTCCCTCTAAAATATCCTAAGACTTCTTTACCTGCAGAGTAACCCTAAAATCCTCATTTCTAGGTAGGAAAAAAAAGAGAGAGTTGAGTATATAATTGATATCCAACACTTTATATGTGTCCTTGAATTTACCCTTCATAACAACCTTTGAATGGACAATATTATCGCTTTCCTAGGGAAATTAGTACTTAGAGAAGTTAACCAAAATGGTAAGCAACACTACTGGGACCAGGCAATTCCAGAGTGATGTCCTTCTCTGTAAACTAGTGGCTCTCAAACTTAGCTGCATATTACAATCACCAGACAATTGTTTTTTAAAATCCTGATGCCCACAGCAGCCTCCATAACAAATCAGAATGTCTGAGGTTGGGACGAGGCATCAGCATTGTTTAACCAGTCTCCCTGTGGACTCCTCGGAGTCCAGTGGACAGCCGAGTCTGAGAAGCAGTACTATAAAGCAAGCCCCAAATTTATTTACACTGGTTGGGACTGGTCAAGGACTCTTTAACCTTTTCAGAGGAATTGCTATTTTTTAATAGTAACAAATAAATCTAACTAACCTCCCAGGTGTAGAATTTAGACTATATGAAGGAATAGTCAGGAACAAGGGGTCCTTCTACTTCCCCTGCCACATTGAAAACATGGCCATCTCCCCTCTCTGTGGCCACGGCTTACCGTGACCGCTGGACCCAGACTCCTGCTCGGTGACCTCTTGGGTAGTTATTATTCTCTTTGCCCTGCAGGTGCTCCTAGAAATTTGACCTTATTGCTGTATCTCATGACTTAAAACTTTCCCCCAAATGCTTTGTAGAAACAACTTAACCCTGTCCACCTCATCCTGGGTAAATATGCTCCAACCGGTTTTTCTGGTGTTTCCTAAGAGGGCGGGATTATTTATGTATGCATCTTTCCATCACATAATCAATCAGGAATGACGTATTATGATTATCAGTGTTTTCAAGAGTTTGTAAATATATTCTTCCAAAAAGGAAAAAAGTCACTTTTTGCTGCCTTTTCTACTTATAGACTGGAGAAAGCACCAACTTTAACCAAAGTAGGCCAAGGTAGCTGTTAAACCCTCAATCCTGGGAGGTAGTAATTACATGGTAAAGAGAATACAGGTGCTATTAGAAGAGGAAGAGGAAAATGAGGAGAGGAAGAGAGAAACAAGTAAGATTACCTACCTAGGACTTCTAGCTACCTACTCACTCACTAAGCTAAAAACAGTTCTCTCCAACATCAACTAAGAAATCTAACAAAATCAATCAGTCAACACAAAGTTATTCCCAGAGCTGTGCTAAGTGCTATGGAGAGGTATAAGAGAAATAGGTAGCCAAGTTTCTTTGTTAATTTCTAATCCATTTGATGAAAAGTTTCACATGTGAAATGTGTAGACTGTAAGATGGTGAGCAATGATTTCAAATACAAGCTGTACATGCTGAAGGAATTCAGAGAATAAGATGTACCTGGAGCTACCAAAGGGCACTTGCCCTTCTGAGTTCAGAGTTCATATTCAGAAAGAATGAAACTATGTTCAGTACAGATTAGAGAATCCAAATTTAATAGCCAGAAGGAATCATGAGGCCGAAAGGCAGCGTCCAATAAAAGCTTCAAAGTTGGGAAAACCTAGGTTTGAGAGCCAACTGATTCAGACACTTGACCTTCAATAACCCTGCACCTCAGTTTCCTTTTCTGTAAAATGGGAACAGCGTCCACCTAACTTCTTCATAGGGATTTGAGAAAAGAAG
The DNA here is from genome assembly GCF_022682495.2 of Desmodus rotundus. Classification (NCBI taxonomy): domain Eukaryota; kingdom Metazoa; phylum Chordata; class Mammalia; order Chiroptera; family Phyllostomidae; genus Desmodus; species Desmodus rotundus. Next base: position 106,545,120 of record NC_071394.1, on the reverse strand, counting down.
TTAGTTAAGAAATGGAATAGAGTTTATAAGCTGCAAAATGCTGGGCAGATGTTTAGGTATTATTCTATACATTTTCATCCCGACTCTTTAATGTATGGAATGAGAAAGCGAAAGTCTAGAAAGGTTAAATAATTCATTAAAACCTAGACCTTTCAATGAACAGCCCTGTGCTTTTCCCCTCAACAATGTCTTTTCTAAACTACGGAAAATTTTGAAAGCCATGTAAGGAAATTTAGATGTAAAGCAGTAAATATAGAAGTATATCTTCTTTAGAATGTCAACCATAATTGACAAATAAAATTAAATCATTTTTTTCCTATAACACCCACATGCTGAGTGGTGCTTCAAGGCATTTGTCTGACAATGGCTTGGGAGGAAAGATCCTTGAGCCTCTAAGAATAACTGTTGAAGCAATTCGGCAATAAGGAAACGAAGGCCTGAAATCAGACGGTGTAGACATTAGGGGAAGGAAAGAGGGAAGACAAATTCTGACACACAGAATCAGAAATAACGAGAAGCAACTTACTTAAAAAAATGTTTTCTCAGTAACTAGTAATATACCCGGCCCCATTCCAGGCATTGACAACACAGCAGTGAATAAATTAGTCAAGATCTTGATTGTCCATGAGTTTTTATTTTATAGGAACTAGATCATAAAAAAGTAAATAAATAAAATAACCTCCGATGGCGACAAGCTCCTCTAAGGAGATAAAACAAGGCAACGTGGTGGAGGCTGGGGTGGGATGGTCAGAAAATCCAGGTGGGAGGCAGCAGGGGGGCAGCTCAAGCAGGGAACAGTCTGCAGAGACCTCAAGCCTGTGTGTTCGAGGGAGGCGGAGCCCCACAGGGCTGCTGGGGTGGGGCGGGTGAGGACAGCAGTGGGAACGCAGGGCAGAGCAGGCACTAGGGGCTAACAGGGAGTTGGGGTTTTATTCCAAGTAAGATGGAAAGCCGACGAAGGTTCTGAACCACAGAATGGCATGACCTGACTGAGGCTTGAAAAAAGGTTAGTGTTTACAAAAACAATAAAAAGGATTAGTGGAGTTGCTCCTGGAGAATGAAATGTGCAAGTAGAAAGAGTGGACACCCACTGACCAAGCAGGGTGCTCTTACAGTAGTTGAAACACAGATTATGGCGGCTTGGGCTGGGAAGGGAGAATGAAGATAAACAAAAGGGGTCTATTCTGGAAATATTTTAAAAGGAAACACGCAAAAGTGATGAGTTTCTGAAGCAGGATGATAAATGTTGCCATTGGCAGAAGTAGAGAGATCACGAAGAGGAAATGGTTAGAAATGAAGAAGTTGAGTTCAGCTTTGTACATGTTAAATTTGAGGAAGAAGAGAACCATCCAAGTAGTGATATCCTCCGAGGGCTGCACTAGCCACAGATGGAAAGTAAGAGCAACAAAATAAACCCGGGAGTCACCAACCTGTTAAAGCTACAAAAGATTGTTGAATTTAAACTCATTTTAGCACAATCACTTTGTCCTCGCTATATGTCTTTAAATATATACGTTTTTTCCATTGATTTAATATGTGCCCTTATTTTAGCAATCTGTGAATTGACAGGAATTAAGTCAATGAATGGTTAATTGATCTCTCAAGATTCTTTCCAGAACCCATAATTCATTTCTCTGTACTCATGCGCACCTAGAAATAAAAGGAGTCAGGAAAAAAAAAGCAAGATAACAGTTACTATTTCACATGGAAAACCAGGAAGTGTAAATATTTATCAACAGCACAGTCCTATTTAGGCAAATTCATGAAAGAAAAAATAAAAGGTTTTCAGTTCTGGGTGTATATCCTATTATTTAAGACCTGCAAACCATTTATCTCTTGTCCCTCGATTTTAGAATTTCTGTCCATCTCAAAACACATTTGAATCTTTTATTAAGATCTCTTTGCATGTTTAAAATAATGCTGCAGCATCTTTAACCAAGTTCTTCCGACTCATGAAGGTTTTATGATTTTTCTTTCGTCCTCAGTTGCTATACATGCCTTTCAGGAACTGCCCCCGTTTTCAAGAACTTCAGAGTGAGACTTTGAAATCGGAGGAATTCCAGAAGAGGCTGCGCCCTTATAAGGTTAAAAAAATAGCATCATTTAGTGGTGTGAGTGTGAGGGCCCAGACAAAGGATGAAGCTGCAGTTTCTTAAAGGTGTGGGCGGAACGTGTCTGCAGGTGGCTGGTTACGGCAGTGGGTTAGACTGTTTAACGAAGGTCAGTCATCACTACCTGGTCCCTATTGCTGTGCTGGGGCCACAAGTCAGTAAAGAAGCCAGTCCCTTCTGGGTCTTATTCCCCTGTCTCGGAGAGGCACCAGGTGACAGTGTGTGTCTGGCTGGGAATCAGCGCAAAGCCAAAGTGGTCTGACTGGGTGTGAGGCTGAGGGCTGGGACTGTTGTCTTCACATACAAAGGGTCGTTTTGTCTTTAATTTATGTTTCTACTTGGCAAAATACCCCTTTTCAAGACTATACAAAATATAAATATGATGCTTGGTACTTTTAAAAATAATATTCTGAAACTGTAATACATTTACACAGTTTGAAAATAAATAAACAAACAAACAAGTAAATAAATATACTTCCCTAACAATTATACTTTTGTTGACACTGCAACATAACTATATATAAACAAAGAAACACAGTGGAAAGTCTCAGTGACCCCACAGGTAATTGCCGGCAGTATTTTCTTATGCAGTCTTGCAGTTTCTTTATTCATATGCAAATAAATGTAACTCTATTCTGGTAGTTTCCCCCTTTATTACACAAAAGTGCTATACTATTTACAGTATTGGACACCTGGGGTTTTTTTAATTTAACAGAATATCTTAGAAATAGTTCTCTATTTGTACAGCTTCCTCACTTTTTTTTTTACTACGGTGTATTTGAATTTATGGTCATACCAGAGTTTATTTAACCAGTCTCTATCGATGGAAATCTGGGTCATTTCCAATCTTTTACTTTTATAGCTGCCTGAATAGCTTGTGCATATAAATAATTTCACAAGACTATCGGGAATAATATCCCAGAAGTAAAATTCTGGAGCAATTTAAAATATTATCAAATTACCCTCAAGACAAACATTATGCCAATCCCTACCCCTATCAACAATGCATGAAGAGCAGCTGTTTCTCCACTGTGTGTCAACCATGTGCAGACAGCGGTAGGGATGCTTGCCAATCTCCTAAGTGAAAATACTGGACACGTCTCCTCCCAAATCAGGAAGGAGACGAGGAAGCACAGTGTTCCTGCGACATGGTGCTGCAGTCATTTCTTCTCTTACCATGAGTGAGCTCTGGGTGGCTTCATCTAGGTTAATGCTGTTTGTTTTATGAAAATATGCTTGGGTTAATACTGGCAAACTATTTCCTAGAAAATGTATCCATCAGACAATATCTTCCAAAATGCTTCCCAGAAATCGCTGCCCATGTCAGCAGGCACAGAGCTGAACAGTGGGTCTCTTTATCACGGCAATCTATGGGTAATACAGAACCCAGAGAAACGTTTGCACCCCACGCACATGTCACGCCTAGAGCCAGATGGCAGGTCCTGTTTTCTCGGGGTGCTCTGGCTGGGAACATGCTTTCCCTTCTCAGCATGGCCAATCATTTGTACGTGCGTTATACTTAACCTATTTCCACAAGGAATTTTGAGGCAGTGCACTTCAGTCTGATTCCAGGACAAACCAGAAGCATGTGGCCATAAACCAGCTGTCGCTCACATTTTTAATGAAATGAGAAAGGATGAATTAGTATTTGTGAAGTTCTTTGAGTTGGCATTACCTTTGCCAGTATTACTGGCACACTTTTCTGTAAAGAACAGCAACACTTAACAGGGATCATCTGCCTCACAGGGAGCATTTGGCAATGTCTGGGGGCATTTGGGGTTGTCACGACTGAGGGGCTAGGGACGATGCTGGTGTCGAGTGGGTAGGGGCCAGGGATACTGCTAAACATCCTATAATACATAGAGCGGCCCCCATAACAAAGAATTGTCCAGCCCAAAATGTCAATAATGCTGATGCTGAGAACCTTGGTGTAGAAATTCTTTTCTGTGTGTTTCAGGATTTTATAGACACGTTGCCAAAACTCTCAGGATACCATGGCAAGGACCTTTTTGGAATTTGGAGTAAAGTCTACGACCCTTTGTTTTGCGAGGTAAAAGAAAAAGCCATCAACTAACTTGCAATCTGATTGTGACATATGCCTACTTTGAAATAGGTGAATGCATTTTCTTTTGCTTCTTTGAGGATGTATTACTTACACTTTCTTTGACACTGCAACATGACTCCAGACTTCTTTATATTAACTTGAACATTCTTCTCGCCACTGTTTATGTTTTCACCCTTTAGAAAATTGCAGACAAAATTGCTTTTCTTCTATGCCTTGTCTCTCGGGAATGCTGGGCTCCTGTCATGGATTTTAATGAAAAAACACAAAGTTATTGTACAGTAAAAGAAAAAAGATTATCCTATTTCTGGATATAAGAACAAGCAAATCAACTTTAAGCCACGCTATTAAAAATGGTTTATTAGGAAAGGATCTCTTTCTTGCTGTATAATGCATACGAAATAACTTTTGTAGCTAGGTGAATTACTGAGTTTTTCAAGGACACGTGGTGTTTCTCACTCACCGTGCTCCACCTACTGGCCGAAAGGGGTACTCTACAGTCCTTGTCTCCAACCAGCTCACTGAGTCCTGGGGCAACATTCAGACTCGCCACGTGACTCGTACCACTTCCGATTTCGAGGTCATCGTGTCTGGGGGTCAGCGATTACTTTCCTAGTTCCACCTCGGTAACAGTGACACAGTTTGCCCCCCTCCATGTCAAAGTTTATTGACCCAAGCACACACTACTTTCCCAATACTGTTACTTTTTCATCATCTGTTTCAAGGAAAATGTGTTAGCCTATTTATCAAAGACCCTTCAGTGGAGAAAAGAGCCCACATTTTGATTCCAGTCTTGATTTTTCTTTTTGTTCTTCCTTACTACCGTTTGATCGGAGCGATTCCGCAATGTGGTCATGGTGTGTGGTTCTTTTTCACCTCTTCCTCTCTTGATTGCTCACTTTTCATAGGTCTCCACTTTCATTCCCCGCCCCCACCCCCACCCCCGCAACCCCCGTCTCCTGCCTTTGACACTGAGATCATCTTAATTAACTCTTCATGGCAGATCACAAACACTGTTAGCACAAGGCCTCTGCCTGCCCTGCTGCACGTGCGCATCAGTCATCAGTCCAGCAAACACTCACCAAACGCCTGCGCGTGCGAGGTGCAGGGGTTCCTCAGGAGTCGGCGCACTAGAAGCTGGTGGTAGTCCGCGTACATTATTGAAGGCTCTAGAAATATATGACCTGTCCCATCCGTCCTCCTAGGCCACTGGTTCGACTTGTAAGGAAATGTCATCTAACCTTGTCAGTTTTACCTTCCCCCCAACCCCCAGGTCAATAAGAAAATTTCTAAACCTTTCATAAAAGAATAAGGTACATTCCTGCCCTACCCCATTCTTACTCTGCAAAATATTAATCATCTTTTCACCCAGAGTTCAGCCAAAAGCTGTGGACATGGTAGGAAGGGGCAAATTTGTTTCTGTGAATTATTCTTCTGAAAATCAATGCTATGACTTACCACAAAGTAACATTTTCCTAGAAAGAAATGGCAGGACGGGAAAAGCGGACCCAGTAGTTCTTGTGGGGTGAAAGATGATCAAAGTCCACAAAGAGGGCAGTCAGAAATAGAAATTCGTGTTTTCTTCCCTTTTCTTTGCTGCAGCACGCTCACAATTTCACTTTACCCTCCTGGGCCACGGAGGACACCATGGCGAAGTTGAAGGAATTATCAGAATTGTCCCTCCTGTCCCTCTATGGGATTCACAAACAGAAAGAGAAATCTCGACTGCAGGGGGGTAAGTACATTTCGAAACTTGAGCGGAGCCATTGGATTTGTGTGGTGTGACAGAGTTCTGAGTCCCGCTTCCGCCAGCAACCAGCACGTGACCTTGGGCAAACCAGGCACTCACTCGTACCAGTTTCCCTCAGGCAGAATGGGGATAATAATAACATTTACTTCGTAGGTCAGAAGGATTCAAATGAACAGATATATTCAAAAGGTTTAGAATAAATTTTACTGGGTACATAAAACCCTGGCAATAAACATTGTGTTATTATAATTATCAGTATTAACCACTTTGGGCCTTCTGGAAAATGAAAGCTTTGGGCTAAAGGTAAATGATACTTTTCAACCTCTTTAGATCAAAGAATCAAGGATTTGTGTCCGAGCCCCATAAAAACCAGTTGTGTCTGATGACCGATAGCATGAATTATTCGAGTGGGTATATGACCAAAGTGGCCTGTTTTCCCGAAACCCTTGATGGCAGCTATTGCGAAAGTTAATAAAGCCTATTTTGCAGGCTAATTATGGCCTGTAGGTTAATACCCATTGCAAAAATTGACAAGCTTATGACTCAGCTTAATTTTCCCACTGGTGTTGAAAGTGGTTATTTCTTAGTGATGCCTCTTCTCAACTAGATGTGGCCCTTCAGAGCATATGATGAATTCTATCTTGATGAAGGCAGACCCAGGCGAGGGGACGCCCAGCCCTTATAGTCGTGAGAGGTGGGTGGAAGAAAGAAGCCAGGGCCCGGATGGGGCTGAACCCTGAGGCCTCTCAGGGCATCGGGTAGGCAGGCCAAGGCACCAGAGGGTGTGTCAAGTTCAGGTGTTGTTAGTGTAGGCATGAAAACTAAGGATGGAGAACAAGAATAGGTTCATTATGTTGTTGGCATAACAATGAAGCAATTCTAAGCCACAGGAAGTGTTTCAAGTCATATGCTCTAGAGAGTTTGAGGGAAACAGGACAGTCATAACAGAACTCCAGCCATGGCCAGACTATGCGCCATGGGGTCGGGACAAGGTCAGCAGAACCCCGAGAGAATACATAGAGGCAAAGCATCCTGGTGGTTGGACCAGACGGGGAGGAAGTTCAGTCAGGGCTGCATAGCTACAGAGAGGATTCAAATCACCAGCCAGGAGAGGAGTCGATTGTAACTACAAAAGAGTGAGGGAAACTGTAACCAGAAAAACAGTGTTTGCCACAAGTTAATGAGGTATCCAAAGTCAGGATGGTCAAGAGCAACTCCATATGAAGCGTACAAAGTAGCTTGTGGCAAACACTCTAGGACAGTGGTTATTAATGATGTAATGAGGTTGCAGGCCTGCTGTTACAACAGTCTTGATTGCATAGCACAGAGGCAGACCTGATAGAAATGAGCGAGTCTTTACTCCGTGCTGAGGGCAAGAGCAACAAAAGCCAGCCTTTTGAGAGCATCCAGAGATGAGTCTTTCATGGGATCTGGTACGTCTGGGGGAAATTCCCAGGCAGGATACAGACTGTGTGTAAGGACAGAGTCTTTACGCGCTGGGGGCCGCCGGACCTTACGTACTAAACAACAAACTGATGCAGAGGGTGAAAGTCAGGCCTCGTTGGCTATACAAGCACCAGGCCTCACACATGGACCACCAGGTGCCAGCATTATGACTCGATACCAAGCCCCTTTAGGTGGTGGAGGCAGGACTCTGGATTTATTTCTTCCAACCTAGTCATACAGGGCTGGGGAATTTAAGCCCTTGCTACTGAAAATGCAGCCCAAGGACCAGCAACATCAGCTATCATCTGACTAGCAATGCAAAACCTCAGGCCCCACACCCAACCAGCTGAATCAGAATCTGCATTGTAATCAAACTCCTAAGAACCTCATATGTACATTAAAGTTGCAGAAATACTTTTCTAGCTGCAAGAGATGGTGGAGAAAAGAGCAGAAAATCCCAGCTGGAGTTGTCAACAGCCTAACAGCAGGTGCAGTGGTCTGTCTATGAACAAAAGATGGGGTTTATCCTAGAAGCTTGCTCCTGTTCTTCTCTTTTTCATTTGGTGCTAGAGGTTGTATTTCACGGCAGCCACTTCCCCTCTCTGGGTCTCAGTTGTCCCCTCCAATTCGTGTGCTGAACTAGACTCTGTCTATTAAAGTCCCTCCCTAAGGTGTTCTCTCAGCCTTGGACTCTAAGGGCTGGCCCTCGTGTGGATGCACCTGTCCTACTTTCTGGAAGAAGTCCAATGCTGTGGATAAGCCAGGAAATTGTTTCCTGAGGGATACTTGCCAAAGCACAAGCTCAGCCTATTGTGCCAACCTGGCCGGGCAAGAGAGACTGGTTGGCAACATGCTTGTCGCATGATGAAGAGGCGGGACGCCATCCCGCAGAGAAAACAGGTATTGACTGAGTGACACGGAGTCCCGTGGGGACAGCAGGACGTTGACCAGCATCTTCCAACCTTCGCCAAAATTTTTGTTCTATCAGTTAGTTTCAGGGGTGATGCCGTTGGGTGACAGCCTCCTTACCCTCCCCCAACCACACACACCTCCCCCCAAGAAAATCCCTGCAGTGCATTTAGAAATGTGTGACTAGTCATATCCATATGAATGGAAACCTCTTCCTGCTCTAGACCAGGGCTTGGCAAACTACACCCTGCATTTCCAAATGCAGCCCACTGCCTACTTTTGTAAATAACACGTCATTGAAACTCAGCCACGCTCATCCTTAGGTTGTGTCTATGGCTGCCTCCGTGCCTCCGCCCAAGAGTGTGCACAGTTGTGGCCGGCCCTCTGGCCCACAAAGCCTAAAATAGTTACTACCTGGTCCTTCACAGAAAAATGTTGCCAATCCTTGCTGTAGCCCGAGGGTGAGGGAAGTGGTGTTTATGCCTTCCAATCAATGGTGTTTCGTCTAGTGTACGCAGATTTAATAAATGGTGCCACAGGGATCTCAGAAGCTGGCTTGTATGACCGCACGGTCTAGTGACTAAGAGCAAGGTTCTCGGGTAGGACGTGCTGGGTTCAGAGACGCTCAGCCTGCCTGCTCACAGTTGTGTGATCTTGGACAAGCCGCCGAACCTCTCTGGGGCTCAGTTTTCCCCTCCTATAACACATCGTTACTGGGATGCCAGAGCCTGGGGATAATTGTGATAGTTACCCCTAGTTTCTCCTGAAACGGTGTAGGCAATCACTCCAGACCAAGAGCTAATATCATTCATTACCATTACCAACTTCCATTACCAACACTGGAGGCTGCTGCAAAAGCACCTGTTGACAGGGTCAAGTTGATGAAGATTGGCGTGACTCACAGAAACTTGGCCGAGGGGGTTAGTACTGATGTGGCATGAATATAAGGCCGAAGTCTGCACAGGCCTTCCCTGGGACCAAGAGCTGTGGACCTGCTGGAGATGGAGCATCCAGCTGCCTCTATTCTTAAGCAAAGTCCCAGCATCTACAGAGAGCAGGTCACCTTCCTCCGTGATTATCCTTTACTGTGCTTATTGGTATACAGACCAATAAAGTCTCTTCCTACTTTTTTGTGAGCTTTTTGAGGACAGGAAACGTGTCTGATTCACTTAGCCAAGTACCTGGCCCATTGCGGCTGCTCAGTATGTGTCTGTTAACAGCAATGCCCTGCTCATTAAAAAACAAAAAACGAAAAACAAAAACGGGTCATTCTCAAGACAAGGGGGCACATGTCTAATAGAGAGACCACCAACAGAGACAGAAGGGGTCTTCAAGTGACGGTGGTGGAAGTCCCTGGTGCACCATGTCCCCCAAACGGCACCTGGCACCTCAAGGGACCCCTCAGCCGTTACTGTCTGCAGACAAGGTCGAGACTGGGCTGTGCGTCTGCCTTTCACCACCTCAGGAGCAACAACCGTGAAGGGCAGAGGCTCTCGTCTCTGAAGACACGTGAAAGCTGAAGATGCTGGAGGTCCCCCTAATCGTGGCATCCAGGGGAACCTGCGGAAATGGCCCCCAGGAAGCAGTCCATGAACAGTACAGACAACTAGAGAGCTGCTTTCTCCCAGGGTTGCAAGCAGGTCCAGCTGCCGGTCCAGAGTGGAAGTAAGAGGTGAAGACAGAGAGATACATGCCCTGCTGTCATTTCAGGTCTGCCCCGGAGGAGACTCCTGGCTAACAACTCTGAAAAAAAAAAAAAAAGCCATCTGAAATCACTTCCAACTTCCTCGGCTGCCTCACCTGAGCTTTAACAAAATCTGGTGTGGTCAAGTCCCAGCCTGCCAGGCCGGCTCTCCTTCCCCAGCTGTGTGAGGCACTAATGTCTCCAGGCCTCTGCTTCCCCACCTAGAAAAGGGTGCCAGCCAGGATTCAGGAAAATACTGTATGGAAGTCACACGGCTAGCACACAGCAGATGCTCGACCAAAATTAGTTCTTCCCCTTTCTTCTCCGAGTCTTGATCACGGCAGAGAGAATCACTAAGTATGAATTCACCGAAAGCTTATTAACTAAAGTGGAAGCCCATGTTGGCTCAAGCTCCATGGTTGGTCTATCTCTTTAAGGTGTCCTGGTCGGCGAGATCCTCCAACACATGAACAGGGCAACTCAGCCATCGAACCACAGAAAACTTGTCATGTATTCTGCGGTGAGTATTTTTGAGTCCACTCAACCCTCCGTTTGCAATCTCTTGGGGGTGGGGGCCTCATCTTCTTCTTCATCGTTTCCCTATTGTCCAGGAGATGGTAGACATCCATACAAAGCTTTTAAAACTAAATACGTAATTCTGGCCCTGGAGGAATTTACACATTAATACTAACAAGAAGTTGAGTAAACATAAAAACACCATGCAAAGCGATATAGAAGTGCCACACAAGCCGGTGCTTTGGTGCCCCAGGGAAAAAAAAAAGCAATCACTCCTTTTCCAAACCAGGGCATCAACGGGAGAGGAAAAGCTGAGTGTGCAGGACTTGAGCTGGATGAGCTGGGATGCGGGTGGAGGGCGATGATGTGGAAGGTAAAGCCACAGATAAAGGCAGTGTTTCCAGCCTGCATGACTAGGAGGAAGTTGGAACCATGAACAGGAGTGGTCTTAGGCCAGGTGAATGGACCAATTAGATAACTGGGTTTGAAATGCCCAGGGGGCATCCACGTAGAAAACTCCAGTTGGCTAAGGAATACGTAGAACAGGGAAAGAGAAAGGGAGTTGCAGCTTGAAGTTAGAGCTGTACTTGGGTACAGGAAGAAAAGAGAGAGAGAGTCCTTCTTGGGGCAGGAGAGACAGGGGGAGAGACACATTTGCAGGCCAGTTCGCAGGGCCCATGCCCTGAAATGCCTGCCCTTGGGGTCCGGGATGAGCAGGGAAACTGGACATAGAATGCTGACTCCATCTGTCACCCACTGTCTGCGTGACAGAGGATCTCTCAGAGGACGTTTGGCGGGAGAAGGCCGTGTTTTCCTTCTGCATGGAAAGGGAAGATGTGGTTGAAGACACAGGGAACTCTGTTTATCATCGGGGTCCTGAATGGTCCATTCCTAGACTAGAGAAAGAGCTCAGGAGCACAGTGCTTCCTGGAGAGAGGAAGGCCTGAAAAGTCAATCATGCGAGTTTCTCCAGTTTCTTTTTTATTGACTCTATTGAGGTGACATTGGTTGATAAAATTATGTAGGTTGCAGGTATACAATGCTTCGTCTGTATATTGTACTGAGGGCTAACCACCCCAAGTCAAGTCTCCTTCCATCCCCATTCTAGCTTCTAATCTGGTTTCTATTTCTGACTTGTGTGACTTCTGGGAAGCCGTGTATCTGGAACGCCATTTCTTTCTGTAGTAAACCAGTTCCCGCCCCTTTTGAGTGTGTGTACGCTGCAGCATAGTTCAGGCAAACAAATGTTATACCCATTTGCTGTGTATGGAGGTTGAGGATTTCCTAAAGTTAGGTAGACAATCAGTGACAAAACCAGTCCCCTCTGCCTCCCAGACACTCTGTGGTAGACACTGAACAATTACTTTTAAGCTACACACTCTTCTTCCCTATGTTTTATCCTCCCTAAATATTTATAACCTCATATAGTACCCCCACATTTTAGAAATCATAGATTTTTCTAATCTATACACAAAAATAATCTAGCATTAATATGTTCCAAGATATTTTAGAATTTAATGAAAATCAGTGACAAAGATGCTACTGGGAACAGCCATGGGAAAGAAAATCACAAGACTTGGCTTAAATGTACTTTCTTCTGTCGGGATGACATGATATTAAGCAAGTTGCTTAATTTCTCCGGGCCTGTTTCTTCATCTTTCAAAGGGGGATACTGATATGTATGCAAATCTCACTGCCTAGCACACAGCAGATGCTCAGCCAAATTAGTTCTTTCCCCTCTCGGCTTATTAAGTCACTGGGGGTATGGGAAATTTAATTGAATCACAAACTATCATGGTGTTCTACAAGTGCTTAATACACACCTATTGAATGTAAACCTGAACCAGAGGCAAAGATGCAGTGATTTGTTTCCAATCTCTGTAGCATGACACAACTGTGAGTGGCCTGCAGATGGCGCTAGATGTTTACAACGGAATCCTTCCTCCCTACGCTTCCTGCCACTTAACGGAGTTGTACCTTGAGAAGGGGTAAGTGTCTAGAAGGTGCTTTTTAAAATTAATACAGCTGGACCTGAATTTTTGTTATTATTGTTATTGTTAGCTTGACCGTACTCTTAAAATATTTAGTTTTTAGTTAGGTACATAAACTTTAAAATCCTACGCTATATTAAATAATTCACTAAATTAAAAAATATTACTTTTTTTCCATGTTCACAATTTATGAAACAATTTACCCAAACTTTTGTATGCATCTTAACTTGTGTCTTCACCACTAGAGCCAAATGCAAATCCCCTAAAGCTGTTTACCAGATATGTTAACTAATAAGAGCAATGTTGGTTGCTGTAGAAATGAACCCCAAATTCTCAGAGGCTTACTTAATCCAATGGAGGTTTATTTCTCACTCATCCATCAGTTCAAGGTAGATGATCATGGCCGGTAGGAGGCGACTTGTGGTGTGAGTCACACACAGTGGTTCAGGGAGCCAGGGTTCCGTCTTCTGGACCCACAGTTTTTAGGACCCCTGTGCTCAACTGCAGGAAGCTCGCAGAAAGGAACAAGAGGGTGAGAAAGCAACCTGCTTAGGAACCCCCTCGGCCCAGAAAGGGCACGTATCACTTCTACTTACATTCTGCTGGCTAACATTAGTCACTTGGTCCCACTGAGGTGCAAGGGGGTCTGGGAAATGTAGCCACTTCTCAGCTGTAAGTCTATTGTATGGAAAGAGAATCACGAATTTTGAAGGACTTTGACTGGTCACCTTTGCCATATCATCTTGAGATAAAAATACCATCACCGGAAAAATTGCCCCACTATGTAAGTATTCATTCACATAATATTAAGGAAGTTGGTAAAAACACCTTGTAAGGAAATATTTGTTTATGTGGCTTTTTAAGTTATGTTTTAAAAGGCTTGTTTGTAACAACATCCAAAAGCGGCAATTGTGCAGTTACTGTCTCTCCCCATCCCCTGCAAAAAATCACTGAATCCTGCTAGAATTTCCCTCCTTCCTCTTTGGCAAATGACTTTCACAAGCACCTCACACTAGCTTTGCTGAGATCGGTTTAGGCCCACGGACCTTCCCCGAACAGTACACTGTTTTTTGAAATCAGGTATGGAAACTGCCCTCTTTACTATGAGAGAATCTAAGAACTTGAATATGTCACCACTCCCTCGTTCTGAGGTATAATTTTGATAAAGTCTTCACTGTATGTTCAAGCACACATGTTACGTGTTTGTTATTCAGTTCCATGTTTATGGCCTGCTTAAGGAGAGGGGAGAAAGATTCATCCAGAGGAAAAACTGAAAAATACTGAGAGATGAAAAGAGAGAAAAGGAAGGAGCACATGAGAAGCATAAAAGGGGAAGAATATGAGAAAGAAACCCCCACACCCCACCTGCCCCCCAATTCCTCCTCAAAGACTCATCAGATCACCCCCAGCTCCTCCAGCCGTGGCCTTCCGGCCTCTTCTCTGATGAAGTACCCTGGTCCCCACCTCCTCTGCCCCTGGTCATCTAACACACCAGCCCCCCCCAATGCTTTACCCTCCAGATCTGCCCCTCCTGCCCCAGTCTCCCCATTCCCACCCCTAAATTGGTTAAAATCTGCACATTCCCACAAATTCTTCTACCAGTCCCTCAGCTGATGTGTTACAGGCCAACTAGAAGGAAACTTAGTGGCAATTCAACCACACAGAACTAACAGAGCTCGGTCCTCTACTTCCCCCCACCAGGGAGTACTTCGTAGAGATGTACTATCGGAACGAGACGCACCACGAGCCATATCCCCTCACGCTGCCCGGCTGCTCCCCGAGCTGTCCTCTGATGAAGTTCACTGAGCTCGTTGCCTCTGTGATCCCCCAGGACTGGTCCGCGGAGTGTAGAATCACGAACAAACACGAAGGTACTGAGGATGTTTTGAATTAGGTTGCGTGTGGAGCCCTGCGGAGAGGGCACAGCACCGTTTCTTAGGGTGGGTGGTGCTTTGAGAATACAGCCTGGCCATTCTCCCCAGATCTGAAAGAAATAGTTTTGGGGAGATAATTGTATGCTTCGGGGACCCCTATTTCAGGCAACTTCAACATCCCTACCTGGCCCTGCCCCTACTTGCCATAAACCTTGACTTGATTTTTTTCAGTGTTAATATAAAAGGGCATCGAGGCCAAACATAATCAGAGATAAAACTTCAATCAAAGCTCATGGGGCTGCCATGAGTTACATGGTTGGCCACACCTTGTGTTGTTTAAAGATTTCAAGATGCTTTAGCAGAATTGAAGGAGGCTGTTCTTTAAGTGTCTGAAGTGGAACAGATTTCAAACAAAATCCACACCCTCAGTGAGAGCCAAGATGGAAAGACTTTAATCCTAGGCTAATGGGCAAAGAACCAACTTACCCATTACTTCCAGCCTTCTCACAAGAAGCAAAGAAATGAGATACACTAGAGAGATGTGGAGAAATCTTCTACACCAGGAAATTGACCCTATATTTTAAAGTTTCTGTTAAAATGCTTTGGGTGACAGAGCTGAAAAATAAACACCTCTTTGTATCCTTTGGCCTTGGAAAACTCATGTTACTTTGGAAGATACCAAAAGCAAACTTTCCAGAAAACTTTGCTGTACGTAATACATACAGTGGCTCTTGGCATACGTACATCATTGCAAATAAATAATTGGATGAGAAAGAGACAATGAGGCACAACACATTGGAGACGAGAGCCCTGTGTGAGTGGAGCTGCTCTGGAAGCTCCAATGGCGAGAGATATTGAGTGTGGAGCTGGTTTCAGAGAGGAAGCATGGTGACACATTCACACTGGAACAAAATTAGAAATGTCCAAATGTCCTGAACGCCTCCAAGGCCAAAACTTGCCGAAATGTTGAAAGTGTGGCTGTGACATCTGTTCTGAAGACAACAGCAATGCATAAGGCTTGGGCCCCGGTATCTTCAGAAAACCTGAGCACTCACAGGTCCCGCTGAAACTGCTCACTGGATAGGGAGAAATCATGTTCAAATGACAGCTCGTTAGAGCCCTGTAGATTTGCCACGTGGCGGATGTACTACATCTAGGGAACAACGTTACCATTATGGCTAAAGAGGAGGTGGTTTCTAGACATGGTTTCTTCGGGGTGCCAGAGTCCAGAGCAAAGCCATTCCCTCCCCCGGGTGACCATGGGGTGACTGGACGTGAGACGTTGATTGACATGTTTATTTGTGTTCTTTCTTTCCCAAGTAAGTATTTGGCCTCGTGGCCATCGTCCAATTATTCTTTCTCCTCCATGCATGTAACTTTCCTCCAGAAGTGAGTCAAATGTAAAATAGTGAATAAAGGCATTATTAGGAAGCTCAACACCATTACTTTTTTATAATGAATTTTCAAAAGTGTGTGTGTTTAATTATAATACAATTCCTGGAGGACAGATTTTAGGGACTCTTTTTTGTTTTGAGGTTTTATTTTAATGTAACAGGAGGAAAAATATATAAAGTAAAATGATTTGCCTGGCTTAAATTAACATTTTACATTGAAATCGTGTTTAGTTTGGAGTTTACTACTTTGGAGAAAGGCTAAGCTGATGGATGGCTCTATTTCATCTATTTAAGATAACACTTGCTTCAAAAAAAAAATCCTTGAGCAATTTACAATGTAGTAGGAAGTAAAGAGGTACATAGTATACAGAATAAGGGGTTTGTGTTTCAGGACTACAAGGGTTGCTATGGGAACAAGAGCTACCTGGGTTTGGAGGGCCAGAGGTAGGAGTGTCAGAGAAGGCTTCCTGCAGGAGGTGACAACTGACCCATCTGAAGTCAGTTTGGATGGAGGTGTCTAATGGAGGGGTGCAAGGTACTTGAAGGGCATGTCCAACGCCCTCGTGGCTGGAAGCTGGAAAGGATAGGGGACTTACTGTGCAGAAGATTCAGGGTTCAAAGAGGTCCCCACAGGTTTCCTTCAAGAGGCCAGTTCTAAGGAGATAAAATTTCACCTCCACAAGAGCAAGGATTCTAGCCATTGTGTTCTCTGCTGTATCTGTCCTCAGCACCTGGCATGGATTGGTGCTCATGAGTGTGTGTGTGTGTGTGTGTGTGTGTGTGTGTGTGTGTGTAAAATTAGTTACCTTTCCTCCCTGAGCCTACAGAGAGAGAGAGAGAGAGAGAGAGAGAGAGAGATTTGTTGTTCCGCTTATTTGTGCATTCACTGGTTGATTCTTGTATGTGCCCGGACTGGGGATCAAACCCACAGCCTGGACGGATTGGGATGATGCTCTCTAACCAAGGGAGCTACCCAGCCATAGCAGATTCCATCCTAATTAGCTGCAGTATCCAGTAACCTGGGAGGTAGTTTTGACCCCGCCCCCCTCTCCTTCATCCTCCACAGCTAATCTGTCACCTCTTATCAAATCTGCCTGTATTGTGTTTGTGGAAATCTTTTCCTCAAAACACCACTATCAACAATTCAAGATTCCTATAGAGTGAAATAGAATTAGGCAGCAGAATACGGGAATAAAAAGGAAAACTCAGGGACTGGTGGGCTGGAGCCACCAGCTCAGACAGATCAATGGTGGAATGAATGTGTGCGTTGCTCACCACCTCTGAGTTCAACAACTTCGTTTTGTCACGGCTGGAGTATTTTCACCACAGAAGTCAGCGTATGCCACAAATCACTGTGTTGTTTCTTGATGGGTTTTTTTTTAGTGTTTTATTGTTATGCTTTCACAGTTGTCCCAATTTTCCCTCTTCACCCCCTCCACCCAGCTCTCCCTCCACTTCTGTAGTCAGTCCCCACACCATAAGCCAGGTCCGTGGGTCCTTCATACGTGTTCTTTGACTGATTCCTTCACCTTCTTAGACCCAGTGACCAGCACACAACTGATTTTAGCTCATAGAAAGCTTGTTAAGAGTCTGTGACGTGAGGTGGTCTTCATCAGCGTGAATTTGATACTGAACTTACTTAAGTAAGATGGATTGCATTGGTTGTACACAGTCTCACGCAGTGATGCTAAGGGCAGCAGGTGAACATTTCAGGGAGACAGATTGTGTTCACGTCAGGGGATTTCTGGGACTGAAAGTGTCCACTGGGCTGAGGGTCACTTGCCTCAATACAGACTGTAGAGCAGGGTGAATCATGGGAGGTTGTTGGGGTTGGATGACTCCTTAGTAGGGCCACCAAATTTAGCAAATAGACATACAGGGTACCCAGATAATTAATTAATAGATCTAACTGCTGAATTTTTATAATTTATGTCTTAAAAGGCCAAATTAAGGATATTTAGGGTGTTCTGAGAAAGCCAACACAGGAAGCAGGACAAAACCATTAAATTAGACGTATTCTAGATAAAGAGAACAGCTGGCAACCCTGTACCTTAGGGCATCTCCAGCCATGAAATCCTACTCATACCTGAAGGCAGTGTTGTCAGCTGGTAGACCAATTAATTTAATTCTCATATCAATTAAATTAACCAGAGCCTTTGTTAGAAAATTCATGATAAAGTCTAACTTCCATACTGTGTTACTTAAAAATAATAAAATTCTTTTTTTAGAAAGTGCTTATTTATTTAATTCCAAAATTTTACTACACAATCAGACTTTCTTCCCTAGCAGTACCCCAATCTCCAACTCCAGTTAATTCTTCCTTTTAAAGACTTTATTTATTTATTTTTAGAGAGGGGAAGGGAGGGAGAAAGAGAGGGAGAGAAACATCAATGTGTGGTTGCCTCTCGCACACCCCAGTGATTTCATAGGAAGGAGGTTTAAGGTGGGCAGTTCCCATTTTCCCTAACACGCCTTGTGAAGTTGAGAAACTACAGCACATAATACACATGCCCAAGTGTCAACCACGAGCCTTCAAGGTGGGACCCGTACCTTTTTACTCCTCGAACCTCCAGGCAGTCAACAATGCCAAGAACCTGGTCCCTTCAACCAATGTTTGCTAACTGAATAAATGCTCAGCTCTCCATACCTAGCCTGACTTCCACATGGCTGAACTCAGATGTCAGAAGCCTGAATTCAGTTGTTCCATAAATAAGGGAGAGAAGCTATGAACGAGCCTCAAACACAACCGCACTATAAAGGTGCAGGCATGGATGATATGTGTATATGTATCAAGACGTCTGTGTTACTTGATCTCTGTTCTCAGCATAGTTGCCTTGGCATTCTCATTCCCCCATTGCTGTTTAGAGGCCTGTTCAATGGTACCCCAACCCAGCACCCTGCCCACCTCTGAAATGAGCCCATCCGATTGAGTTTTTTTTCTCATCCTTGTTGCCATTCTCATCAGTTTCCCAAGACACCTCTCATCATTCATAAAAGGCATTGGGAACTTGCTTTGGTATACGCCAACTCACTCCCCACTTCCACTCCTGTCCTCAACGAAGGCAGTTCAGAAGTCATAACAATGCTCCATCTCATACCCTACCCACCATGCCAATATCCACCCTAGACCAAACCAAACACACCGCTTCTCCATTCTGACCTGCTGAGTGAAGCTTAAGCCATTGTTACCATTTCTGACTATGAATGTTGAGACTTCTATTCCAGCCTTAGCTGGATCTTTCAACCCTACTTGGTAAATGTATTCATCCTTAGTGGACTCTTTCCTGTTTTCTACAGAAAGGCGTCATCATTTTTCTGAAATTTCTAATTCCATTTTATGGAATTAGATGGAATTAGAACAGTTGGGAGGCTTCTTTAATTCTCATGAGATGTCCTAAGAAGACCAGTATAATCCACTGAAAACCCTTTTAAGTTGTCCTGTCAGTGGCACAAAATACCGTATTTTGCTGTGTATAATGCACACATCTTTGCCCACATTTTTGAGGGAAAAATAAGGATGTGTGTTGTACATGGGTAGTACCTAAAACGCCTTGTATCTGCTCTTGTGTTTTGTACTTATTTGTTACATAAAGTTTCTTGTACCATCATATGTTCAAAAATAAGTGCTCAAATTCCTTTATAATATAAAAAATAAGTATCTAAATATAAATAAATACATAATTGGATTTAAAAATTAAAACGAAAGGTATTTTTTCTGAAAGTTTGGGCCAAAAACATGGGTGCGCAATATACACGGCAGAATACAGTATCTCAGTGGCTTTAACCTGCCTTTACTGCTGTCTGCAGGGAAACCTGTTCCTCCCTGAGCAGCCTAACTCCTTTCCTTGTGCATATGGTCCCAGCCCCTCAGTCTCCTTGGTCCTCAATGCATCTCTCAGTTGGCTTCACTCTGTTCCATAGGAAGAGGCTCCCTCCCTCCTATGATGAACATGCCCAAATCTCTCACCAGAGTGTGCCCTCCATTGTCTGCTCCCTCTCACCCTCTTCAGTCCAAACATTCTCAGACTAGTGGTTTACATGCTCGGCCTCTACCTTCTCATATCTCTTTCACTCCTGAACTATTCTGTGAAATGGTGTTCATCCTTCCTTCATGTTTTTGAAACTTCCTTTTTGAAAGCCATCAGCGCCTAATCCAGCAGCTCTTTTCCTTTCCCCGTCAACCTCACACGCCCCCACTCTGCAGAAAAGAGTACTGAGCCTCAGAAAATGACATTCCACAGGTGGTAGGGCCAGGGTTCAAGCCTAACTCTTTCTAACACCACATATCCATTATTTCACAGTCCCTTTCCATCCCACAGTGTCTGGCGGACCATTTCCTTAGGACAAATTCCCCAAAATAGGATTAGTGGGTCCGAGTACATGAATATTTAACAAGCAATAGATCTACACTGACCACCTATTATGTACTCAGTATGTACCTATGGAGCAGGCATTAAGTTTGCTGAGGAAACAGCAGCAAGACAAGCTTGTAGACTGGCAGGGACGGGAGAAGCAGGCAGGGAGGAGCAGAAGACAGAATTAAACAAGCCCTCACTGTCACCTACAGTGAGTGCTATAATAAAGGCCGTACAGAGGCCGTTAGCCTAGGTCTAAGAGGCCCGAGAAGGCTTCTCAATGGGGGGAATGTTCACACCGAAAACTAAAGGAAAGACGGAATTAACCAGGTGAATGAAGATGAGAGAGGAGAACGTTACAGACAAAAGAGAGAAAATGTGGAAAAAGCCGTGCCGCTGAGAGCAGGGGGCACTTTAGAAAATGGAAAAAGTATATCTGGTGAGAATACCAAGAGGCTGGAGGGGCATTAAGTGACTCATAGGTCAGGTAGAGCAACTCTGGTCATTAAAGGGTTCAGGCAGGAGACACAGGGTGTGACTGGCTTCTTGCCTTTAGAAGGACCTCTTTGGCGTCAGAAAGGAGACCAGATAGGAGAGGGGTGGCTTTGGGGGTGGGGAGAACAGTTGGGAGGCTGTTGCAATAAGCCAAGGTGAGTGAAGGAGAAAAGGAGACGTACTCAAAGGGGGGAAATAGATCTAGTACGTGGGACTTGGGGATTAATGGCAAGAGGAAGAGGCTCTTGACGTATATTGCCACAATTGTTTTCAAAAAGTAGTCCCAATTCACACGCCGTGAGCAGCCCTCATGTGTTTCTTTGTTGAAGGACATCTTCTCAGTCATTACCTGCACTAGGCCTCTTTGCAGGGGGATATAGTTAGTCACACTCTCTTTTCAGCATTCTAGAACATTGCTCTGTCAAACTCACCAAATCCTTTACGATATAAGGAACCTATAATTTTAAAAATGAACGAGAGAGAGAAAGAGAATCTCTCAAGTCCTCTTTGCTCCCAGACTCCTTGTTTAGTTTCTCTTGGATTGACACCTTCCACCAACCTCCTACATGATCACGTGCCAGGGTCCCATCCTTGTTTCTCTCGTTCCACACTCAGCAGAAGCCAGTACTACCCAGGCCCCCATCTCCTACATCTAGAGTCCTTATTTCCACCTCTACATATGGAATTCTAGAGCTGTTTTCTCCAGCTGCCTACCAGGATAATAATCTATTTCAATCCTGCATGTAAAGCGAAATTTATCTCCTCTACTCCAAACTGATCCTTTTTAATGTGCTTCTCATCTCAATTCACAGCCTAGTCATCTCCTCATTCACAAAAGGTAGAATCCACAACTTCTCTACCAGTATATTTAGTTCATCACAGAGCCTGTCAACCCAACTTCAGAGGTATCTCTTGAATTCCCTCATCTGCTTTCTCAGGGCCATAACTCAGTGTCTCATCAAAGGCATTTTAACATCTCTCAGTCAGGTATATGGTGTCTCCATCATCCCATCTTTTCCCACAGTTTTGGGTTTGTACGTTTTTTTTGTTTTCTCTGTTAACATAAATTGGGCCACGTCATATCCACGTGTAATAGTTGATGATTTCCATTTGCCCCATGGCAAACCACAACTTCTAAACCCTGGACCTCAACCTACGTCTCTGGTCTCACCTCACCATCACCTCTCCTCCAGTCACGCGCAAGGGCTCGTTGCTTACCGAACCTGCTCTTGTGCTACCCATTCTGTCTCCTGGCAAAATCTAACTTAGCTCACAGGCCAGCTCAAACCTCACCATTTTTCTCAGAAGACTTTCTAAACTCTTTCTCTTCCAAATACAATACTTTGTGTTGATTGCAATGTCCTCTCTCCTCCAGTGGTATATCTTCCACATCCCTATCTTACTATTCCTCGCACTATCTCATAATCATCCACCTGATTCTCCCACAAGGTACTAAATCCCCTCAAGAGCAGGGATCATGGAACCCCAGAGCCTATCACAGAGCAGGCATGGCACATGCTGTGTGTTCACTGCCTGCCTAGGAAGGCATAAGGAAGCAGAGAGGGAAATCATGTTCCATGGAACCACCATGAGAACATGGCCACAAAAAAATCACTGAAAATAGTTTCCAAATACAGAAAGTCAGTCATCAACATTCTCTTAGTCTCTGTCTTCCTCCCTCATTTCCATTTAGTCCTTTTCTCCCTTCCTCAACTCCATCTAGTCCCCTCCAACATTGCATTAACTCCATCCTCACTGCTAATAGCACCCAACTACAGGATCTAATTTTATTAACACTCACCTTCGCGTGATGCTAAGAGGCATCCTGACATCATGCGGAAAGCACTGGACTAAGAGTTGGGAGCCCAGGTGTTCCAGACAATTAATTCATTCCACAAATATTTACCCAGCGCCTTCTCTGGGGCAGGTGCTGTGCTACGTGCTTGGGATACACTCATGAACAAAAAGACAAAAGTCCCTGCCTTTGTGAAGCTTACATTCTGTTAGAGAGAAAGGAGGATAGATAACAAACAATGAACATTATAAATAAGTACTTTAGAAGGGGAAGATCTCAAGCACCAGGCTGGAAATGGGTGTGGGGGTAGGGCACATAGGTGGCACTTTTAAATGAAAGCCCTTCACGAGAAGATGAGATCTGGGCGAGGCAGGTGATGCAGTTGCCTGATGCAGAGATGCGTGAGAAGAGCATCCAGACAGTGGCAGCAATAAAGGCGGTAAGGGGGAGTGCGCCTGGCAGGTCTGAGGATCAACAGGAAGGCCTGTGCGGCCTAAAGAGAATACGTGAAAGGAGAGGGGTAGCAGAGGAAATCCAAGAGGTTAATAAAGCCAAGTGACGAAGAGTCTCATGAACTGTTACCATCAAGACTCGGGCTTTCACTCCAAGTGAGACCAGCAGACTTTAAGTAGAGGAGTGACTTGATTTGACTGGAAGTCACTTGGCTGCTGTGTTAAAAATAGACTGGTTGTAGGGAAGAAGGGAGAGAAGCTAGGGAGCAAGTCAGGAGGGCATTGTAGTAACCCTGGCAAAAGATGATGGTGGTTCAAAGCAGGGTCGTGGCAGAGAAGGGGAGAAATCACTGGTTCCCAGATATAGTTTCTGATAGGACCAGCAGGATTTCCTGACAGACTGGGTACAGGATGTGAGACAAAGAGAGGAGTCAAGGAAGACCGCAGGAGTTCTGGGCTGAGACACTGGAAGGAGGAAGTTTCCATCCCCTGAAGGAGGGAGGCTGCAGGAGGATCAGACTTGGCAGGGTGAAGGGGGGTAGGGGTGCTCAGGGGTTGGGAGTTCAGTTTTAGAATGCCTGTTAGATGTCCAAGGGAGTAAGTCGAGGACACAGTTGGATACATGAGTCTTGAGTCTGGGAAAAATTTAAATTTGAAGTCTTTAGTGAATAGATGGCTCTTAAAACTATACAACTGATAAGATCCCATGGATTCCAACCCAAATTCAATTATCTGCTTTACCTTAGCCACATTATCTCATCTCTCCATGTCTCATTTTTGTCATCTCTACAGTGATAAAGTTAGGCTAAAGAAGAGATTTTCAACTGTGCTCCATGGAGCAGTTGACTCTGCAGGGCTCCGCAGACAGAGCTGCCGGGACCAGAGAGATGCTAGCCCTCCCAGTGCCTACGCCAAGGAGCAGTCGCATGTTTTTACAGTGAAAATCAGACATACATTTAGAGATGGTACAAGCTGATATTTAGGATGCCTATACTATAGTGGACTAGGGTATGTGTGTGGGGGGGGTAGGCGGTAACTTTCCAGGGGAAATAATAAATAGCATCTCATTTAAAATGACCCCCTATATCTGTATCCTGACCAGTCAGCCGTCAAAGGGATGTGTGTAAATAAAGGTACAGATTAGCAATAGCACACAGTTGTCCTAAAAAATGCTTGTGATAGTCAACATGCGCTTAAAGTTTCGTCTTTAAAGAATATTTACCAAAAATCAAATTCAAAGACTGAAAGATGATATTCCATGTCTTTTAGAACCAATTAGTGATCGCACTCGAGTATTCAGAAATTCCTTTGACCCTGAGACCATGAACAATAATACTTTTAACTGTAGAACAATTGATCATTTTAATCATAGAAAAATACATAAAATTAATCGTGGAAGAAGATGTTAGAAATACTTTAGTCAGCTGCCCTCCCTTTTCAGTGGGGAAGTGGAGCCCTGAGGTCAAAGGTCAGGCTGGAATCAGGCCCTAGGTCATCTCCTGGCCCCCAGCCCCGTGCTCTTTTCACCACACCACGCTGATTTCAAGGCTGCTTCAGAAACGCCACTGACATTTCCATGTAGGACGAAACCAGCACTGATTGGTGATCTTCATATTTTTCTAATCCATTAATTTGACATTAATGCTCCTCCTATTTTCCCACAGTTCTCGGGATCGCCCTGGCCATTGCCTTTTTCCTGGTGTCTGGTATCCTGGCAGTGCTGCTGTTTACACTCATTCGCTCGGGGCCCTGCTGGCGGAGAGACTACTACGGGAACATCTGAACAGACAGCTGAAGAAGGGCGGACGCACCAGGCCAACCTCCTGTGGAGCAGCATCTCTCAGTGACACAGCATTCAAAGGACAGTTTCACCATGTGGGCACCACCCTCCCCACACTCTTCCTTTTGAGTCTGCCCATCACAGTGCCCCAAGGACAGCCGCTGGGCTGACTGATGAATGAACACCCAGGCTACCTAGTTAGGTCTCCTCATCATAGTGCAGGCTTCTCATTGGGCCAGAAAGATGCTCTGTGCGAAGGAGAGCTGTGTTCTCTAGCACAGGTGTCCCGAGAGAAATGAGAAGACACACTCCAATCTGCCTTTTGCCTGCAAAGAACAAAAGGTTACATGGTGTGGCAAAGACATAGATCAAAGAAGACTGGATAATGCAGGGAAATTAGACTAGAAGTAGAATAGGGGGATTCTTAAGAAATAAGACCCCATTAGAAGGTTTAATAAATCTGTTTTTTTTCAGCCATTAAATAGGTTTAATACAAACATACACTCTGGAAAAGAAACCCAGGTGTTTGATAGCCAACACATAACACACATATCTGTATTGAAAATACCTTAGAAAGAGATATTTTAATTCTCAGAAGCCATAATATCAACTACTTTAGTTGTAGCTCAGGTCATTTCTCCACAATTTCTATAATGGGGAGTAATTAGGAAATCTATGTACCCATGGGGTTTTTTTAACATCAAATATCAGAGCTGGATATGTTTAAAGTTCTAATTTCTTTATTTCATTTTAAAGTTAAGAGATTTTACTTTGATAAGGGCTATTCATGGCCATGATGAAATGATAATGGATTTTAATTGCTACAAATAGATCTGAATTTCTCAAGTGGTGAGGTAGATAGAAAAGTAGACTGAAGGATGAAGACCGACTGTCTCAGCTCTGCACCACGTTGGAACAAATTTTTTAAAACCTTAAACCTTGGATTCATAATCCAGAAACGAAAGTCCTGATTAGATGAACACAGAAGTCGCATATTGTTCTTAGGCTCAGTGAACAATTTGCCTTCTTACTTTGTACTCTGGATTGGTCATTGTCCAAGAAAGCACTTTCGTGAATGGTATCATTTTAGTAAGCCTGAAATTTACTTTTAACTGTTTTATTCTTCATTAGCTTCCGACCAGGCATTTGGTGAGAAATTTAATCTCCCTCATTGGTAGGGTTCTTCACCTTCTCAGGTTCAACCAGAGGCCCCACAATGTACCTGGTGGAAAGAGGGAGATAAGGGATCACTAGGCCACTGTCCACACTGGTCTCCAATCAGGTCACTTTCTATTATGATGTGGTGTCCTGAAGGTAGGCAGAGAACCTCGGGGCCCTGGCTCCCAAGGCCACACAATGGGAGTTCACCAGCATGGCATTGTCCAGTCCCCTACAGAGGTGACACCCACAAGCAGTGCTGGCATTTTTGACCAGCACAAAGCCCCGCCCCCCAGAATCCTACCCCATCTCTTAGTCTCAGAAATCTTTCTCTGCCCTGGAATTCCATGGCATCCCCCAGTTAAACTCCAAGCACTTACCTCTATCATCCTCATTTTCTACATATTCCCACTGAGCCAAGGCTATTGCAATCAAAAGCCTTGCCTTCTCTTGCCTGGCAACTGCTGCTTTCTGCTGGAACACGAGAGGCACATGGGCAAAAAAATTCAAGATTTGGCTACGTTCCCAGCTTGGGAAAGGGAAAACCATCTATAGCAGCAAGAACAAAGGACAAATTTCTGTCTCCATAAAGTAGCTACTATATCAGTAAGGAAGCCACAGTGTCTCATGCTAACGAGTGATGAGATTTTAAAACAGAAGTCTGAACAGAAACGTAAGACATGGATTTTCTCATTCATTCAGCAAACATCTATGGAAGACCTACTATTTGCTAATCACTGGCCTAGATGCTACATTGTCCATCCCTAATGTGATTATTAAGGTATTTGGTCCCAACAACTACTTATACAGAGTTGATAGAATGTAAAAGTAAAAGCTTCCACTACCTTTACCTCACATTTTTTTCTTATGATAAGTGGCTAAAAGGACTTCTACTTTCTACTGGTTCTGAGAGATTTTTTTTAACATCCCCCATTTCTCTTCCTTCTACCATCTTTGATTACTGTAAAAAGCTCTCACGCCACTCCCAACTTAGTTGTCTCTTTTACCTTCCACAGAACTATGGCAGGTTATTGTTTTTCATACTTTATGGCATATTCACACAGGACAAATGAAAATTCAAAGTGACAAATGGTCTACAGTGATAAAGCCCAGAGCACAAAATGTAGTGTGACATTTCTCAGGAAGTAAGTTAGTCATCCAACTGCAATCGGAAAGTATCTCTGCTGATAAAAGACACTTTTTTAGATGGGTCAGGAAAGACAGGTCCATTTGACACAAAGATAAATACTGTTTGCAAGACAATTGCTAGGGTTGAAACAAGCTCTGCCCTAAAATGCATCCCCCACATTTGAACCACTGTAAAGGGAACACAATTACAATATTGCAATAATTAGTACATCAATGTAAGGACATTCCCTACCATAAAAAATATCAGCCATGTATATGTAGGAAAGTTCTAAGGAAGAGTTGTCGGTGGAATATTCCTAGCTAGAATGGCATTGCATACAGAAAATATTAAGAGAACATGATTACAAATAATGGGTGGGATTAGAAGAGTACATGCATTAGAGGAAAATATTTTACTGGAGGTCACTCAACCAGCAAAACTTTTTATGTAAGAACCGGCATTTCTTCTAATCGAGTTCCCTATTCTCCCAACTTCCTGTTTTCTGTCTTATTCTAATGCTGTTGACACTGATTCTTTCTTCACAGCCAGGGGCATGTCTTGGTAAGCGAAAGTCAAAGTGTGAGTTTCTCTTTTGAAACTCTTTGTAGAAACCCCATGTGAACAATAAGGGGATACACATACAATAAGGGGTACTTGGGTGCTTCCAACCAGGGCTAATAAAAAAATACTGCAAGCCACATGTGAGAGTCACATATGGGATTTCAAATTTTATAACAGCCGTATTTCGAAAGGTAAAAAGAAAGAATAAAATTAATTCTAATAATAGCATTTATTTCACTAGTATACCTCAAATATCATTTCAACATAGAGTCAATATTTTAAAATTATTATGAGATATTTTACAGTTTTTTGTACTTGGCATTTGAAATCTGATGTGGATTTCACCCTCACAGCACACTCAGTGTGGACCAGGCACATGCCAAGACTTAACAGCCAGAGAGTGGCTACCATATTGGACAGTGGCCACCGTATTAGACATCACCACTAGGGACCATTCTGAAGCAACGAGAATGTATGCTTTGTTATAATTTGTAAAATCCACTTTCAGATTATTGTGAAAACATAAAAGTCATATTTTTATATCTATATCTTATTTTTGCATGTGTGCTGAATCAATAAAAGATTTTTCTGAAATTTTTATTTTTAAACTTGCTTTAAGTAGGAACCTATACTTTTTCTTTAACTACCCTAAACTAAATGGACAAGTTCCTCTTCTTATTAAATGTTTTAAGAAAAAATTGAACTTCTGGCCAAGATGGAGGTGTAGGTAGATACGCTTTGCTTCCTTGCACAACCAAAAGAAGGATAACAACCCATTTAAAAATAAAAAACAACCAGAACTGCCAGAAAATCAAACTGTATGGAAGTCCAACAACCAAGTAGTTAAAGAAGAAACATTCATCCAGGCTGTTAGGAAGGGTGGAGACAGGCAGCTGGGGCAGAGAGGACACATGGCAAGGTGGCAGCTGGTGGACCAGATGGTCCCACATTTGCATGCGGATAAACCAGGCGGAATAACTGGGGAGTGAGACAGACTGAGCAACCCAGGGTTCCTGTGCAAGGAAATAAAGTCTCAAAATCTCTGGCTGTAAAAACCTGTGGGGATTGTGGTGATGGAAGAAACTCCCAGTCTCATAGGAGAGTCTGCTGGAGGGACCAACAGGGTCCTAGAATTTACACAAACCCACCCACCTGGGAATCAGCACCAGAAGAGCCGAACTGGCTTGTGCGTAGTGGGGGAAGTGACTAAAAGTGGGGCCAGAGCTGAGCAAGCAGCATTGTTCCCTCTCAGACCCCTCCCCCACAGACAGCACAACAACTCCAAGAAGTGGGTTGTCCTGCCCTGGTGAATACCTAAGTTTCCACCTCTTACAATGTAACAAGAGCACCAAGACAAAGAAATATGGCCCAAATTAAAGAACAGATCACAACTCCAGAAAAAGAACTAAGCGATGAGGAGATAGCCAACTTATCAGATGCAGAGTTCAAAACACTGGTAATCAGGATGCTCACAGAAATGATTGAGTTCAGATGTAAAATAAAGGAAGAAATGAAGGCTTCACTTCTTTATTTCACAAAGTGAAATAAAAAAAAAGTATACAGGGAACCAATGGTGAAGAGAAAGAAACTGGGACTGAAATTTGGAACTGAAGGAAGAAATATAAACATTCAGCCAGAACAGAATGAAGAAACGAGAATTCAAAAAAATTGAGTTGAGGCCTAGGAGACTCTTAGACAACTTTGAATGTTCCAACATCTGAGTGATGGAGGTGCCAGAAGGAGAAGAGGAAGAGCGAGAAATTGAAAACTTATTTGAAAAAATAATGGAGAACTTCCCCAAGCTGGTGAAACAGACATGCAAGTCCAGGAAGCTCAGAGAGTCCCAAAGAAGCTGGACCCAAGGAAGCCCTCACCAAGGCACATCATAATTACATTACCCAAGACTAAAGATAAGGAGAGAATCTTAAAAGCAGCAAGAGAAAAGGACACAGTTACCTACCAAGGAGTTCCCATAAGACTGTCAGGTGATTTCTCAAAAGAAACCTTGCAGGCAAGAAGGGGCTGGAAAGAAATGTTCAAAATCATGAAAGGCAAGGACCTACATCCAAGATTGCTCTATCCAGCAAAGCTATCATTTAGAATGGAAGGGCAGATAAAGTGCTTCTCAGATAAGGTCGAGTTAAAGGAGTTCATCATCACCAAGCCCTTATTATATGAAATGTTAAAGGGACTTATCTAAGAGAAAGAAATTCAAAACTATGAACAGTAAAATGACAACAAACTCACAACTATCAACAACTGAATCTAAAACAAAAACAAAAACAAACTAAGCAATCAACCAGAATAAGAACAGAATCAGAGAAATGGAGATCGCATGGAGGGTTATCAGGGGGGCGGGGGGGAGAATTGAGGGAAATGTACAGGGAATAAGAAACATAAATGGTAGGCATAAAATAGACAGGGAGGTTAAGAGCAGTATAGGAAATGGAGAAGCCAAAGAACGTATATGTACGATCCATGGACATGAACTAAAGTGGGGATTGCTGGAGGGAGGGTGGTCAGGGTGGGGGTGGATAAAGGGGAGAAAAAATGGGACAACTCTAGTAACACAATCAATAAAATATACTTAAAAAAGAAAAAAATGACAACATGTTTAAAAATTAAGTACTATTAGATTTGGGGGCGTCCTTTAAAAGGTACATTAATTTTTTATTATAAGTAATTATATTCAGAACAAAAATAAATGCAGGTAACACAGAAGAGTATAAATACAAAGTAAAAAATGTTCCCAGCCACTTCTAATCACGAGAGGCAATGCTATCGCAGTATCTGGTGTTTGTGCCCCTAGTGACCAGCATGAATTTTGTGAGCTATACTTATACTTTCATTTTCTGAAATTTCATGTCTTTGCAGCTCTTATAACCCATGCTGTCCTCTTTTTTTTCATCTTATTGAAGTAATATTTAAAGGATACATGAGCATGAAGCTTTCTGACTCTCTTGTGTCCAAAAATGTCTATATTTGGCCCTCTTACTTGTCAATTGCCTAGATATAAAAGTTTTCAGGTTGAAAGTCATTTTCCTCTAGAATTTGAATGCAATACTCTGGTGCCTTCTAGCACACAGGATTGCTGATGAAAATCTATTAGTCTGATTCTCATTCCAATGTAAGTGATCTGCTGCTGTTTGTTTTAATTTATTTATGCATGTACCTATTGCTGAGTCTTTTAAGACATTCTTTTCATCCTTGAAGTTCTAAAATTTTACTGGAATATATTTAGGCATGGGTATTTGGTTTCTGTCTAATCCTGTATGGTTCTCATGTGCTTTCAACTCAAGAAAATTGCATTCTGGAACTTGAATTTCCTACTTCTATCCTCCAAGCCTGGGAGGGGGTGGGGGAGTTCCTTCGTATTTTCCATCTTTTTGTCTTATTTCTCTATATTCTAAGCAATATTTTCTGGAACACTCTCTTGGTCTTCAGCAAATTCATTACTTTTTTTATTTACAAGAATACTTTCCTGTTTATTGATTGTTCCTTTTGCATAGTGGCCTCTTGTTGTTTTATGAACTCAGTCGATCCTGGAATATCTTTGAGGACACTAGTTAGAATTTTTTCAAGTTCTCCTGTGCCCCCTAAATTATCTCTGTTTTCTCTAGGCTCAGTTGTTTGAATTAATTAATCTTGAACCTTTTCTTTCCTGCCCTGGGTTTTTTTTTTTCAAATTCTTCCGAACCATTGGCCATAAACAAAATACCTTCTGGGTTAGCAGGACTCGCCAACGTTGGTTTCCCTTTCAGCCCCGTATATCTGCTTCCCCAAGAAACATCTGAATAATTGCCTTAAAATTCTTTTTTGCTAATTGCAACATCTCGGTCATCTTAGGACTGGGTCTTTTCTCCCAACTAGAGGTTATGTTTTCCTGTTTCTTTGTATATACAGTAATTTTGGATTGTGCCTTAGACAATGTAAATGAGATATTGTAGAGACTCTGGATTTTATTTTGTTCCTAGAAATGTGGGGGTTTTGTTTTTATGCAGTTAAATTGGCTGAACTCAAACTGCAAACTGTCTCTCCTGCAAAGGAGAGCAGCTCACATCTCAGCTCAGTTCTTTTAGCCTAAGTTAGGCTGCTTGGAGCCTTCCCTGTGTGTGGTTAGTTCAAGTTGCAGGGGTCAGCTGCAGCGTTTGTGTATAGTTTTCCTCTCTGGTTTTCAATTTTGGGGGATTTTCTTCCCACTTTTAGAGGCTGTGGATGCCTTCAAACTCTGCCTTCAAGACTATGCCGCTAAGACTATGGATTTTGTCGCCCTGCCTTTAGCTGTTCTATCCCCGACTGTCTGCCCCTGCATGGCACAAGCTCGAACCATAAAAAATAGGCTATGAGCCATAAAAAATAAAAATCCGTTTTTCCAACTGCTGATTCTCCTCCAGTGTCTGCCTGCTTTTGATTGCTCCCAAGTATCTTTACGTTGTATTTTGCCAGCGTTTATAGCTGTCACCTGTGGAAGTTAGTCTACTAGGAGGGAAAAACCGTTACTGGAAGCAGGTGCTCTCACTGGAAGGCGAAGGGCCGATGAGAGGGGTGGGGTTATGGCATCGGGTACCCAGGAGTCTTTGTGCACAGGCAGTGTGGCACGTCAGCTAGGTACATATCAAAAAGGGAAGGGACTTGACTCGTGGCTGGAGTGTTTCTGTGTATATATTTCCTGAGTGGAATGAACTTAACTTTAAAAATTTCCCCCTTCGTGTCTGTGAGGCAAATCCTGAATTGCCTCACCATCTGCTCTGCGTCTCCAGGGCACAGCAGGAGCCCTGCCCCCAAAAGAGCATCTTCTTTTCACAGAGAGCACGTCTCCAGACTGTGACTTGGAAGCAGCCACTCTGTCTATCCGCAGGAAGAAGTGGGATGAGCAGCTGACAGGGAATGCATTTGTCACTTACCCCGACAAGTACCCCCCAGTTCCCTGACATTCTGTGGGACGAGCCAGGCTCCAGCCTTCCCTGTGGCTCCCCCAAGAAGAACCGTGTTCATCTCCTGTGTGTCTGCCTGCAATTTCCCTGTTTTGACTTCTTCCTCGGTTTCCTCACATCTGCTCATCATTGAAGAATTTCTCAAATATCTGACCTGCTGGTGTCACTCTCTCTAGCACTGTTATGATTTCATTTTTATTTTTAACATCTTTTCTATTATTTCAATAAAACATTGGGAGGAAGGGAAGCTAGGTGCAATAGGTCTCCTGCTCTTCCCACCAAACAGGAAACAGAGTTTGTTTGTCGAGCAAAGCGGTCTATAATTGTCTGCCAAAGTTAAGAAGGATAGTCAAGCCACTGAACTGAAGAAAAAACAAATACAGCACTATGTATACAACGTAGCTTTATCTCACAAACATTTGCTAAGTGCCTGCTCTTAGCCTGAAGTAGGGTACTTAGTTTCCATCATATTTTTAAAGGGAATCTTAGTTCATGAAAACTAAGTTAAGTGCAGTGGTGCCATCATTTAGCATGGGGCGCACAGGTACTGAATTAGTTATAGACCCCGCCTTCACGGGGCTCGCAGCTAAATACTGTCTTTAACTGGGCTTTTCATTTTTCGCTAGCTTATGTTTTTCTTTCAGAGTACCTCAAGGATTTGGCCCTTCCTCTTTAGAGTCACCACAAATCTTGCTTGCCCTTCAGCACCTCGTTGCTGGTTTTAAACCGGGAGGTCCCCTCTCTTGCCAGTTACTTTTCCACGATATTCTTATGACTCATTTCCAGCCCTTGTTCAAGAGTATACATTGGGCTAAATCAAATTAGGTTCTCTATAAATACCTGTTGGTTGATGCAACCAGTACTTCTAACCATACCAGCTTTTCTTCAATGTCAAGCTGAAAGGGATTCATAAAGCCCCACCTCAAATTCACTGGTTACAGAGACCCTACCAGAAGCATAACTGAGTCAGTACTTCTCTAACTTCCCTGTGCCTAGAAATCTCCTGGCATGTTTGGTAAGGATTCGGATTCCCAGCCCACACCCCCAGAAATGCTGAACTGGTAACCCTAGGAATCCGCCTCTGTAACAGGTGTCCCATGCGATCCTGCCCTAGGTGGTTTCCGACCTTGTCTTCAGATCCCTGCTCCGAACTGTGCTCTTCCAGGAGTGACCAACCTTGAGGCGTGTCCGGGCCACACTGGAAGCAGAAGAGTTGTCTTGGGCCACAGATCAAATACGTTGGGATGTGTAACCACAAAAAAATCTCATAATGTTTCACGTAAATTTACGATGTTGTGTTGGGCTGCATTCACAGCCGTCCTGGGCTGCATGCGGCCCGCGGGCTGCCGGTCGGACACCCCTGCAGGCCTTAGGATTTGTAGGATGCTCGTCCACTGCTGCAGGTTTATCTGCCTCATCGAGATCCTGTGAAGTAACTCAAATGTCTAAAAATGCCTTTATTGAGTAGGCATTGAAGATTTCTTTTAACCTTGGGGTATACATACTATATTCCCTTATTATTTATAGGTAGATTTTACATTATATCCATTATACAAGGCAAAATTTTCATTATAGCCTGGCTACATGCTTCTCATAACACTGTTGATGTCTTCAGCTGGTGAATGCTTAGGAAATGTAAATTCCTTTTAAACATAACCTAAATAAAACATAATTAAATGAAGTATATATGGCATCCAATTATGTTGGTTAAATAAAGATGACTTTATTTTTTTTGAAGGTAAGAACTGTATTTTATTTTTTAAAAAGTCATTTGAGCCCTGGCTGGTGTAGCTCAGTGGATTGAGCGCTGGCTTGTGAACCAGGGAGTCACTGGTTCGGTTCCGGGTCACAGATCGTGCCTGGGGTGTGGGCCAGGTCCCTGGTCGGGGGCTCGAGAAAGGTAACCAGTTGCTGTATCTCTCACACATCAATGTTTCTCTCCTTCTCTTTCTCCCTCCCCATCTCTGTGACAATAAATAAATAAAAAATCTTTAAAACAAAACAAACAATTAAATTAAATTAAGCTTTAAAAAAGTCATTTGACAAAATAATGACTTAAGCTATGAATCCTGATATATATATACCAGATTAAATTTTTATTTTATTTTATTTTTGGTGGATGTATAAGTATTTTTAAAAATACATTCTATATTATTTTGTATTAATTTCAGGTGTACAAAATATTGGTTAGACAATCATGTACTTTACAAAGTCTTACCCCTGATATTTCCAGGGCTCACTGGGCACCATGCATAGTAAGTACAATAGTATTGACTGTATTTCCTAGGCTGTACTTTACACCTCCATGACCTGTTCTGTGACTACCAGTCTGCTTCTCAACCCCTTCCCCTTTTTCACCTAGTCCCCAACCTCCCTCCCCACTAAAGATATATTTTCCAAAAAAAGACTCATAGAAGTTGGAAGTGAGCTCACATTTTGGAATGTAGTTTTAATACGTCTCACCTTAAGAATAGAGGAAATTAAAGATTTAAGACCTGTTAAAATGGTTGTCTTAGAACAAAGAGTGGTGGCTCCTTAAAAAGGTCACACTTTCCAGACTTAAACATAGGAAAAATAAACTTATAATGTAGTAAGATATTTGAAACAGTAACTTCCCTGAAAAAATCTGGGACAAATAGGGACTTCTAGCGTGCCACAGAAAGTGTAATATGTAACTCTTTGTCGTTACATCTTCCAGAGCTACTTGTGATCACCACTTCTTCCTATCTTCCATCCTCCTTACGAATGTTGCACAAAATAAGTCATGCTTGAAATAAATAAAATGGACGAGGAAAATAAAATTTGTATGTCTTCCCTTCCGTCTTTAAAGCTGTGTTTTTGGCAATGCTTTCTCACGTATATGTCTGATCTACCTATGACTAGATTATTTTAAAATTTTATAGAAGCAAGGCCAAGTCTTTTAAATCATTTTTTTTTGTCAAGTACTTTTGTGTTAGAAGTTACTATTCTTAGTGAAGTGACTCAAGAGGAATTATCTTCAATACCATCATCCCTATGTTTGGGTCATTAACCATGATCAAATATGGGGAACAAGAAAATAGGGTAGTGGAGCCAGACTGTTCAGGTTCAAATCCCAGCTCTGCCACTTACTACCATATGGTCCTGGACAAGTTATTTAACTTCTCTATGCCTCGGTTTCCTTATCGGTAAAATGTGAATAGTAATATTACCAACTTCGGAGAACTCTGACAGGAATAAATGGGTTAATAGTTGTAAAGTGTCGGGGACAATGCCCAGCATACAGTAGACACTAGACAAGCGTTTGTTAAATAAAACAGTGAACGAAAAAGGTAGGAATTTATCATTCCCGTTATTATTGTAAGTTTTATGAAGTTAAAAGAAACAACCATAAGATTTCATTTTTCATTAGCTCTCTGTATACTCTTGAAAATTTTTTTTTAATCTTCTGAAGCCACATCTTGAAATAATAACTATTATAAAAGTGATGGAAGTTCCATTTGGTGGAAGAACAAGAAAAATTGAGATCTTATTAAAACTGTTGCTTTGATTGAGGATTTCTTTCTGAGAGAACACAATATTCTTATATTCTCAGAATTCTATATTCTCAGAAACAACTAGATTTTAGCACTAGAAGTAACACTACTAGAGCTGAGCAAACAAGTCATTATAAATGTGAATACACCCCACAGTGAAGCCAGCTTCAGTTCACAAATATGAAGGTAAATATTGCAGAAAGAATAAAACCAAGCAAAGGCATTGGTTTTCTAAAGATTTGTTAGCTTGTTAATGATAAAGTAGAATAACATTGAATGTAGGTGGGAGATATCTTTCCAACTTCCTTTAGTCTTTTGCTGTATCTCAACTTCTTTCTTAGAATTATAGAAGTAAACTGCCTCCCCAGGTTTCATTGACCTCCATGAATTATGTAGTCTTAGGAATTATATAGTTAATTCCTAAGAAGTTACTCTTCATTAAAATGTGAAAAAGTACCCATATGGATGGGAAGTTGTAAACTTGGAACATCCTGATCTCATTAAACAATTGACAAAAAAACATTCCTTTGATCAACAAATACATTTTTTACATTTCGTGTATTTAATGAACAGCCATAGTCACTTACTATGATAGGCCTGTGAGGCAGGTGCTAATAGGAGCATCGTGCCCACTTCACAGATAAGGGGACTGAGGCCAAGTAATCTGCCTACAGTCACAGAGCTGGAAGGAGGCAAGGATGGGATTTGAACCCAAGCTCTCTTCTAAACATTGCACTCTTAAACTGCTAAACCACACGGCTTTCCTCTGAGGAAAAGTGATTGGTAAGACTTTCAAAAAATCGCACCCTGTTCTTATATTACTTTGTTGTTTATTTTATCCAAAATGTCTCTTTGTGTGACATTAATGCCTGAAGGAAAATGGCTGCCAAGATGATATGTGAGTACCATCCAAATCAAATATCATTTTATTTTGTTAATTTCAAACTTGATAACTTGATGCTTTTTTTTTTTTTAAACAGGACAAGCCAGGAGCTTCTTGATTTTAGAAGTCAGGACATATAAAAAGTGCACACGCTGGCTGGGGTGCGTCAAAGAGACGTGGAGCCAATTAAAAGAGCTCCCAATGGCCAAAGCTGGGAAACATGAGCAACAAAATAAGTAAGAGTATTGGGTTAGAATCCAATATGTTAAATAAATATCCATGAACCCATACTGATATAAGTAAATAAATAGATAGATAAGAATAGGCCAATCTCTTATGGAGAAGAATTTCCAACAATTTAAATAAATACTCTGCATTCAAGGAAATGTGGCATAAGTTAGCCCACTCCTTAAGTGTGGCTGCATATAGTGACTCTGAGGCCTCTTAATGAAAGTATGAAAGTGAGGGGGGGGTTTACACTTCATTCAGGAAAACAACATTTTTATTTTGCCACTTCAAAAATCACTGAAAGATTTGGGAAGTAGCTTTATACTCACAAAAGGTCTAATTCTCTTGATGAAATGTGACCTGCCACAATGGCGTAGATATGACCTCAAGCTTGTGGTTTTTGCGGAGATGTAATAGGATGTGAAGACGAGATGTGATACTCTCATTTAGAGGCTCCCTAATTTTTGTGTTGCAAAGTCATTGCCCAGTCATGTAATCATAGCTGAATATTATTGAAAGCCCATTACAAACTCCTCAGAGAGTGCTTCGACCTTGACACCAGACAAATAAATAAATAAGAACAAGTTTCCAGAAACCAGAGCACATTAACAACAAAAGTAGTCAACCTAGTAAGAACTTACTTTTATCAAATTCACACAATAATTGTGTAGACCAGTGTTTTCAAGCCCACAATTAATGATCATTTGCAGAGAAAGATGCTGACCTAATAGCTGGCCCTATTAAAAATACATTGTCCTCTTGAAAGGCAGGTGTAGTCTGCCCTTTTTTGATTGGTCAAATGTGAAATCAACTAGACTGAGGCACACACTTGCTAGCATTTGATGCTGGTTCAGTGACTATGAATAAATGACTCCATTTCTCTATTCCTCTCTCCTTTGCAAACTCGCAGGTTTGCAATTCCCAAGTGCCAATTTCAAGCATTTCAATTTCATCTTCACCATTTGGGCCATCACTATACTGTTTATGGCTTAATATATCTTTTAATTGACTCCTTTGAAAATATTATCTGACCCTGTGTGTGAACGCAGAAAACCTGTCTATATGTATTCTCATGTTCATTAAACTAAATGTAAACAACTATGACCATAAAATGTTGATATGTGCACTTTCTATAATTACATGTGGCACATATGTATTTTAGGAACTATGTAAATAATTCAAAAATCACTGAAAATAATTCTAGAAAAATTCATTTGGTTTTTAGTGGGAGCTGTATGTACCAAGCAATGTTCCAAATGTATGAACCCATTTAAACCTCACTATACTCCTATGAGGAGGCTATTACTCCATTCCATTTACAAAGTGTGCAAACCGAGGCACAGAGGTGAAGTCACATGCCCTAGTCATACAGCAGGCCCTGTGTCTGAGCCAGATTTCAGTCGTGACATTGACTTCAGAGCCTGTGCTCACAACCATGGTGCAATAGTGCCCCTCTGGGTGTGTCTTCAGACCCAGTCCAAGAGTTCCTGTATACAGAGATTGCTTCCAGTACAACTACACCATTTTAACTTGTACTTCCATTGTCTTCTCTTCAATCTTCCTATAATTTTCCCTGGGGAAAGTATAATGTCTGAGAATTTTGGAGAACCAACCCAGCAGTCAGCATTTGGGGAGGTCCTGGGGTTCATCTCAAATCTTGGAAGGCAGACTAGGGTGCCTTGGAGCAGTAGGTCATCTATTGGGCAATGTACTTTGGTCCCGTGATGTTACTCCCTGTGGTTCTTTGCTGACACCAAAATGCTATGCAAGTCTCAGTATGTCAGCCATTTCTGAGTGCCGCCATGATGCCTGAGTCCCTCTGTTCTGCTTGTCTCTTGTACCAGTGGTAAGGATACAAGAGACATGCCAAACACAGCATTTGCCCTCTATTCCACCCATTACTGCCGAACTATCCCAAAATTCAGTGGCTTAAAATAGGCATTTTATTTTGTTCACGACACTATGGGTCAGGAATTCTGGCAAAGCTCATGGGCAGCTCACCTCTGATGTAGGTGGCACCTAAACCAAAGGATCCACTTCCAAGATGACTGCTTCACTCGGGGACATGGTGCTTCAGTGTTCCCGGGTCATCTCTTCCCTCCGCACGGTGCTTCATCCTCCAGGGCCTCATCGTATAGCTTAGGCTTGTCACAGCATGGTGGTCTAGGATAATTGCACGTCTCACAGAGTGTCTTGCTTCTATGAGGAAGGAAGAAGAACTTGACAGATCAGTTAAGGGCTATGCTCAGACTGAAACAGCATCACTTCTAATATAGTATGTTGGTCAAAGTGTCACAGATCCACCCAGAGTCAAAAAGGTGGGTAAAAGATGGCGGCCTAGGTAAGCACAGTACTCGCCACCTCCTACAACAACATCAAAACAACTGAACTACAGAACAACCATCATTCAGAACCTCCAGAAATTGAGCTGCATGGAAGTCCTACAACTGGAGAATGAAAGAAGAAACCGCATCCAGACTGGTAGGAGGGGCAGAGATTGGGATGGACTGGTCCCACACCCGAGTGTGGCAGATAAAAATCAGGAGGGATATCTCCGCTTCAGAGGACCCCTCCTGAGCAGCACAGGATTCCAGGTCACACAAAGACCCCCGGCCCAGGATATCAGTGCCAGGAAGATAAGTCCCTATAAATTCTGGCTGCAAAAACCAGTGGGGATTGAGGCTGAGGATGATGAAAACTCCTGGAGTCCCAGGCAGTTCCTCATAAAGGGCCCACACACAGACTTACTTGGACTCACTCTCTCCAAGCTCGAGCATGAGGCAGCAGCTTGACAGGCACTAGAGAAATAAAGGAAGAAAGTGAATTGTCCGGCATCAGGGCAAGGTCTGGAGGGGCAGCTTTCTCCCAAACAGAAGTCCAGAGACCATTGTTCCTTTGCTGAGCCCTTCCCAAACAGAGCCCTTTCAGAACAGGTGCCACATCTGAGACTCCATCAACCTGGCTCACACTGTTTGCCCCACATTGGTGATTCCCTGAGGTCCTCTCCCACCCAGCTTTTGGGCCCACCCAAGCTGTTTCCAGTGGCTTTTCCATACTAATGGCTTGTCTTGGCTCATGCTTCAGATTTTCCTAAATTCTCTCAAACAAGCAGCACCTGGCCTCAAGAAGCCCAACACCTCTCCTCTCGCTAAGTGGCCCCAGGCCTGCCACAAGCAGCAGCCAGCCTTGGTTCACAGCTTGGTCTTGACCAGGCACTTCTAAGCCCCACACAAGTACTAGCTACCTGCAGACCACTTTGTAGCTTATGCCAGGTGGCCCCGTGCAGGATATAGGTGGTGGATGACCTTGACCTGCACTTGCCAGGAAATCCCAGAGCCAGAATATCCAGTGGACAGCTTTAAACCACATCAAAGCATCATCACCCAACCACTTCCATGAGCAACACATTCAAGGAGTAGACTCAGTGGCACCAGAGCCCTGATGAAGTCCTGCCCTGAGGAGTAGGCCCCTGCTCAGCTGATCCTCCAATGAAGACAGAAGCTGGTGGTTGGTGGTCGGTGGTCATAGCCAGTCCTGGCAGCTGA
The DNA here is from genome assembly GCF_022682495.2 of Desmodus rotundus. NCBI lineage: Eukaryota > Metazoa > Chordata > Mammalia > Chiroptera > Phyllostomidae > Desmodus > Desmodus rotundus. Next base: position 106,504,553 of record NC_071394.1, on the reverse strand, counting down.
TCAGCCTGGGTTAATCCCTCCCATTAATGTGCCAACAGCAACCAAGGCTCAACTACAACAAAAGGGCATACATAGCCCACACGCATGGACACACCTCGAATACCCAGTTTGGGTAATAGGGGAGGCTGTGCCACTAGACCCCACAGGACGTGCACTACATTAGGCCATGCTACCAAGCCTGGGAGACATAGAAGCTCTACCTAATACATGGAAATAAGCGCAGGGAGGCTGCCAAAATGAGGAGACAAAAACAACAACAACAACAAACCATGGCCCAAATGAAAGAACAGAACAAAACTCCAGAAAAAGACCCAAACAAAATAAAGACAAGCGATCTACTAGATACAAGGTTCAAAACACTGGTTATAAGGATGCTCAATGAACTTAGTGAGGACCTCAACAGCATAAAAAAGAACCAGAGAGAAATAAAGGGTACACTAATTACAGGGTATCAACAGTAAAGGAAATGAAGCTGAGAATCAAATCAGCAATTTGGAATGTAAGGAAGAAAAACACGCTCAATCAGAAGAGCAAAAGAAAAACAGAATCCTCCCCCAAAAGAGGATAGTATAAGAAGCCTCTAGACAACTTCAAGTGTATCAACATTCGCAAAATGGGGGTACTGGAAGAAGAGAGAAAGCAAGAAATTGAAAACCTATTTGAAAAAATAATGACAGAAAACTTCCCTACATTGGTGATGGAAATAGACATGCAACTCCAGGGAGCACAGAGAGTCCCAAACAAGATGAACCCAGTGAGGCCCACATCAAGACACACCATGATTAAAATGCCAAAGGTTAAGGACAAAGAGAGAATCTCAAAAGCAGCAAAAGAAAACAGTTATTTACCTACCAGGGATCTCCCATAAGACTGTCAGCTGATTTCTCAAAAGAAACTTTGCAGAAGTTTGGCAAGAAATATTCAAAGTGATGAAAAGCAAGAACTTACAATCTAGACTACTCTACTCAGCAAAGCTATCATTTAGAATGGAAGGGCAGATATAGAGCTTCCCAGATGAGAAAAAGCTAGAGGAGTTCATCACCACCACATCCATGAAATGTTAAAGGGTCTTCTTTAAGAAGAAGATAAAAAATACGCACAATAAAATGGCAATAAATGCAAGTACATATCTATCAACAATGGAACCTACAACCAAAATTAATGAATAATCAGAACAGAAACAAAATAATAGACACAGAGAATGTTCTGATGGTTGCCACATGGGAGGGGAGTTGAGGGATGGGGGGGGGGAGGTGAAGGGATTAAGAAGTACAAATTGGATGTTACAGCACAGGGAACAAAGTCAATGATATTCTAATAATTATGTATGATGTCAGATTGGGTACAAGGTTTATGGGAATGACCACTTACTAAGTTTGTAATGTCTACCACTGGGGTGTACACTTGAAACTAATATAATAATCTTTGTCAACTGCAATGGAAAATTAAAATATGACTAAAGTAAAGTTTTAAAAAAGGTGGGTAAGTGTCCTACGTTTCACTGGGGAAGTGTCAAGGCCATGTTGTGAAGGGGAAAGTGGGGGTGGGAGATGTTGCCCCCATGTTTAGAACATGCAGTCTGCTTTTACTCTAAGTCAGGGGTTCATAGAAAAGAGTCCATAGACAAAAGTCAGGGGGTCTGTGAACTTAGATGAAAACAATTGTATCTTTATTTTCCCTAATTTCTAACTAAACTTGAGAATCTCTGTCCGTTTGGAGTGTATGCACAAACTACAGCAGTTCTAGCAACACTTGTGATTTTGTTACCAATAGAAATCACACGGAATAGAGAGCCCTGAAATAAACTCAAGTCTCTATGGTCAATTAATATTCGACAACGGGGTAAGAAGCATCAAATGGAGTAAAAATAACCTCTTCAACAAATGGTGTTGGGAGATCTGGACAGCTACCGTAAAAAAATGAAACTCGACCACCAACTTACACCATACACAAAAATAAACTCAAGATGGATAAAAGACTTAAATATAAGTTGTGATACCATAAAAGTCCTAGAGGAGAACATAGGCAGGAAAATATCCCATGCAGCAATATTTTCATAATCCCCTAGGGCAAGGGACACAAAGGGAAGAATAAATAAATAGGACTTCATCAAAATAAGAAGCTTCTGCATGGCTAAAGAAAACATCAGCAAAATGAAAAGGGAACCAACCATATGGGAAAACATATTTGCCAATGATATCTTGGACAAGGATGTGATCTCTAAAATATATAAAGAAGTCACACAATTCCTTTCCAGGAAGACAAACAATCCAATTTAAAAATGGGCAAAGGACCTGAATAGACACTTCTCCAAGGAGGACACACAGAGGGTCCAGAGACATGAAAGAATCTGAGCATCACTAGCCATCAGAGAGATGCAAATTAAAACCACAATGAGATACCACTTCACACCGGTCAGAATGACCATCATAAACAAATCAACAAACAACAAGTGCTGGGAGGTTGTGGAGAAAAGGGAACCCTAGTGCACTGTTGGTGGGAATGCAGACTGGTGAGGCCACTGTGGAAAACAGTATGGAATTTCCTCAAAAACCTAAAATTGGAACTGCATTTGACCCAGCAATTCCACTGCTGGGATTATGCCATAAGAATCCTGAAACACTAATTCAAAAGAACCTATGCCCCCCAATGTTCATAGCAGCACAATTTACAATAGCCAAGTGCTGGAAGCAACCTAGGTGCCCATCAATAAATGAGTGGATCAAAAAACTATGGTAAATTTACACAACGGAATACTGCACAGCAGAAAAAAAGAAGGAGCTCCTACCCTTCGTGACAGCATGGATGGAACTGGAGAGCATTATGCCTAGCAAAATAAGCCAGGCGGTGAAAGACAAATACCTTATGATCTTACCTATAAGTGGAACCTAATAAACAAAACAAATAAGCAAGCAAAATATAACCAGAGACATTGAAATAAAGAGCAAACCGACAGTAACCAGAGGAGGGGGGAGGGAATAAGGGGGAAAAGAAGGGAAAGGGTCATCAAGGAACATGTATAAAGGACCCATAGACAAAGCCAAATGAGGGTGGATTGAGGGTGGGAAGTGGGGTGAGGGGAGGGTGAGGGTGGGAAGAGGAAGGGTGGGCTAGGGAAAAGTGGTGGTGGGAAAATAGAGACAACTATATTCAAATGACAATAAAAAATGTTAAAAAAAAGAAATTGCAGATATTTTTACTGCACATTCAGTTGTTATAAATATCTCAAAATATCTTTTATATTCATAAGTCCTTCGAAATGACAGCAGCTATAAAATCCTGTACTAGATCTTATTATTTAAACTATTAATGAAGAAGCAATATATTATTACTTTATTACAATTTTGTTTTTTAGCCTTTCAGTAACTATATTTTAATTAAACCAGTTTCTTTTATAATCTTACACCTTTTATTTTAAACATTTAAAAACATTATTCTGGAAAAGGGTTTATAGGCTGCCCCAGATTTTTAATTAGGTGTTTGTTTTCTTATTGTTGAGTTTTGAGAGTTCTTTTTCTAACCTGGTTCAAAGTTTTCTGTCAATATGTAATTTGCAAATATTTTCTCCCCGTTTGTAGTTTACATTTTCATTTTCCTAACAGCGTCCTTTGCAAAGCAAAAGGTTTTCATTGTGATAAAGCTCTATTTTTCAATTTTATTCTTTTAAGGATCATATTTTTGATGTCACATCTAAGAATTCATGATCAAATCCAAAGTCACCTATTTTTTTTCTAAAAATTTAAAAGTTTCACTTGTGGTTAGGTCTATGATCTGAAAGTTTCTCTTTCTCCCTTTTCTATGGATGTCCCATTGTTCCAACACCGTTTGTTGAAAAGACCATTCGCAATATCCTGAGTTGATGCTGCACCTTTGTGTAATAAATTGGCCTCACAGGTGTGAGTGTATTTCTGACTCCCAGTTCTGTCGCAGTGATGGATGTGCCTCTCCCTTCAGCAATACTGCACTGTCTTGATTACGGTGGCTCTATAATGGGTCTTTAAATTAGGCAGTGTGATATGTTAAAACATGATTTTCAGAAAAAAATAGAAGTATGACTCTCGTACAGATATAAATATTTTATTTCACTAGTTAATCAGGGAACTAAGCAGATGTTATCAATCATTCAAAGGAAAGGTGAAAAGAACACACAGTTGTATGGAGTAAAAGAAGATTGAAATGAATTGCAAATGAAAACAAAACTAGTTTTTCCACAGAGTATGAAGAAAGACATTGGACCCTCTACCAGATGAAACAGAATGCCATTTTTTTTTTTTAGAGTTGCAAAATAGCTCCCACAGAATCAAAACCTGATGAAGTGTAAAGGTATGTTATAGGCAATGCATGGTTTTCTATTGAAATACAACATTTTTTTTCTATAGATTGGTCCAAATTTATTCTTCCCTTTTAAAACTTGTTTCACCTTTTCTATTTTTTTCTTTTCCATATTAATATTAGCATTAGCTTGTCTATATCTACAGAAAAATCTTTTTGTCCTTGGATTGGTATTGTATTAAACCTATAGTTCAATTTGGGAAGAACTGATATCTTTGCTTTGTTGAATCTTCACTTCAAGCATGGTATATTTTTCCATTAAGTCTTCTTCCTCTTATCAGCATTTTATAGTTTTTAACATACAAATCCTGTACAGGTTTTGTTAGATCTAAAACAAACTATTCAATTTTTGAGTTACTGTTAGCTGCATTTTAAAAATTGTTTGCCTTGTAGTTCTACATTGCTACTGTATACAAATGTGACCTTACCGGTTGCAACTCTGCTAAACATAGTTATTAGTCCTAGGAGCTCTCTTGTAGATTGCTTGAAATTTCCTACGTAATAATCATGTTACCTGAGAACAGGCACCATTGTGTTTCTTCCTTTCGATCTGAATGTCTGTTTTTTCCTTGCCTCATTGCACCAGCTAAAATTTTCAATAGTGTTAAATAAGAGTGGTGAGACGCCATCCTTGACTTATTTCTGAGCTTAGCAAGAAAGCATTTCACTGTTAAACATAATATTAGCTGTAGATTTCTTTTCATAGATACTCTCTAGCAAGCTGAGAAAACGCCCTTCTACTCCTAGTCTGCTGGATGTTTTTATACAGGATGATTGTTGGATTTTGACAAATGCTTCTCTGTATCAATTGATAGGCTCATGAAGTTTTCTTTCCTTAGATTGTTAATATGGTGGATTACATTGATTGATCTGAATAATGAACTAGCCTCTGATCCTGGGATAAATGCCACTTAGTGTGATGGATTATTCTTCTGATATATTCCTCAATTCAATCTGGTCAAGTTTTATATTTTTTTATCCATGTTAGTGAGAAAGACTGATTTGTAGTTTGTTGTTGTCATTGTTGTTTTAAGTAATGCCTTTGTCTGCTTTTGGCATCAGAGTAATGCGGACCTCTTGAAATGACTTGAGACCCCTAGGAAGGACTGCTAAAAAGACATATTCCTGTAGACTCAGAATTTCCCCAGAGGTTGGAAATGTGTGGGGTGAGCATTCACAATGTCGGAGGCTTTTCCAAGACCAAAGCAAACAAAATCTATACGCTAGCAGATGGCTAATGTCACAAAAGCACACCATGGACAAAAGTGCATTTTTGAAGGTTTTACTGCTGTTTCCTACTACACTGCTTGAGCATCCTACCTATTTTATTTCACTCTAGAGAGGGCTGAGGACTTCAAAGACCCCCACCTTACCCATCTTCTTTCAAAATTCTTAATTGAAGGAAAGTATCAGTGCCTGTAAGAACCACATGTGGTAGCTGCCATCCTACAGAACAAAAGCTGGGTGTTTTAATCACTAAAATGTTATTTCTCGGGGTCCAGAGCCTCTTCTATGTCTTACTGTGAGGAGGTCATTTAGTGGTATCAGAATACAGAAACTTCCAGTGTCCAGCACTTGTGTGTATCCTTGATCTGTAACTTTTGGATGGTTTAATCGGTGTGATGCAAGAAGTGGGGACTGGGAGGGGGGGGTGTAGTGGGAGAGGGGGCCATCTCCTTTCCCAAAAGTTTGTGAGGTTGCACAAGGGACTCGACCACTAGTTTGTAGGTGTAGTCTGACACCTACTGTCCATAAGTGGTCTTTGCATGCCTGCTTTCATAGTTTAAAAACATGATTCAAAAATATATTCAAAGCCTAAATTATATTTTAGCGTTTCTTAGGAATGAGAGGGGAAATCTGGATTCTTTTATCCACAATCCAATGGTCTACCACCTTCATCTTAAACATCATATCTAGCTAAAATTCACCATCACTATCTCCTTACTACAGAGCCAGAACTTGAGCTTTCATTGGTCTGCAGAAAAATATTACTGAGGAAGTGGGTTATATAAGTCAAACTTTGGGGTAGTTTATTACCTATGCACAGTTTGAGGTTCAGTTAGGGTCACCAGCTGCTGCAGAAAAAAATGACAACTTTTCCTCATCCAGATTAAAATTCTGTGGTCAGAAGTGCAGAAGAGAATATAGAAAAAAGGTAGACCAAGATGTTACCATTTCATTTCTCTTTTCCTGGAAATTTCTGTCCATCCCCCACCCCACACTAACCCCAATATTTTCCCCAGCTTCCCTAGTTATCCACAGTCAGATCTCAACTCAAACGTCATCTCCTACAGAGCTGACTACCTGGGTAAAGTAGTCACTCCGCTCTCCCTGCCCTCCCCCCAGTTACCCTGTTTTTATTTCTTCATAGCACTTAGGGCTAACTGAAACTATTTAATTCATTTATTTTTCAATGTGTCTAATGTCCTTCTCCACCATGACCCCGTCCCCCTGCCAGAGGTTCAGGGACATTTTCTTGTTCACTGCTACATTCTCAATACTTTGCTCAAGGCCTGATACGTATTATCAGTCTTAAAAAATTAATAGATATAATTACATTGTGACATTAGCCATCTGCTAGCTGAGAGATACTGTTTGATTTTGTCGTAGGAAAGTCTATATCACAGATGCTCACCTAAAGCATCTCTAAACCAGAGGGACCGTCCAAGCCCGCAGCAGTGAGCTATGGAAAACTTTACGAGCTGCCTGCCATGGGGGGCCTTGAGAGTATGATCATTGATTTTTGTAGTTGCTGGAGGAAAACATTTCTGTAAATATGTTGGACTAATAGCACATTTGATATTCTGAGATCTGATGGGAACATTAATGTGACCGTCAGAAACTTGGAATCTGATCCCAAATTCAGAGAAACTCTGGAAATCATTATTCCCCAAGTTCCAGTTATGAGTAAGATGGAGTAAAAACACGGCACACCTTCTCTCTTACTGAATATAATTACAAAACCTGGACAGAAGGCATGGGGAAAGTATTTGCGTAGCCTGAAGAGTTAATAGCAACGGGCAGCTTGGGGAAGAACACCGGAATTTCGAGTATCACCAATTTAAATCCAAATGTGTCAAAACTAACATTAATGTATTTATCTGAATATACCCACTTAAAAACAAGACTTGTCAAAATGGGTTTTAAAAAAACATAACCCAACTCTACCATCTACAAGAAACTCAGTTCAAATAGGATGTACATTGATTAAAAGTGAAATGATGGGAATAATAGGGACATTGCTAACAGGAATGTCCCATATCAAGCAACACATCATTTATTTGCACATTCAGTCATCAGATATTTGTTGAAAATATAATAGGCTTAAGACATTATACTGCATACTTCTACGTACTAACTCATAATCTTAAGAGTCATATGTAAGAACGAATTACATTAGTCAGGAGAACAGGTGAGCATCCCTGGACCAGAGTGAGATGGGTAGAAATGGAAAAACAAGCACCATCTACAAGGCAATACTGAGTTAGCTCTTGATCCTTAAAGGCCAAGTTTCCACCCATTCACCAAGATTTCCAGGCAGAGTAGTTACCGTATTTTTTGGACCATAAACGCACCTAAGTTTTAGAGGAGGAAAATAGGGAAAAAAATTTTGAAGCAAAAAATGTGGTAAAATATTTAATAAGATCCTTTAAAGCAGAAATCCTGTAGCGAGCCAGGTAAGCTACATTCGGACTAGAAGACGCTCCCCCATTTCCTCCCAAATTTGGGGGGAGGTGCATCTTATAGTCCGAAAAATACAGTAAGTGGAACTAAAATGGGAAAAACAAAATCAGTTGAATCCTTTCTTGGGTCATCTACCTTCCTTTTAAAATAAGCATGATTAACCAAACCAAAGTAGAATATACGCTAATCAGTCCACTATGGGCACCTAGAAAGTAATGTGAGAATTAGGAATGAAGTTAAGACAAGGTGAGGAATTCTAGCTGATGGGGGATATCATGTGTATTTTCTATTCTATTTCAGGTTGACCATAATCTTTCCTTTAATGTAGGATTTTTTTAAAAAGTCCTACATTTCTGTCCATCCCAAGTTGTTCCAGGGACCACCATCTTGCTTGCTGACCAATAGAATGCACTTTCAAATGTCCTGCAAGATTATGAGTTAGTACCTTAAAATGTGCAGAACATAAAGCCATCCCTTAACCTTAGTAGATTTTCAATAATATTTGAGGAATGAATACACAAATGAATATGGTACTTGTTTGAAGTGAGGTACATGTTTCCTGCCCTGCTGGGACTGGCAGATTCTAGCAACATTAAGTAGGATAGTGCTACAATCCTAGAAGAAGAATAACAGAAAACACTAGGAGTACTTACCACATATACTGTTCTGAGTGCTCCACAAATATTAACTGGTTTATAATTTCGGTAAACATGAAATATATCATTTCTAGCCCTGTCTTTCAGATGAGGAAACTGAGGCACAGAGAAGTTTAATCATTTGCCTAGAGTTATCTTTCTTAAAGACTTAACAAGTGATTTAAAAAATGGGATCCATATCCATGTAACCTGGCTGCAAAGTGCATGCTCTGAACTGCAACCGTGTTGCGGTCCAGTCCAGGGGAGCAGACACCAGGACTGCCTGGGAGGCTTGTTACAGCACATTGCTGGGCCCCACCCACAGCGACTTGAATTCAGTAGGCCCAGGGCAAGACCTTGACTTTGCTTCTCTGATGAGTTTAAGTACGTTAGAGAAGAGAACAAATGGTCTCTGCAGACACTTCCTTTCTCCTTTCTCGAACACGCTGTTCGAAGAGGTTCCTGACCCCGACCAGAGATTACTCAAGCTTCCGATGCAAACTGTGAGAGCCTAGGAGATTTGGGGATTCCCTCTCCCTGCTGTTTGATCCTAAGTATTTTCTCCCTCATGGTGAGAACAAAAAGTCAATCCTAGATTCTAGCACTTCCGCCAAATTCAATGACACCAGTGGCTGATGACCATGGGGACTTCCTATTGATGTCTCCCTTATTACTCACCTCCTTTTGCAATGCAATTGAATACAATCTATTTTCCTATGTGTGTTTAAATTTGTGTTTTCAACAGGGATTATTTATATTGAATATCTCAGGATTCTTTTCCTGCTGTTGGAAATTCTTTGGTCTGCAAAATGTTTTGAAGTACTTTCTTGCTTTTGGAGGGAGTTAAGGCTACATCTTCATTTCTTCAGATGAAAACTACAAAATATAATGTATGAGAAACGATTGAGGGACCGATTCCAAAATAGCCTGAAGGTGTAGGATCAAACATGACTGGAGTCTATTGCCATTAAAAGGATAAGAAACTGAGGTCACGAGATTGAACACCAGAATTGGAGGTAGCCGTTCACAGGAAATCGTAACAGTTGTTACCCATGTGTTCACGTACTTTATTTTTGTTACATGTGTAGCACATATAATTTATAATAACATGTTATACATATTAAACATATTACATTTATGTATTACAAAATAAAATAACTGTAAAAATATTCCAAACAATAAGGAAGGCTACAATTTACTCCAGAATAAGAAATAACTATAGCAAAACTGAATAGTAAAAAAGTCAAGAGAGACTCTTGCGCATGATTTGAAATGTCCTGTATCCAAGGATGCTCATTCCAGCCTTGTCTGTAAAAGCAAAGATTGGAAAGGACGTAAATGTCTACCAATAGGAGAAAATTGAGTCCTGATTGAGGCTGAGCCCTGACTGGGGTGGCTCACTTGGGTGGCTGTCACCCTGCAAAGTGAAAGTTTGCCAGTTCGATTCCCAGTCAGGGCACATGCCTGGGTTGCAGTTTGGTCAGGGCACATGCAAGAGGCAACCAGTCGATGTTTTTCTCGCACATCAGTGTTTCTCTGCCTTCCTTTCTCCCTCCCTTCCCCTCTCTCAAAAAGAAATAAAATCTTTTTTAAAAATAGGAGAAGAGTTGAAGTACGTTTCATCTGTATGACATTGTTTTCAACCTTCACAAAGAATGAAGCAAATTATATAAACCAATTTCAAAGTTATATTGTTAATAAAAAATGTAAGATACTGAGCTGTGAGTATGGTTTACTACCATTTGTGTAAAAATCAACTATCTATAAACATGTATATGTGTGTGTATAGATGTGTATGTATATATGTGTGTATATATGTACATGTATATACCCCCCCCACATATACACACATACGTACACCCATTACTATAGCAGAAATTACTGAGAGAGACAATGAGGAGTGACTAAAGAAACAGAAAAAGATGGCAAAAAATCAGTAATAGCTTCGACTGACAAGCAGTAGAAAGAATCGATCCAAGCCCAACTGTTTCATAGCCCTCTGCTTTTAATAAGGGCAGAGCTGGCTCAGAACAGGCATAATTCTGAAAATTTTAAAATGTAATAATGCCAGCATGTCTTCTATGGGAGATTATCAAAACATTTTCCCCAAAGAGAACAAATTAACAACCTCCTTATTCTCAAGAATGAAACTCTTGCCTAGAGTACTGAGGGGTTTGCCAGAGATGCTAGAAAAGATTTTTCTGTTCTTTGATTTTGGACTCAAACTCCCTCTCCTGTAAGACCTGGGCTTGTGAAATGTGCAGCATTGATACTTTAGCAAAACACAAGCAAGGAAATGGTAGACTCCACTGTGAGGGGGTATGGGGACTCTCCCACGGAAGGCCTGTCTCAGCACTGTCAGCTGGGAACTGGAAGCCAGAACAGTGCTTATGGCAGCAGGAAGGTCCCAGGGCAGTAAACATGTTCCCTCTCTAAATCGTCTGGCTTATACAGAGAACTGTATTGAGCAGATAACAACGTGGAACACAGTAGGAGGAGAAGAGAGTCTGGAGCAGAACAAAGGCGGAAGAGAAGAGCTGGGAGAAAGACATTTATTGTTATTGATTTTCATGGATTCTGCCATAAAGCCTTTATTTAGTCAGAGAGCTGGACCGTGTTCTTTGGCCTGGCTCCTTAAAACTTCCTGATACCAGCCAGAAAAAGAGTAGAAAAGGGACAAAACGCCTCCCTTTATAGAAATAGAAGTGTTCAGCAAGGTTTGTTTTCTTTGTTCTTTTGATCAGCAAAACCAGTGTGTCGCTATTGTTTGCTGGCCTAACAGAAATGAAGTCAAGGCTTTCACTGAACAGCCTTCTATTCTTCTGCCAAATGCTGAATCAACAGTCCAGATTCTGCAACAGCTTGCTTTAATGAGCCTAGATAGTTTCTGTTCGCGACCGGACTGGGTCACAAAGAGGAAAGAGGGATAGCAGGTCAGAATGGAAATTATTTATTAGCTTCCTACTATATGTTTTGCAGCTATTTTACTTGTTATTATAGAAGTTAATATTTTGCAAAATCTCCATCCTTCTCATTCAAAAGATTGCATTCAGCTATTCTCAATAAATTCTTTTGCCATCTTTATAAGCTCTTTGGAAATTTTGATTTATTAATTCGTAAGATTGTGATGACTCTACTTGACAAGTATAGTCAAGGTTTTGATGCAAAATCAGATAAGCAGCTGCCAATCCAGAGGCTTATTGGGGTTTGCGGTGCTACATGGTTCACTCTAGCCCCTCAAATGGCAGAACTGAAGTTCAGCTCTCATAGTCCGAGCTGCTAGAGGCTTGAGTGAGCTCCCAGGGCTATGAGTTAACAGCAATGCTTTGTAATAGAGATTATGGCATTCTGAGCTGAAGGAGGTCAGACTTCCTGTTGGGACATTCAAGTCACCACCCCATCCTGTCTGACGTGTGGATTTGGATTCTCCATTTCCTGGAAATCTGTGGTGGAAGAGATGTTTGACACCGCAATCAAAGGGACAGCAGCAAGGAGCGGCTGGTTACCTTTTTCACCAAAACCACTCTAACAGTCTGAAACTGGATCATCGAAATGCCACTCAAGTCAATGTGGACTCTTACAAACAACATTAATCAGGGCGCCTTTGTGATGAACGTTGGCTGAGTAATGAATGGACTGACTACGTACTGTTGACAGGTGACTGCCTTTTGGTCCTTTTCTAATGTAAAAGTCTCCTTGAGTGAAGTTGAGAGAGTGATAAAAAGTGCAAAAGGAAAAAAAAATTAAAGCTGGACAGGAAGAGAGAGAGAGATGGAAAAATTACACGTTTGGTAAGAAAACCAGTTATCCTTGCTTATCCTTCGTTTGGATCCTCTCCACCGTTAACTGCCCATATTGCAATATATCTATCTGTTCATTTAAGTGTTGCGAGATTGGTCCAAATGTTGAACTGCCTTTCCCCTTTTCCCAAGGCATCTTTTATCAAATGGAAGAACAGGTGAAGGAGTTACGGAGTGAGACTAAGGGAAACAAAGGAAATAGCTTCCAGGACCTGATTTTTTAATCTCCTGATATCTACCGTGTGGACTTGGACTCTGGGTACCAGCCAGCTGATAATGTAATAAACACTAAGATACAGCCATTGTACTTCAAAAAAAGACGACTTTGAAAATGTCCTCTTTACCAACTTCAACCCTAGGCAGTTTAATTTGTTGATGTTGTATTATTTTGCAGTTTCACTTCCCCCTTGTCATTTATTTGATTCCACTAGAAACAGACTATTTCCATTCCATTTCTGTTACTCCTGATTTAGGCCACAGATGGGGCTGAAACTGAGGGAGACTGCAGGTGGGGGTAAGTCATATTTTCTGTTATTTGAAATTATAAACACAACATTTTGGGGGAGATAATTTATCTATATGTTACATTTTAATAAAAATATAATGCAGTATTATAAAATTGATGTTGATAAGAATAAAACACAAGTTGAAGTCCTTCCATGTTATTTTGTTAAAATGCACTAAAAACAAAGTGTGATTGGCACTATTTGTTTTTCCTCTGTTTAAAAATCTCTAATATAAGAAAGAGAACCAACAGTATGGGAAAACATATTTGCCAATGATACCTCAGACAAGGGCCTGATTTGCAAGATATATAAAGAACTCACACGACTCCACTCCAGGAAGACAAACAACCCAATTAAAAAATGGGCAAAGGACTTGAACAGACACTTCTCCAAGGAAGACATACAGAGGGCCCAGAGACATATGAAAAGATGCTCAGCATCACTAGCCATCAGAGAAATGAAAATTAAAACCACAATGAGGTACCATCTCACACCAGTTAGAGTGGCCAACATAAACAAATCAACAAACAAATGTTGGAGAGGATGCGGAGAAAAGGGAACCCTAGTGCACTGTTGGTGGGAATGCAGACTGGTGAGGCCACTGTGGAAAACAATATGGAATTTCCTCAGAAAACTAAAAATGGAACTGCCCTTTGACCCAGCAATTCCGCTGCTGGAATTATACCCTAAGAACCCTGAAACACCAGTCCAAAAGAACCTATGCACCCCAATGTTCATAGCAGCACAATTTACAATAGCCAAGTACTGGAAGCAACCTAAGTGCCCATCAGCAAATGAGTGGATCAAAAAACTCTGGTACATTTACACAATGGAATTCTACACAGCAGAGAGAAAGAAGGAGTTTATACCCTTTGCAACAGCATGGATGGAAGTGGAGAGCATTATGCTAAGTGAAATAAGCCAGGTGGTGAGGGACAAATACCATATGATCTCACCTTTAACTGGAACATAATCAACGAAAGAAAAAAGCAAACAAAATATAACCAGAGACATTGAAGTTAAGAACAATCTAACAATAGCCAGGGGGGAGTTGGGAGGGGACAGTGAAGAGAGGGGATTACAGGAACTACTATAAAGGACACATGGACAAAATCAAGGGGGAGGGTGGAGATGGAGAAGGGAGGTGGGTTCAGCTGGGGCGGGGTAGAGGGATGGGGAGAAAAGGCATACAACTGTAATTGAATAACAATAAAATTGTTTTTAAAAAATCTCTAATATAAGCTTTTAGTGGAATTATGACCAGAGGTGACTCCTGAGTGACCCAGGACAGAGGAAACCACAGCTAATAGAGCTTGTGGGTTAAGTGAAGCATAAGTACCATATTTTTCAGACTATAAGATGCACCCCCCCCCAAATTTGGGAGAAAAGGGGGTGCGTCTTATAGTCCAAATGTAGCTTACCTGGCTCACTGGGGGAGGGGGAGCAGAGCGGCGGCGGTGGAGTGGGGTTTTTTTTCCTATTTTCCTCCCCTAAAACCTAGGTGCATCTTATAGTCTGAAAAATACGGTAGTTTAGACTAGGGACTTTGAAATCCAAGAGACCTGGTTTGGATGGTTCTGTAGCTTTCTAGTGATAAGACATTGGGAAAGCTAAATACTCTCTCTAATGCCTTGGGTTTCTCACCTCTAAAATGGGGATGATAACAGTGTGTGTCTAGGGTTGTGATAAAAACTCAATGAGGCAATACAAATCCATACACAAAGTAACAGCGCAGAAAGTAACTACTCAGTAAATGACAGACATAAGACGGGATGATCTATGACATGGTATTTCTTTGAAAACTGGTCCAAAATTATTCAGAATTTTGGGTTAACTAGAATATCTTTTCCTTGTCCATTTGGGATAGTATAGAAAACCTTAATAACAAATTAATAACTTTTTTTGGAAAGTGCTAAATAATGATTTACATTTTGCTTGTTTCAGAACTAAGGCATCATTGCCCTGGCTGGTGTGGCTCAGTGGATTGAGCACCAGCCTGTGGACCAAAAGGTTGATGGTTCTATTCTCCGTCAGGGCACATGCCTGGGTTTCAGGTCAGGTTCCCAGTGGGGGTGTGAGAGAGGCAACCGATCAATATTTCTCTCCCTCACTTTCTCCCGCCTTTCCCCTCTCCCTAAAAATAAATAAAATCTATTTCAAAACTACCCCCAGATGTAGGAAATATTATGATTCACGCCTTTCCCCTCTCTCTAAAAATAAATAAAATCTATTTCAAAACTACCCCCAGATGTAGGAATTATTACGATTCACATTAAAAAACAGACCACTAAGGCACCATGTAGCCATAGTCTATTTGAATTTCTTACTGTATTATTCATGAGAGACATTTTGCAAAATCTGGCCTTATTCATGTTATACAACAATTTGTTTGCTGACAGAGATTTAAATTCAGGAATAAAAAATCTTCTACCTCATTTTAACATCTGTAGATAATCTTAAACTGTCTGCTTAACACATATAAATAAAAATAATGACACATTTTGGGCGCGAACTATATTATAATTTTTCATAAGAATGTCAAGGATGAACACTTGAACTTCCTCCCTTTGGGTAATAACACATAGTCTAAACCTCTGTTTACTTTCCCATGGTTAGTCCAAGGAAACTCAAGCACCGGATTATATAAACCAGCTGGAGATCCTGAGATTAACTATGGTGAAAAGACAAGTTACTGAGTGCTTAGTAGGCAGGTACTCCACGTGAGTTATTGTATTTCCTTCTCACTACTGTCTCTCCGAGTAAGTACCAAGAGCTTTAGTTTACAGAGGAAACTACAGTGCAAGGAGGGTAAGGGACTTGACTCCGACCCTTTTACCACCTGATATTTCCTTCAAGTGCTGATAACTAAAAATGTCTGAATTTAATAATTTCATAGCAGATTGGAAATCCTCAAAATCCTTTATGGAAAAAATATGTAAGACTCTAGATTTTTCTCAAATCCAGGAATGCTGGAGGTGTTTGGATTAACTCTTAAGAACATTTGAATCGGAAAATCCTCAGCAATGTATCTACTGCTAACAGACCAGTGTAGGGGTTAATTTGAATAAGAGAAGAGGATACAGAGAGGCATCTTCCTTAATCAGTTAATATTTCAATAATGGTTTTAAGTTGTTAAGCCACAGAGCAGGTATTTCATTTTCCCTCTTGACCTAAGTCTGAAAATATGGTGAAACTAGATAATTTCCTGTAATTAAATGAAAGCATTAAAAAAAAACCCAAACCCCTTACCCGAGGATATGTTCATTGATTTTAGAGAGCAAGGGAGAGTGGGAGAGCGAGCGAGAGAGAGAGAGAGAGAGAGAGAGAGAGAGAGAGAGAGAGACATCAATCGGTAGTCTCCTGTACGCGCCTTGATCAGAAATTGAACCCAGGTATGTGCCCTGATGGGAATTGAACCCATAACCTTTCTGCTGTACAGGACAACGCTCCAACAAACTGAGCCATCCAGCCAGGGCTCAAAGCTTGTTTCTGTTAAGATAAAATATTGTAAGTCCAAAGTCCTTTATTTACAAGTAGCATTATAGTTCTTAAAAAGACATTTTCATTATTAATAATAATGAAATCTATTAATAATAAAATTAGAGATTCTGGGACAGGATTAAGTGGGCAAGGGAAATCAGGCTATTTGTTTTTAAAAGTGTGGAAACTACAATACATGTGAGTAGAAACACATGTATCTATGTTAAGGAATCCCCATGTCATTTTTTGCCAGATGTTGTCAATAATTTTAAGTCTTTGCACTATATTAGTCGGGTGTAGAGGAACACAAAAAACTAAATATATGTGGTGAGATAAACCTTGAGAAAAACTACTGGAGACAAAAAAATAAGCACATAAAAATTTAAATGAAGTCTAATAGATAATTCTGTGGGATCGTCAAGCTTTCAACTCAGCTGAAAAGTGTTTTCTGACACCGTATCTGCACGAGACTTCCTGCAGCAGCACCGTCCAACAGAAACAGAAGGGGACCCACACATAAAATTTCACACTTTCTAGTAACTACATTTTCAAAAAGAAACAGGTGACATTGATTTTCATAATGTATTTTATTTAACCCAATATAAGTCCAAATAGTATTTCAACACGTAGTCAATATAAAAAAAATTTAAGGCCATATTTTACTTTTTTTTTATATTAAATCTAGTGTATATTTTAACTTTATTTCAAGTATTCAGTTGCCACATAGGTTAGTGGCTAATACATTGGAAACAGTTCACATCTTGCTGAATCACGCAGAGTTCTTAGGGATTTATTAAGGATCTGGGCATTGATGTAATTACGTAGGCTGTTTAACAGCAATATGGAGTTCGATAAGTGGATGTTTATCTTGTGGGTTCCCTGAAATCTTAAGCCTTTCTTGTTTGTATATGAACTTATGCCACTGGTAATAGCTATCGCTATCTAAGACGCTGTGAAATATTGTATCACAAAATTTAGAAGAACATCTTCTGTGTGGTTCTCCTTAAGACGGTAAATTTGATGTGTGTGCACCATGAAAGTGTCAGAAAAGCTAAAGCAAACTTGGATTTTGAATAGAAAGATATAACCAGAAAGAGAAGTCTGTGGGTCCAGCCTTGTATTTGTTACTCTTTAAAGAATGGGGTGGTGGCACATGGGACTGATTTAACAGAATAGGGAGAGATGAGACAAGTCCTCATGTCCTTCCTGACGCTTGTGTTTAATTTTAGTAGTTTAAGAAGGATACTACAAACTTGGTGCTGATATAATTAAGGGCAACTAGGGGATTTGTCAAAAGCCTTGAAACCACATCCTGTAAGCAACAGTTAGAAAGCACTGGAGACGTGACCTTTGAAGATGAGCGGTGGTTGGGGGGGTTAGAAGGACAAGCAGAGGACAGGGAATGAGATAGGACTATTATCTGTACTGGCAAATACTTAAAGGGATGTCCCAAGGAGGAAGAAAAAGAAAAAACAAAACCAAAAAACTACTCGTGAAAGGGAGGGCAAAGTGAATATAAAGAAAAATGGTTCCTCCTAATCAACAAAACTAACAAGCAAACAAAGTATAACCAAAGACACTGAAATTGAGAACAGGCTGACAGTGATCAGAAGGGAGAGGGGAAGGGATAATGGGGGAAAAGGGTGAAGGGTTTGCAGGAACAATTATAAAGGACATATGGACAACAACAAGGGGGAGGTGGAAATGGGGGAGGGAGGTGGAGAGGGCTGGGGTGGTGGGGAGGGGTGGGGGGAAAAGGCAGAAAACTACTTGAACGACAATAAAAAAATAAATTCTCAAAAAAAAAAAAGAAAAAAAAGAAAAGAAAATGGTTCCTAAATTTGCAAAATGGGAAAAAAAAAGGTAGGCAGGGAATTTTTCACTACGGGGAATGGGCGGGGAGGGGCAGTTCGTGATGCCGAAGGCTTCTTCTGAGTCCCACAATCAATTTTATCTGTCCCAGATGCTGAACAGAGAGGCAGCATGCAGGTTTAATAGTTCACTGGCCTTGATGTTACAAGTCCTGTGACTAAAGGTCGACCCAAGCATTAGGAGCTAGGTCACCTTGGGCAAGTCTCTTGGACTCTCTGGGTCTGCTTCATCTATAAAGTAGAAATAATACACCCCACACCTACTCCTGGGATTATTGGAAGGCTTGGTAACCTGGAAGGTAAACACAGGTTTCTGTTTCCATGGGGTAAGCCAAGAAAGCCTCTTAACTCAGCCCTCCTGTTTCTTTTCTCTTTTCTTTCTACTCTCTTTAGGGTTTTGTCTTCCGACACCCAGGCTATTCCTGGTACCACCCCTCAGTCGCACCTTATCTTACCGCTGCAGGACAGGAAAGTCTACTGTAAATGCAGCCTTTTTCTACCCCAAGGTAGGGCAAAGGGGCAATAAAGTCACGAAGCAAAGTCTGTGAGAACTGTTGTCTACACTTTTCATTCTGCAATCGCTGTCTCTAAAAAAAAAAAAATGAGCGAACCACTGAAAAGGATTCCAGAGAAATCGCAATTTTATGGTTGCTCTGCAGAATATTACACCCCTTATCGGAGACCTTTACCCCTCATAAAGTAATGTATCCATGCAAGCCATCCTATACTGTCATACTTTGAAGTTTGCAGCAGAACTGAGACAGGACAGCAAGAAGCTAGGAAAACTCCTTGGCAAGGGGCACAGGGAAACTGAGGCAGCTGAACACAATGTCTGAGTAATTGACATCCAGGTGCAGATCGTCACCAAGACAAAGGTCCCAAGTGCCTGGCAGCTGGCAAACTTGAGAGGAAAAAAAGGACCTCGCCCCCAGGGTCACCTTGCCTCCCTGGAGTTAACATGTAGGTCTCAATTGTATTTCAGCTCCAGGCCCAAAAAAGCAGCAAAACCTGGTGGGCAAAGTCAGAACTGCAGTGACTAAGGACCTCTGCCCTAGCACTGACCAACCAGCAAAGACCACAACTCTTAAAGGACGCACCTGGAAAACTGATGAATATTCTGCTGAAACCCTCCCCTGAGATCTCCCCTATGATTCCTGCCTGTAAGAAAACTATAAACGCCTCAAGATGAACGACCCAGGGGTGCTCTTCCTCTGGGGAGCAGCTTCTGTCATTTCCTTTCCCTTCTCCCCCCCTTCCCCACTTCTTTCTTTGCAGGCAGGTGTCTCCTAAACTCTAGGGCAATGGGCAGCTGACAGCTTGTCCCAGGCTGATCCCCTGAACCTGTGGCCAAGGCCGCCTTTTCTCTGACCTCCCAGCGAACCAAGGCAGCCCAGTCTAGGCTCTCCCGTTGCTTCCTCTACATGGTTAAGCCCTTCCTTGTTTTCACCGTCCCCAGCTTTAAAAAACGCTCCGCATAGAAATCTTTCCCATAAAAAGTCAAGAAGCCACACGCTACAGCTGGCCCTAGGCAGACTCAGGGCGAGGCCCCTGCCCAGTAACATACTTACTTACTCTTGAGCTATTGTGTTTAGAGTGTAGGTCTGGGAGTGGACACTCAACTTCTTTAATTAAATCTTTACCCACAGGTAATACATAACATCTCCCCTTTTTTCTCTAACCAACTTCCCTCCTCCAGCTCCTGGATGTTCAGGGAGATGGTATCAAGGGCACAAATATGAAGTCAGATTGCTGGGGTTCAAACACCAAACCCACTACCGCGGGGAGGAGGGGCGTCGTTGTATCTGCAAAACAAGAGTGGTTACGACTTCACAGCTGAAGATTAAGCTCTTGACACATGATCAGCAGACAATGAGTGGAGCTATCATTACATCTTTCTGGCACTGCCACCAGCAAAAGGCCACAGGCAGCTCCCAAGCTTTGGTGTTTGCGACTGTCCAGACCAACCAAAATTTAAATCCTTTTCAACTGTTGTTTTGGGAGCCTCAAAAGCACGTGAATCTGTCGTGAATCTGCTGGGGGGGGCAATCCGGCCAGACAGCTAGGCTGAAGCTTCAGACTACCTTGCAGATACTCTGTGGCACTTGACATCAAGGGCTAGGCTGCAAAAATGCTCTTAACACAGGACGTCAATGGACTAAAAGTGCGAAACCCTGGGCTGGCTCAGCAACGGCGCTCGGGAGTCCGAGGCACCTGCCGAGGGGCGTGGCCCTCCTTCCCCTCGCCCAGGGGCGTGCCCCTCTCGGCGTGCGCTGAGGGGCGGGTCCCCCTCATGTGCTGCGTGGACTCCGGAAACCACAGCCGGTCTCGCCATTCTGCGCATGTGTAACTGCTGATGGGGCTGGGCGGGCGGAACAGTGGAACTCGAAATTTCTGGGAAAAGAGGCGAATGGGACAGGGAGGGCGGGGAAATGCACAAGAGGGGCGGGGCAGAAGGCGGAAGAATTGAGATCAGCTGACCGGATCTCGTGACAGCCTGGGTGGGGGCGACGCAGGCGTAGTGGAGCGCGGTCGCTCAGAGCCTGAACGAAGATGGCGGCCTCCAGAATGAGCCTCTGAGAGGCAGAGGGAGGAGGCGGAGGGGGTGGGGAGGCAGCGTCGCCGCGGCTCAAGGAACCCGCGGCAGCGGAGCTACAGAGCCCCGGCAGGGAAAAGGGGAAGTGAAGGGGAGGAGGCCGGAGGTCGCCTCATCCCGCTCTGGCCGCACAGCCGGTGGCGGGAGGAGCTCGAGCTGGATCCTCTCCAGCCTCCTGCAAGGTAAACCACTCCGGGGACCAGACTCTGCTTTACCTTCTCCCCATGCCGCGGGGACTCAGGGGGGCTAAGGGCAGGGAAAATGACGGATGGTGTCTTGGCCGCCGCAGCCTCCTCCCGAAGCTGCTGATCTGGTTCCTCCAGTTGGACCCCCTCAACCCCTCCCGGATCCTACGGACATTCGCCCGGGGCGCTCCCTGGTTCAGCCCTACCTCGCTTTTTGTTTTCTACCCACCACGGCTTCTCTCCGCTGCCCATCCTTGCCCCACACACCCCTTATTCTTCTCTGGGCTCCGCCCTCGGGACTCCCTTCCAGCCTCCTAGCTAGTCTTAGCGCTCTTTCTGATAGATGCTGGCAACTCTTGTTTCCTTGGGTCAGCGGCCCTTCTTCCCTCCCCACGTCCCGCATATACTTTGACTTTCTTTGTTTAGTTTTGGTAGGAAATGGGGAGCATCCATGTCGTTTCCTCTCCAGTCTCCTCCTTTTCCAAAGTCAGGTTTCCCCCCAAGGCTTTCCCTTTTTGCACAGTAGCCTATGCACCATGGCCTTTGCTGCTGTGATTTTGCTTTTGAATGCGGCCTTTGGGGTGGGTAGGTAACGTAGGATTTAGACGCTGTTAAACGCAGATTTGATTTGGTACATTTTTGGAGGATGCCTTCCCTTGAGTTGTCTCGTTATCGTGGGGTGTTCAATTAACCACTCTTGTCTTGAGAGTGTGTCCTTTATCAGTTGCTTGGGGGGAAAGAAAAATTAAAAAATGACCCCCTGATGTGGACATGGTTTCCTAAAGTAATTTGTCTCCTCCTTTTCCCTTTGACCCCGCCCTGATACCCCTCAAAAAAGAAGGGCCTCTGTCTGATACTGTTGCCGGGGTTATTTTGAGCCTTCTGGAGTGCAGTGTCTTCAGAAAAAAAGTAAAGTTTCATTGTTTCTCCAGGAGCTGCCCCAGCGATTTCGTGTTCCTTACTGTATTTCTTTCTTTATGGCTCTGGTAAATTTCTAACTTTAAAAGTACTGTCTGGGGAGTTTGAGGAAATTGCTCACAGTGGGCATGCTTTGTAGAATATTGCCAGTATTCTGTGAGTTTGTGGGAATATGAAACAGGGCTTGCCTTAAAAAAGAAAGGAAATTTAGAAAACTACTAGTCAAAAATTTGATACTCTAAAAAGACTTGGTTTCACTATTCTTTGGTTTGGGAGTGTTTTATTGTTTGACTTAATTTAACATATAACAAACCTTAACATTTTAAAGGTACTATGAAACAGTGTTTAAGTGGCTATATCTCAAACTTATATTTTGCTGTTAATATCATAATAGAACATAAGACCTTGTTTAGATAACATTACATTATACTCCTAGTTTGGAAATAGGAAGTAGAACATATGAAGAGAGGAAAAGAGGAGTCAGAGCTTATTAAGAGAAACATAAAGAACCTTTATAGTCTAGTTCTTGGAAAGCACCACCATTTGTGTTCTACTGGAGAGAAATGGATAATCCTCTTTTTCTAAAGTGGCAGTAATAAGTAAATGGTCCCAAAAATAAGAATGTTACCAGTGAAAAAAGTATGGCATCATGGAAAGCATGAGATTTGTAAGAATTTAACATCCATAAATAAATAGAAGCTGGTTGTCTAGGTAACTAAACAATTTGTAAAAAGGTTGATAGTGCAGTCTGGTTCTCAATTGATACTAAATTATGATCGAAACAAAAAGGATCTGTTCTGCCCTGGCTGGTGTAGCTCAGTGGATTGAGTGCTGGCCTGCAAACCAAAGGGCTTGCTGGTTTGATTCCCAGTCAGGGCACATGCCTGGGTTGTGGGCCAGGTCCCCAGTAGGGGTCGTGTGAGACTCAACCACACCTTGATGTTTCTCTCCCTCTTTCCTTCCCCTCTCTCTAAAAATAAATAAATAAAATCTTTTAAAAATAAATAAAGAAGATCTATTCTAAAGTAATTTGGCTCCATTCCTCAATCATTTCTATTTACACAAATGAATTTGAGGCTCCCACTGCTCATAACTTTAAACTTGCATCCATGATTGACGTGCTTAAAATTAATGACATACAGGCATACCTCTTTTTACTGCACATCGCTTAGTTGTACTTTACAGATGTGGTGTTTTTTTACAAATAGAAGTCAAGATCCTCCACCAGCAAAAAGGTTACTACTTACTTTATTGTGATACTTGCTTAATTGCATTGGTCTGGCACCAAACCTGCAATATGTCCAAGTTATGCCTGCAGAAACAAGGCTATGCGCATAAACTTTAGGAAAAATCTGGTTGCTACTAATAGTTTTAGGCCTAAATGTTGATTGTGATGTTTAGAAGTAATTAAAGGGGAGTTGTTTTCAAAAACATCCTTTAAGTCAGTGCTTCTCTATTTTATCAGAACCACTAAAAGCCTCATTTTTATTCCAAGTAATTTGTAACACCTCTTCTACTACCCCGAAATAGTTTAGAAATAATATAACCACTGGCTTTGGCCCTGGTACAAAAGGGAGCTTTGCTGCCACTGTTAAAACAAAAAGAATTGGACTGACTTCAAATCATAACTTTTTTTTTTTGAAATTTTTTAACGAGTTGAGGCCACAGAACAAACCATTGGCCCAAAATTTAAGGAGAGAAAGAGGAGACATGAATTCACATTCACTTTCATTAGACACAACTGGACACTGGTAAGAGTTCATCTAAAATAGATGGCACAGTGGTGAGGGATCAGTGTACCTTCTTCCAATCTCTTTATCCACAAACCTCACTGGGTACTCCTAGAAGAGGTTGGAAAGAGTCCTGGGCAGTATCTGTTCTGGTGCTGACGTAGAGGAGGGGAATAGCAGCAAAGCGTTCAGGAGGGACGGAAACTCTACTTTGATACTTCTCTGTCTCTTCTGTGGAACAAAAGTCTTAATCTGCTGAGAGAAGGGCTTCTCTCTGGCCCTGTTGGTGAGCTTTCATTGCACTGGGGGGAGTTAAAAGAAGAGGGAACGAATCTTCTGGGGAAGGCCCACTGAGCCCAAACTGCGGCCTGGGGAATCACAGCTCTGAGATCCAGGTACACAGAGTGTGCCTAAGACCGAATGTTAATTATAGAACAACAGAGACTGTACCTGCCCTGGGATTCTCTGCCACCAAGTTAAGAAGGGTTGAATAACAAGTAACTGCGGAATACTACTAGGGGCAGAACAAGAGTATGCATGCACAGAAGCATAGCACAAATAATCAAGCAAATACTGCTTTAGTCATCGAACCCCTACAGGAGCCACAAGCTATTGTCCAGGTATTTGAAGCCTGTGGTACACTGAGAATAACCATAGCAACAGCAAATCATAAAGCTAGCACTACTCCTAAGTAGATTAACACCCTGCACTAAAGACCTAGCAAAGAAAAGGTGTGTCCATTTCCAGTCACAAAAATTATTTATCTTAGTCTCTCCTGTCCTATACAACATTTCAACTTTCAACAAAAAATTACAAGGCATGCACAAGGCAAAAAAATTCGGAGGAGAAAGAGCAATCATCGGAACTACAGTTTGATTAACATAGATGGTATTTGATAGGGGATATAAAATGACTGTAATTAATATGTTAAGCAGGGGTATCTCTGCTTTTGGCATCTCAGGGCCACACTGGAAGAAGAGTTGTCTTGGGCCACAAACACTAATGAAAACTGATGAGCAAAAAAAAGGTTTTAGGTAAATTTACAATTTTGAGTTGGACTGCATTCATATCTGTCCTGGGCTGCGTGCGTCCTGCGGGCTGTGGGTTGGATGCCTGTAAGGTATGAACAGAAAAGTGGAAAATGTTCAAAATCAGATGGGTGATTTCATCTGAGAGATGGAAGCTAATAACCAACCAAAAGGAAATGCTAGAAACTTCATTACACAGTAGAGAGGTAGAAGACCTTTGGCTCCTCAGTGGATGTTGAACAACCAAGGAAAGAATCCGTGAACACTAGATGTCAGTAGAAATTACCCACCTGAAACAAACAAACAAAAATGTTTTAAAGAACAAAATCCAAGAGCTTGGGGATATTATTAAACATTTTAATATATACATAATTGAAATCCCATAGGAGTATAGAGAAGAAATATTGAAATATGTGAGGAAGTAATACAGAATTTTCCAAAATTAATGTCAGGCATCAAATCACAGATACAAGAAACTTCAAGAACAATAAGCAGGATAAATACTTGGCCCCCCAAAATGCAAACAAAACACACCTAGATATATTCAAATTGAGGTAAACAAAGGACAAAGAATATCTTTAAGGTAGCCAAAGAAAAGAGAAATATTAAATACAGAGGAACAAAGATAAAAGTTACAGCAAAGAAACCATGCAAACAAGGAGACAAATGATAACTTTAAATGCTGAAAGAAAAACAGCAAAAATACCTTTCAAAACTGAGGACAAAATATAGACACTCTCAAACAAAAGCCAAGAGAGCTCAAAGTATGATCTCAATTTACACGCTAGGTGCGTTCCTGGAAGATTATGTGCATATTAAACTGGAAAAAATACTTGGTGATTTGTGTTTTATATAGAATTAAATTTGGGGATTGCTTAATTAAAAATAGATTTTTACCTATGTGAATGACCACTTAGATGTTCGAAAGTGGAGAACAGTTCTTCAATCTGAATTCTTTTGCATTGAGGGATATCTAGTGCCATTCACGAAATACTAGTAGAGTTTCTAATCATAGTGTCACACATTTTTCAGCACATTTTTCTGCATCAGTGGTGTTCACCTGCTCAGCCCCTGCCAATCATATTTCTTAATCATGATTTTTAATCATAGGAAGTCCTTTGAGAATCACAGAATTAGGGAATATCTTTGTCCCAAGTAACTTAAGTCGATATGGTTGAGATCAATTTTGTTAACTTAAGACAGTTAGTTACCTGTGCAAAGGTACATTTAGGTGGGGCTTCATTCAGTAAAGAAAAACATTTAATTTGCTGGTAGTTCTTTTAAGGTGCTTTTAACTTTATTCAACAGGCTGCCTATTTCAGTTTTCCTTGTACTTTTACAGACTACCTATGAGGAGAGTGATCTCTGAAACAGCAGTCTAAAGTCAGTCGGACTTTGTGGGTTCAGCACTGTCAGCTGCCCTTAGAAGTCGACTACACTGCGCAAGCACTGTTCCCATATTTAGCACATGCCCACTGGCAATATCTCTTTGCAACTGACCGGTAAAAGTTTGGTCTTATGATGAACAGACTGAAAACAAAATCCCTAAAGCAATCTGAAATAATTGTTTTGATGTTCTGATTTTGCCAAGTAGAGTTGTTAGACACAATTTAAGGATTGATAAGGTTATGAATGTAGGAGACTCTTTCTAATATTTAATAAGTTCTATACTAATTATATTAAAATTGAAGTTTTTACACATGGATTTCAGACTTGTATTCCTTAATCATTTACTGCTATGAGGTGTCTCTCTTCCTCAAATCTCTAGTTGAGATACAGAATGTATTTTGGGTGTTTATCGAATCTTAAAATACATAAGCCATTCTCCCCCACCCCCTCCCCAAGCCTTTGTCCAGCCTGTGGCCAGAGGGCCACATGCAGTCAGGATGGATGTGCGTGCGGCCCAACACAAAATCGTGAATTTACTTAAAACATTATGAGATTTTCTCTGTGATTATGTGTTGCAATGTACTTAATGTGTGTGGCCCAAGACAACTCTTCTTTTTCCAGTGTGGCGCAGTGATAACAGAAGGTCGGATACCCCGGCCTTAGAACTTCTGGGTTTAATTGTCAAAATGGGATTCTCCTTTTTTTTTTTTTTTTAAAGTTAATTGATGGATAGGAGTGTTCTGTAAACTGTGAAGCACTATGGCAGAGTTAAGAATAATAGGGCTATTTCGGATCCAAACTAGAAACCTGCATGTTGCTAATTTGTATTGGGTGAAAGGGAAATTGGAGCAATTTGAACTCCTTGTCTTTTACTTAAGTATAAAGAGAACAGTGTTTGGGTATTAGGATGCTTAGTGTAAAACTGTAAGATTCATTTGTCATATGCTTAGGAAATTTTGTCCCCCACCGTGCATTTACTATAGTGATAGAAAAAGAGCTATACATTTAAGTGTGGGAAATGAAAGTCTCTTACCCAGTAGGGTCTACTGACCATAATAGAGCAAAGTTATTAAGTGGTTGTTTGTGAGCTGATGAGTTTATTGAACTAGTACAATTTGTTCTTGCATAAGTCAAGTTAGCTTCAAAAATGAAATGGAAATTTGGGTTAAAAAGTTTCAAGAATGAGTACAAACAAAAATATGTAAATTATCAGTAACATTGATTTCACAGACTTGTTTAAGCGAAAACATTTCTTAGGTTTTTTTCAGGTGAATATTTCAAGGCACTTTTAAGTTCTGGAAAGGGAAGAGTCATAATCATGCTTCTTGGGAACAGTGTTAATTTTCCCTTACAAATAAGGATTACTCCCTCAAGTGACATCAGCATACATGTGATTAAAATATGAAGAAGCAGTATCTTTTAAAATAGTTGATTTATATTGAATAGATAAGGCCAACAAAATTAACCGCTATGGTATATATGCTTGCCCCTCTCCTCATTAAGACACTATCAAAAGTGTTCGGCTCTGGCAGGTGTGGCTCAGTGGATTGAGTGCCTGCCTGCAAACTGAGGGGGCGGCAGTTGGATTCCCAGTCAGGGCACAGGCCTGGGTTGCGAGCCAGGTCCCCAATAAGGGGGTGTGTGCGAGAGGCAACCGATTGATGTTTCTCTCTCCTTCTCCCTCCCTTCCCCTCTCTAAATATAAATAAAATATATTTTTTAAAGTGTTCAGATTTAGCTTTTGAATTTCTGTTGCCTTTTAATTTCATGAGTATGTTTCCAGTTTCTAACTGGAAAGGAATAGGTTTTTAAAAAAGGAATGGAAGGGGGAATCTTGATAGTTTTGTTCTACCCTGTGGTGGTGGAAGTATTTTAAACAGAATTTTGATGTGACAGACAATGCAGACATTTCAGTATTATAATTTCTGAGTGATTATTTGGAGAAAAGATTGTCAGCTTAAATTTGATATCCCCCCTGGCCTTCTCGCTAACAGTCTTCAGAGTTACGGGGTTCTTCCAAAGCGAGCTGAGATCGGATGTACTGAAACCGTGCTGTGATCTCCTTTATAGGTCTTTAACGTAGGTTATCATACACACGGCACATACTGCATTGTGTATTTAGAAGGGAATGCTCTTGCCTATACTTGAGTTACATATTAAAACACGAAGCTGAAAATTTTAAAAAGAAGGTTAAAGTTTATAACAGTTTTCCTGCACACACAGCACATTCTATCTAAGTCAGTCTAGTTGTAGCTTTTTAATTGGGGTAAAAATTAATGTTCTGTTAACCATTTTAATTTTTTTAGCTCTTATTTGAAACTGAACTAACCTGGTGATGTGATCCACTCAGATTTTGAATCCAGTCACAAATAAAAAAGTAGATCTTTAAGAAGCCAGTAATAAGGAATCCTCTCCTTAGTTATTATTCAAAATTAATCACACAAAAGGATTAGCTTTTGTCTTAGCAATGATTTGCCCCCACCCCTGCATCTTCAATAGGATATTCCTTTATGAGGAAGTAGTAAGTTCATAGGCATACATTAGTTCCTATCATATGAATACTTACCATATTTTCAGATGTAGTTTTACAATGTAGCAGAAAAAGTGTTTATATTGTAGGAGAATTAGGTCAGAAAATGAAGTCAAAGGTGGTTTTCCCAAACACAAGTGTTTTCACCTAGAGGTTGAAAGAACTTTACATTAGACACCCACTCCAAAATTTTCACATTGACATTTTACTAGGCTCGCTTTAATACAGATCTGCCTATCTTTCTGTCCATCTTAGTTTTTGATGCATTTCCAGACAAACTTGTATTTTTAGTTTGCAGGCCGGCACTCAATCCACTGAGCAACACCAGCCATGGCTCAAATTTTTATTTTTAATTCATTACTTGAGAGCAAAGTTAATGATGAAAGAGTTTATTCTTTTATCTATGGACTCAAGAGTGGAAAAATTAATATCATATCTGCTCTTGGGAAGTTTTCTTAATTTGTGTAAAAATCAGTTTCAGTTGGTCATGCAAAATACGTGGTTTCAAGCATATAGCCTTCATTAATGCCATTTTCTTCATTCACTCACTAATGCATTATTTTTCTGAGTACACTCATTCATTCTTAGCTAAGCGAGTATTCTGTTCAAGTTTTTACTAACATAAGCCATGCACGTACACTTAGTTTTGCTCTGTGTGCAGGTTCTTTTGCTTATAGCCCAACATCTGTTTGGTGTCTGTGGGGTTGAGTCCCTTCATCTTGCATTTTGTTCAGTTTGACGTAGGCTTCTGCTCAGTGGACTCTCAAATCCTGCAATTTTGTGTCAAAATCACAGCTTCTACAAGATCACTCTCATTTTATCCATAAATGATCTTAAGTGGATTGTCAGTTTTGCTGTCAGTCATAAATTAGATAATGTGAGAACATAAGTGCTGGAAAGCTTGAAGCAAAGGAGTTCATTGAAAAAGGTGAATCTAGCCAAAATGCCTATATTGCCCTCAATTTGACTTTTCAACCCTTAGTACAGTTCTCTCAAAAGGACAAACTGAGAAGTTACAAAACGTTCTCTTGGTGTTGTGATAAAAACTGAAGCTGACTTGTGAAAAATTGGAGATATTTTCAATGTGATTTAGTTAAAATTGGCATGTAAACTTGAGCTTTTCACATCAAAAAGATGGGTAGGTCTTTGAGAATTTGAAGTGGGATACTTACAGAAGTGAAGGGGATGAAATCTGAGTTCTAACTCTCAGCTTGAATGATACATAGTACAAATATTCTTGTTCTATTTTTCTGGTATCTGTGCTTCGCCATTATCCATTAGTGAGTTAACTATGTCTGTAAGTGTCCTCATGGTGTGAAAAAGTTAATACAGTTTCCAGATCAATTACCTTCATTAGATGAAATGACTATCACAAAGCAGTTGAGGTTTTATTGAGAATTTAAAATAGATTTCCTTGAAAATTTAGTAATTTAGAGCGGTTACTACCATACTGTTGGGAAGTAGTTCCCAGCCTCAGATTTCATTAATCTGTTATTTTACAAGTTCAGTGCTAATTAAAAGAGTATCTTTCTATTGAACTTTAAAGATTATCCTGAAATCACATATTGTTAGCATTTCTATCATCATGTTTGTTTTGAACACTTCGTTTAAAATTTTTTTAAGTTTATCTATAGATGGAAATACTTTTTAAATTTTTATTTATTGATTTGAGAGAGAGGAAAAGGGTAGGGGGAGAGAAACATTGACTTGTTGTTCCACTCATTTATGCATTCATGGTTGATTCTTGTATGTGCCCTGACCTGGGATTAAACCTCCAACCTTGGTGTATCAGGTGACACCCTAAGTAGCTGAGCTACCTGGCCAGGGCAACAGATTGAAATATTTTAAAATTTACTTTTAGATGGTCGAGTTTTTCAGCATTGGCAGCTACGCTTTTATTTTTATTTTTTGCCCTGTGTTGAGTATGGTAATTTGTTTCACTGCTTGAAATTGTGGCTTTCAAAGTTGTTTCCAACAAGTGCTTAATCATATTTCCAGGGGAAGATAAATAATTGGAATTAGTTCTTAATTAATCTAGGAGTGTGCTGTGAAATGCTAAATCTCTAATTACATGGTCAGAATGTATTTATTTTGATTTCCTAAATTTGAGAGAAGGTGCCACAGTTTAGGTTAAGTACATAGAAGGTAGAGTTAACCGGGTTGAGTCCAAAGTCTGGTCTGCCCGCTTACCAGCTGTGCTGCCTGGAGAAGTGATTTAATTTCTCTGACTCAGTGTTCTTGTCAGTCAACTGGGGATGATCATACGTGCATCCTGGTGTTGTTACGGAGATAAAATGAGGTAGATAAAAGTGTGGTAAATGCCTGATGTAAGCATTAACATGTGATTAGTACTCAGTGCAAACTGGTTGCATAATTTCAGGAATGTCAGATTTTGGGGTTAGGGTCACCTAGCCTTTCCAATTTTAAGGTAATCTTTACTGAGTTCAAAATGAAAAAGCATTATCCTAATTTCCATTTTGAACCTATGCAGACACATATAATAGCATTGAATTTCCCCATTATTTCTAAGGTTGAGTGGCTACTTAAGTGAGTATCTCCCTCTTCTCTTACCTCGGAAAAATATATCCCCACTTAAATGTAATATAGCTGAAAGCAGACTTTTCAGTTTGAGGAGTAATTTTCTACCAGGAACATCACTTCCATTTACTAGCCTTTTTGAGTGGTTGTTACTCAGAATTGGATGCAGAATAGCAACATCACTTGTTTCCTAAAAGAGTACAATTAACAGGTGTGCCTGATTGTGGCCATAGGAACTTCTATTGACTGTAGTACTCCAGAGAATTGAAGTACTTTTTGAATTCTTTTTTTTAAAAAAGATTTTATTTACTTTTTTAGAGAGAGGGAAGGGAGAAAGAGAGGGAGAGAAACGTCACTGTGCAAGAGATACATCCATCAGTTTTCCTCTCACAGGCCCCCCAACCAAGTATCTGGCCTGCAAGGCAGGCATGTGCTCTGACCAGGAATCATACCAGTGACCTTTGGGTTCGCAGGCTGGTGTTCAATCCACTGAGCCACACCAGCCAGGGCTGAAGTACTTTTTAAATTCTACATTGTATTTTTCTGTCAGCATAGTAATCTGCGTCAGGAATACAGTATTTCACCTGACCGGCCAGGCAGTCAATAGTTTTTAAATTATTTTTTTTGTGTGTGTGTGGTTAAGAACACTTAACATGAGATCTATCCTCTTAACAGATTTTTAAAGTGTGCAGTATAGTATTACTAGCTACAGGCACCGTGCTGTACAGCAGATCTCTTGAATGTATTCATCTTGCATATTCCCCATGTCTCCTTCACCCCAGCCCTTGGCAACCACCATTCTGCTCTCTGCTTCTGTGAGTTTGACAGTTTTAGGTGATTCACATAGGTGGAATTGCGCAGTATTTGTCCTTCTGTGAGTGGTGTATTTCACTTAGCATACTCTCTGCAAGGTTCACCGATGATGTCACATATTGCAGGACTTCCTTTTTTTAAGGATGAATAGTATTCTGTTGAGTGTGTGTGTTCTTCGTATATATATTTTTTTCGTTATTCATTCCTTGATGGGCTTTTAGGCTGTTTCCACATCTTGGCTATTATGCATAATGCTGCCACGAATATGGGAGTGCTGTTCTTTGAGATCTAATTTCAGTTCTTTTGGGTAAATTGCTGGATTACATGGTGGCTTTATTTTTAATTTTTGAGGAACTTTAACATTGTTTTCTTAGCATCTGTATCATTTTGCATTCCCACTAATAGTGTACAAGGGTTCCTATTTCTCTGTATCTTAACAGGTGTGAGGTGCTATCTTTTGATTCTGAGTTGCATTTCCCTGATGGCGACATTGAACATCTTTTTATATACACTGTGGCCGATTTGTGCGTCTTCTAGTAGTTAAATTTCATTTTAATGTGTTACGTCTTCTCTCCCTCTCTTTTTATCTTTTGTAAACTAAGCACTCCCTGGAATCTGGTGCTTTCATCATGTCCAAGATAATAGCTCTCCAAAAAATTGTATATAAGCCTTTTTGATGTAAACTTGCACAAATTCTCCTCCTATAGGATCTATTTGAGTTACATATTCCCCCAAATCAGTGATACATACGAGGTTATTCTTTAGGTGTTTTTTTTGTTTTGTTTTAATTCTTAAACTTGCTTTGTTGTCGTGAGGTTGTTTGGCTTCTCTCCCCACCCCTCACCACCCTGCCCCCTGTCCCCCGCCCCAGCCACCCTCACCCTTGAACCCTCAGGGTTTATCAGGCATCTCTTCCTTCTGGGTCATACTCTTAAGTTCTTTGTGGCTGTCATTTAAAGCTCTTTATTGTTTTCCTCTCACTTTCATTTTAATTTTAAAATGTCAGCCATTCTTCACTCAAACACATTTTCTTCCTTGTCGGTTTTCTCAGGACAGGCCCTTAGTACAGAGTCAGCCATTCTGATAAGCTAAATTATGGACTGGGGATCCAGACCTCCATTCTTTGATATGAGTCATTCACCTTTTCTGTTCTCCTTTTTCTTCCATTGTTCCAGTCTTTTTTTTAAAGAAAGATTTTATTTATTTTTAGAGAGAGGGGAAGGGAGGGAGAAAGAGTGGGAGAGAAACATCAATGTTTGACAAATGGAGTGAGCAGTTGCCTTTCACACGCCCCAAGTTGGGGACCTGGCCTGCAACCCAGGCGTGTGCCCTGAGTGGGAATCTAACCGGTGACCTTTTGGTTTGCAGGCCGGCCCTCAATCCACTGAGCCACACCAGCCAGGGCGCAGTCTTCAGTCACAGTGTATAAGGGGAAAATATCTGTACGCCTGTGTTTTTCTTTTTTGGGGCGTATTCTCAGAGATCCTGTATTTCATTTCACCAATATCATTTGCTTCAAATGATTGAGAAGGCAGGGATGTTTTGCTGGTTTAATAAGTTTTGGTTGGCTTCCTGTGTCATCTCAGACACACAATCCAGGAAAAAGAGAGAGAGGCAGAGGGAGACAAAACAACACCCCAGTTGGCAGGACTATATTTAGCTGTCTCCATACATACTTGGAGGAAGATGTCAGTTGACTCTTAAAAGAAATTTCCTCTCTGATAACAATAAAGGTTTCTCTAAACTTGCTGTTACTTGTGGTTCTCTTACTATTCCTCAGACTGTGAATTGATGCTTTTCCAGAAAGTCTGACAAAACCTTATTTGAGAGTTCCTCTTAGAACATCAGGTTTGAAGTGGACATCAGAATTTCCTGTGGGATTGCTGCATTTCTTTGTCACCTGAATCCTTACTGAACACCTGTTTTGTGTAGGGCACTCTTGTAGGCTCTGGAGGGGGTGTGTGTGTATGTGTGTGTGTGTGTGCGCTTAACAGACAAAAATACCTCCCTCTGGGTATTCTAGTAGGGTTAGATGAATAATAAGTAAGAAATTGCACATTAAACTGTGAAATGAAAGGTGCCATGGAGGAAAAATTAGCAGGAATGAGAGGGAGTAGAGAGTGAAAAATGAGGAGGAAAGTTACCATTTAAAACAAAGTAATTAGGGTAGGCCTCATTGTAAAGGTGACGTTTGAACACAGATTTGAGGTGAAGATGTGAGCCATGTAGATATCCAGAAGAGCATTCTACATAGAGTACAGAAGTCTTCACTAATTTGTTAATGCAAAAACAAGTAAGAGGAATGAAGAAAGCAGTTCCAAAACAGAGGTGTCTTTAGCCCTGGCTTGTGTGGCTCAGTGGATTGAGCACTGGCCTGAAATCCGAAGGGTCGCTAGTTTGATTCCCAGTGAGAGCACATGCCTGGATTGCGGGTCATGTCCCCAGGTGGGGTCATTTGAGAGGCAACCAATCGATGTATTCTCTCCCTCTTTTTCCCTCCCTTCCCCTCTTTCTGTCTTTCTCCCTCCGTTCCCCTCTCTCTGAAAATAGATGAATAACATCTTCTAAAAATATGTAAAAACGGAAAAAACTGGTGTCTTTAAAAATGTTTCTACCACTCAGGTTTATACCTAAGAGAAATGAAAACATGTTCACACAAACCAAATGTTGAGAGCAGTGTGATTGATAACAGCCAAAAAGTAGAAGCAACACCAATTTTCATCAACCGATGAATGTATAAACAAGAGGTGGTATTAAATATATAATAGAAGGAAGTTAATCCGTGCCACAACAGCTTTGAAAATGTTATGCTAAGGGAAAGAAGCCGGTTCATGAACACCACATACTGTACGATTGCATTTGTGTGGCGTGTCCACAATGGCAAAGCTGTAGTGGCAGTACAACCGATCATTGGCTGCCAGGGGCGGGGGGTGGCTGCTAGCAGAGTTTCTTTCTGGGGTGATGCAAATGTTCTAAGACTAGTGGTGTTCATTGTAGAACTCAGAACATGCTAAAAAAACCCCTGAATTTTATACTTTAAAAGGGTGAGTTTTATGGTGTGTGAATTGTTTGAAAAAGCTGTTAAAAAATGTTTTTGAAAGAAAATGATTTTATTCTATTTATGAAAAGAATACTTGATTTAAAAAATTTAGACCAGTCTATAAAGACATTAAAAAAAGCTTAATTGAATCACAGTTCCAGCCATTCATTTTGCATTATTGATACTTTAGTATCAATCTTAAAATACTTTTAGAGTGCATTTCTAATTATTGAGGGTAGGAAAAAATAGCCAAGTGACAAAAGAAATAAAAGGCCATGTTCATTTAAACTTTGATTCATTATAAAGCAAATGATGTATTTTCAAAATTTATCATCAGTCTATATTAGTAGCCAGTTCAAGCAATTCTGTAAAATTATCTAAATTTAAATTTTTTCATGAAATGAATGGGTTCTGGATTTTGTATACTTCAGGGTTATGGCCAACAAACTAATTAGGTGATTGTAAACTATTGCACGTAACATCGTCCCTGTGCATGAGGCTGGTAGGAAGTTCACACCGTAGGTGGTTCTTTACCCAAGTTCAACCGTCCTGAACTGTTCCACATCCTGTTTAACCAGAGTTCACTGACCAAACTGCTATAAAAGTTCCTAAACACACTCTAAATTTCTGCCCTTGATCTAGAATATTCATACAATGGAATATTGTGTAACCTTAGAAATCATGTTTACATATTAAAGAATATTTAATTCCACAGGGAAAAGGTTAATATTCTGTGCAAATTGGTTAAGCAGTACTAATGACAATCTCAATTTTGTTTTTTAAAAAGCCACCTATTTTCCCTAAATAGAAGGAAGGCTAGAATAATCATCTTCAGATGCTAGGATGAAAGATTTATTTATGAACATTTTAGATTGTTTTGCTGTGGACATGCATTATTTTACTGTTATATCTCAGTTATACCTTATTGACTGTAGGTTCCCTTTAAAGTGACAGCAAAATGGCTGGCTCTTAGCACCACAGCAGAAACCTTTCAGATCAACTTGTCACTTGGCAAACATCTTCAGGTGCCTGTTACGTGTCAAGGCAGTGTTTGGCCGTGTGAGATTTAAGTATTCATTTACTTAAACATTTTTTACTAGATTCTCTACACTTGGGACGTTGATAGAGGACAGTTTCTGTCCTCAGGATGCCCAGTGCAGTGGAGAACAACCACAGTATGGTCTGCTACAGGCTGTGATAGAGAGGTGAATAGACTGTTCCCTGCCATTGAAAACCTGTGGTATAGTCGAAAAAGTTGTGCCTCCAAATCAGTACCATATGGCAGCTATGAAAATATGACATGGGAGAATCAGGACAAACTCTGAGGATAACGGTGTACAATAAATTCACCCATATTTTTATCTTCCAGGTCTTAGCACAAAATGAACATAATCAGGGAAAATAAGGATTTGGCATGTTTCTACACAACGAAACATTCATGGAGGGGGAAGTAAGTATTTCTCTTGGTTTCGTTTTCCTGTGTTTCCGTAAAGCATTATTGTAAATAATGCTCTTGCCGTACCATGAGTCGTACCACACAACTCAGGGATGCCGTTCGCACTCTGCTGAAAAGCATCTGTGTGTGTTTCAGGTGAAATGCTACATTCAGAGTAATTACTGGTCTTTTTTCTTTTGACATTTCTGGTTTTCTGTGTGTCTTGGGAAGGAGTTTGGTAAGAATTAAAAGTAACAATTAAAAGGAAAATAGAGGTTATACAGTAGTAACAGTGTTAACTTCACAACTTCATTGTCCAGAGATGAGCCTGTGTGTGGTCAGCACATTTTCAAGTCCATTTGACTGTCAGAGACAATGTACCAGTAGTGCCTTTGCAATCTTTTTTAGGTGTGTAATGAAATTTAAAAATTGGGTTCGATCCTTTCTTCTCCTTGTGAGGGGCAGTGACATTTTTTAGTAGCTTGCGGGTCAGAACAAGGTGTAGATGCTTTGTTTCTTTTTTGTAAAGTGGATGGCACTGCCTGCCCCTCAGACTGCTGTGAGGATTAAATGACATGCTGTGAACGGTGTGAAGGTTTTAAAATGATGCCTCGAATACATTGAGTATTCAATGAATAACTCTTGTTGACCAATTGAAGAAACAAGTGTAGTCTCTGGTTCTTTTGAATAGTAGTGATTAAAGTGGGTGTGTCACATTTTGGCAGATAGGTGACTACATTATTCCAGATTAGGCCTCAGACGATAAACTGACATGTGCGCAAAGCCAGTAAATAACTTCAGTTTTTGTTTCTAACTTTTCATTTTTAGGAAATAGTGTAATAACTTCTTAGAATGGTGCAACATCTGAATTCTGTAGAGCTTCTGGTTTTCGTTGGCAAACTGACTATGATTTTGAAAGATCTGAGTGTTTAATTTTGTTTCCTTTTAGTAGCTCAATTGTATGAGTTCCTAAAGTAGAGGACATAGTTGTTAGCCGTGTAGAATACTTGTCTTGAAATTTTTTCTTCAGTTAATTTGATTGAGCAAAGTTAGAGAGAAAATTGGCATATCCAGGGTAATAGGAGTCTCTTTAGGTCTTTAAGCAGCCTTAAAAAAAACTTGTATACTTAAATGTTCTTATTTTTTCCTCAAGTGGTAGATTGCTGTGATCATCATAATATAATTTCTGTTTTTAATACAGTTATAGCATACTGTTGCATTAATTCTAAAGAACAAGCTACTATAGTACTTTTTGATTTGTGAGCTTGTCAGTAATTGTGATCATCAGAAAGATTTTTTTTTATTGAATTTATTGGGATAACATTGGTTAATAAAATTATAGGTTTCAGGTGTGGAAAATTTTTCTTAGGTTCTTCGTAGTGACTAAAACTAAGGCAGTCCTCCTTTTTGTGTAATAATTTGGAGCAGAACTATTTCTGTTCTCTCAGCACAATTCCTTACCTCCATTGTTCATACCTTGAACCTTTTTTGTTTTTATGAATTTTATTAAGATATAATTTATACAACATAAAATTCATCCTTTTTAAATGTATAACTTAGAGTTTTTTTTAGTTGTGAACCACCTCCACTAACCGTTATCAGCACGCCTTCATAACTGCCCAAAAATATCTCCTCTAAAAATACAGTATCAGCCATTGCTTTCCATCACCCCTCTTCCCGGCATCTGGCAGCTACTGATCTGCTTTGTCTCTTGATTTCCTTATTTAGGAATCTCATGTACATGGAATCATACACTTTGTGGTCTTT
Source organism: Desmodus rotundus (assembly GCF_022682495.2). Classification (NCBI taxonomy): domain Eukaryota; kingdom Metazoa; phylum Chordata; class Mammalia; order Chiroptera; family Phyllostomidae; genus Desmodus; species Desmodus rotundus. Next base: position 106,466,279 of record NC_071394.1, on the reverse strand, counting down.
TGTGACTGGCTTCTTTCACTGAGCATGTTTTCAGGTTCATCCATGTTACAGCATGTGTCAGTACTGTTTTCCTTTTTGTTGCCAGGTAACATTCTGTTCTACAGATAATGCCATTTTTATTTTAGCTATTCATCAATTAATGGACATTTGTAGCTTTCCACTTTTTTTTTTACTATGAACAGTGCTGCTATAGATGTGCATGTACATTTTATGGGTGAATCTATATTTCCAGTTCTCTTGGGTTTATACCCAGGAGTGGAATTGATGTTACATGGTGTTATATTAGAGTTATATGGTAACTCTATGTTTAACTTTTTGAGGAAGAGCCAGACTTTTCCAAAGTGGCTGCAGCATTTTGTAATCAATGTATTATGAGGATTCCAGTTTCTGCATATCCTTACCAACACTAGTTACTGTCTTTTTAAAAATTTTTTATTTTAGCCATCCTAGTGGCTATGAAGTAGTATCTCGTTGTAGTTTTGATGTGCCTTTCCTTTATGACTGTTCAGTGTCTTTTCATGTGCTTCTTGGCCATTGTGTATCTTTCATGAAATGTCTGTTCAAATCATTTACCATTTTTTAATTGGGTTATTTCCTTTTTAATGTTGAATTGTGAAGAGTTCTTTATATATCCTGAATATAAATCCCTTATCAGATACATGATTTGCAGATATTTTCTATATTCTGGGAGTTGTCTTTTTACTTTCTTAATGGCATCTTGTGAAGCACAGTGGGTTTTTTTTTTTAAGATTTTATTAATTTATTTTTAGACTGAGGGGAAGGGAGGGAGAAAGAGAGGGTGAGAATCATCTATGTGCCAGAGAAACATCGATCAGTTGCTTCTCACACGTCCCTAACCAGGAACCTGGCCTGCAACCCAGGCATGTGCTCTGACTGGGAATCGAACAGGTGACCTTCGGGTTCTCAGGCTGGCACTCAGTCCACTGAGCCACACCAGCCAGGGTGAGTTTTTTTTATTTTGATGATTTTCAGTCTGTTTTTTTTTCCCTTTGCCATTTGTGCCTTAGGTGTTCTATCTAAGAAGACATTACTTAATCTAAGGTCTCAAAGATTAATTCTTGTGTTTTCTTCTAAGAGTTTCACAGCTTTGATTTTGGGTTAATTTTTATATATAATTTGAAGTAGGGATCTGGCTTCATTCTTTTGCATGTGGATAACCAGTTGTCCCAGCACCATTTATCGAAAAGATTATTCTTTCCCCATTTAATTGTTTTGACATCCTTGTCAAAAATCAGTTGACCATAAATATAAATGTAGCGGTTTATTCCTGAACTCTTAATTCTATCCATGGACCTGTATGGCTATCCTCATGCCAGTACCATCTCTTCTTGATTACTATAGCTTTGTACCAAGTTTGAAACTGTGAAGTTTGAGGTTCTAACTTTGTTCATTTTCAAGATTATTTTGGCTGTTCTAGATTTCTTGCATTTCATATGAATTTTAGTGTCAGCTAGTCAATTTTGTAAAAAAGGCAGCTGGGATTTTGATAAGGATTGCATTGAATCTGTGGATTCATTAGGGGCGTATCACCACCCTAATATTAATTCTTTCGATCCATGAATAAGGGATGTCTTTTCATTTATTTAGATCTTTAAATTTCCTTCAATAGTGTTTTGTTGCTTTCAGAGCTAAAAAGCACTTTTTCCCTCCATAAAAGAGCAGAGTTTCCTTTTCGCTGTAAGCGAGCGATTTCTGATAGGAAGGAGCAGTGCAGTTTCACTGTGGAAAACTTCAAACTTATGTTCTTAATGTAAGTTTAAAATTTTGGGGGGTGGAAATTACAGGTCTCCTAAAATCTACTTATGGATCACTTTCATATTTGCATACATTTATTGTAACAAATGCTCTGAATTTCAGAGTAGCATTTTAGTATCTGCACAGGATTTCACTTCAGCACTTGGTACATGTGGTGGTCAATCCATGAAATTCAATGGCAGGTGCCCACTACATTCATCGTCTGCTTCATCGATAGTCTGTGTAATGCCTAAATAGAGGAAATTGAAAGAAGAGTTGAGGGAAAGTGGAAGTGGTGAATTTGATACTTTTCTTACAAGTAGGAAATCCTACAAGAGGAGAGATGATGCTCTTTTCTTTAGCTGCCTGGCATTTATACACCTCACCAACTTTGACAGCCCTAGGAAGCCTGAGGTTTTTTCCCTTGTGTTTTATTGCTCTTAGCTCTTAAAACTGCCACCCTCGAATACTCAGCCAGTTGAGTAGATCCTGAATTCTCTTTGTGTAACTCTTTGTGATTATTATCAGACAATTTAGGATTTGAACATATTTTATCCAGAAGTGCAAAGAGGATCACATCTGCTTTATAGGAATTTTATATTTTACATACAGTGTTGTATTAAAAGGTAGCTCCAGGGGCAAAGGTAGTGTTTCCAGTGCATGATGCTGGAATACTTAGGCATCACATGCAAAAAAATGAATCTAGGCTCAAACTTTAACCTTTCACAAATTAACTAAAAATGGATCACAGACCTGAATGTGAAGTGCAAACCTGTAAAACTCCTAGAAGATGATAACATCAGAGAAGAATCTCCGTTACTTTGGGTTTGGTGATAACTTTTTACATACAACATCAAAGACCTGATTCATGAAAAAATTGAATTGGTAAGCTGGACTTCATTAAATTTCAAAACTTCTTCTTTGTGAAATAGGCCACCAAAAATGTAAAGACAAGTTGGGAGAAAATATTTGCAAAAGACAAATATGATAAAGGACTATTACTGATATTAAAGAATCCTTAAAACTCAACAATAAAAGAACAACCAGATTAAAAAATGAGTCAAAGACCTTATAGATTCCTCACCGAAGAAGATGTACAGCCCTGACCAGTATGGGTCAGTTGGAGCCTCACCCCACACAGTGAAAGGTCCCTGGTTTGATTCCCGGTCAGGGCACATGCCTCAGTTGCTGGTTTGGTCCCTGGTCAGGACACATAGGAGAGGCAGCCGATCCATGTTTCTCACATTCATGTTTCTCTCCCTCACTGCTCCCTCCCTTCTCCTCTCCCTAAAAATAAATAGATAACATCTTTTAAAAAATGTAAAGATGGCAAATATATGAAAGGATGTTTCACATCATTTATCATCATGGAAATGCAAATGTAGACGTACCACTGCATATCTATTGGAAAGACCAATCCAGAACAGTGACAACACCAAATACTGACGAGGATATGGAGCAACAGGATCTGTCATTTTTTGCTGATGGAAAGGCACAATGGTCCAGCCACTTGGAAAACAGTTGGGTGGTTTCTTAACACAACTCAACATCCTCTTACTATGTGACCCAGTGATTGCACTCTGCAGTATTTACCCTAAGGAGTTGAAAGCTCATGTTCACAAAAACCTACACACAGATATTTATAGCAGCTTTATTCATAATTACAAGAACTTGGAAGCAACCATTTTGATCCTTCAGTAGCTGCATGGATAAATAAACTGACACGTGTAGACAATAAATATTATTCAGTGCCTAGAAGAAAAGAATCATTAAGCCAGGAAGCTTAAATGCATATTACATCGTGGAAGAATCCAATCTGAAAAGACTACATACTGTATGATTTCAACTATATGACATTGTGGAAAAGGAAAAACTTTGGAGATAATAAAAAGATCAGTGGTAGCAAGGTTTAGGGGAGAGGGAAGGCTGAATAAGCAGAGCCCGGATCACTTTTAGGGCCATGAAACTACTCCGTATGACACTGTAATAGTGAGTACATGGCATTATGCAGTTGTCCAAACCCATAGGATGTACAGCACCAAGAGTAAATCCTAATGTACACTGTGGACTTTGGTCGATGATGGTGTATCAGTGCAGGTTCGTCATTTGTAACATGTACCGCTCCAGTGAGGGAATGTTGATAATGGGGGAGGCTGCGCATGGATGGTGACAGGGAGGGAGTATATGGGAGATCTCTGTGTCTTTTCCTTAATACCCTGAGATTGAAAATACTCTGAGAGAAGTGGGACATTTTCTCACTGAGTTATTGGGACAGATACTTGCACAGGGAGTATGTCCTGTGTACCCTCTTTCTCTTTTCGGAGGAGTGCAACTTCTGATGTGAATGAGCCCTCTTCAGTGAAACTGATTTTTCAAGTGGAGTTCGACCAGAGTCAGAGCATCCTGGTAATACAGCCATTTGAATGATACTGTGTTTCAAATATGAATGTAGCAGTCATAACTACTGGAGACATAATGATACTTATTACAGTTATGTGGCTGAAGTTAAGTGACTGTTGGAGTTTTGAGCCACTTCCTCCATAATCAATCAGAATAATGGCAGTAAGAATAACTAACACTTATCGATTGTAAACAATAAGTGACAGGCACTTTACATGAATTATTTCTTTTAATTTTCACGTTGTGAGGGGGGTGTGTGTGTGTATATTCATATATATTTATATATAATCAACATCTTCATATAGGGAAACTGAAGCTAAGAGAGGTTTATCAAGTTATCAGAGGGTACATAGAAAGTGAGTTGTCCAGACGGTATTTGAATCCTGGCAGTGTGATTCCAGAACTGGTGGGCGTAAGTATGAGCTTCAGCAGTGCTTACTTACCATTGAGGTGCCAACTCTTTGAAAAACCTTGTTTCACTTATCCTTAACTTCATTTGATGGACTAAAATTCTAGTTCAAGTAACTGGATTTTCAAGCTTTTAAAACCTAGGCATTTCTGAGAATCCTAAAGCCTTCTAGAAATTTTTGGCCAAAACTTACTTTAAAATGGTTGAAGGAACTAGGGTGTTACACCTAGGAAAGAGAATTCAAATCGAAAATCTGATTGACAGGAAAATTAGGGATGGTCTGTGTGAAGCTAAAAGTTAGAACTTGGACCAAAGGGCGAAATTTCTGGGGAAGTGTATATTGGTTTAGTTCTAAAGAACAATGCTCAATAGCTGGAGTACTGGGAAAGGAATAGAATTACTGTTTGGAAAGGTTAATTAGTTCGCTTGTGCCAGTAGTGAGCCATTAAAACTAGCCAACTTTGCCCACAGAACTATAAAGGTTCAAGCTACATGTTATGAGAACTATAGACTGGCAACATAAAAGCTTCTTTCAACTCTTAATTAGATAAGATCTGTTTGACTTACTTAAGGCCCATTGCATACACAAGCCACTGAAGGAACTGAGGATCTTAATTTTAGAAGTAATGCACAAAGGTTTTATGACCTCAAGAAATTTGACAACCATTATTTTATAGGAAACATAAGCTTTTTCTGATAGGAAGCAAGGTTGAATTTTCTCTAGTTGGGGAGAACTGAATACTATGAGTTGCTTTGCAGAAGAATATGACCTTGTGATGGTGGCCAGTATTTTTATAGTATCTCTTTCTGTTGATGCTGTTGTACATGACTAATTGATGCAAGCTAGTTCAGAGTATTCAAGTCTAAAATTAACTTTTAGACAATGACTGACAAGTGTCTTAGCTCTTACTACTTTGAAGTCTATTTCAGATGTCTGAATAGTTCCTAATAATAAATAAAATGTTGGGGGGAAACTAAGTCTTTAAGGGGCCAGTTCTCTTATTTATTGCCGTGTCATTGAACCAAGTACAGAGTTATGTGCTCATTTATAGTACTGGGTCAATCCATGGTAGTACTAAAAACAGTATCTGAAACAACACATTAGTTTTATTTTTTAAAGTTGCCATATGAAAAAAAATCATGTTATTAAACATTGTTTCAAACAGAAAAGCAATATTCATAAGGACTAGAAAGTTGAAGAATAATGTAACATTTTTATTTGCAGGAGTTAAAGTAACATAAGAGTGTGTTTTCATGTAAGTTAATATGTTTATTCTGTCTATTAAAAAATAGGAACATCACCTGCCAAATCCAAAACTTGATTATTTCCTCAGCTTTTGCTTCAGTGGGCTTTCTTTGCTTTCAGATGATCTTTCTTATCTTCATCAGCTCTATTACTAACACAACTTTTTTTATTTGTTTTTACTGTTTATCACCAATTGCTATGGGAGCAAAAAAGCCCCATAGATAAAGCAGTTGCCTCCAACAGTTTTTTTTAATTTATTTGAATAGCATTAGTTTCATGATTCTAAGTAACATAGTTAATGGATAATATAAACCATATTTCTTAATAAGCAATTGCTTTAGAAAAAATAAATCTGTAATTGTGAAAACCTAAGGAGTGGATGAAATGCTGCTCTTTCTGTAGGCATTTATTGATGTGTGTAATTTTAGTTCCTGAGTAAAAAGAAAACAAGTCCAATAAATAGAGTCAATAGGGAATGTTAATTTCTTAGTTGAACGAAAAGTTGTTTGCTTTCACATTTCTTTGTCTTACGTATGTATGTGGCATCTCCTGTCATAAATTTCTCATCTTTTGTTTACATTAGTCTTTATTCCTTTTGTAACAATTTAACATATCTATTTTTGTAATAAAAACTTTTAGTATGATAATTTTAAGAATTAATCAACAAATTCATCCTAAGCCCTGAAAACAGCAAATTATTGTTATTTATAAGTGGCATTTTATTTTCTCTTTGCAGATAGTGAATAAAGTGTATTTTGTTTCATAAAAATATGCATTTATCCTTTTCCTGATGTTATATTGGTTATGAATAAAGAATTGGTGTGAAATTGGTTGCTATCTGACTTACGTTTTAAAAGCAGGAGTAAAGCAGTGGGTCATAGATTTGAATGCGTGTTGACTTATTGTTGGATAGATTGGCCTGGTTAGCTACTTAACAGACATTTTTTTTTTAACATCTCTATTCAGTGCTGGGTACTGTGCTAGAAGTTAAGACTTTGAAAGGTAATGAAGACATGCACTTCCATGAATTTATGGAATCTTTGTCTATTCTTTATGACTTAGAACAGCAATTTTCAACCGGTGTGCTGCAAGAATTTTTAAAACACGTAGTACCTGACTACTAGTCAGGGGCACTAACCTCTTTTTGCTTAGACTGTCAAATTAAAAAATGACAGCGGCCAACACAGTAGCTGTCTGGCGTGAATGCCCTGTCTTGAACCGTAAATAATACAGCTCAGGGCTGCCTTATTGGACTGTAGGTGTAGGACATTCCCATCATCTCTGAAAGTTCTTTTGCACAGTGTTAATCTAGATGACAAAGTTCCATGAGAAACATGTTTATAGAAGGGCCTTAGTTGTGTGGAAGTTAATCAGGAATTGCAAAGGATATTTCTTAATTCAGCTCCTCTAAGACATTGCATGTGACAGCATCAGTTGATATTTGGAACATTTCAGGTATTTAATTTTTATACTTTTGCTTCCAGGGTAAAATATACATTCTGTAGTTTCATTTCAGGATTATAAAAATTGGCATGTTTGACCCTCAAGATGATTTTAAATCACAAAGTTAGAATTTGTGATTTCACATTTCTATCTAACATTAGATTTCATTATGCTTTCTTTTAAGGCAAATGCTGATTTAACAAGATCTTATCTTTTTATTTTTCTTTGTTTCCATTAATTGGTTAAGCCCCTGAAGTTCTGAGACTTTTGAGCTGTTTAGGTAAATCCTAATCTACTTTATCAGTCGTCATCCCTCACCCTCATCCCTCACCCGGCTAAGCAGCAGGTGACTGTTTTTATGGTAGAAGGAAGCTCTCATTCTTCAGTTTCCCACTGGACTTTAGCTATGTGAAGTTAGGGGGTAAAATACTGGTAATATAGCCATTCTTTTCATGTGAATATTTAGCAAAGATTAATGAAAACCTACCATTTTCCCCCAAATAGAAATAACTTTTGTAATTTTTATTATATAATATACTGATCAGAAAAACTGGACACTAGCAAAATGAAAATACGGCAAATTCCTCTTGATCTTCATGGTAATACTCCTAGTGTGTTACCCTTGAGTCTGATGGTTTAAGGTAATGTGTGTCTTTTTCCCTGTATTAGTAGTTTAATGCAGAAAAGCACGATCTGCATAGATACCAAAAAGGCATTTGATTCCATTTAACATCCATTTAAAAATCTCTTACTAAAATGTAAATATGCCACTAAATATGGTCAATTTTATTAATAGATTTTTCTAATATTGAACTTTTTCCTAAAATGAACCTTCTTTGGTCATGTTGTATTACTATTTTAATGGGCTACTTGACATTTATTGCCAATATTAATTAAAAAAATAGACTGGTGGGATTTTTTCTTCTTTTTTGTGTTGTTACCAGATTTTAGTATCCCTAACAATTGAGAATCTGTCCCTTAGTCTGTTTTCTGGAACAATTTAAGAAGCATGGGATTTAACTGGTCCTTTAAGGTTTCATCTTTTTGTTTAAGCTTTTGGGATATAATTCTTTGCAGCTTTCTTAAATTCTTGTGTATTGGGGTTGATATTTATTCTTAGTTTTCAAATTATCAGCAAAGATTTATACACATTTATTTTTTGTGTCTGTGGTTATAAATTCTTTTATTCTTAATTTTGCTTTTTATTTTGTTAAGACTAATTAAGGTTTTACCTATTTTATTCTAAGGAACAAATTCTTCAGTTTTAAATAGGTTTTCTAATTCAGTTTCACTTTTATCATTATGCATGCCTCTCTTCTAAAGGATTACTGATGCCCAAATGGTTTTTCTTCTTTACACGTCTTTTACTTTAAGTGAAGGAAGTGAAGTGAGAAGTGAAAATTGCTTGTCTGGAGTGTATGCTTCCTACTTCTATAAAATTGCAACACTTAAATGTTATAGGTAGTTGCTTCCACAGAAATGATTAAGATTCCAGAATATGGCTGTGACTGACCAGTTGCAGGTCATAGCTTTTCCTTCCTTTGTGTCATGGTTTTGTTAAAAGGTTTTTTTGGAAGAATTAATAGTGTACAGTGTCTTTTTTATTTTAATAAAATTTTTCCAATTAGAATATTTTGGCATTTGCTCTGCTAACTTCATGTGTACTAACAGCACAAGACTGCTTGCTTAGGTCATACCTTTCTCCTTAACGATCTTAGTAGTTCACAGTATAATGAGTGGTGGGTGGGTTTTAATACAAACAACATTTTTAGAATGTTAAAAAATGTGATAATATAAAACTAAGCTGTATTTAGTCACAATTAATCAACTAACACTCCTGTTTGTTTATTGAAATGTTTCTTTTGTGTAGATATCGCATATATTTTGTTACAAAGTGTTTCTGTTACTTGAGAGTAAATTTAAGTACTTGTTTTTCTTTGTAGGTATAAGCGTGTCTTTTCAGTTGGAACCCATGCGATTACTACATATAATCCCAATACTTTAGAAGTAACAAATCAGGTAATCATGTTAGAAGCTGTTAGGTGTTTGAACTCCTTTGAATTTTAAAAGCCAGGATATGACCCATAACTCCCAGGCCTGAAAATCAGGTTAAAACTTCAGGTTAGGAATGTCAAATGTGAAAAAGATTGATGTATAATGCTCAATGCTCAGGACCAAAAATAGATAAATAAAGGGGAAGGCAGGAAGAGAATGTGCTTATCTAGGCCCTAAGTGGTATAACTTTCTGATATGTCACTGTAGGGTATAGCCATCTTGCTCATGTAAAATTGGTAAGTTTTTTATAATTCTTTATAATTTTAAAGGCTATATTGTTAGTGTAATACATAAATCACAAGTGCAGCGATTGGAAAATATTTGTCATGGAACTAGGATTGCTGATTATAAAGACAAGACTAACCTGAAAATGATAAGTAACATATTTACATATATTCTAGCTCCTTGTAATTTTAAGGTAGGCATGTTTTACAGATTCCTTCTGTCGTTTTAAACAGATTTGCAGGTAATGATAAAATTTTATTCCCCAATTTGTTTTACTTCTGTGTATTTATTTTAGTTGCTTTAGATTAATGTCATTAATAATTAAAATTGGAATACAGACAGGATTTTTTATCATTGTCTCAGATGACTGAAAATCTTTAAAATTTTTTTGTGTTATGGAGTTACTATAGGACTTAATGTCTTCTAGACCTCAGTATTATTTTGTACAATTTTTATCATTTAATCAGTGATCATGAAATTAAAGTGATGAAATTAATTGTTGCATTTCACTGTATTATAGCACCAGTTAAAATAATCCCTTTCTTTTGTCAGTGGCCTTATGGAGACATTTGTAGCATCAGCCCTGTTGGGAAAGGACAAGGAACAGAGTTCAACCTCACATTTCGTAAAGGCAGTGGCAGAAAGTCAGAAACTTTAAAATTTTCTACAGAGCACAGAACAGAACTTCTTACAGAAGCATTGGTAAGAGCAGTTCCCTGGTAGTAAACTAAATTTCTCCTCCTTTAAAAATGAAAGTTATATTAAAGTGAGATATTAATGTCTGAGCCTCTGTTCCCACCGCGCTTGTTTTCTCTTACTGATCTTCAGCACAACACTGAAACTTTCACTTTTCCCTAGATGGAAGACTGGAAAGTCCTGTGTAATTACAGCTTTGGTCTTTTGAAGTGCATATACAGAACAAAGTAGTTACATGTTTGATTACTGCATCTATTTGCCAGTAAAGTTCTACATACTTTATATTAAATACCCTTTTTTAATATCATGGTTACCAAGTTAGGGTTTTACTTGTCCCAGATAGAAAGGACTGATCTGTGATTCTTTCCTACTAGTCTGTTGTTTTTAACTGCTGTTATATTTTCTCTTTCAGAGATTTAGGACTGAATTTTCAGAAGGAAAAATCACAGGAAGGGTAAGTATTTAACATTTATTATTATCTATTTTTAGTTGTTCAAATGTTGCCCTTTATTATAAAAATCATCCCATGATCTGTGTGTTCTTTTTCTGGCAAAGCTAAAGGGGAAAAAGGAAACACAATTTTAATGTCTCCTGTTACTACATGATAGAGAGAGGTGAATGTAGTTTAACAGGAAGCTAACATATGAGGAATTAGATTTGTGACTGTTAGTACTGGTAGTTGGGAAGAATCTTTAGGCAGAGAACTGTGGGCATGAAAGACAACGCTGTCTTTGTTCAGTATTCTGAAGAGCAGCGGTAACACCGCACTGCAGATACGAGTGCCGGAACACGCAGCAGTTTTTGATGTGCACGTTGCCTGTTTCAGAAGTATGAAAGTTGTAAGGCTGGGGTGTATCCGAAGTGTCTCCTCATACATTCTTGTTCTGGATCTGGCTGGTAATGTAGCTTTGTGTGGTGCGCCGACAGCTTTAGGGAAGCCGTGGTTGTTTATCTGAATCTTCTTAACTTTTTCCCAGGGCTTCTCTAGTCATGCTGTAGCAGCATTTAAACTAAATCAGAGACTTCTGGGGTGGGGATATGGGAGTTTATATTCTTTTTCACTCCCTTGAAATGTTTCATTGTTTTCATGAGAAAGTGTGCTTTTTAATTGTGGCGGTAGGAGAGGGCACAATAATGCCTGAACTCGTAGCACTGTTCAGAACTCTGGCTTCTGGCAAAAGATAGGAAGTGAATTCTGATATGCTGGCAGTACCGTTCCTCTCTCTCTCTCTCTCTCTCTCTCTCTCTCTCTCTCTTTTTAAAGCCCTCGTCGTCTACTGTAGCATCCCAGAAGCCTTACTGATTTTAGCTCCAGCAATTGGCTGGTTGCCCAGGAACCATTTAATGTAGTTGAATGGCAGTTGGCATACTGCTTGTTTCTTGTTCCTGTGAAACACCAATTTCTATAAATCATAGTTTGATATTCTTATTTTAATTATTTTATGTTAGCAGGTGAGCTTTCTGTATATCTCATCTGCAAGTATGCTTCCAGAAGCATACTTACAGATTTTGTTTGTAAGCTTCCCTTTATGTCAGTTAACTTGAGTAGCTTAATACTTTTCAAGACTTTGTGGTAGATGGTCTGAAGGACAGCCCCATCTGCTACTACATCAGGAAAGAGTGGCACCTCCTCCTGCCCGCAGATGCTGTGCTGGCTAAACAGCACTGTTGCATGAATTGAGTTTGGCCTTCGGGCCTTCAAAATTGCCCCTAGGGTCTTTAAGTCCCTTTTTGGCCTTCCCAGTCCTGAGGGATAGTGATATGTTTCCTTGAGGCATGTCTCTTTATGACAGTTACCTGCTGGAAGGAATGGAGAATATCCTGCAGAGCGGGTTTCGAGCGTGAAAATAAGCATAGATTGGAAAAGTGCCACCTTTTTGGTGATTACCCTTCTACCTCACTCCTGGAGCGGTATCGCTCTGCTCTGTCCTTTAGTTCAGAATTAAGGCACTAAATATAAATTGGGTTAATGCAGGCCCTTTTGTCTTTCTGCAGAATTCCTTTTATGGAGTTGTAACGGATATGATGTCACCAATCAATAATGCGGAGGGGACTTGGCATGATATGACCCTGTGAACCCCATTGCTGGGTTTAGTGTTGGAATGTTAGGGAGGTGTTTATTATTTAGTGCCTTACTCTCTTTTTCTGAATACCTACAAGAGAATTTCTCTTTCTTCATTATTAGAAATAGTTATACTCTTGAGTCATGTAGCTGACCATATTGATGGATAGGAAACTGTGAACTTTTTGGGTGGGCAAGAGGATAGTCATTTTACATCTGACATTTTATTATCCTTATATTCTCTTTGCCTCATTTTGCCTGTATTTTAAATTATTTTTTTCTGTATCATAACTTTAGTTAGCAGCCTCAACTAAACCTTTTCTTTCTTCTAAGAATTTAAACTGGGTAGTAAATGGATGTTGATCATTCTAATCATTTTTGATACTAGGTGCTTCAATTTACAAAAGAATGTTATGGTCTAAATGGAATTTTACTTGCTAACGAGATCAAACTTCTTTTTTTTTTTAATTTTTATTGTTATTCAATTACAGTTGTCTGCCTTTTCTCCCCATGCCTCCACTCCACTCCACCCGAACCCACCTCCCTCCCCTGCCTCCACCCTCCCCCCTGAGATCAAACTTCTAAAGATAACTTTGGTGTGATTAGAAATGCTTAAGGTCAGACTGAGGCTTTGGCTTTTTTGTGTGTGTAGAAAGAAAATCTATATTTATATACTGAAGTAGCTCAGGTGCTTTGAATACTAGCCCTGGGTGGATAGTTCAGTTGATTAGAGCTTCATCCCAACAGGCCAAGGTTGCAGGTTCCATCTCTGGTCAGGGCACATTTAAGAATCAACTAATAAATGCAGAACTAAGTGGAGTAAATTAAATACTGTCACTGCCCCAAAATGTGACTTAGCTCTTTTCCATATCTACCTTAATTAAAAGAATCCATCAACAAAAGTTGAAATCTTTTTCCCAATAAAACTTTTCCAGAATGACATTTCTATTTAAATTTTCCTTTATTTTCTTTTTATAGATTTGCATAAGAGTGACTTAAAATTACCTTATAAGATATTATAACCCAAAACTTAATTTAAAAAGGACATGTTGTCTTCAGTTAGAGTGAACATTCTTAATTAAATAAACACAAACTTCCAAATAGCTAAAATTAATGTTTTAACAATTGGGATAGTAGCTTTAAATATTTATAGTATTGCTTAGATTTTTGGTTGTTTCAGTAATGACTAGTATATTAAATGTAACTTTATTTTATGGTAAGCATATATACGAACCTAAAATTAATATTTTTCTCTAGAGATATAACTGTTACAAGCATCACTGGAGTGATACAAGAAAACCTGTCATTTTGGAAGTAACTCCTGGAGGCTTTGACCAAATTAATCCTGCAACTAACAGAGTCCTCTGTTCCTATGACTACAGAAATATTGAAGGATTTGTAGACCTCTCTGATTGTCAAGGAGGGTTCTGTATACTTTATGGAGGATTTAGTAGATTGGTAAGTTGTATTTTTAAAAATATCATTTAAAAAGAGGTATGTGCATTTGAAGGAAAATGGTTTCTCCACTTTATTTTGAAATTTCATGTGAGTCCTTTGGAGGAAGTATGATATTAAGAGTTTAGAGTTTGGTATCAAAGAGCTTGAATCTCAATTTGCAGCTCTCTAAAATGAAAATAATATGTGTCATAGGGTTTTTTTGAGGATGAGGTGAGATAATTTATGTAAGATACTAGCAGTGTGTGGTTTCGTACTCAATAAATGGTAGGTTAGAATTGTTATTTTTATTAGTATTAATGTCTACTCTCCAGTTTCTAAGCTTTCTTTGAAAAGTAATCTAAAATCTCTTGTTTTCATAGTCCTTTTTCCTTTGCCCAGCTATTTGTAATGTGGAACCTGAATATGCGTTGAAACTTCAGATTTGGAATTTCTGCATATTTTATCTTAAAATTGTGAATTACATATAAATTGTGGAGTACAGCAGAAGCCATTTAAGATGCTTAGCCCCTGTTTGTTTATCAGTACTAGAAGCTGAGCTACAGATGATGACCATCTTTGTTTTTTCTTTAATAAGAAACATCCTAGCTTCCATCCTGAAACCCCACATCTCTAAGATGAGCAGTAGAGAGAGAGCACCTTAATGGCCTGTGAACACTACTGCAAGATTTAGTGTTCTGTACATACATTATGCTTCCCTGGCTAGTGGAGTCCAGGCCTGCCTTGGACTTTCAGATACATAAGAGGCTAGACTCACAGGGGTGTCCAACCTTTTGGCATCTCTGGGCCACACTGGAAGAAGAGTTGTCTTGGGCCACACACTAAATGCACAACAAACATTAATGAAAACCGATGAGCAAAAAAAAGGTTTTAAGTAAATTTAAGATTTTGTGTTGGGCTGCATTCATAGCCATCCTGGGCTGTGAGTTGGACACCCCTGGTAGAGGGTAGCAAAGGGTGGTAAAAAGAATGAAGGGGAGGGGCAAACAGTCTGATTTACAAAATGCTAGTTCTTCAGAACTATAGATCTTTTTTCCATCCTAGGTAACCCTCTATTCAGGTGATGAGTACCATCCTAGTGTCCCTCATCCGGGAACATACATGTAGGCATTTTGTTAACCTCTGAATCTACACCCAAAAGAGGAAATTAGTTCTTTCTCCCACCCTATGATAGCCTAACGTCTGCTGTGGTGACACTGTGTAAAGGGTTGTCACTTCCCTGGGCGGTGGAAGTTCGTAATGATTAACATCAAACACTGTGGTGGAAAACGTACCTAATTACAGGAATATGGCCTTGCAGACCTTAACTGGGTAACTGTATTGCAGTCATTCAACCAAGCCTTACAATGTATGTGGTAAACATTAAGGATGAGAATTGTGATAGTTCTCAATTGCCTACATTTTTTATTGCCTAGTGGCATCAAGCAGTTTTAATTTTAATCATCCACTTTTTAAGCATACTCTGCCTTTTAAAATACAGTAGCTAAAATGAGCCAGTTCACTACAGTTATAATAGCATGACAGATTCATTCAACAAATCTTTATATGGTAACTTCTGCATCCATAGTAACTGAGATAAGCTGTTGGGATAAAATCAGTTTTTAAAATATAATCTGATCTGGCATTTTTCTGCAAGGGAGATATTGACATTCTGGGCTTTGTTTTCTTATGTGGCACTTTACCACCTTTATAGGACTTTTTGCATTTTTGCCCTTCAGGCACCAAATGCAAGTAGTGGTACCTTATTCTTTGTAAATACACTCCTGGGGGTTGGTTTGTAATATCTATAGGCCAATGACTTGTAGAGATTTAAACATTCTTCGAGGTAATCTTTGAAGAAAGCCCACTATTGAAAACATTAAATCAGAGCTACCTTAGTTGAAACTGAAATTCTGCCCACATAGTTACCCACCAACTCCACTTGACTTTGCTGAGGTGTCCCAGGGATCCTTTATGAAAGCTCCAGAGCACTGTTTTCCACGTGTTGATGAAAACCGCAATTTCTGTTCAGTGAGTTATTTTTAAGGCTCTATATACCAAACTTTGTGATTTTAATTTAGTGATAAAGTTTCATCCGCAATACACTATTTAGTTACCTCCGATAAGATCTACTACTTTTTTTTCATCCAAAATTGTTACTACATTCTCTTTCCTGTGAGTTGATTCAGTATGGTTACATTTTACTTACCTCAACCCTGATCTTTTAAATTTCAAAATTTGTGCAGCATTTATTTGCATCAGAGCAAAGAGAAGAAATTATCAAGAGTGCAATAGATCATGCTGGCAACTTCATAGGTATTTCACTGCGGATCAGAAAAGAACCTTTAGAATTTGAGCAATATCTGAATCTCCGCTTTGGAAAATACAGCACTGATGAATCCATCACATCTTTGGCAGAGTTTGTAGTCCAAAAAATATCACCTAGACATTCGGTAAGACCTGTGTGTTAAAAATAAAAATTTGTTTATCTGGTTTTAACAATTTTTAAATAACTTTTTTATGTGTCAATTTTGTTTGAAGGAACCTGTAAAAAGAGTGCTAGCGCTTACAGAAACATGTTTAGTAGAACGTGATCCAGCCACCTATAATATTGCAACATTGAAGCCTTTAGGAGAAGTAAGTGTCGTCAATGTTAGCTTAGAAAAGATTTCTTCCCATTAATGAATTAAAATAAGTTTCTTTCTTTTTTAACATTTTTTCATGCTTAAAGAATGGGAAACAGGATGAATCTGCATTTACTTCTTCACATTATTATATTTATTGATCTTTAGAACAAGGAATATTTCAAAATTTATTTTCAAAGTACACAGTGAATGGTACTTTCTTTCAATAATTGTATGAAAATTTGCATGAGACTTAAGCAAGCAGCTCTTGAATTCTGATATTGTAAGCAAGTTATATTTTTAAATATTGATTTTTTGTAAAAATGATGTGTATCTTTTCTAACAAAATACCATAAAATTAAATACCTTTTGTTGAATTTGTTTTTTGCTTTTATTAGGTATTTGCATTGGTTTGTGACTCAGAAAATCCACAACTTTTTACCATTGAATTTATAAAAGGGCAGATACGGAAATATTCTTCAACAGAGAGGTATTTTTGTATTTTAATTCATCAAGTTTTTGAAATTCTAGTATGTGCATGGCAAAGTGCTTCATCAAAGAGGAAAACCAAAGATTTGTAATCCAGAACTTCATGTAATTTAGGAAAAGACAACATTATTTTGTTGTATATTTAAAATGACCTTAAATCATTTAATTTTCAAATTCCTGAAGAGAAAAAAAATGGTGACTTGATTTTGAATGAAATGAAAATAAAGTGTATTTCTGAAACTTAAGCTTTTTAACTATATGTATATTGTTGGATCACAGCAGCAAGTTACTTTAACGTGAGTACTTGAAGTTGGCTTTTTCTAGGTTAGTATTGCTGGGCTAGCTACTAATCCTCCAGTAGAGTAGGCCTACGTGATTTTATATTCCTGTGACTTGGTTGTTGATGTGAAAACTTGCGAGTTTTCCTGGTGATGCTCTAGCTCCTAAAGGCCTCCTGTGAGGCAAACACAGGTATGAAGCTGCTCTACTGTGAATGACTGGATCTCCCTTTCCGCACGGAGCCATTGCCGTGGGATCAGCAGTGTTTGCGTTCCAGGCAGCCCTTTCATGCTGTTAGATGAAACAGTTCTGATACATTTGGCGCTGTGTGTAATACAGCCTTATTGAAGTATTTTCACTTCCTGTAGTATGACCAGTTTCTTACTTCAGAATGCTTCTGTAGTCAACAAAAATGGCATGTTTAGCAAAAGGTTTCATTTTTTCCTGTCCTAAATTCAAGGAAGAGAACCTCTGAAGAAAATAGCACAGATGTTCTAATTAGAGTAAGGATCTCAACACTTAAAAATGGTCATGTACATTATGTAGCTTTATGTACATTATATTGTTTAATTTTGATAGTAGCCCTCAGAAGAGGGAGCCATTATTCACAATATAGCTTACATGCAGAAACTAAAGCAATTTCTTTGTGACTTTGGATTAGGAAAAGATTTCTTAGATACAATACCAAAAGCACAATTCATAGAAGGAAAAAGTTGATTAAGTAGACTTTGTCAAAATTTAAAACTGCCTATTAAGAAGAGGAAAAGACAAGCCACAGACAGGAAGAAAATATAAAGGGTTTGATATAAAGAACTCTTATAACTCAGTATTAAATAAACAAAAAACCCAATAATAAATGGCGAAAGTTTCAAGTGGGTGTCTCACCAGAGACACGTGAGGTCTTTTGACCTCACATGAAAAGGTGGTGTTCTTGGGCCCTGGCCAGGTCTCTCAGTTGGTTAGAGTGTCGTCCCCATGGGCCACTGCTGTGGGTTCTTGGGGCTCATACAGGAAGCAACCGATGAATGCATAAAGAAGTGGAACGAGTCGATGCGTCTGTCTCTCCGTCTCTCTCTTTGGCCCCCCTCCCTCCCTCCTTCCTTTCCTCTCTTTAAAAAAATATATATAATTAATTAAAAAAAGAAAAGGCCAGTATTGGAACTCCAGACTCTGTCCCTAAAGCCCCTGTGTTTCCCCTTGTACCCAGGGTCCCCTAAGCAGTTCTCATAGGCTGCCTTCTGAATCAAAATTCCCCTTAATTCTCCATTGTAAAACCTTTTTATTTTTAACCTTGCTTAGAGATTCCTTATTAGCAAGTTTGCTGGATGGAGTAAGAGCCTCTGGTAACAGAGATGTTTGTGTAAAAATGACACCAACCCATAAAGGTCAGCGGTGGGGCTTACTCAGCATGCCTGTCGATGAGGAAGTAGAGAGCCTTCATCTCAGATTCCTGGCTACACCGCCAAGTGAGTATTGATTTATATATAATTGTGTTTCCATCCATTTCCTTGATAATCCTCTAAGAATTAGGAGTGTAAAACTCTAATTCTTTTGAATCTTTTTATCTCCTTGCAGATGGCAACTTTGCAGATGCTGTATTCAGGTTCAATGCTAATATCTCATATAGTGGAGTTCTGCATGCAGTAACACAGGATGTAAGATAAATTGTATCATAGCTTATTCATTGTCATTAACTTTTAGTATGGAAACTTTTTTGAAATAATCTTCTTCACCCAGGGTCTCTTCTCAGAAAACAAAGAAAAACTGATCAATAATGCCATAACAGCATTACTGTCCCAGGAGGGAGATGGCATTTTGAACGCAGAACTGGAAAGCCAGTTCCAGGCTGTGAGGAGGCTTGTGGCTTCCAAAGCTGGTTTTCTGGCCTTCACGCAGCTTCCAAAGTAAGTTGTTTTCTGAAACGTAACTTTTAGAGAATTTTGACAAATAATCAACAATTTACCTTTTTATACCTGATTAAACCTGATGCCTTTTATATGGTGATAGATAGTTTTTACTTGTTAGAAGTAAAAAAGGAAGGTGAATGAAACTGAAGGGAGATACTGGTATCATACTCACCAGTAATATCACTGACTCTTGTTGCAGTGAATTTGAGTGGGAAATTAGATGCCTTTTCGTTTTAATTAACTTCAAAAAAAAAAATCTTCCCCCTCAAAGAAAAGAAAATTATTATGAAAACAAAGATGGGATTCCAAATATGCCATTGCTATAGTAATGCAGTGGAAACCTAATGAATTACTGTTTTATATTTTAATAGTAAAATAATAGAATAATGCTCCGATAACCGTTAATGTACGCTTGCTTGCTTGCTTGTTGTTCGACAAGGTTTCGGGAGAGGCTGGGAGTAAAGGTGGTGAAAGCACTCAAGAGGAGCCACAATGGAGTGACCCACGCCGCCGTTGACATGCTCTGTGCCCTCATGTGTGTAAGTGGTGTTTCCCTTAAGTTGACCGGTAGTGTCCCCAAACCCAGACTGTAATTTTACCAGTGAAACGCAGTGCTTCTGTGTTTCCTAAATTGCTCATAGCCATTTATTTATGCAAATGAACATTTGTTTAGCACATCCTATAAAGTCGGCACTGTGCTATTACTAGAACTACAAAGATGTTAAGACGGTGTTCCTTCCTTGAACTTGCTGGCAGTCTGGTAAGGAAGGCGTATGCGTACAATATAAAGTAGGTAGGGGCCAGCCACAGAATCCCTGAATTTTGGTTTTGTGGTGAGGGGAAGGTAAATGATTCTTGGAGAGTCTTTCAGGGAGACGTTAAACTTGACCTGAATGTTGAAGGACAGGCAAGTATTTTCCAGCTGGGGGAAGGCTTCCTGGGAGAGGGTTAGCATTACAAAGGCGTGTTTGGGAAGCACCAAATAATTAAGTAGGACTGAATCATAAGGTATGTTCTGGGGGTGCATGGGATTAAGAGCTGCATGCAGAGATGTGCAGAGACGGTCATAAAAAGCTTTTGTATCAGACAAGGTAGCTAGATTTGTATCCTTTAGTGAGAGACAACTGAAAGATTTTCAGCACAGGAACAGCGATCTGTCAGGTCTGAATTTCAGAACGTTCTTGGGCGGTATGTGGAGAATTGATTACAGGTAAAGTCAGAGGCTGGCAGACCGGGTTATCATGTAAGGGTGCTGGGGCAGGATGGAGGCTTGATAGAGATTTAACTTGGTGACAGCCTGTGTGGGGGAGAAGCAGTTGTTTGGTATCTTCGAAATTTCTGATTCACTTCAGTTTCGTATATAATATATAGTACTTTTTTTCTTACATAAAGTATTTTAGGCAAGCTTAGTAATATAGAGTGAAAGTAAGTAATCATGTGTACATGGCCTTGCATTTATTACCAAAAGTGAATTTTATTATCTTTACTACAAATAATTGGATTAGAAGAATTAGCAGGATGCTAGAACATAAAATACAGTAGTGTGAAAGAAACACCTTGAGCCCTCGTTGCATGTTATGTTTTGGCTGTGTCGTTTTTACGTGAATTTTCTCATTTAAGCTTCATAATAGTCCTATGAAAAAAGTACTACTGTTATTCCCACTCCATAGCTGAGAAAAAGAAGACTGAGAGGTAAAGTAACTTAACCTTGCCTGAGGTCAGCTGAAGGCAGGAGCAGAATGAGGACTTTGTCTGTACTCCTTCCTAGCTTTCTGCAATCCTTTTATACTCTCAGTTATCCCACAGCCAAAAGAAAATCACCTTGAGACAAAGAAGTATTTGCTGTGAATTTTAGTGTTTGGTTTTCAATGCTAAGGTTTATTTCAGATTTAAATTATAAAATTGGTGGAGTGGGAATAGGTTACTTGCCTCGGAAGGAGATCGGGGGCTTCTGAGGAAGTATCTGGTACAGTACTGTCTTTAGTAACCCAATGGGCAGGCACATTGTAAAGTTTCATCAGATCCAAGGGGCATCACCACTGCTGCCTCCTGGTGTTACCAGTTTTTTCTGTGTTTAGTGAAAACTCCTTATAAATGTCTTGTGTGTGATGCCAGCACCATGGGAGTGCTCACGAATTACCCCTGTTTTTAATCAATAGCCCATGCATGATGACTATGACTTAAGACAAGAACAGCTAAACAAAGCTTCTCTTCTCTCTTCAAAGAAGTTTCTGGAAAACTTACTGGAGAAATTTAATTCTCATGTGGTAAGTTATAATTAAATTTGTCTTAATGAGAGCTACCGCACGTTATTGAAGTGTTCTAGAACTGTGACGTCAACAGTTTGTTTGTTTTCATTGTAGCGCCTGACTTTGATCAGTATTTAGTTGCAGTTCAGCTTGGTCACTAGTAATACTAAGAATAATTACTGTTTTAGGACTGTATACATTCATCTGGGGGGATGGCTTGCAAAACCTTTAGATATAATGGTATTCTAGATTTTTTGTTTTTTGTTTTCCTTTAAAGTGTCATTGTAAAATAAGCTGTCCTAAAAAAAAATTAAGCTTAATCTTTGTTTTCCAGCCATTGGTTAACAGTTTTGGAAATGGAGAGTCTATAACCTCTTAGAAGGAACATTAACAAATTGCCAGAGCTTTGCAAGTGTTGTGAAAGATTGGTTTTAATACAAACACATTAATGTTAGTTATACATGTTTGAGGAGTCTTCTTTATTCTCTTGAGATGTGATAGAAGTTTATTTCCTTTTGAGATATGGTAAGCAGTGGATTTGTTACATTAGTAAAATGAGGAGTACTTCAAACTTTGAACATCTCGTTGAGTAGTTAAATGTTTACTTCTAATATGTAGCATAACAGAAAGAAACCGGCTAATGCTATGTTTTCAGTGAAGTTCTCTGTCCTAAGTCAAAGCAATATGTTGCTTTGTTTCAGGATCACGGGACTGGTGCGCTAGTTATCAGCTCACTCTTGGACTTCCTCACTTTTGCCCTCTGTGCCCCCTATAGTGAGACAACGGAAGGGCAACAGTTTGATATGCTCTTAGAAATGGTAGCATCCAATGGAAGAACCCTCTTTAAACTCTTCCAGGTGAGAGCTTGTATTTTTCTAATCAGATGCAGTTAATCCAAGAGAACCTCTTTTGGGGGTCAGTTTGTTTTTAAAATAATACATTTGTGCTTTTGTGGTAATGTTGATAAATAAATATAACCTACTACATAATCATGTTAGGACATATAATTCCACAGAATTCTGTGGAAGAGCTCTGTCAATGGCTTTTGATCACTGTTTTGACTTCATTGCCCATCTTTTCCATCTAAAAGTGGTGAAAAAGTCATGTTTTTTCTGTGGTAGGCCCAAAGGTCCCTCATCTTTACAGAGTCTCAAATGATAACATGAGCCTTAGCAGGGCTGCTCATAAACCATTGAAAACATCTGTTATTTCATATGATGTTGTAGTATTTATTATGTATATGCGTGCTTTATTTTATATTAATTTATATTATAAATAGCAATTTCTGTTTTAATATTTGACATCATTCAAAGAAGTATAATTATCATTCAAATAAGTATAATATATAGTTGATCAAATAAGTGTCAGCTCTTTCGTATGAATGTAAGTTCTTTTTGTTTTAGTATCTGTGAGGCTCTAGATTGTAAGAACACTTGAACTAATTTTGTGTATTCTTTACTAATTTTATGGCTTATACATTTATAAAATTATATATGCTCCTTAAGAGCAAAAACTAAATACAGGGATGTGCAGAAGTAGGTTTATAATTGTATGTATGTGAAACAGTTCTTTTTCTTTCAAATTTTTTATTTATTGATTTGAGAGAGAGAGAGCGGTTTGTTGTTCCACTTACTCATGCATTCATTGGTTGCTTCTCATATGTGCCTTGGCCAGGGATTGGTCCCTCAACCTTGTTGTTATGGGGATGACTCTCCAGCCAACCGAGCTACCCCGTGAGGGCTAAAGTTTATTCTTGTATTATTTGTTAATTGTTGTATTATAACTGTAAACCTACTTTTGCCTACCCCTGTATGTTGGAATAAAAGTATTTCATTCTGTTATAACGTTTTTTCCCCCGTGTTATAAAGCATCCTTCCATGGCAATTATAAAGGGAGCTGGATTGGTTATGAAGGCAATAATAGAGGTAAGAGAACAGTTTTGAAATTTTAAACTTGCTTGAATGTTGATTGGCTATTTTAATGGAAAATAACAAAATTGCCTTTAAATTTTTTATTGGAAACATGCAAATTTTTTGTGTGTAAGGAAAATCATTTTAAATCTAATTTCAGAAATTAGTTTAAAATAGTTGCAGGAGCAATTCCAATAATAAACTCAGAGTTTCTAGTTCTTAAGTGGGTTTACAACAAATAAAGGTTTTTTTTTTTTTAAAAGATCTTTTTGATCCTACATCATTTGTTTTATTTTAAAAGAATTAAATGTTAGAATTCTTTCTTGCTCCTTTGTTTAGAGAATTGGTGGTGATGATTTTGAAATCTCTAGATACTGAGATTACACAGAAATCTGTTAATGGAGTTAGTTCACAGCAAAGTGGCATCGAATAAGAAAGGTAACTGAAATTAGTTCCTAATGCTAAAGTGCATTTGTAATTGACCTCTGAGAGATCAGGACATGGTCTTGTCAGCACAGGATATTATTTCTCCAATGTAGTCACTTTAGCCTTCTATTTGTTAGAAGTTGAGATTGTGACTGTGAATGTCAACTTGCGTACTGGCTGTTTACAATAGCATCAGTCTAAATGACTTTTGAATTCTTGTATTCTTTAGTTGTCATACAGTAATTTGGATTAAATGTAAGGGTGTTTTCTCCTTTTATCAAAAAACTCAGCAGTTGTTTCTCGTAAATATAACTTGTAGCTAAGTGATGAGCTTAGAAATAGCACACTTAAGTAACTGTTAAAAAATTATGTATGGGTATTAAACTGGTGGACCACTGAAGGTTATTTTCCTTTTTATTGTGTATATACAACTAAAGGCTAATTTTCCCTCTCTATCTAATGGGTTCTATGCTCATTTTAGCTTCCAAAGTAAGTACCACATCTCATTGACAGAGCTTGCAGTAGCCCAGGACTGTTAGGATCAAGAGACCAAACAAAAGTGTATTCTTGACCCTGCTCCACCACTGTGTTGCCATTCATGCAGCAATATTTACTGAGTGCCAGGTATAATGACAAATGCTGACTTTGGGCTTCAGCACAAGCATACATTACAGATTTATAACCAGTGACAAAAACTGATGTCTGTTTAAGGAAGACTACATTGAAATCCTGGCAAGTATTTTAAAGTATTTTGTTCTGATTGTAAAGGCTGTGCATGATTTTTGAAGAAACATTAGGATGTTGAGAAAAAATACAAGGAATAAAGAAAAATAAATCACCTGTATTTTTAACATCCAGAGATAACTGCTATTAGCATTTTGGTGAATTTCCTCTCGGACTGTATGCTGTTCTAAATGATATATGTACATATATATGCTATGTATATATTTGCATATATTCTACACTTTTTATTTGTCCAAATGATGATATATACATATTCATACTGTATGTATACTTGTACACATACTACGTATTGAGTTGTGCTATACACTTGTACTTTTTTCGGTAACATTGTATTTTTACTTTTCGACAGGTTGTCTTAAATATCCCACTGTTTGCTTAACTTACAGTTCTGTGATTACCTTTGATTAGTAGTCCTGTCTGTCCTGTCTCCAGAGTGAGTCCGTAAAAGTCAAGTCAAGTCAGAATAAAAAGAACTGCCCCTACCTCACATCATTCTTTAAACAATAAAGAATTGTGTTTATCATGAAAATGAATATGATTGCTAATAACAAAAACAAGCCAGGTTTGCAGATGCCTTTGGTAGAAATTGCTGATTTTCCTGTGACCTCTTTGTTGGCTGTTATGTATTTAGGGAATGAACTTAATGTTAACTTAAGCAAAGCATAATTCATATGATAAATTTGCCTGGAAACATTTAAACCTCATTCCAAAGGCAAATAATACATTTTTTAAATTTTTCATTTATTGATTTGAGAGAGAAAGAGACAGACACACGAAGGAAGAGAGCAAAACATTGATCTTTTTTCCACTTAATTATGCATTTATTGATTGATTATTGTACGTGCCCTGGCCAGATCAAACTCCAAACCTTGATGTATTGGAATGGCACTCTAACCAACTGAACTACCTGGCTGGGGCCTTTAAAAATTACTTGTAGTACTACTCACCTGTGTTATTTTTGGGTAATTGAAGTTGTAGTTTTTACTTATATTGAGTGCTGAATAATTATTTTATCTAGAGCTGTCAAATTAGTTTTGAAAAATTAGGATAGCTTTCTTCAGATTGCTGCTTTAGGGATCATTTTACCCTTTTTCCAAAGGAAGGTGACAAAGAAATTGCTACAAAAATGCAGGAGCTTGCCCTAAGTGAAGGTGCCTTACCTCGACACTTGCATACTGCGATGTTTACAATAAGCTCAGATCAAAGGATGCTTACAAATAGGTAGGTTAAATTTAATTTGGTATAAATTAACTTGCTGTTTAGAGAATGGATTCAGATACAGTTCATAACACAAATGGAGTAAGTGTTTGGATTACATAGTGTTTTCTTTTAATTCACTTCATTCTCCTTTTCCTTTTCCTATAGAAGGATTGTGCCCAAATGATCATTGTTTCTGCCCCTGGGTAACTGGGGAGAAAATAAAGAAATGTATTTGCTTTCCCCCCCACTTTCCTAGTATGAGGTTTCACACCCGTAGTCATGGGACTAGAATGTGGAAAAGAGTGCCTAGAAGCTTATGGTACTAGAACCACTTGCCCAGATTTTTTCTCCTTATACTTCCATCTGGCCACCCTGCATGCAGGTGACCCCGTATGAAAACATCAGTTTTTAAATGTCTTTGGTCAGTTAGGTACTCTAAGAATAAAGAAAACCTTAGTATCATCTAACCAGCCTAATGTAGGCCTGGTCTAAATCTCTTGTAAAAATTTTTCCTTTGGCAAATCATCTTTTTAAAAATAATTATTTAAATGTAAGGAAACACATAGATCTGTTTGCTCCAGGCTATATGAATTCCAGCCCTTTAAAACTTTACAATTCCCAACATGTGACCCTTTCAGATATACTCAGCACACCATGTTATGACTCGTAGAATTAAAAAAGTATAAATATTTTAATTAGGCTCTTTTTGACTTTTCACATAATAAATTGCTGACTTCGTTCACTTTATGATGCTATAAATATTTCCTTTATCACCTGTGTTCAGTTACTGAATGTCTTAGTATGCTGCCTTGCCAGTAGTTTACTGCTGTTTATGCTATGAGAAGCTATGTGCATCTCGTATATGTTAGTCACAAACGTACTCTCTGTGTTGCCTGAGAGGACAGAAAGACACAAAAGGAAGGTTATTTCCTTGGTGTATTGCCTTATTAGCAATGCTAGATACCGTCTTTCATTACAGTAGACTTATTTGGTACCTTATTCCATTCAACTCCCGTGTTAGATGTTTGCTTGTTGTGTTCCTCTTCACTATAGTTACTCAGTTACATTTCCTTCGGTGATCAATCACAATACTGAAAAACTGTCCAATTGTAATAAAAATACCACTTTTCATTTTGCATTGCTTTATTTTTTACAAATTGCTACTATAAAATGTTATCTCTTTTATCTCCAATGAAAGCCTTTTTAGGAATCATTAATATGATCCCTACCAAATATCAGTGAAAGAAATTACAAGGATAATTGTAATTATTTCATTGTATTAGTTTTCAAATAGGCACAGGAATGAACAGTTTTAGTAATGTTTATTTTTTTAGTGACAGAAAGTATAATTTGGGCTTTTGTATTAAACATTTTTCTTCTGGGAATGAAACATGTTTAAATACATATGACAATAGGTGATTATTTGGTTATTACTCTCACAGGGTTTATGCCCATTCTTGTAGCAAATGGCATGTGAATCCCTACCAAAGCACAGAGGGTCGACATCCCTGCTCATGAGGAGCTTCCCGCTTAGGAGACAAAAGTCAGCATGAGGATTAAGACAAATAAATAAGTCACAGGTTTAACATGGATCTAGATTTTCATTTCGAACCAAAATATGCTTTTAGCTCAAAAGTGGGATGAGTAGAATAATGTGTTCTACGAGTTTTAAGTCTAAACTCCAAAAGTGAAATTTCCTATCTCTGACCTTACCAGAAATGTTATTAGGACATAGTTGTAGAATTTTGTTCATGTTCAGGATTACAGAGCATGACAGAACACTGGGATCGTTGTGTCAGGACATGTTACACAAAGTAATTGTATCATCAAGTCTAATACTTCTTTTTGACCACTGTATCAAGCCTTGTACAAACCAATTGTATCAAATCTGCGTTTTTTCCAAACTTTAAATAGGGTAAGAACCTTCTAATTCATGTTCAGGTCCTTTGAAAATTAATGAGTTTATTAAGGAAGCATTTTAATTAAAATACTTAATATCATCAGAGTGATTTTTTAATTGTAGTATATCTCATGTGATATTTTGTTTTTAAAAATTCCTTTCTGTTCTAGCTGAGATAAAGCAGCAAACCTTTCTCAACGTCTGCTTTTTTCAGACAGCTAAGTAGACATTTAGTGGGACTCTGGACAGCTGATAATGCAACTGCAACAAACTTGTTGAAGCGCATTTTGGTAAGTCAGTTGAATAACTCGAAAGATTTGTATGAGTCTTGCCCAATGAAATTTTATTGATAAATTATTTATACTGTTAAAAGGGTTTTTTAAAGTCTGTTTTTAATTTAAAAGATACTTATCAAAGGAGTTGTAATAAATGCTACCCTCTATAACTAAATCTCTGTATTTATTTGGGTTTTGAAGACTAAATTTTCTTTTGTGCAGTAGTTTTGAAAATGGATTATGTTCTGTGTTTGTTGGTTGTTTTTAGCCGCCAGGTTTGCTGACATACTTGGACAGCTCAGATTCAGTTCCTGAGAAGGATGCTGATCGGATGCATGTTAGAGATAATGTGAAAATAGCGATGGTAAATACGATTATCCTGAATATCTTTGCATAGTGAAAGAGTGCTTTAGTCTGATGCAAACTAAAAATTTTAGGAAAAAATGCCAAGAATTCACTGCATTAAATAGAAGTATTTGACAAAAATATTAACAGCTTTATTGAGATAAAATTTACATCCCTAAAACTCACCTGTTTTAAGTGTACAATTTAACAATTTTTATTATAGTTACAGGGTTGTGCACCTGTCACCACAATTTAATTTTGAATAGTAATAATTTTGTATTTTTTTTCTCTAATGCAGTTTATTGTTACATTCAGGATTGGATTTTTAAAAAACATTTAAAGTGTGTAATGTGATGTTTTGTGCATAACATAAAATTGATAAGTGTCACTGGTGAAAGAGGCCGGCCCTGAAAAAGTCAGCTTAGGTCAGGTTTTTTCTTACAAAGCTATTTTAATTATTAAGGTTGGCTTCTTAATAAGGTTATCTTTGAGAAAACTAGTCAACATCTTAAAATATATTTTACTGTCTACTGTCTTGTATATGTTTTCTTCTCTGCCCTCATCACATTTGTCTGCACCCACCTCCCAGTTGAATCTTGCCAATCTTCTAAAAGGAATCAATGTTGAAAACAAAATAGAAGGTTAAGATTTCTTGAACAAAAAGTATAATTTATTGTAGCAATTGTCATCTTGTTTTATTTAAGCATGTTTATTTAATCATGTATATGGTGTAACTGAGCTATACTTAAATTTTATAACTATAAAGTAAGTTTGCAAACAGGACTATAATGGATTTCAACATTATTTTACAGGATCAGTATGGAAAATTTAATAAAGTCCCAGAGTGGCAAAGACTAGCTGGAAAAGCTGCTAAAGAAGTTGAAAAATTTGCCAAAGAAAAAGTGGATCTTGTGTTGATGCATTGGAGAGACAGAATGGGAATTGCACAGAAAGAGGTAAAAACGAAGTCTGCTTCCAAAGTTCTCGCCCTTCCTTAGATCCCGGGTTTCCTTCAGCTGTTGCTGTTCACCAAGATAGCACTCAGATTTTCCTGACTGGGCACTTGAAGAAAAGTTGCCGAATTCTGATTCACATTTTTATATCAATTTTTCTTAATTCATAGTTTTCTGAATCAGTGATTAGGGTCATAATTGGGTATTTAATATGAAATTTAGTATATAATTATACTGTTAATTTTTTCCATAACTTTCAGTTTCCATACTTTTTCATTTATATATGTATCTCCTTCTCTGAACTTTGTTTTGTAGTTATAAAAATAAAGGTACTCTTCTTGTTTAGGTTTTTAATTCGGTGCTAGCCAGACAAGTGTCTTAAAAATGGGATGCATATTTTTTAGTTAAACTTATTGTGTGCACTTAAAATTTTCCATATTAGCTCCTCAAATCGAGGTCAAATCTATAACAGTTTTGGTCTCATTTTTCAATATGTAGTCTGTGCTGCAGAAGCTAATTCAGTAATATACATTCTTCTATATGGGATGAATGTGCAGTTGTTAAGAATGATTTAAGGTGTCTTGTAAATGCCTAGATCTTACAGTTTTTGTTGACCACACTTGCATTCTTTTCCTTTAGCCATCTCTTTATTTATGGTAGCTGTTTCCTTATTCAAGGAAAGTAATATAAGTATTTTTCTAAAATAAACAAGTTTCTTACAAATTTTCAGAATATCTAAACATAATGCATCAGGTGCAACAGAACATATATTAAGAGTCCTGTGTGTGTATCTGAAATTGAGACCAGAATAAGTTCTTTAGAATAAAGGTTAATGCTGATTTGTATGAGTGACGTAAGCAGTATAAAGAGTCATTAGATAGGCTTTCAGATGGCTAGGAATACTGAACTTTGAATCGATTAATCTACATCTGAACCTGGTTTTGTCATTTATTAACGCATATGGCAAAGAGTAAACTCATAATGCGAGAATGCACTCTGGTTTGCACACTCACAACTGTAAACCTGCTGTTGACTTGCCTGCTCATCTGTAGCATTTGAACAATGAAAATCTACAGATATGATATGCGTGATTTTTGCCGCTACTAAAAATCACAAACTTCTGGCTTCAGGTGGTTAAACCCATTTCTAAATAACAGTTGTTTTAAACTATTGAATGTAATTATACTGAAAATAATTTTTTTCTATCAGATTTCATACATCGTATATAGCCTGAGCTTGAATCCAAAGCTGTTTTGTTTAGCTCTTTTTCAAACTATAAGGGGAAGTTTATTTAGAAAGTCACAGAGGAGAAGTAGATAAATGGGTTCAGGAGACAAGTTACAGAGGCAAAAGAAGGGATCTGAGAGAGTGAGTTTAAAGGTAACTGCCTGCGGAAGAGGAGGGGCGGGGAGCGTGCTCGGAGAGGGAGAGGGAGAGGGAGAGTGCCCTGAAGCTGTTGTAGCTAGAAATGTGGATAATGTGTTATTTAAAGACAGCTATTCAGAGGGGAAGGAATGTATTTTAATACTGATAATATTTTATTGGTCTATTGGTTTCATTTACGTGGGGTGTTATCTAAAGTTTTGAGCAGATAATGATACCAAATAGATAAATGTGGTCAAATAGATAAATGCTGGTCAATTAGTTTTGGTAGCAAATTAATGATTTCTGTTGGGGTACTGTTTTTAACATTAATTTGTTAATGAAAGTGAATAACCTTTGTGATTATTTTATTCATAAATATTGACACCAAATTTTGGGATGATCTTATTTTTAGCTAAAGTCTTAAAAATTCACCATTGTCAAGATTATTAACTGGCTAGTCTTTGAAATTAACTGCATTTCATATATAATCAGAATGTTTATGAAGTCAGTTCTACATATAGCTAATGTTTTGTGTTGGATTAATAATAACCTTTGGCTAATGCATAAAATTACTTTTTATTTATTTATGTTTATTTTCAATTTAGGGATTTGTTTAGCTATCTGGGGCTTTTAGCTTAAGTCTCTAAATCAGCTCTGATTTTGGAGAGCAGTTTGTCTTTTTTCTAAATTTAATTAATTACTTAACTAATTAATTTTGATTTTAGAGAGAGGGGAAGGGAAGGGGAAGAGAGGGAGAGAAACATGGATGTGAGAGAGAAACACCCATTGGCTTCCTTCTGCACACACACTGACCAAACCTGCAACCCAGCCCTGTGCCCGAACCCGCCTGCAATCCAACTGGAGACTTTTCAGTTTGCCCAGCGACACCCAACCAAATGAGTCCCGCTGGCCGGGGCAGTGTTTGTCTTTTTTCTGTCTATCTCGCAGGTTTTCATTACTCTAGACTGCCAGCCTTTTGTCCTTGAGGGAAGGGGAAATTGAAGAAAGTACTTGTTAGTTTAGATTTTAAGGAAATATTTATCACTTATACCACATTTTTTAATTGTTTATACATTTCATTCAAGTCTCACATTAGTTTTCATCATAGTGCATAGAATTAAAACTTGTAGAAAACATTTTCTAATATGGTCAATAAGTTTTATGTTCTTAAAATATACTACCTTTAATCTCTCGATATCATCTAGTGTCTTTTCTTTGTTTTTATATAATTCACTAATTTAATAAAGTTAGAGATTTTCATGTTTTAGTCTGTTACTACTATCTACTTTCTCTTTTGAAATCTCTGCAAGTTTTACTTGGAGCAGATCTGTAACCTGCAGGCCATGTAGAGACTTCAAGAAATCTTTAAAATCTTCCCCTCCAGTTGTAAATCCTACATATGTGTCTTTCTCTGGAATAGGGGCCATAGCTTGTTTTGAATTCTTCAATGGGTTTATACCTGCCTAAAATTTGAGTCTAGGAGAGACAGGTGGGTCTTTTTTTTCTGTCTTAAAGTGAAGGTGATTTATATTGATAACATCCTTGTAAAATTTGTATAATAGACATAGCTTAGAAGATATAGACTCACTCTCTTGTTTTTCTTTAAATTTTTTTTATTTTTTCCTTTTTACAATTAAATTCAGGACAGAAACAATGTGGTGAGTTTAAGTTCCTGCTGCCTGTGTGAAATTCATTAAGCTGCCTGGCATGTGGAGTTGTCTTTGATATTCTTTGTCTAATAAATTAAATTCAAGCCTCACTTCACATGTGTCTGAATGTAGATTTCTTGCTCATTAGCTCTTTCAATTTATACTTGCTCTTCTTGGCTTTGGTAGAGTTTAATAATCTATAATCTTTTGCATTTATTATTTTCCCATGGCTTCTGTATTAACTGCATGTAAATGTTTAAAATAAGTCACTGTTTTTGACTGTTACAAATTTTTTATTAGTCATCACTATAAACTTTAATGCAGTTTGGTGTTGAAATAATAAGTTTAGGCTACAAGAAAATATATCAGCAACACCATAGAACTATATGCTAATGAAGTGTTATACTTGATATAATCTGATATTCTGTGTTCATATTTTATAGATTTTATTTCAGTAGTTTTTGTTTCTGCCAAAATTTGATCCAGGAGATGTTTCTCATCACTTACAAAGTGATCTTCTGATTGAGCCTACTTGGTAGCTCCAGGTTCAGCACTATGAAGTTTCTTTCTTTTCCAGAATATAAATCAAAAGCCAGTAGTTCTTCGAAAGAGAAGACAAAGAATAAAAATAGAAGCAAATTGGGATCTCTTCTATTACAGGTAAACTTTAGGCCTTTTCTCCATCATAGTATAAATTTGACATATGCATTAGAGAGGAATCATAACCAATCTGGAATATGCCTTGATTTTCTTCCTTGGGAACCCCTCAGCTGTGCTGTGTCCCCTAGAGCTCGCCTGGAACTCTGGTGTCAGACTTTCTGGGAGGGTTACAGATTGAGAGTGAATGGGAACGAAGCCTGTTCATCTCCAGTGCAGTCTGATGTCTCTATTATAATGGTTTAATTATTTCAGGAATAAAAAGATACTTGAAAATACCAGTCAGAGCCTGGCAACGTAGCAGTGTTCTTTCTTAGGTAGTTTGTAAGGTTCTAATACAGAATGTTGCTCATCCCACACGCTCTGCACCCAATAATCCAGAAGTTCGTGTCTTCCTCAACTTGAAATTTGATATCTAACTGTAATTATTTTCTGGCTGAGATTTATATTCACAATAAATATTGAAATATCGATTCTTTATTTTGAAATTTACACAGATTTGTTTTATACTTTGAGTTTTTTCCCCCCAGTATTTTATTATGAAAACTTTCAAACATGCCGAAGAGGTGAAAGAATACAGTGAATACCTGTATATCTAGCACTAAAATTGTACCGTTAACATTTTACTATACTTACTTTACAGATGTTTTCTTTCTGTATACTTGCTAAAGTTTATTAATTCTACTGTTTTTTAAAAATTATTGTAAGATGTAGTAAGGGATATTTTTTAACGTTTATTGCTTCCCACTATTTTCTGGCTCTGGGCGTGTCTAGGTTTGGTCAGGACCATGCCAGATCAAACCTGATTTGGAATTTCAAAACACGAGAGGAACTGAGAGATAGTCTCGAGTCTGAAATGAGAGCATTTAACATTGACAGAGAGCTTGGCAGCGCTAATGTGATCTCCTGGAACCACCATGAATTTGAGGTGAAGTTTAATGTTTGTAGTATATTCATTTTTTAAAATAAGCATGTATTATTTTTGGAGTGATTTTTAAAATTTATAATTATATATACTCTTACCTTTCCCTCTTACTTTTATGGAGGAAACTTTGGAAAACTTTGCATGAGACAAAAATTTAAAAAATAATTTTGTTAAGTACCTTAGCTTTGCACCTGAGAGTCATATAGCAGTTTTAATAAATTTGATTCTGTGCATTCCAGGTTTGTTCCATGCTTGTTTTTTCCCTTTAGATTCTTTCTCCATGGAGACACAGCCTATTCTTCTGGTTCTTTGTAGCTTGTTTCATTAATTTTTTGTGGTAACTTGATTCTGAATATTAAAATACTGATGTGAAGAATGACAAAAGGAGAACCAGAAACATGGCGGTAGATAATTTTGTGTGCGTGTGTATAATTTAAACCTTACTGCAGTTGTGTATTTGAACATGCTCATCACCCTGTCGCCTTTGATTTTCAACCCAACTTCATTTCCAAAACATGTAATGATTGGATTTTGTTCATTTATTCCTTCTTGAAATAATTTCTTCACCTTGGTTTTGGGAGTCTATATTCTCCTGGGTTTTGTCTTCCTTCACTGGCCATTCCTCATTGGCTCATTTTTCCTCATTTCCCCAACTGCTAAATGTTGGTTGGCCCCAGACATTAGTTCGTGGACTTTTGTTCATTTATGATCATTGGCTCGATGGTCTCATCCATTCTCTTGGCTTGGAGTGCTTTTTTATTTACTGGCGGCTTCCTTCTCTTTGTCTCCCACTTAGACGTTCTTTCCTAGGCTTCCTATTTGTATCCTATAATTGGATATCTAATAAGCATTTAGAACTTAGCTCTTCTTCTTTCCCAAACCCATTTCTTCTGCAGTCTTTTTGATCTTGGGTAATGAATGGCTTCTCTGGTCAAACCCTTTGAAATTTCTTTTATACTGTACATCCAATTTGTCAGAAAATCCTATTTAATGCACCTTCAAAATTAATCCAGAACCCAGCCCACTTTTCTCTGTGGGATTGTAGCAACCTTCGTTTCCCCCTTTACCTCCCTGTAATTCATATCAACAGAGCAGCAGTGTGATCTCTTTGAAATGTAAATAAATCGTGTCACTTCTCTGCTCAGGGCCCTCTGGTGCTCCTGTGACTTCCCATCTCACTTAGTAAAAACCTGGGTCCTTAAAATGACTTACAAGACAGCATCTGTGTACCCCCACCCCCAAGTATTGTTTCTCTGATCTTACCTCCTCCTACTCACGCTCTCTCTCTTGCTCCAGCGGCAATGGCTTCCCTGAAAACACCGAATTGACATTCTCCATGCAGGATCTTACTACTTGCTGTTCTCTCTGCCTAGAACGTTTTTCCCCCTGGATAATCTTACAGCTTGTTTTCTCATCCCCTTTGGGTCTTTTCCTGAGTGCCGTTGAGCGGGCCTTCTCTGGCCTCCCTATTTAAAAATACACATGCATGTGCATGCACAGACACGCGAACACGCATTCTGTCTCCCCCCTTCCTGTTTCATCTCACTCCGTCACACTTACTATCACCCGACTGTAACATATTGTACTTTCTTATCTGCTGCTCCCGTGAGGACAGAAATTCTTACACTTGTTGTTGTGCCCCTGATGACTGGAATAGTGTGTGGCACAAACAATACATGCTTAATAAATAGAAGTTGAATGACTTGAATGCTCAGAATGTGTAGGGAGAAAGTGAAAGATCTACATTAAATATTTGATTAAATATAGTTTATTTTTTAGAAATCAGTTATATTAGGCTTTGGAAAAAGAATTTTGATAATCTTTTATCAAATTCCTGGTCAAGGAATTTCTTTTTACAATTGCTAGCAAGTCTTCATTTGTGATGAGCAGCCTGAGTGTAATACAGTGGTCACGGTACTGCCTCAACCCCTGATCGTGGGCTCCTCTCCCCTGTATCACCTTCTGTTTGTAGTGCAGTATTCATCCCCTGTATCCACTCACACAGAGAACGAATGCTGTCTCAAAATACTTGGTAAACTGTAGTTGATGTGCTGGGAGATGAGGGACGACCTGAAGTAGCTTGTGTGAGTTGGGCAAACTGTGTGTGGTGCAGGACCACTCCCTCCTGGCGTGGTCACGGCACGGTAAGAAGGAAATGGAGCAGGTTATCCTTTAAAAGCCTTCTGATTCTTCCTTCTCTTAAGCCTTCATGGACACCAGTTAGTCCTGTGAATTTTTATCAGTGAGTTTTACATTGATAACATTGGTGTGTAATTCTGCTAATATTTAACTGAAATAATCACATTAATAGGTAATGAACTATCAGATATTTTAAGAAATGATCAGCTTTTTTCCCTGAATTTAAAGGCTGCCTTATTAAGAAAAGGATAAAGCTCTGACAATTTAAGAAGTGGTTATATGGAAATTGTCAAAAATCTATTGTAAGCTAAAGTAATATAATTTGCTTTTATTAATAAAGGTTAAGTATGAGTGCCTGGCAGAAGAAATCAAAATAGGAGACTATTACCTGAGATTACTGTTGGAGGAAGACGAGAATGAAGAAAGTGGATCAATTAAGAAATCGTAAGCTAGTGTTCAGATCTCGTTGCAGTGGTCCCCCTTATCTGCAGTTTCTCTCTCTGTGGTTTTAGTTACCTGTAGTCAACCACAGTCCCCAAATACTGACTGCAAAATTCCAGAAATAAACAATTCATAACCTTAAATTGTGCAGCATTTAAGTAGCATGAGGAAATCTTGTACCATCCTGCTCCATGCCGTGAATCGGTCCTTTGTCCTTTACATCCATAGCGTATTTGCTGTTTGCCCATTAGTCAGTTAATAGCCAAATCAGTTATCAGATATTTTGAAAAAGAGACCATATTCAAATAACTTAAAGTATATTGTTCTATTATATTAGTAGTGATTGTTGTTAATCTCTTACTGTGCCTAAGTTATAAATTATACTTTATCCTAGGTATGCATGTATAGGGAAAAACGTAGTATATTTAGGGTTT
Organism: Desmodus rotundus; assembly: GCF_022682495.2. Lineage (NCBI taxonomy): Eukaryota > Metazoa > Chordata > Mammalia > Chiroptera > Phyllostomidae > Desmodus > Desmodus rotundus. The sequence continues at coordinate 106,429,643 of NC_071394.1, read as the reverse complement.
GTCACTATGTATGGTTTCAGACATCTGCTGGTGGTGTTGGAGTATATCCCCAAAGATATCGGAAGACTACTACATATTTATTTTCACTGTTAGTTTCATGGCTCATTTTATTGTAAACGTTTCTTTTCAATCTAGGTATGAGTTTTTCAATGAGCTCTATCATCGTTTCCTGCTCACCCCAAAAGTAAACATGAAGTGTTTATGTTTACAAGCCCTTGCTATTGTGTATGGCAGATGTCATGAAGAAATAGGACCTTTTACAGATACCCGCTATATCATTGGAATGTTGGAGAGGGTAAGGACGTCATTTAAGGAAACTGCTATTTGGTAGTGTCATTGGGGTACATGTTAAATTTTCAAAACTACATTTAAATTCTGTTACCAAAGCTTTCTGCATGACTTTTTCTGTAACTTACATTATATTTATTTATTTATATATATATATATATATATATATATGTATATATATATATATAGGTTAGATGAATAGGAAAATGACTAATGAGTTAGTACTTGTCCATGTCAGTGCATTTTTTTAGTTGCTGCTTTTGAACGAGTTTAGCGAGCTGTTTGTCAGTCTGTGGTGTAGAAGAGCTGAACCAGTGTGAAAGGAGCAGTGACTTTAAGAGTTGTGTGTACTGTTGGTTTTCTGTTTTGGAAAACTCTTTAAATGATGCTAGCATACTGAATTTCAGAGAGTGAAGATAGTGAAACTTTTCAGTACTACAGCCGTAAGCAATGAAATGGAAGTGAGTTGGCACCTGTTTTCCAATTTTAGAAGGTTTATCATTTAACACTGAGCATGGTAGGTGGAAAGAACAAATTGATCAGTTCATCCATCAGCAGCTCAGATTTGAGTGTTAGCTACTTGTTGCAGGGTATACACTTCATTCTCTCATTTGTGTTTACATTCTTCTTATACTTAACAATTTAAATTTTAGAGAACTATTTTAGAACCATTTCACCAATTTTGCAAATGGCCGTCTATTCTTATTATAATAGTTTCAGCTGTAGATTAGAAAACTGATTCTGAATAAGATCACAAAACATGCCTAGACAATAACATAACCAGGTGAGAATTTTTATTGTTTGCTGTTACACCAGATTCTAATTTGCTGTTACTCTAGGGAACCCGAGTTCTTGTGGCATAGTATTTGTATTTTAGGCAGATACACTCTCCTTTTTTGTGTGTATCCTGATGTGAGTTATGTCATTAACCAATTCTTCAAAATTTTTACCTAATTCAAGAGTATCGTTTGAGCTAATTCATTCATTGTAAATTTTACATATATTCTTAAAGCTGTATATTAATTTGTTTATGACATTTAAACTATTGGGCTTTCTAGGGAGATTAGAGAAGTTATATAAAATTGCAGAGAATATAAAACATTGAAGAATTGTAATAATTGACAGTTTTCTCTGATTTTCTCAATGTTGAAAAGATGACATATCTTATTGGCTGTTGGTTGATTTTGTCCAGTGATGGCAGTGTTTAATTTGCGTTTTTGTTTATTTCAATAGTGCACAGATAAACTTGAAAGAGATCGGTTGATCCTCTTCCTTAATAAGTTGATCCTTAATAAGGTACAGTATTTTTGCATACATGTTGTTATTTCCAAAGTCACATGAGTGTGTTACAAAAAGATAAATCATTACAGTTTGAGTTAATTATCCAGACACGGTTCTTTTCTTAAACTTTTTAGAATAAAAAGCTTTGTGTGCTTTCAGCTCCTAGAAGGAGAAGTTCTTGCCAGATATTCTCTGTTATTCTTGCCAGGCTTTGATTTCTTTGCTGTTTTTATTTTTGTTTTGTTTTGCTCAGAATAAAATTTTTTTTATGTGATCTGTTTGTGATGTGGCTTTGGCCTTTTTGTCTGAATTCATGTTGCTTGGATACAAAATCCTGAAAACACCAAGTAATTCCCTTGTATGTTAAATTTTCCGAAGAGATCCATGTATTCTCTTCTTTGAGAGCCTTTAGGTGTTACTACATATTGGAGAGAAAGATTTTAGATTATATAAAAATGTTTTTGTCTTCTAGAAAAATGTTAAGGACCTCATGGATTCAAATGGAATTAGAATCCTTGTGGACTTGCTTACCCTTGCACATCTCCATGTAAGCCGAGCTACAGTACCATTGCAAGTATGTATGCTAACCTAGATTTTACAAGTTTGTCGTTCTTGAGGAGTATAATTTTAGGATCAGAAGAATCATAAAAATCTTAAAATGTGTCAGTATATGTGGCCATGAATGTATTCCTCCAGTAATTATAGTACTAATACCTGGGAGATTAAGTCACACAAAAAAGTTAAAATAACTGTAAGAACAATCCAAAATGGGCAGTTTCGCTTTTATTTTTTCCAATGTCTCTTGTTTTTTTAAAGTAATTGCATCTCTAATGTGTCTTATTTTGAGGCAATGCAACCTTTAGGATTTAAACTGTATTCGTCAATATGCACCTAGAACTTTCAGCATTGACAGCCACTGAGAATGTACGTTGTATCTGGGGATCTTCTTGAAACCAGCCAGTGAAAGGACAGAGTTTTAGTCTCCTGAAAAGCCTCTTTTAATAATCTGACTTTTAGAAAGGATCTATACTTAGCTCATTGGAGATCGATATTTATTTATTTATTTAGGTGTTATTCTTTGTTTTTCTTCAATCTTCTAGTGCGAGGAGTTGTATCCTTTTAGATTTTGGTGGAAGTGTAAACAGAAATGCTATTTGAATATTTAGAGTACGGCCTTTTCTATTACCAGATATGAATAATAGTAATTGTAATGCTTGCTTGGAATGACAGTGTACCAGAAACTGTTCTGGTACATGTAATATATTAACTCTTTAAATCCCCAGCAGCCCTCCCGTTTTACAGATGAAGACACTAAGAAACAGGGAGGCCAAGTACCATATATTGCCCAAGGTCAACAAATAAGGGACAGAGCCTGACTTAGAACCCTGAAGTCTCTGCTGTTAACCCTCTCTGTATAAATAACTGAAAGCTGATAGTTACGAGAGTATTTAAAAACCGTGTTTTCATAAAATACACTAATTATATAAAAATTCTGGTCTACATTTTCATAAACATAGGTATATGAAATTATAAGAATTATCTGTAGTGAGGGTAGTAGATTGAAACTAAGTGTTTAAAACCACTAAAACTTTTTTTAAAGCATTTTAACTCTGATCTCATGTGCGTATTGAAACTTTCAGTTGGAGTGAGTTTTTCCCTCAAAAGAAGAACTTCAGTGTTTAGAGCATTGTGGTTTAAAGTTAATGGTATATGTTTATTTTTATAGCAATTTCCAGTGTTTTTTGCTACTAAAATTTTAGTGCCCTGAGAATTTATAAATGACCCTCAGGAATATAGATGCCTTTGAGTTTAACTTCGATTGCCGAGGGAACGTAGGAACCATTTACTTCAAATGTGTGTTAACAATGAAGTCGCTCTTTTGTACTAACCCTTACCTCTTAAAGTAAGGCCTCTTAAAATTTTAGGTGAATCTCTGAAGGAATGAAACCTAAGAAATTAGTACTGTATAACTTTTTATGACTTCTGTTCCCTTAACTTTCTGCCTTGAAAAATAACTAAATCTTTTAAAAACTTTCAGAGCAATGTAATTGAAGCTGCCCCAGATATGAAAAGAGAGAGTGAAAAGGAATGGTACTTTGGCAACGCAGACAAAGAGAGGAGTGGCCCATATGGATTTCATGAGGTATGTGTCTCAAAGAAGTTTTTCACGGAAGTCTTAGCTTTCTCATTCCCCTGTGCTTAGCACATATAGAGATGTTGGAATATTTTAAAAGTTTAATTTGAATTACTGTCATCAGCTCTAAGGGCTCTGGGTTCCATTTCCACATGAAGAATTAGATGGTCTGCGTTTCTAGAAAACACACACACACACATACACAAAATCATGTCTTTAAACCTTAGTGTTTAAATTAAGTAGCACTCAGGCTTTTAATGAATTTTATATAGCAATTGCTACCTTAATAATTATGTCAGACTATGATGCTTCTTTATGGTATGAACAGGAAATTTTAATATACAGTCTGAAAATTTATTCAAAATTGCCTGTACAGTCCAAAGACCATTTCCATCTTTTATATATATGTATTCATCTTCACCCAAGGACATGCTTGTTGATTTTAGAAAGCGGGGAAGGGAGGGGGAGAAAGAGGGAGAGGAACATTGATATGGGAGAGAAACTATCAGTGGGTTGCCTCTTGTATGCACCCAGACCAGGGACCAAACCTGCAACCCAGGTATGTGCCCTGACTGGGAATCAAGCCTGTGACCTTTCAGTTTATGGGACCACCTTCCAACCAACTGAACCACACCTGCCAGGGCAGCAGTTTCCATCTTAACATCTGCTGTTGGATCCTGCCCTCCCATCCTCAGCCTCCCAGTCTCAGTTGGAATGTAGCCAGATAATTTTATAAAAGACCAAGCCTTCTGTTTGTATAATTTGGTCATTTTACACTCTGCCTACTGTTTTTATTTTTTCCAGTGTTGTACTCCTTAGGTCGATCAGCTAAATGATCATTGTCTTATATTAGTAGCCAAATTTGAGTTCCCAAAGACTTGTCAACAGCAGGTTGTTGTTCTTGAGTAGTGAACCTGCATGTTTACTTCATAGTTTAGTCTGTATTTACTAGAAAATAGAAAACACTGATAAACCCTTTTATTTTGCTGTACTTGTCTGTTTGTAATAATGATGCTTTGCTTTCATTTAGATGCAAGAATTGTGGACCAAAGGAACGTTAAACGCAAAGACCAGATGCTGGGCTCAAGGCATGGATGGATGGCGACCACTACAGTCAATACCTCAGCTTAAGTGGTGTCTCTTAGCCAGCGGACAGGCTGTGCTAAATGAAACTGACCTTGCTACCCTTATATTGAACATGTTGATCACAATGTGTGGATATTTTCCAAGCAGGTAAAATGTAACTGAACACTTCCACCGTTAACAGGGACTCTTAAACGTCTTCTCCCATTTGTAAGGGTGCTTCCTCTGTGATGGCTGGGGTTACTCTGGTGATTCAGAGCTAAGGTGTTCCATTTCTGGCCTTGGGGGAATGCTGCTTTGAATTTTGGAGCTTTTTGAAAAAGATGTAAGAAATAATTTGTAAATTATGTTGACAAAGTAGCTGAAAGGATCTTTCTCTGGGAGACTTCAAATAATGATATTAAATGGAGGCTTATTAGCCGCATTCTAGCAATAGTAACTATTGCTACTCATGTGAATTAGGTGTAAACTTTTGAAATAAGTGTACTGCAGTCTGTAGACGGCGGTGCATGCCAGCTCCTGACCTGTCGGGTTAGCCACTCCTGGTATAAAAGCGTGAGTCTACACCCGTATCTCACCCCATTTTACAAGTGAAGGTGAGAATTTGTTACCCAGTGATAATCAAAATTAAGACCCTTGAATGAAACTTTGCAATCTTTGTAAAATATTCACATATATGTCGTTTTGTTTTATTACTGTAGTAAAGATATTTTGTGATGGAAATTACTGTGAAACTGTCAATTTTATAACACTTGAGGCTTTCATGGTTCCGGTTCTCTTTAAAATTCAGGTCAGGTTTAAAGCCACATAAATAGTACTTAGAAGTAATGTAGCATTAAATTAAGGCTACACTTGGAAAATACTGAGAATAGGTAAATTAAAGTTTCAATTTATGTGACAAAGTTTGATAATGCCCTTTGGGGGGAAATACCCGCTGACAGTGTTGGACAACACCAAGTTTAATCAATTAAATAATAAATAAGAGTCTCTGGCTCTTCTAGGGTACTGTTTATCAAGGAAATCTTATGGAAGGAAATGAAGTCATATTAAACAGCCAAATAGATTTAAACCAAAATACCTAATCATGTTCCCAGCTGTATGAGAGCTTAGTCTTCATTAACAAAAAAGTAAGGTAACATGCTTCATGCTTAGTAGAATGTCATATGCTCTGATCATACAAATTTTAATAAATATATTAAAAGTTGACCTTAGGAAATATTTTCCAGGGATCAAGATAACGCCATCATTCGGCCTTTACCCAGGGTGAAAAGACTGCTGTCGGACAGTGCTTGCCTTCCCCACATTATTCAGGTGAGTTCTGTTACCAAATTAGGGATCATTTGAGAATCGTTTTTTTTATTTAATTTTACTCTAAGCCCCAGTCTTTGTTTCATTTCCATGTAGTCTGTTCCATTTTCAAAAAGCCTAAACCCTGGATTATATTTATTTCACTTACACCTAATTGAGTTGATCCTCTGAATAGACTGGAAAAGTGTGTATCCAAGAACCTACTCATGGAAAGCCTCCAGACTCCAGAATTATTCTCAGAAGGTCTCAGTTACTCTCCGTTGTTAAAATCACACCGTTGTAGTAACTGAAAGGCGATGTACTCTGGTGTGTGGTACAGGTTGATGTTAGGAATACTGGAAAGGACAGCAGCAGGCCACAGATGGGGACGTGGTAGGTAGGTTATACGTTGTGAAACACGCGCTGTCTCATCAGCTTGCCTCACTTACGTTTTCACGGATAGCAGCTGATCTAAAGCATTGAGCTGGGATCGTGTTGAATATATCCTGAAGCATCTCTTTTTTTCCCTCTCTCTTTGGGAATTCAACTACCCCAACTCCAAATGACCATTAAACTCGAATAAGTCAGGTCCCAGACATTCCAGGTCAGTGTTTTCCTCCTGTCTGTTGACAGTGACAATGCCCTATCAACTTTTTTTTTTTTTTTCTTTGCTAGCTTCTGTTATTTAAGCATACCTGCATTTCAAAAGATGTATGCTTTTCTGTTGTGGACATTTCTGCTCAGGTGCCTAAATGAGAGTGCAGTGCAGTTATTGTTTCTTAATATTCCACTACTCACCCCCCGCAACCCCCCTCCCCTACCACACACGCACCCCGCCTAGAGGACTGTGCTGCCGTATATGTGTGAGGTGGTGCATTGAGAGGTATTTTGTTTTCTCTTCTGGACCCTCAGCATGTAGATGAAGGATTGTACCTGGAAAATCTAATTCTCCCAAACGTTTTCTAAGACTTAGGAAACTGAAAGGAAAGAAGTAAACACAAATGCTGCTGAATTTCAGACCCTGAAAGGATGACTGAAAAACAAATTTAGGAGATGTGGTCAACATAACATAAAGCTTACGTGTGTGTGTGGGGGGGGGACCTATTTTAATTAACCAGTTTTTTAGTAATATATAAACTATTAAAATGATTTAATAGAATTTAAATGATAAAAGTAGCTACTTTTAGCTATACTGAGTTAAGAAAATATTTTTGAGAAGCTGTTTTGCTTTTTTTTTTTTTTTTTTTAATTTTCTATATTCTCAGAGACCCTAATCTTGCTGATCATGGTTAGGTAGTAGTAGTTTTCAGGGATATTATCTATGTTTGGTTGGTACAGATTTTTGTGCTTCATTCAACTTTAAGAGCATTTGGTATACCTTAAGAATTTTTAGAGCGGTCTGAGGTACAACCTAGATACCAGTGAATGTCCTACATCTTCTGGTTTAGTCAGTTTCAGATATTTGGGTTTTTTGCTTGCTAATTCCCGTATTTTGTTAAAGTGATGTTGTCCTTAATTACAACCACTGTTAACACTAGGGAAATCCTGTGTTATTGTATCTTAATTTTTCCTTTGAAAATATGTCATAGTACTAAACGCTTAAATACCTTGTCGAGCAGGTTAAGACACCAAAACACAGAGAAATGTAAACTATTTAATTAAAGACACAGCTATTGCCCTGCTTGCTAGTTGGTTAGAGCGTTGTTTTGATATCCAAAGGCGCGGGTTTGGTCCCTAGTCAGGACACATACAAGAGTCAGCCAATGAGCGCGTAATGAGTGGGTCAGCAAATCAGTGCTGCTCTCTGTCTTTCACTCTCTCTCCCCCCTTCTCTCGCTCTGAAATCAATTAAAAAAGACATACAGCTATTCAGTCTCATGTGAATCTAGAACTTGATCTAGTCTGAGCTAGTACTTACTCTTGTCGTAATATTTTTTTATTAGTAACATTTGGCACCAAATTGGAGATTCTTTGGAAGTAATTGTTTATAGAAAACTGAAATGCCACTTAATTATTAAGATAAAACTTACTAAATTTTTTATCAAGTAATTATTCTAGCAATGTTATATGATTTTTATTAGCCCAGATTCATTAGTGTGGTCTCAGATTTTCCTTTTAGTATTGCCAGCTCAAATTTCTAGATACCACATCTTTGGTACTTTCTGGTAGCAGAAAACTACTGATACTTGGTTACCTTCTTACCTTCTTCTCTGCCCTGCTCCTTGAGGTCTCTAGTATTCTTTAGGGGATGGTTTACTTCCACTCAGCTGAACTGAAATAACCCAAAGCGTAGCTGCTTTTCTTTTTCCTTCTGTCATAAGATTCCTGCACAAGAAACAATTTTACCTCTAATCATGACAAGCAGCTCCAGCCATGTTTGGACTTGTTCTGAATAAGTTTTGATCAATTTTAATATTTTATATCTCTGTATTAAATGAAATAAAATGAATCACTTTTCAAATCTTTTTGGAACCTGATAGACAAGCTTACAAGAAACTATGACCTCAGCACAAAAAAAATACATAAACCTAAAACGAATAATGATATTGCAAGTTTTTTACAACCCAACAACAAAACATTTTATTTTGTTTTTAGCTCCTGCTGACCTTTGACCCAATCCTTGTTGAGAAGGTCGCTATTTTGTTACACCATATTATGCAGGATAACCCACAGTTACCTCGTCTCTATCTCAGTGGAGTGTTTTTCTTCATCATGATGTACACAGGTTCCAATGTGCTTCCTGTGGCTCGGTAAGAACTCTTTTCTTTTTAAAGTATATTTTATTGATTATGCTATTACAGTTGTCCCAGTTCCTTTCTCCCCTTTATCCACCCTCCGTCCTACTTTCCCCCACCCTCCAGCATTCCCCCCCCCACCTTAGTTCATGTCCTTGGGTCATACATACAAGTTCTTTGGCTCCTCCATTTCCCATACTATTCTTAACCTCCCCCTGTTTATGCCTACCAATGATGCATTTTATTCCCTGTACCTTCCCTCCCCACTGATAACCTTCCCTGTGGACTCCATTTCTGTGATTCTGTTCCTGTTCTATTGTTTGCTTAATTTTTGTTTTTTAGGTTCAGATGTTGATATTTGTGTTTGTTGTCATTTTATTGTTCGTAGTTTTTTTTTATTTTCTTAGATAAGTCCGTTTATTTTTTAGATAAGTCCCTTTAACATTTCATACAATAATGGCTTGGTGATGATGAACTCCTTTAACTTGACCTTATTTGGAAAGCACTTTATCTGCCCTTCCATTCTAAATGATAGCTTCGCTGGAAAGAGTAATATGGGATGTAGGTCCTTGCCTTTCATGACTTGGAATGCTTCTTTCCAGATCCTTCTTGCCTGTAAGGTTTCTCTTGATAAATCAGCTGATAGTCTTATGGGCACTCCTTTGTAGGTAACTGTCTCCTTTGCTCTTGCTGGTTTTAAGATTCTCTCCTCTTTAATCCTGGCTAATGTAATTATGATGTGCCTTGGTGTGTGCTTCCTTGGGTCCAATTTCTTTGGGACTCTCTGAGCTTCTTGGTCTTCCTGGAAGTCTTATTTCCTTTGCCAGATTGGGGAAGTTGTCCTTCATTATTTGTTCAAATAAGTTTTCAATTTCTTGCTCTTGTTCTTCTCCTTCTGGCAGCCCTATGATTCAGATATTGGAACATTTAAAGTTGTCCCAGGGGTTCTGAAGCCTCTCTTCATTTTTTGAATTCTTGTTTTTTCATTTTGTTCTGGTTGAATGTTTATTTCTTCCTTCAGTTCCAAACTATTGATTTCAGTCCCTGTTTCCTTCCCTTCACTGTTGGTTTCCTGTATATTTTCCTTTATTTCACTTTGTGCAGCTTTCATTTCTTCCTTCATTTTGTGACTGAGCTCAATCAGTTCTGTGAGCATCCTGATTACCAGTGTTTTGAACTTGGCACCCGGTAGGTTGTCTCTCTCCTCGTTACTTAGCTCTCTTTCTGGAGTTCTGATCTGTTCTTTCATTGGGCCGTATTTCTTTGTCTCAGTGCACCTGTCTGGATGAATGTTTAACTCTCCTGGTTGTCAGAGTTCAGTGCAGCTTCATTTTCTGGCAGTTCTGGTTGTTTATTGTTTTTTAAATTGGTTGTTACCCTTCTTTTGGTTGTGCAAGGAAGTGAAGTGTTTCTACCTACGCCTCCCTCTTGGCCAGACAGAACTCTAATGATATATTGTTTGAGTTGTATGTGGAGAGATTAATTGATTTTGTGTGTATGTGTGAGTACATCATTGATTTTATTAAATTTGTTCATTATAAAAGTAGTTTATATGTCTGAAAATTTAGAAATTAGAAGAATAGAGGGAAATTACTCAGTATTATACCACTTTACCAAATAATATAAGAATTTTATCGTCTAGTATTTTAACATACATATTGAATGTAAACGTACTCATATTGTGCATGCAATTTTTCATTTTGTTTTTTTCCTTAAAGTTGGATAGTATGACCATAATTTTCAAACATTTCTAAGTCATTTAAGTTCTTGGCTTAATTAGAAATTAAATATTTTGGCAATATGTATTTATAAGTTACCTTTTATAGCTCTTATTTATATATAAAGACCTCATCTTTAGAAAACTAAGGTTACTAAATCTAAGCCAGTTCCTGTGTCTGATAAGTAATTTTTTCCCCCTAGGTTTCTGAAGTACACACATACCAAACAAGCTTTCAAGTCAGAGGAGGTAAGCCAGATGAACCCTTCGAACACGTAATATCACACTGGGTGAGCTGTCTTGGCAACAAAGCTTCCTGAGCTGTGTCTGTTTACTAGACTGTGAGCACTTGAGGGCAGGGATTGTTTTAGGCATTTATGTTTCCTTGTGGCACCTTACATATGGGAAGTCCAAGCTAATGTTTTGTTAATGAAAATAAACGTTGCTATTAGATTTAATATTCAAATTGAAGCTGTCGGTTGTAACCTGACACCACTTTGAATATAACTTGTTCCCTTTGCGTACCATTTGGATTAATTTTCGTAAATATTTCCTTCTATACCTGGTCTCATATAATCAGCTAACATTCATTACGACTTCAACTTACTTTTTGTTCAGATTCCAACACGGCAGAACTGCTAAGTTTCTTTTTTGAAGCTACTTAATTTTTTAGCTACTTTCAAGTGTTCTTGCCATTTTACTGAGAAGGAAAAGTAGGAATTGAGAAAAAGATGAGACTTACTCTGGTGGATTTGACCACCTGAAACTTAGTATATGCATTTGATAGTTGTTGTCAACAAATAACTGAAGGGTGTTTCAAATTTTGTTAGGCTGTTTTCATGGAGCATTGATTTTCGGATTTTATTCAGAGCCGAATAGTAAACCCAAAGCAGACCATTGTTTAGGAGACTAAGCAGGGAATGTTATACCACCTTGACACTAGATTAAATTGCATGTTTTGTAGAGCAGCCAGTGAAGCATTAGAAAACAGTCTCTGTCCAATAATATTAAAGAGATGGCTGTGATAGTATAATTTTCATAGCTTTATATAAAGAGAAAATGAGACTATAAAAGAGTTTAAAAATTGCTTTTAATGCTGCCACTTTAATGTAGTATTAATCATTTTGGGCATTTTTTTTCCTTTTTGTGTGTGCAGTTATGCATATGTAATCTTTTTTTCAAATTTTGTATGAGAAATTATATATTGGACTGGTCAAAAAGACTGTTTAGTTTTTTTCCATAAAAGGCAAAATTTTTGTTTTTACCAGTAACTTTATTGATTTGGATATTTTGAGTATGTCAGTTATCTCCCACATGGTACAACATTGATTGTTCTCAATTAATGACTCAGTTTGATCGCTGTCAATATTTCAGCTGGTCTACCTGATCGTGGAGTACCATCCAGCCAGAAATCTCCAGCGCGAAACTTCACAAACCATTTTTGACACATTCAGTCAGTCACAGCACCTCCTCCATCCATTGCACAGTTTTTGTTTTGCATTTCAATTGTGTTTTTACCTTTCTTGAAATGGTAAAGCATAATATGCTGAAAATGTTCTCATAGGATCTGATGATCCTAGAGAAATAAAACATCCTCCATTTGCCTAGAAGGAAATAAGAGAAGTAGTTAGTGTCTTTAGGGTTTTATTTCCATCAGGTAAAGAAATGAGTTTAAGTATTTATTATGATTAAGTGTGATCATTACCCTGACTCCATTTGGCCAGCCAGAGAATATGGGGTTTTTAGTACAGTTAATTTTACTTACTTGAATAGAAATTCTCCATCTGAATCCTAGCCAAACAAACAAGACTCCTTCTTGAGGATAGAGTCTTTAAGATCTTGATTTTCTGGACTGATTTGATTTTGAAAATAGAAGCAGGTTCAGGTAGGAACTGCAGCCAACAATGTAATACAGAATAATTGATGTAAATCTTTTCCATGTAGCCAACAATGTAATACAGAATAATTGATGAAAATCTTTTCCATGTCGTCCTTGGTTTGTCCATTACTGTTTTACAGGGTCAAAGGCCAGTTGGCAGCCCCAGCCCTGAGGAGGTTAAGGCTGCTGCTGGGCTGGAGGGTGTTAGTTCCTCCTTGGAGCACTTGCCAAACCGGTTTTATACCATAAACCTTTCACTTCACATTTTGCCATGTTTCTGTCTAAATTTCCAAAGCACAAAAACAGTTTGTTCCAGTTGTCTTTTCTTAAATGCTCACTGGAAAATTGAAAGATAGCTTTAGTGTTTCTGACTACATTTTTTTTGTTGTTGTTTTAAAGACAAAAGGACAAGATATTTTTCAAAGAAGTATACTTGGGCATATCCTACCAGAAGCAATGGTTTGTTACTTAGAAAATTATGAGTCTGAAAAGTTTTCTGAGATTTTTCTTGGAGAATTTGACACTCCAGAAGCAATCTGGAGCAGTGAAATGAGGTGAGTAGCCAGCTGACTGTATTTCATATTCAGAATCTTTGCCTCTTGCTATCTGGTTTGTTTCATCAAAAGAACTGCTTTTACTGGTTGAAAAATCTAAAGCTACAGTAGTCATTGGTGCCGAATCAAGTGACAAAGCAATAGGCTTTTTTCAGTTCTGACATGATTTGACAAGATTTCTGTGACCTTAGTGGGGCTTTATATAAAGTAGACACTGCTATCACTGCTGCTTCTTAAGTCAGTTTGTAGAACTGGTAACATTTTAGGCAAAGGACTAACATATTTATGGAACATATGGAGATAAAATCAAGACATACCTCTTGGGTATTTGGAAATAGAACTGTAGTCCTCTGATTAAAAACTATGCCCACAGAAAATGGACCTGACCACAGATACCCAAAATCATTTTAGAATGAGTGTTCCATAGCCAGAACATTTTGACCTTAACCTAGAGGTTAACATTCCTAACAAATGTCCCTACTAGGAGGAGAATGCCATAGGAAAAGCCTGTGGAAACCAAGAAAAGGAGAGGCCCAGAAGCAGATGTCAGTGTTCAGACAGGCTCTGTACAGGACAGATTTGGCACTGGTTAGTTCCCGTGTCAAGGCCACCTCTGTGGAGAACCCGCTGTCCTCTCAGCTGGATGACGGAAGTCGATCTTCTGAGTCAGTCATTCACTCTCCTTTGGCTGACTTCACTGAGGGTTTTCATTTGGATTCTCTGATAGGTTGACTGATAGGCTTGGGATGTGCTGGCCGCCAGTTTGAATATATTCTGTATGATAGTCATATTTTTCATTGGTAAAAAATGTATAGGTATATGGAAACGCTTACAACCGTTTTTCTATATAATATTTTTCTCCTGAGATTGATTAGATTAATATGCTTCCCCCATCCAAAAGATATAGTTCTTTGCATGCTGATCACATCAGATTTCTGCTTAAATGAGGGCTAGATCCCAGCTTGTGGTAAATTACCTAAAATAAATATCATGCAGTAAGCTTCCTTGGGGTGATAGCTAGTTTGAGTCCCCTGGCTGTGCCCATGGGCTGCATGCAAATTTCATACCATTTGACCATCTCATGACTGATTTTTTTCAATAGGAAGGACTGGTAATATCAGCCTTTTTCTCCGTGGTCTCCATTGAGAGTTTTTACGTAGTAAGTTACATAGTAACTTAGTAAGTAAAGTTAAGTTACTTTACATAGTGAGTAACATTCTCAGGGTATTCTAAATAATTTGAGTTACCCTAAAGAAGACCTGTGTAATTATCTTGCATGATTACCTGTCTTAACCTTTTCTTTAAAATCAAATGATCCCTTCATAATGCTTGGAGATTTTTATAATTGTAGGCGCCTCATGATAGAGAAGATTGCAGCTCATCTTGCTGATTTCACCCCTCGTCTTCAGAGTAACACGAGAGCACTTTATCAGTATTGCCCCATCCCAGTTATCAGCTATCCACAACTAGAAAATGAACTATTTTGTAATATTTATTACCTCAAACAACTTTGTGATACACTCCGATTTCCAGATTGGCCAATTAAAGACCCGGTAAGTTAGCAGATTAATTTATGCCTTCTTAAAATATAAAAATAACCTCTAATCACTTCTGGGTATTTCCTTCTTCTGTGATGAGAAGGATGGTAGTTTCCTTAAGTATTCCCTCTGACTTTAAGCACTGTACAGCTCCAAGTATAGTTCAGTATATTTGGGTGTACATACCAAACCGAATGATAATTTTTGAGGGGGTATTAGGAATTTTACAATCTTGATCTTCTGCGAGAAAAACAAACTTAATTTCATATATATAGTACAATTGTATGCTATAATAGCTTGGTGGAAGCTTGTCTTTATAGCAGATTGGTTAAGCTCACAAACGTTGGAGTTAGGCAGTGTGGGATTGAGTCTCATTTTGACCGTTGTGTAACATTTGGTGCATTGCTTGACTTCTCTAAACCTCTGTTGTGGTAATAGTACTAGTACTCCTTACAACAGCAGCTGTCTCGTGTGGTAGTTAGGGAGATTAGCTGAGAATTCACGTGAAAGAGCATAGCAGTTCCTGGCACACATACTCGGCAGTGAGTGTGACCTGCTTATTGGTATAGTAGTGTCTACTGCCTGCCCGCCCGCCCACCCACAGTGCCCTTGGGACCTTTCCAACTTGAGCCTTTGGATCTGCTGGAAGCCTGGAATGAAGTGGACCTGGGAGCCCACAGTTGGACTGCTACTGTAGCAGACAGAGGGTGACCATGATCCTTACCATCCAAAGGTTTCAGAACAGTTGCCGTTTGTGCCACCAGTCACTGCCTCTTTACAGCGCTCTGACCAAATGGATGCAGGCAGAGTCTGCGACATTTTTGGATTCAACATGAGATCATCGAAAAAGTGTGGGCTTTTTAGTCACCTAAATTTGAATCCAGCTTTGTCACTTACTCACTGGGAATCATGTATCTATCTCTCAAAATCTCAATGTTTTGATGTACTGTTGAGAGTTTATATAAGAATGAGATCTGCATCTGGCATTTAGGCGTGCACTAAATGTTAGCTCTCTTCGCAGCTGCTACCCACGCTTCCTTGTGCTCACACTTCCTTACACTTGTTTGAGCGCCTGTGTACCAGCGGCGGTGTGGGAGCACTGTGAGAGGTGCACTGCCGTGCAGTGCTTGCTTTCTCACCACGGTATTTTCTGTGCTTTCTGAATGTGTGTTTAACAGGTGTCACTTTAAAAATAGAAGAATATAGCCCTGCAGCAGATACTTTGCTACCTAACTTCAACAGTGTAAGAAGGTCGATTTTGGTTATTTGTATTTCAGAAAACTGCTAATTGGATAGCCTTGAAATGTCAATTGGATAGCACAAGAATTCTATAGCTTACAAATTATATTCTGAAGTAGTTTTATTTTAATAGACACAAATTTTAATTCTCTGTCTTCAAGGTTAAGCTTCTAAAAGATACCCTTGAGGCCTGGAAGAAGGAAGTAGAAAAGAAGCCACCTACAATGTCAATAGATGATGCTTATGAAGTGCTTAATCTCCCTCAAGGACAGGGACCGTGAGTCGTTTTCAGTGTTGTGTTCCCCCTTCCTCGTGCAGTTTGTGTTATGCATGAGGAAGAGATTTCATGGAATTGTGCCTGAGACACTGAATGACAGGTGCTGAGGAAAGATTGCAGATTCACTTTATCAGTGAGGTTTTATAGTAGAATAGATGTTTTAGAGAAAATAGAGTTTAAAATACATTTCCTTAAAAAAGCATTTTCTTAAGTATAGACTGAATTTCTTTTTTTTCTTTCTTTCTTTATTTTTAGAGAGAGGGGAAGGGAGGGAGAAAGATAGGGAGAGAAAGATCAGTGTGTTGTGGTTGTCTCTCGCACACCCCCTACTGGGGACCTGGCAGGCAACCCAGGCATGTGCCCTGACTGGGAATCAAACCAGCAACTCTTTGGTTTGCAGGCCGGTGCTCAATCCACTGAGCCACACCAGCTGGGGCCCTAGACTGAATTTCTATGGTTAAACTAACTTAGAATTATAGAGTTCAGAATGGTATTTTGGAAACTTACTTTGTAAGTAATTTCTTAGTTCTTCAAACCCAAAATATTATTTTGTAATTGAAAGTGAATGATAACCTTGCATAGGAAAAATTTAGGTTTTATTTTTAATATGTAAAGATAACATAAAGGATAAACTTAAATTTAACTGAGTTTAATTTGACACCTTATGATCATATACAATAACGTTAGGTTCTTACAATATCATTTTTGATGATTATGTAAATATTTTTCTTGTACCTTACTGTATTCATAAAATAATTTTCCTATTTGACAGGCATGATGAGAGCAAGATTAGAAAAGCTTACTTCAGACTGGCACAAAAGTACCATCCTGATAAGAATCCAGAAGGAAGGGTAGGTACTGCCTTTGGAACTAGGGCTTTGGGTCGGCCTCGTTTTACTGTACTGCCATTGCAGACAGCAGTCGGATAAGCTCACCCTCTGTGCCAGCACCTGCCTCACGGTGTGTGCCCAGGGTGTGTTTATCTTCTAGCCCGTGGGTCCTCCCCAGTTTACCACAAAGACTGGCCCGGAGACCAGTAACTTAGAGATTTCATTCTTTCCCCTCGCCCATGCCTGTTTGAGAATTAACTCTAATTGGCATTCACGTAACTAGTTAAAAGTTAGGTTTGTGGTTGAATTTGATTCATTTGTAGATGATGCCATTGCCATCCAGATTGCTTTGTGTAATTTTTTTTTCTAATGACATCTGGTTTCATATCTAACTGAAAAAATAGAAATTTTGGTTCAAACTCAAAGTCATCTGCTGCCAGCATTCCCTAATACTGCTTCTTCCAGCTTACTATTAAAATACCAATTTGTGAAACATGAAATCAGATAAGAACCATTAAAACTAGGGTTGATAGTCTTATTTTTAGTAACTTGTAGTAATTTCCAATTCATTGTTGTTTTTAGAGGCAGACAGTGTTCCTGAATGGGAAGACAGCATTGAAAAGATGCCACTTCTACGTACTTAGGGCATTTTAGATCAAAAGCTTAGGACAGTTTTGAGAAAATTTTAGCAATTCAGATTCATCTGGGAGAGAGAACAATCAAGATAGGAAGAAATTTGGAATCAGCATTAAATTGCTAGACTTAACCTACCAGATGTTACAATATTCTGTAAAGCTGCGACAGCACATGTGACACTGGCTCAGGAATCAACATACAGATCCAGGAACATGAGATAGTGTAGTAGTGTAGGAGCATGGTTTTAGGAATTAGGTCTGGGCGTCTTAGCCGTGTCACCAGCTGACTCTGACTCTAGGACAAGGAATTTAATGTCTTCTGAAAAATGAGGATAATAATGCATACTTCACATGGCTGTTTGGAGGATTAAAAGAGGTAATGTTTGTAAAGCACTTAGCACAGGGCCTGCCATAGTACTCAGTGAAACTCTTATCATCATTGTTTTAATAATAGCTCAAACTATCTCTAGTGTATAGCAATTAAATATAATATGTATGGTATAAACCAGTGTGGAAGTCATTTTCAGTAAATGGTATTGAAATCATCGAATAGCTATTGAGGGGGGAAAGTTTCACCTTAAAAGTATACCAGCTAAATTACAGTTGGAATGAATTTCTTTTTTAAAACAATTTATTTATTTTTGTCCTTACCTGAGGACATCCTTACTGACTTTAGAGAGAGGGGAATGGAGGGAGGGAGAGGAGAGAAACATCCATCAGTTGCCTCTCATAAGCACCTGAACAGGGACTCAACTGGCGGCCCAGGCATGCACAACCTAGGCGTGTGCCCTGACTGGGAATCAGACCCGTGAACTCTTCATTTAGGGGACGCTGCTCCAACCAACTGAGCCACGTCGGCCAGGGCTGGAATGAATTTCTTAATGTAAAATATATATATATATATATAAAGAAGTTATTGGTAAAATATAAACCAGGTATGTTCTCTTTTAGTTGCGATTTGAGATGTTCCATATTAAAAGTAAATTATCTTCGGTTACATGCAGGATATGTTTGAAAAAGTAAATAAAGCATATGAATTTTTATGTACCAAATCAGTAAAAATAGTGGACGGACCAGATCCAGAGAACATAATTTTAATTCTGAAAACGCAGAGCATTCTCTTCAACCGTCATAAAGAAGGTAAGGCATGTGTTGTGTTAGAATTTTAATTTACCTTCCAGCAAATTCTAGTATGTTACTTGTTTCTGTAGCATATTTTAATATATTTATAATGATTATTGCAAAAGGCTCTTGAAATTGTATTTAGATACAGCAAAAGAGTAGGTTTTTATAGGAAGGCCCAAAATGTTATTTTATACCTTCTACTTCCTACCTGTGTCTTGCAGTATTTTGCATTTCCAGCAAGGTTTCATTATTTCTTTTTGAAGGACATTTCCATTCTGTGGAGGTACTTGGCTATTTTTATGTTCAGATATTTAGCAGCAAACATATTAAATGACATCTAAAATGGATCTGGCGGTGTTTGGTTCAAGGGTCATTCGGTGCTAGTTCACGCGTGAAATACTGCGCCTGCCGTGACTCCCCATGCCTGTAGAGGCTGCAAATGCCAAGACTGTTTTGGTCTTTTCAAATGATCATATATTTCTTATCACACCGCTTACTTCCTGTGGTAGCTATCACACCCCTCAGTTTGAGAAACACTGTTACAGATTAAGTAGTTGTGATGGCAGGGTGCAGGGTTATTGGGAATTTCCAGCATGTTGGCCGAGCCTTTCGCAGTAACCCTGCCAGTGGCAGCCAGAGAGCTAGGGCTGTGTTGAAAACTTGTAAGACCTTGCGGTGTGGATTAGGTTCAGCATGGCAGGTGTCCATTGGCACTGGGCTCACAGCGCCAGGTAGGCGATCCATTTGCTCTGCAGGGCGATGCTGGGAGAAAAGGAAGGCAGGACAGGGCATCCGACATAAGCACGTGGAGTGTTGGGTAATTGAAGACAAGTGGCGTTGCAGTTTATGTACATGTTGGGGGGAAGAGCGTGGGGATCTAGCGGTGGGCTCGTTAGAGAATAGTGACCGTGTCACTTTTGAGTATGACGTGAACAGAACACATTTGTAAGCATTTGGTGATATGACATTTATTGCTAATCAGAAGGAGTTCAAAGGTGTCTTTTTCAAACCATTAGTTCTTTTTTAATGGCTAGTAACTCTAGTAGCCACAAGGTGCACTTGTGGCTTATCACTGATTTGTCTTCAAGGTCAGAATGTTTTTCTCAGGATATGTTTTACACTTTTTCCAGGGGGGTTTATACCCAGTAAGTTTTGAGATAGGAGACCTAATCTGATAGGCTTAAAATTTCTTCACTGTTCTTTCTTACCACATAGAGACATGTATGTGTTACTAGGGTTACTAGGACTGGTTACAGCGGGCTTTAAAAAAAACCACTTTGAAAATGAGGTAATTTAAGGCAGATTATTGGTCAAAAGTAAAAGTTTTATGTTGATTTCAAGAGGGATTATATAGGCACTTAAAAAGTCACAGCCAGTAATTTGCATATTCCTGCCTTACAGGTTAGTGAAAAGAACAGAGCAGTTGGGTGCCTGTACATTGCAGCTTTCACTTTTAAATTTACCAACACATGGAACCAACCACTGGCCAACAATACACAGTTAATAGATTGTTTCTATCTTGTATTTCTAGAACAAATTATATTCAGTATTTTTGAATGTTCATTTTACGATATTGGTGAAAACAAAGAAAAAGAATTACTATTCAGAAAGTAGAATATAAAATACTCACTCTTGCCCTGGCTGATGTGGCTCAGTGGATTGAGTGCTGGCCTGTGAACCAAAGGGTCGCCGATTCGATTCCCAGTCAGGGCACATGCCTGGGTTGCAGGCCAGGTCCCCAACAAGGGGCACATGAGAAGCAACTGCACATTGATATTTCTCTCCCTCTCTTTCTCCCTCCCTTCCCCTCTCTAAAATAAATAAAATCTTAAAATATATATATTCACTCTCATTTAAATCAGTTGTCTCTGACTATCTCTTTTCACAAAGCACGAACATCACAGTTGTTACTATGGTCTCTGATTACTACAGTGCTGGCTGTGTCCTGCTGTCTCTGATCAGGTGAAAAGTTGCAAGGATCACAGGGACAGTGTAGAAAGTAAATATTCTGCAGAGGGTCGAAACCACTACGCACTAAATTCAGTTAATATACCAGAAAATACTCTTTTACTAGTGGAAACATTTTAGAGAATCAACCAAACCAAGTTTTCTAGAAAAGGTCCAAGGGATCTATACTTGTTTTAATTTCTTTTTATAAACTAGATTTAGGAGACCTTTAAGATGTTGAGTATTTTATCCTTTT
Source organism: Desmodus rotundus (assembly GCF_022682495.2). Lineage (NCBI taxonomy): Eukaryota > Metazoa > Chordata > Mammalia > Chiroptera > Phyllostomidae > Desmodus > Desmodus rotundus. Next base: position 106,408,838 of record NC_071394.1, on the reverse strand, counting down.
TTTTAGGGCAACATAAGTGCAGTGTCAAAATTAACTTAAAGTCATGGTATGGTCAATTTTTGTTTTGTTTGTTGTTCTCCCAACACTGACCTTTGTTGTTTCAGATTTACAGCCTTACAAATATGCAGGATACCCCATGCTAATTAGGACTATAACAATGGAAACTTCAGATGACCTCCTTTTCTCAAAAGAGTCACCTTTGTTACCTGCTGCTGTGGAGCTAGCTTTCCATACTGTCAACTGCTCAGCCCTCAATGCTGAAGAGCTCAGAAGGGAAAATGGGATCGAGGTAACATGCAGTGACCTTTGTGTTTACCTTCACACTAGTTCAGGCACATTGTATGACTCTTGGCAATAGAGAATTTGCGAAGTACAAACGGAGTTGATACAGTTTGTTTAATTTATGCCAACAGATAACAATGTTATATTCCCTATATTCTAGTAAAAATTAAAGGTAGAAATGGAGCTTTATTTCATAATGTGTACTGGAGAGTATTGGATTCAAAATTGGTGAGCTGAATATTGTTTATAAAGTATCTTATTGAGACCATTTAAAAAGAAACTTTTAAGAGTCCTTTGTTATTTGTTTAACAGATGTTAATTGAGCAAACATTCGCTTACCAAGCATCTAATACTGAAAGGTTATTCATATTTATTTCTCCCAGAAAAGGCTTTTCAGTCTTCAAGTAGAATGGGAGCTTAATGGCTGGCTTCTTTCTCTGCAGGTGTTGCAAGAGGCGTTTAGTCGCTGTGTGGCTGTGTTGAATCGTTCTAGTAAACCAAGTGACATGTCAGTACAGGTGAGGCTGAAACATATGGTTCCAAGAAAATTACACTATGCCTGTGTTTAAGACTTTACCATCTCTGAAAACCACTCAGAGGGCTCATTCAACCATAGTTTCTGAGCATCACCTACCCTGCCCACAGGGTTTCTGATTCAGTGGGTCTGGGGTGGGAGCCTGAGAAAATACTCGGTTACTCAGATTCTCGGGTGATAATGATGGTCTGTGTATCATACTTTAAGAACCACTGCACTAAATCACTTGTGATCTGTTGGCTTTTTATTTTCTTAAAGTACAGAATAGTATAATGAACCCTTACGTCCCCATTACCCGGTTTCGAATATTTGCTGTTTTGCCATTCTTATTTCACCTATCTTCCACCTACTCCTCTGACTTCCTTTTCTGCTTCCCTCCCCTATCCCTAATATTTTAATTGCCTTGCTTTCTGTTAACGGTTATAATAGTTGAATTCTTTGATGGGAAATCCATCAAGAATTCATTAGGATCATTGTAGAATGCACCTTTTTTGTGGCGCTTTGCTTATGTCAGCAAAATTTAGAATGCACGTATAAAACAATTGAGTACAGGCTTTTTGAGTTTCATCTTCTACTTTGAAATGTAGTGCATAAATAGAATTATTATTCTACAGTGTTAATAAGCTGGACAAAAATATTTTAATCCAGAGGTCAGCAAAGGTTTTAATAAAGGTCCAGAGAGTAAACATTTGAGGCTTTTAGGCTACATACAATCTCTGTTGAATATTTTTGTGGTGTGGTTTTGTTTTTTTAATAATTCTTTAAAAATGTAAAAACCATTCTTAGCTCCCTGGTTGTATAATGACAAGCCGTGGTCGATTTGGCCCATGTTCCGTAGTGGCCATGATGTGCCAGCCTTCATCTACAGGAAACCTGAACCAGAAGTACCAGCGATTTAATAGAAATAATCTGTTTAATGTTGGAGCATTATATATACTGTTGAGCATTAGTCACAAATCTCTGCTGATTTGACTTCCACTGTCTTAAGGAATGCACATGTGACTCCCCCCACCCCCACCCCCGCTGGTGTGTCTGCAGGTGTGTGGGCACATAAGCAAATGCTATAGCGTGGCCGCGCAGTTTGAAGAATGCCGAGAGAAGATCACAGAAATGCCTGACATCATCAAGGATCTCTGCCGGGTGCTGTATTTCGGCAAGGTAGAGAGTTCGTCTTTCATGCTTTCTGGATAGTCAGCAATGAGTTTTCTTGTCAAGTAGCCAATCTCCAATTTATAAACAAGTTGTTTTTCCCAAATTATTTTTAAGTTAATTATTTGGATCTTTAATAGCATTTGTCCTGGAAGCCTTGTTGTAAATGAAGGCTTTTGTTCCTAAACTGACCCACAAAGAGTGAGACTAGAGTGACACATCTAAAGAGAAATGGGTCTCATCTGAACATTAGACGAAAGGGAGAAGACTAGCCTGACTACAGCTACTGAAAGGAAAGGACCCCACACAAAACCTGAAACCAGGCAAGTCACTGCCTCGTGGGAGAGTCTTCACGGACCTGAGAGCGAGCGTGACAGGCAGAGCGAGAGTTGTATTGGAAGAGAAGAGGGTCGGGGTGCTGATCCAGACTAAGCTATCCGGGGGTAAGGGACCTGGTGAAAACGCGTCCTCAGCTATGTTTACCCAGTGTCCTTAGAAGTATTTAGTAAGAAGAAGCTCTCATCTAAAGAAGTAGATTTGTACACCCGCACTAAAGATAGTAATACACTTAAGTACACTGGCATGTGAGTTGCTGTTAATGCCTTGTCACTATTTCAAAAAATTGAAAATTCAAGAAGTGAAATGAAGAAAACTGGTACCAAGTCTTTGCACACTAGCCTCAAAGATAGCAACTCTGTTTTGTCACAGGGTCACTTTTAATTTTAGGCTTTGAAGCATGTAGGATTCAGATTTAAATTGAAAATGAAAATATAAGAGGAGGTAAATATTTCGCATTATAAAATAACCAGCTGGACATGCATCCAGTTTCTCTTAGGAGCTTCTTTTAACTCATGTCATAATTCTCATTCTCTCAGAGTATTCCACGGGTGGCCGCCCTTGGGGTTGAGTGTGTCAGTTCTTTTGCTGTGGATTTCTGGCTACAGACACACCTATTTCAGGCTGGAATCCTGTGGCATATGCTTGGTTATCTGTTTAATTACGACTACACACTAGAAGAGAGTGGCATTCAGAAAAGTGAAGAAACCAACCAGCAGGTAACTTTAATACTGCTTTAAGATTGAATTTGAACCCAAACCATAGGTTTGTGTGAAGCAAAGCTTCAGCTCTCCAGAATCCCCAAGGCATAAACTGTTTCATGAGATAACTAAGTTTATTGCTCTTTAAGCCCCCAAACTTTTTTTTTTTATCCTAACCACTTATGCCGGAAGGATTCAAGACAAGAGAATTTGTAGTAGCAAATGCTGGGAATGACTTAATTTTTTTCTTGATTACTCAATGTCACCTTTGTGATTGCAAAATTATAGTTTTGTAATACAGGGGAATATAACAGTACTTTTGGGACTAGCTCCCTCAAACACTTGAGTGCTTACCTGATTTTTACACACATTTTTTTCTCTGTCCCCTATTTACTCTCATTCATTATTCATATTATTGTCAGTGTGTGCCTTTAGCAGTCAAATATTCCTGCCTATTCCCTATTCCCCAACCAACCCCAAAATGCGCTTCTTCCAGTTACCTACAAGATTCTGTTTTGGTGTAAATGAGTTCATAGATGCTGACGGTCCTTTGTATAAACAAAAGAGTAAGGTCTAATGCATAAACCCTTTAACATCAGTGTTGGGGCTCTTGTATCTTTCTTGGTTGTTTGCTCTCTGCTTCTTAAATATGTTCCATACAGTTTGAGTTCATAAAGTCATTGGGTTACCTGTGTAAGATAACAGAGCTACTTTAATGTCGTAATTTTTTTAAACAGGAAGTAGCAAACAGCCTTGCCAAAATGAGTGTCCGTGCTCTTAGTCGGCTTGGAGGGTATCTGCCGGAAGAGCAAGCAACCCCAGAAAATCCAACCATCCGGAAAAGTCTGTCTGGCATGCTGACACCTTATATTGCTAGAAAACTTGCCGTGGTCAGTCCTACAGAGGTATGTGCTTCAGAGGTAGCCTGGGTTTGGATGAATTTGGATGAATATTGCTGTAGGAAACCTAAAATTTGAAAATGTTTACACGCTTATTCCCTCAACCAAGAAATTTATTTTATTGTGGATTGTTGCTAATGATACACTCTCTGTAAGCCCAGTCTTTCTGTAAATATAAATGAACTTCACATTCCTTAGTTTTGGAGCCACCCTAATTCTCTTAACCGATCTCGAGTCACAAAGGGACAGGCAGGAGAGCAGACTTGGAAGGGTGCGTTACGTCGTGCAGAGGACTGGGGGTCAGGAGACCCAGAGTCTATCTTTAGCTGTTTTTCTTTAGCTAGAACTTACTTAGATGCAAGGTTGAAACCCTGAAAGTAAATACAAACATACACACACATACATTAAGGACAAAAATAAGTATGACCTTGGCAGGTCTCCCAACTTCTTTGGCCTCTTTAGAGAGTTAAACCTACCGAAATCCATTAAATAGACTACTCTGAAGCCTTAGATTGTATTTTTAGAATTTACAAGCGGCTTATCTGTTATTGAATCCGTCTGATCAGGTCTGTGTGTTAGTGCCGGGCATTGCTTTCTGGTGCCCCTGGACAGCAGAGGGGGGCTTTGGATGTCACTCAGGGTCTTCATTCTTTTTCTGGACTTTGTGTTTTCTAAAGTGATAAGTTTTGCTTACTGGAAGTGTTCTTTCCAGAAATACTAGCAAGTTGTTAATTAACTACTACAGGGAAAAAAAGCAAACAAAAAAACAGTAGCATTTCAAAATCTTAGCCTGAACGCCATCTGGATTTATTAAATGCTTATTTTAAGCTGCTAGTTCTCAAAGTTCTACTGTTTTCCTAATGATATATTTTTCCAGTCATTTAACATTTTGAAAACAGGATTTGGATGTCTTTTTGTACGATGGAGGTAATAACATACTGCTTTCCTCCTCACATAGAGCTCTGCAAATGAAAACGTTTTTTACTAAAACATGTAAAGGAGAGTTAAGAGTAGACATGCATATTTACCATCGAGGAGAGCGAGCCAGGGGGGAGCACACTGGACAGGGGAGCAGTCGTAAGCTCTGTCTGCGAAACTGCTTACTGCTTTTGAGAATTAGGGCTTGGCCAGCAAAACTGGAACTGACTCTCTGCCCATACATTTTATTTCCCTTCCTAGGAGTATGTTTCATAAAGACTTAGATTTTGTTTTCAAATATATGTGTATAAAGGCAATGTGGTTTCTCTTAAGGTTATGTTTACTGTTTATTATTTGCTTTAACACAAAATATCTTGTGTAAATTTCACCAAAGCAGAGCCAATGTTAAGAATGTGAAGTCGGGCCCTGGCCAGGTAGCCCAGTTGGTCAGAGCATCGTCCTGATACACCAGGGTTTGATCCCTGGTCAGGGCGTCTACAAGAATCAACCAATGAATGCATAAATAAGTGGAACAACAAATCAGTGTCTGTCTGTTTGTCTCTCTCCCCTTTCTCCCTCTCTTCCTCTGCTTCTCTAAAATCAATTTTTAAAAAAATTAAAAACAGTGTGAAGTGAAACATTCAAATTTGAATCCCATTTTCACCACTTAAAGATTGTGAGACCTGGGGCAAATAATTTGCCTTCTTTCAGCCTTGATTTGTCTCAGCTGCAAATGGACATTATCAAACTTGTTAGAATTATTGAGATCCTTACTATTGAGCTCCATTATACCTAAGGTGCCTATTACCGACTGTAACAGACAATTTTAATAAATGATAACTTCAGTGTTTGTTCTAAATGTTATAAAACTTACATTGTTCCCTAGATTTTGAAGATGCTTAACAGCAACACAGAGAACCCCTATTTGATATGGAACAATTCAACAAGGGCAGAACTACTTGAATTTCTTGAATCTCAACAGGAAAGCATGATTAAAAAAGTATGTTATTGTATTACAAGTTTCTTGGGTGACTTACTCTGATGGAATCTCTGGAAATGTAACTTAATATTGACAAAACAGAAGTCTCTGTCTGCATTTGGTGTTAATCAAGCCTATAGCTTTTTGCCACCTATTATTTGGTCCATATAAGAACACTTCTTATTGTACTTAAATACATTAGGAGTTTTTGGTTGTTTTTGTAACCACTTACATACATATAGCTGTCTTCTATTTTAACCAGTTTTTATATCCAGAAGCCCTCCTTTAGTTGTTCTCCTCCGCCTCTTTTCCCCAGTAAATCAAAGTTGCTTTTTGGTATCAGAATTGAATGATTTCTGCTAACCTGACAGCTTCCAGTGGGGAAGCTGTTAAACCATTAAAACAACAACAAACAGTAGGATGGGCGATCAGGAGAAAGCCTGGGTAATGGGCACACTAGACAGTTGAGTCTTGGTGGTTTAAATGATAATTCTGCTTGTTAATTCGGTATTTGTTAAAGAGTAACCATTCCTGTTACACCCTCAATTATTCGACGTTTGTTTTTTGAACTTATTGTATGATAGTCATACAGAACTCTATATAGATGGAAGTTTTGAGAATTGCAAAGCTGGGGAAAATTGGTCTTGAATTTCTATGTATCATCCATTGTTTTACCAGAAGAGACATACAGCATCTTCTCTCCCTGACCGGTGTGGTTCAGTTGATTGGGTATCATTCTGCAAAATGAAAGGTTGCTGGTTCGATTCCCAGGACACTTGCCTGGGTTGTGGGTTAGGTCTTTGGTCAGGGTGCATGTGACAGATCAGTGTTTCCCTCTCACATTGCTGTTTCTATCCCTCTCTTCCTCTTTCTCCCTCGCTCTCTGAAAATAAATAAGTAAAATCTTTGAAAACAACATCTCTTTCTTTAGCACTTTACAGTTTATCTTATACTTTTACATATTATTTTAGTCCAACCTAAACTGTATTCATTGGGACTTTTTTTTCCCTCCTGTTCCTCTTTTCTCTCATTTCCTTTTTCATGAAATAGAAGCTTGTCTTGAGATTTTGTCAACCTATTTATTCAGAGACTCTGTTTTCCGGCACTTTATTTAATATATTACTTTTAGAAGCCAGTCCAAATATGTTCATTTCTTAGCTCTGTCGCCCCACATCTGACTAGGCCCAATGTCTGCTGCGTGGAGTGAGAAGAGCCATGTGTCACACTTGCTTATGAGCACTAGCGCCAAGGCGCTTCTTTGGCTAACCTCTGTGACCTTTTGAAACTTCCAAATGAGTTATAATAGTCATCTTTAGACTAGAAATAACAGTTTCATGCCTATTCCACTTGTAATGAGTGCTGTATGTTTATCCCACCACATTTTTTTTCTCCCTTTGGAAAATGAATGGGTCTTTTAAGTTACTTGTCTGTTAAGTTGTTAAGCTGAATATGGGTAGATTTTTATAAACCAGACACTAATGATTCTGATTGCTATCTAACAGTTTATTTTCTTTTTTAAAAAGGGTGATTGTGACAAAACTTACGGATCAGAATTTGTCTATAGTGATCATGCCAAAGAACTTATAGTAGGTGAGATTTTTGTCCGGGTGTATAATGAAGTCCCTACTTTCCAGCTAGAGGTAAGCCGTCTACTTTTAGTTTTGTCTGATACTTTTGCCTATTTGTTATTGAAAGCTACTAGTTTATCACACTGTATACATTGAAGTAATTCCTGTTCTTTGCCAAATGCTTGTATACCACCCTGGTGTGGGATGGGGTGACCATTGATAACTTATGAGCCTCTTTATTTTGAATGTTGAAGAATTTAAGTTTGTGGGTTCATTTATAAGAAGTTATTCCTTGCCCAGCTATTTTTTTATGTTATGCACTGTGTCATGTATATATGTCTCAATTTATGGACGTGCCAGGCCATTTTACACACTCAATTCCACTCTGTAGAATGTCACATCACCATATAGAAGTCCTGCTCTGGCCGATTATTAAAAGAAAATAAGAAAATACATGTGGAAAATAAAAATTTTTTTAAGAAAATAGGGGGTCACACCAGCTCATCTCTTGTGATGATCCCCAGTCACTTCCAGGAGCAAATGAGGAGTTTTGTTTTTTTCTTAGTGCTTGGGGATCGTGTAGGAATATTTTGTTGTATGGTTTTTTGTTTGTTTTTTGCGAGGGTGGCAAGGAGGATTTGGTGATTGATCTATAAGGAGAGAAGAAGTGAAGCTTTGTTTTAGACTTTACCCTTTGCAAAAAAGGAATTTACTAAACCATAATGTATATTATTTATCTGTTAAGCAGAATGAATTCAGTGATTTGTAAAGTTTCTTTGAAAACTGTCCTTTGAGTTTATATTCTAAGTATATATAGTTTTTAAATATAACCAAATTATAGAAGTTACATTTAATGTTATCAATTACTTCTATTGGCAAAGAGAAGAGACACTAATCTGAGAGTTGTTATAATAAAGTACTGATGGGAGTGTATCTGATCTCTAATGTAATGGGACAGAAAATGCTGAGAGATACCTCATAATGCAACTGGGTTTTTCCCCCCGCCCATTTTTTTGTTGTTCGTTTTTTGCTCTGGAGTCTTTGTTATAAGTTATTTCTGAGGGCACACATGTCTTTAAATATTTTTCTACTCTACTTAGGTTCCAAAAGCGTTTGCTGCGAGTCTCTTGGATTACATAGGCTCCCAGGCGCAGTATCTTCACACGTTCATGGCCATCACACATGCTGCGAAAGTGGAGTCAGAGCAGCATGGAGACCGCTTGCCGAGAGTGGAAATGGCTTTGGAGGCTCTGAGGAACGTCATAAAATACAACCCAGGTGTGTGACTGTACCCTTGATCTGTAAGGTTTTTACAATAGAGGGCCCCCAAATTCCACTTCTCAGTATTATCAGGGAAAAATACTGGGTTATAATGCTGTGTTTGGTATAACATTAAGAGGAATTGACCCCATAACATTTTTACCTGTAAACAGCAGGCTGGACAGAGAGATCAGTGCACCATGTTTATACGAATCTCAGTGGGTTGGAGGGCAGAATAACTCGACAGTATAAAATTTCAAATTGGTGACATAGCTGATATACCAAGTATGAGTGCTTAACTTAGGTCTATTAGATGATCTAAATGCCATGTCATGTGGACACTCATTTTTTTAAAGTATTTTCTTCTGTTAGTCTTTTTAAATTATTTACTTTTAGAGCAAGGGGAAGGGAGGGAGAAAGAGAGGGAAAGAAACATCCATGTGAGAGAGAAACACTGATCGGCCTTTCACAGGTGCCTGGACCAGGGACCAAACGCGAAACCCAGGCATGTGTCTTGACCTTTTGCTTTGCAGGATGACGCCCAGTCAGCTGAGCCACACTGGTCAGGACTGGGCACTCATATTTTTCAAAAACTGCCTAAAGTTTGGTATATAAAATTTGAAATAATGAAAGTGTGAGAATTTTTATTTTTAACATCTTTAAGAGGACATTTCCAAAAACATTACCACTCTACTTGACTCCAGGGGAGCTAGACGAGTGAAAATCTGAATGTTCCTTCCAGGTCTAGCTGTGATAACAAATAGAGAATATAAAACCTAAAACAGTGTGAATTGAATTTCAGTGACTTTTAACAATTATCTTTCAGGTACTTTTTTGCTCTTTTCAGTATATATTATAGTACTGTTAAATTCTGACTTTTTGTTTATTGCCAACAAATTATTCAAGTAAAACAGCAGTAATTAAGTGTTGTTAGGAAAATTAGTCATTTTCAAGGTATACATTGATTGGGATGTTATTAAAGGCAGTGTTATAAAATCTGAAGAAAACTATTTTTTTATTGTTTGGAGCTGGCATAGTAGAACGTTACTAGTGGTGTGTTAGGTACAAAGTGATTGCAGCAGAGCGAGTTACTGATTTGGAACTTACTAACATTGAGGGAGGACTTGCACAGAGATGACATTTTGGTAGCAGGTATAAATTTTATGTATTAGGATCACCGGTTCACTTGTAATTCAGAAGCATGGTTTATGTGACATCAATGTATTTATGGTAATTCTTACCTATTAAGAAGTGGTTTAAAAGTGAATTTAAAGTTTCTAGAATATTTTAGAATATTTACAGAATATTTTCAGATCCTTTAAGTCGAGGGATTGTGGTAAATTATCTTATGAGGCCTCAAAAGATTACAAGTTGTACTATATGTTTTACTACCATAAAGTGAAAGGAAATACATGTTGAACAAAATCTGAATGTTTAATGTTTTTGTTTTATTGGCAACAAAGTGGTAGTGAATGTGTGGGATTGGGGTTTAAGGTGGGTAGGCATGGAAATGCCATTCAATTTTCCATATTTTCACAAGGAGCCTTTAAATATGCCTATCAGTTGTTTGTAATGTAGTTCTCAAGTGGCAGAGTTCTAACCCAGTCTTACTAAAATCCAAATGACTTCACATTTTCCCAAAACATAGTTAGGCCAGGATGCAGTGAGGGGGGTCGCAGCTCTAAGCTCTAGAGATAAAGAGTATAGTTACCACCTTACACCTTTTAATTTTGAGTTATAGTTGATAAATTTCTTGTTTCTAGCCTGAGGCTAAGGGTGGGGATGGAAATGAAAACAGAACAAACACAAGAAACTCTAATAGCTTACTCTGCCTAAGATACACTGCTGCTTAGAAATACTTCACTCACCTCCTGTCACACATACTGAACAAAGGTGACAGTAAACAACAGTGAGTGCTGGTTTTCTGAAGGTTTGCAATTTAGGACGTTTCTAGGAAATAAAAAATGAACATTTTATTCTTATTCCCTAGGCTCTGAAAGTGAATGCATTGGGCACTTTAAATTAATATTTTCTCTTCTTCGAGTCCATGGAGCTGGTCAAGTGCAGCAATTGGCTTTGGAGGTAAAAGAATGTTGTACTAAAGCATGTTGCCTTTCCTACCACTTCATGATACATGGTTTGAGCCTTGGTTAACCACTGTCTGAAGCTGAATGGAAGTTTACATGTATTCTTTGTTGTTGTTTGTTTTCATTTTGCCTATTAAGCCAAGTGAATAAGTTTTTAAAATTTAAATTAATTTACTCATTTTGAAGAACAAATGTTATGAAGTATTGTTCAAGGTCATTCCTTTTGTGGTCATTGTCTGTTAGGCATTAGAACTTGAGATACATTGTATGTTGTCATGTGGTGTGAGTTAAGAAATGGACTGTGCTTGGAAGCCACAGATCAACAAGAAAGGGTTCCTCTAATTTCTCCATGTTCCCACGGAGGGACGTTTGAGACCAGGGAACTCTGCTGGTTACACACTGGGTTTGTGTTCCAGAGGAAACACCCTACGCCCTCGCCCCAGTTGCTCTCCCTTCTTATGGGTCAAGTACAAAAGCAACTTTTGCAGTGAAGGTACAGGTAGACAGCTGGGGTGTTACACTGTTTGCAGGAGCTGTCCAGGAAAGCCAGATTCCTAAAACCTGTAGGCCTAGGGGTCCAAGAGAAGTTAGATGTCTCTCCTTCAGGAGAAGGGGACCACTGGTTTCCTGGGAAGCTCTTTGGGTTGAGCCTTTTCCTCTGGCAGAAGCAGGAAGTCTCTGGTCACAGGGGGCTTGTCCATTGTCCATTGTCCAGGCAACCCAGAGTGAGCCCCCAGGATAAATTTTCAGAAGATCGTGCTCATTGTAACACAATTTGTTACTAAAAAAACCCACCACATTCAACCCTGGAGTAATGGGTTAATGAGTGGTTTAGGAATGGTATGTGTGACATGTTCTTAGATTGCATTCTTGTTTCAAGTAGATTTTTAATAATAAAAATTAAATTGGTTAAAAAGTTTAACAGACATGTTCTTTTAGTTGAAATACATGCTTGTCTACTTAATGCCTTCAAGTACCCTGTAACATTTTAAATAAACGCTGTTAAATCTAGGATATGTTACTGTGAGGTGCTGACTACATGGTTCAAGTGACATTGGTCTTTAGATGAGTGCTGTAAGTTAGACTCAGAGGTCCTCATTTTGGGGGGAAATGCCTGTATCTTTTGAATGGGAACATAGACACAGCCTGTTGTTCTGGGCCCTGAAGACATTTACGTTCTCCCTCTAAAAGCAGTCCACATAGTGAGGATCATTGTCTTCCTGGCATCCCCCTGAGCCCCCAAACTGTAATCGGGAAATACTACCATATACACCACAGTTCTGGAACATGTCGGACTGCAGGCTTTTATAAGCCACACGATGGTGAATTGTTGCTAAGATATTCGCTAGATCATTATACCTAAATCTTACCTCAAAATTAAAAGGAAGCTAATGTACATAATACAGATATGAGCATTAACATTTTTTGTTATTTCTCAAAAGATCAAATAATAAAGCCAATCTTCTAGAATTACTTTTTTCTAAAAATTAAATAATTTGTCCTCCAAATATTTTTCTCACTTTTGTAAAGTCTTTACTTAAGTCTGGCTAATTTGACTTAACTTGATTTAGGTCAGAAATTATTTCCAAAACTCTTAATATCCTGTTGATTAATTTACAGGTTGTGAATATAGTGACATCTAACCAAGACTGTGTCAACAATATTGCCGAATCAATGGTTTTGTCCAATTTATTGGCTCTTCTACATTCGTTACCGTCAAGTACGTATACTAACAAGTGGACTTTCAGAAACCACAGCATGGCCGGCTCACAGAGGGGAGCAGTTACTAGATGATGCAAAGCCTCTGACATAATGTTATCCATGTTTAGTTTGGGAATATTTTAAGTGGCATTCTTTACATTGGATTTGTTTTCCTAATTATGTTGTATCATTAAATTAATATAATTATTTTGCATTTCCCATATCAAAAGTTGAAAGTTGGAGATGAAGTCCAAAAGCAAAGTGAAGTAACTGAGGATTTTCAGTTTGTTGAGTTACACTATACATGAGTAATTGAGGATTGACTAATATTCCGTGATTTGCTAAAAAGCATACTTGGTCTTGGATGATAGAAAAAAGTGCTTAAGATAAAAATTACCCTTTGTTCATCCTAGAGTTGAATTCTTCATTATTTGTTCTTTACTGATTGAGTAATGATAGAGACTACTGCCACCAAAATGAGATCAATTTTTTAAAAATGTATCAACCTCATTTGTTTTTAATACAGCATGTACTATTAGCATTGTTCTCCTGCGTGGTAACTTAGCCCAGTCCAGCTAATCAGCCTTTGTCCTTTTAGTCTTAATCTGATCCTTGGCAGCCTCCACCCTCTGTGCCAACTCTTTACTTCTTTGGCCAACCGTCTGTCATGGCCATTTGGCTCTAGAAGAGTCAGTCCAGTAGCTCAGTACACTTTGATGACAAGGAGTGGGAGGTGCGCAAACTGTGTCCAAAAGGATGTTGTTCAGTCTTAGATTGGAACAGTATGTTGCAGCCGCTCCTTCCTGCTCCTCTCTGGAAGATAGTAGCACCAGATAAAGATCTGAGTTGCCTGATTAGAGTGTCCTCAGGTGTCAGGCAGGATATGAGAAGATTTCGTTTGTGCTGTGAGCCACGAGGTAGGAAGACTGCACAGCACATTGATTGTGAATGTAGACTTTGGACTCAGACAGACCTCGATACAAAGCCAAGGTATACCATACGCTGTATGCCAAACCTCAGACTGGCTAAACTGGGCTTCAGCTTTCTGATTCATAACAGGGCCATGGTAATGCCTGTCTCGCTGGTTATTGTGAAGATCTAAGTATGAGACCCTGTTTAGAGCACCTAGTTCAGTGCCTGGCACAGAAGTGATAGCCAGTAAATAAATGTAAGCTTACTGTTGATGCATTCCTTGAATGGCTCTTCCTCTGTAGGTCGTCAGCTTGTTCTGGAAACACTCTACGCTTTGACATCAAGTACAAAAATAATCAAAGAAGCAATGGCAAAAGGTAATGTACAGAGTGTTTTCTCATCCAGTTATGCTCAGTAATGTTGGAGCTGCTTTGTATAGTATGTAAAGCAGAAGAATGCTTTGGAAGGTTTAGTTTAAAAAAAAAAATCAGTTGCATTGAGTTAAAATAAGGTTGAAAATAAAATCTGATTAAAAATGTTATATTTTTATGTATAGTATAAATAGTAATTCTCTTTTTCCTTCATAGGGGCTCTGATTTATTTACTGGATATGTTCTGCAATTCAACACATCCACAGGTTCGAGCCCAAACAGCAGAACTTTTTGCTAAAATGACAGCAGATAAACTAATAGGTCCAAAGGTGAGCACAAAATAGGTTTTTAGAAATAAATTAATTATTAGAGATCTGTTACTCTGATACTGATTTCATGCAGCTTACCAAAGTCCAAGAAGGGCTTCGGTGAGGATAAGGAAACGATAATGGGAAAGGTGAGCGGTGAGCCATACCTGATCGTTCCCATATATTATTAGTTTGAGAGAAATTGCACTCGGGGCAGCCTGCACTGGTGTTGAGAAGTTTTAAGAGAGTGTTTGGATCGTGGTGATAATTGCTTATCTCCCTTAAAGAAAGAACAAAAGTATAGGTAGGTCATGACAGAGGATACTTCTGCAGAGAATTCCGTCCAGACACAGCTGCAGTCAAAGTCTCCTTGTTCTGTAATTAACTCAGTCGCACAGGAAATGGTGTTCATGAAGCTCATCTGTGAGAGGGAGATGAGAGACAGCTGGGAGGGAGCACCATGCGATTAAGGCTCCTGAGCCCCCGCTTCCAGAGCCTGATTGGACATCAGTAAAACAAGACTCAGTTATTTTTATCTTACCTGATCTCACAGTCTAGGTATTGAGAATCTGTCCCAAGACCTGAAACACTTGTATCCTGGGAATAAAGTTATTATGATCACTGCATAATAAAGTTAATAGTCTGTTGTTAATAAAGTTAATAAAGTTGATGAGATGAGGGAGATTACATTTGGATGCCTATAGAAAGAGTCCGTGAAAGCATGAATACTGATATTTAACACAGAGTTGTCTTAAAGCTAGAGTTGGGTAGTATATAATTATAATATTTGTTACATATTTTAAATAATGTTTTAGGTACTTAAATAAAGATATACTGCTGTTGACTTGGAGCTCTTCAGTAATTTTTTTACTTTAGAAATACATGAGGAACAAATTTTTTCGAGGTGAATATATTTATATTTAAATTTTCTGTACAGCAAAATACAAGTGTCAGCTCCTTAGTTGAAAAACTGATTTGCATCAAGAGATTCTAGAACTGGGGTTAGTAAACTCTTTTCCATTATTGGTGACAGCTTTATTAAGATATAATTGATATACCACACAGTTCTCACAGGTAAAGCATGTAATTCAGTGATTTTATTATACTTATAGATTGGGCAGCAACAATCAATTTCAGACCATTTTCATCCACCCAGGGTGGAAAAAACTCCCTTTAGCAGTCACTCCCCTTGTCCCCTCTTCCCAGGACTTGGTAACCACTAACCTACTTTCTGTCTCCATAGATTTGCCTATTCTAAGCATTTCATGCAAATGGAATCATACAATATGTGGTCTTTTGTGATTGGTTTCTGTCACTTAGGATGTTTTCAAGGTTCATCCGTGTTGCAGCAAGTATCTATACTGCATTCCTTCTTATTGCCAAATAATATTCCATTGTATAGATACACCACACTGTTATTTCCAGTTCCGAGTTGCTGAGCACGTGGATTGTGTCCGCTTTTTAGGTGCTCTGAATAATGCTTCTGTGAGCATACGCCGACAAGTTTTTGTGTGGATATGTATTTTTATTCTTGGAGTGAAATTTCTGACTCATACGGTAATATTAGTTTAACCTTTCAAGGAATTGTCAGACTGTTTCTCAAAGTGACTGTGCCATGTTACATTCCCACCAGCATTGCGAGAGTTCTAATTTCTCCACATCTTCTCTGGCACTTGTTATGATATGCCTTTTTTGATTCTGGCCATCCTAGTGAGTGTGAGGGGGTATCTCTTGGTTTTGATTTGCATTTCCCTGGTGGCCAGTGAGTATCTTCTTACCTGTCTATTGTCCATATGCACATCTTCTTAAACAAGTATCTGTTTACAGTTTTGGCTCATTTTTTAATTGAGCTATTTGTCTTTTTGTATTGAGTTGTAAGTGGTTTTCATGTAGTCTAGATACCAGTCCCTTTCCAGATAATGTGATTTGCAAATATTTTTTCCCATTCCGTGGATGTCTTTCCATTTTCTTTATGGTGTCTTTTGAAGTCCAGACTATCTTTTTGTTGTTCTTGCAACTTGTGCTTTTGATGTCATATCTAAGAAACCATTTCCTAATCCATGGTTACAAAAATCCATGCCTATGTTTTCCCCTAAGAATTTTATAGTTTTGGCTCTTGCATTTTTGTCTTAAACCCATTTGAGTGAATTCTTGCACATGATGTGAGGTAGTGGTGAGACTGGTGAACTTCTTCTGTAAAGGGACATACAGTAAGACATATAGTGAAAAGTATCCTTTGTGGGTCATGTGATCGCTGCAAATACTCAACTCTGCCATTAACAGGAAAGCAGCCATAGACAGTAACTGTACGGATGGGTATGGTTGTGTTCTGATAAAACTTTTTTTAAACAAGCACTTTGCTTTTTATTTTTTATCCTCACCCAAAGACATTTTTTTTCACTGCTTTTCTTCAAAGAGAGAGGAAGGAAGGGAGAGAAGCATTGATTGGTTGCCTCTAGTATGCGCCTGAACTGGGGATCAAACCCCCAAACTTTTGGTTACGGGACAACGTTCCAACCAACTGAGCTGCACCAGCCAGGGCTCTAATAAAAGTTTATAAACAAAATTAGGTGGCAGGCCAGGTTTGGCCTTGGTTTGCAATGCTTGTTTTAGAATAGCTGGATAACCTGGGCATAACTCTGAAGGCTTATGATCAAAGGATTTGTCTTATGTAATTTTTTTTTTTTTACTTAGACAACTAATAGTAAACAAACCATTGAGTTATCACTTCCTATTTGAATTCTGTCACGACCAAGAAAAGTGACATACTCCCTATTTTATGGGTGCTGTCTGTCATGTAACTGATGCTGTTTCTTTTAGTTCATTGGCTGCGAGGAAGTGCGGGGTTAAATTTGTAGTCTCTCACCAGCAGTTTTACAGAACTTTTAATGTTTCCTTTGTGTCCTGATTTCGTATTAGTCTCATTTATTCAAGTGAGTTTTTGAGTATTTGCTGCGTGCCAGGGGCTGTTGGATACAGGCAATGAGCAGGACACCTGGGCCAGGGGAGTTTCCCATAAGGTGAGGTTTGAGCAGACTTGAAAGACACAAAGGAGAGAGAACCGTGTGAAGACTTGAGGGAAAAACCTGCCTTCCCATCTTTCATTTTGTCTTTGTACTTAATGCCTCACACTAGTTTGCAGTTACTGTGTGTGTGTGTGTTGGGTGTATTTTTTTAAAAGCTGCTTTTTAAATCCTTTTTGGAAAAAGTTACAGTACAATATAAAACATGGTTCAGCAAAATAAGTGCACTAAAAATACTTGTAGGATGCAAAGCATGAGAAAAATTTGTTTTTGAGGGTGGGGAGCGTGGGGTAGAGTTGGGAAGGCCAGGCCAGCTAAACGTGTTCTGGGAAGAGGGAACAGCATGTGCAAAGCATGATCCCGAAGAGTGGGTCTAGAAACTTGACACACCAGTGATACTGAACTTCTCAAAGTTTCTTAAATTTGTGGCAGAGGATGGAAATGAAACTAGATAGGTAAGTAGGAGCAGATCATAGTGAGGCTTGTTCAAGTTACCTTTGCATAAACCAAGGTTTATCTCTTGTCCCACTCCAGGACTTTTGGGTCATAGTGGCTGCTGTCAGCCATAACACAACTACAGCAATATTATATCTTAAAGAAATGTAAAACAAACCAAATGTTGAGTGTTTCCAATAGTTTTTTTTCTCAAACCTCCTTAAATAGGTTCGACTTACATTAATGAAATTTCTGCCAAGTGTTTTCATGGATGCCATGAGAGACAACCCTGAAGCTGCTGTCCATATTTTCGAAGGAACCCATGAAAACCCTGAGTTAATTTGGAATGATAGCTCCAGAGATAAAGTGTCCACAACAGTTAGAGAAATGATGCTAGAGTAAGTAAAGATGCATGTAGTGACGTAGGGCCTTCAGGTAAAGTCATCGGGAAGGGCAAACGTTTGCCACTTTGTCAGTTCTCTAAGATTTACTCTAAAGGCTAATAAAAGTGTATTGTGACTGAAGTTTGATATCCCTCCTTCTTTCCCCCAAGGCACTTTAAAAATCAGCAAGACAACCCTGATGTAAGCTGGAAGGTAAATATACTTTTATTCAGAGAAAGGAACTTAATCGTTTTACTCTATATTTGAAAAAATTCCTGCTGAGTCAGTTTAATGCCAACCTCTTAGATACTTTGTTACTAAGACATTTAGAGCTTCCTCTGGAAAATAAGCTTTTAGATGGGATAGGGTACGTTCAGGGTGGTATGCCACAGACAGGAAAATAAGCTTTTAAACATAAAACTAGGAATAATACTTACTTTTAAATTAAGTAATCAAAACAACTTTTCTGAATTTTGATCCAATAAAACTTGTAATTATGATTTGATTATACGAATGACTAAGGACTGCTTAATTTCATAATCACGTCTTTAATAGAGTTTGCATTTATTGTTTAATGTACAAGAAATGATGACTGAGTGACTTGACTGTGGTTCTTTCTCTGTTTACAGCTGCCCGAAGATTTTACTGTGGTGTTTGGAGAAGCAGAGGGTGAACTTGCTGTTGGAGGCGTTTTCTTGAGAATTTTTATTGCACAACCAGCCTGGGTTCTAAGAAAACCTAGAGAATTTCTTATTGCACTACTAGAAAAATTAACTGATCTCCTCGAGAAGAACAATCCTCATGTAAGCTTCAGCCATCAAATAGTTTGCTAAATACACTGATAGGGTTTCTGTTACACCACCATCCTCACTGTGCATTAAGAATTGGCTGCCTCTGTCAATACAGCAGCCACATTCAGATTCAGATATGCCCATCTGTTTTTTTGGAATGCTCAAAAGTGAAACTCCTTAGTAAAATGGTTTTTTCTGAATCACAGTTATAGGTGTCTATACTCAGAAGATGCTATCTCTGACAGCTGTAGAAGTTCAGAAAGGTTTCTGCCACCCATTTCCAGTAGCTGTATAATTTTAAGGAGAAACCTAAATGTTCAGTGTAGAAGCCTAAATGGAAGTGTGTTCTGCTAGGCCGTGTTCTTTCCTCAGCTTTGTATATATGGCAGGGATGACCCAGGTTATAGAAACTGGCAGGAGAGCAGGAGCTGCATGGGTGAACTCTGAGCCCGTGCTCGAAGCCAAAGCTACTTGGAAAGTAGGAGTGAGTGAGAAGGTAGCCTTGGTCTTGGTTTGGTGAGTTAGAAACCCTGATAATATATAAGGTTCTGTAATTTGAATCTTTAGATTGAAAATAATTGAGTACATCCATGATCGTTGTTGAATTAAACAAGCTGGCTGTAGAAAGGGGTGACAGTGGGAAGAGGGGATTACAGGAACTACTATAAAGGACACATGGACAAAACCAAGGGGGAGGGTGGAGGTGGGGGAGGGAGGTGGGTTCGGCTGGGGTGGGGTGGAGGGATGGGGAGAAAAGGCATACAACTGTAATTGAATAACAATAAAAATTAAAAAAAAAAAAAGTAGAAATCCTTAAAAAAAAAAAAAAAAAAAGAGGTTCTTAAGAGTCCAAACTGTCTTGTTGGGTGCTCCTGAACCTCAGTTTACGCCGTCACTGACTGAGCTCTGTGACCTTGGGTGATGTCTCATGACTCGGCCTCACCCGCCTCGTTTTTGAGTGATCCAGCACCTTCCCCTAAGGCAGAGGTTTAATGGGTTTTGATGTATGTGGAGTACTTTGCATAATGTCTAGCATGTGTTGAGTACTTAGAAATTATTAGTTACTATTATTAGCTTAGCAAAACTTTAGAAATATATTAGTATAGAAATATTTACATATTTCTATTTCCATAGTCACATTTTCTCTACTGGGATTTTACTACATATGGCTTGTTTAAATAATGGAATCTTTAAAGTAGAAACCTGGAAAGGGAAAACCTTTCTCCTATGTCACTTTTCTTTTGGGGCACATCCCAATTTCCATGTTCATTTGCAGTGTATTTTGTTACGAATATGTCTGCATATAGTGGTATGTTACAGGTCTTTGTTATTCATCATGCACAGGAGAAAGTGCATTTTGGCAACCAGACATGTTAACTAGTAGGATTTTTAATAGAGCGGGGAAAACACTAGTTCTGCATTCTCGTGAATTATTGAAGTTCTCTGACACTGACATTTCTATGAAATTATCTAAAAATTTCTGGTACTGTTTTGTAGGGGAGGGTCTCTTAAACCTGCAATAGAAATGAACTGTGACCTTGCCCAGATTAAGATCTTAAACTCCTTTAAACTTACGCCTTGTATCAAGATGGGGAAGTTTGTTCTCACAGGATTTGTGAATCAATTTTCAAGTAGCAGTGCGTGAAATTTGTGGATCCCTAGTTTTAAACACCAAATAATTGCCAAGGATGTTTAGGGCTGTATCAGTATTTCATAGTTGGTCTGTTTTATACCCTTCAGGGAGAAACCCTGGAAACTTTGACGACGGCTACAGTATGTCTCTTCAATGCTCAGCCTCAGCTGGCAGATCAAGTCCCACCGTTGGGCCATCTTCCCAAAGTCATCCAGGCGATGAGTCATAGGAACAATGCCATTCCTAAGAGTGCCATTCGGGTTATCCACGCCCTGTCTGAAAACGAGGTATTGATGAGTCCATTTAGTAGATTACAGTTCTAGAATTTATCTGCGCTCCCTCTTCCTGGCTAATGCACGTTGCGGTGGGAGTCCCCGCCCTGCTGTGTGCTGTTCTGCACGTGAACTACACAGTACTGTAGCAGTTCTTAAACCAGTTTAATGGTGTAGTTGATAGAAGACTGAGTTTGATTCAATTCATTATTAACGTAAACTGAATGTAGGTTTTCCATATATTTTATTATGAAATTTACTGTGCATATAAAATACTGTCATTCTGCAAGTAACCTTCTCTTTTTGGGCCTTTAGCTCTGTGTTCGAGCCATGGCATCTTTGGAGACCATTGGCCCACTGATGAATGGCATGAAAAAGCGACCAGATGTTGTTGGTTTAGCCTGTGAAGCAATCAATCGAATGTTTCAGAAGGAGCAGGGTGAATTAGTAGCACAAGTAAGTGACTTCCAGATTCAACAGTCTTTTAGGAAAGCAAACATACCAGAAAAATCGGTTTTTACTGATATAGCACTGTCTGGTTTCCCTTGCTGAGGTTGAGCAGAGAGGTAGCTTGGGAGTCGTGCATGCGTGACTATAGATTATGTACATGTGCCCACACCCAGGCACACGTGTGTATGTGCCCACAGAGAAAGGTGGCCCGGTTGCCAGAAGTCTTACCCATGTTTAAATGTAGAATTTTGGTTGTCTATAAGCATTTACCCTTGGCTTATTTTGTAAAATTTGCTCCATCCTCTTTGGAAAGATTCGTTCTTTTTATTCATTCCTTTGTTTCTTAAGTCATATTTAAGAAACATGCCAAGATTTTGTTTGTCCTTTTCAAAGAGACTACTCACCTGATAAAAGTAAGGCTTGGTGGGTACCAATGTAAACAGACACTGAAAGAACAAAAAACATACAATAAATTAAAAACCATAATGGCTGGTCTTTCTAAAATATAATTCTTCAGTTATATTTATCTTAAAACCCCTTTAAAGGTTTCTCATTACCTGCCACATGACCAGGTGACATCTGACAACCTTAGCCTGGATGCAAGGCCCCGTGTCTTTTTTATGTGGCCCTCCTCTTCTCCCAGCTCCTTTTCCTCTTGGATCTCCTCCCCCCCCCCCCCCCCCCCCCCCCCCCCCCGGCTTAGGCAGGTCAGAAGTATTGCATACACCTCATGGAGTTAACTGGATGTTCTGAGGCTCACAGTTACAACTGGCTCTGGGGGGTGGTTGTATTGGAAAGAACATGAGCTAGTTCTACCACTTGATGGCTCTGTGACCTCAGGCATGATACTGAACCTTAGGACTCCTCATCTATAAAATAAAAGTTATGCTTACTTCACAGCCTCGTTAGGAGAAAAATATTGGTAAAAAGGTACACTCACTAAATGTTACTTCCACCGCTTCCCTTTGAGTTTGAGTGGGCATTGAAAACTGTGAGTCCTCCAGGATTATCTAGCTTTTATTAGGCTGGGAGGAAATGGTAAATGCAAAAGTTGATGTTTTAAGAAAATGTGAAAAAGATATAAAGGTACTTCAAATATTGTTGTCCATTAGTGCAGTGTCGTCAGAGTAGGCAGCCCAGTGTAGCGGCTGAAAGCTCGACTTCTGCCCTTTGCAGATCTCTACCTGATCACTGCCTTACCTGCGACTCCCAGTGTGTTTCCCCCTCCATGCAGTGTTTTGTCCATCACTGGTAATAGTGGTGCCTGTGTCGTTAGGTGTTGGGAAGATTAAAAAGAGTAGCCATTGGGTAGCATTTAGAATAACTGACGGCAGGGGTTAAAATCACTGATGAGAATGCCATTATTGTTAAGACACTAAAAAATCTTCACCTGACGTTACAGTAAAGCAGCTTGTCCTCTTCCAGGTATGGTGCTGGGAGCGAAATTATTTCTTCAGTGATGGTTTGCAGTTATTTTTCAGCATGTGTGTGTATGTAATACTGTCTTCCAGGCCCTGAAAGCAGATTTGGTCCCGTACCTCTTAAAATTACTTGAAGGCATTGGCCTCGAAAATCTGGACAGCCCAGCAGCCACTAAGGCTCAGATTGTTAAAGCTCTCAAGGCAATGACTCGAAGCCTGCAGCATGGGGAACAGGTGAGTCGCACAGACCTGCCAATACAACAAGGCGTTCTTAAAGCCAAGGGTCTTGGCCAAGGGTGATACATGCACCTCTGCTCAGGTTCCACTTACAGGTGTGGTTCTGGGCTGTAACTGGAGCCCATCACAAGACCAAGGATGGACTAGCATAGCTGCCTCATAACCAGTGAAAAGACGCAAACCATATGCTCAGGTAGTCACCCAGGAAGGTTCTTTTCCGTGTAGTGATAGCATGTTAGGCATTTCAGGAAGAAAACGCTGAAGTTCTTCAGCATTGAAGAACATTGAGTGTTTAGTGCTGATTCGGTTTACCTTTCCGTTCTAGGAGTTACTGTTGGGTGGTGATGAGCATAGCCGTGAAACATCCCATCATGCCGTGTAGTAGATACAGAGCGTTTTAGTTCATCTCCTTTCTGTATAGCACTTACAAAGTGTTGGTTTCCTTTTTTGTCACATAGATATGTATTAATGCGTTTCAGCTGCATGCTTGTGCTGATTTCAAGTCAGTTCTGTTAACTTAGTTTTCCTTTTTGGTTTTATTATGTTGCTTCTGAGAAATTTCTCACTGTTAACTGAATAGCCCTATCTACTCTCTCTCTCCTTTTTTTCTTTAATGGAGGTGAAATTTAAGTAACATGAAAATAATCATTTTAAAGTGGACAGTTAATTGGTATGTAGTACATAAGCAGTGTTGCGTAGCTACCACCATATCTAGTTCTCAAAAGGCAACTCTGTGCCTATTAAGTGGTGACTTGCCACCTCTCTCTCCCCTCAGCCTCTGGAAGCCACCACTCTGTTTTCTATGACTTCTCTTCCAAATATTTCATGCAAATGGAATTTGTGTGACCTTTCGTGGCTGGCCCCTGTCACTTAGTATGTTCTCGAGGCCCGTCCGTATTGCAGTGTGTATCGGGGCCTGCCTTTCTGAGGTCGAATAATAGCCCACTGTGCGCATGTGCCACCCATCCTTTCTCCACGCCTCTGCTGGTGGGCATTTGGGTATTTCTCCCTACCAGTGTTCTTTTGTAGGTTTAAATTGACTTAAAGCTTTCCTTTAGTGAATCCACTCACTGTGTTTGTGTGTTCCAACTAAATAAATGTATTTATGCCGTTGTCCATTATGTCAGTGTTATCGTCGAACAATTTAAGGTGACCTTCAAGAAGAGAGACACCATGTGTTGCCACAGTAATTAACTTAGGTTTATGTAACGTGTTTGGGAGGTGTTGCCTTTGGGTGTTCTGAACGCCAAGCAAAGCCACTCCTGTGTACAGTGTGCGTGCAGTTGTCTTCCCCTTGACCTGTCGCAGAACTGCTGTTGAAGGAACTAGCACAGGAACCCTGACACCCACCTTCCACTCCCAGAGAGAAAAGAAATATGATAGTTTCTGAAACAGCAACTCCTCCACTACCTTCCCAACCAATCACTCGCACTGTTGCTTCTCTCCGAGGTTGGGACAAGGAGTCTCTTGGACTCACACGGCCCCTGTGTACCTCTCTCCTTTAACGCTTACCGTTAAATTATGTGGCGCCGTCTCTCCTACTAGGCTGTAAGCGTTTCAGAGACAGACTGTCTTCCTCATCCTGTGTGCGGTGTGTGTGGCCTGTGCAAAGTGCACGACACATATTTGATCTGAACATGGACATGCAAAAGATAATCTCTGAGTTGGAATTTCCTAAACTTTTAAAAATCTATGTACACAGAAAGAAATATGTCTTTCATTTTAGTTCAGGAGACATACAATGTTATTTATAATTGTGTGTGTGTGTGTGTGTGTGTTAATAATCACAGCACTGTCCATTTTACATGTGATACTCTGATGCGTTCTATATTAACCTATTTTATTTTCTGAAGTGTTTTGATCATAATTGTCTTAATTGATCTCATAAACTTCTAACAACTCATAATCTGTAATTTGAAAGACAGCTGTAAGTTTTAGCTTGAGTTCTCAGCATCTTCTCCCCATACCCCGTCCTTAGGAGTCGCAGGAGCCCATAGCACACTGTCATCTGGTTGTTACTGTAACGAGAAAACCTCCTGCCCAAATCACACACGAGTCAGTAAATGCCGGTGCAAAATAATAGAGTCCAAGTTTAGAGGGATGACTGGCTGAGGGGCTTCTTCTGGCTTAGTGTAATGAGCTGTACCTGGTATAGAGGATTTGAGGAGTGCGAGGTTTTTTAGTCCATTTGTGGACCTTCCTCAGCTGGCCATCTTCCTTCTGTCTTGGAAGTTTGCTTTTTCTCCTTATCCAGTTCTTTATTTATTTATGTTTCAAGAGTTTGCTTTACTTCCCTAGGTGAATGAAATCCTGTCTCGTTCTTCAGTCTGGAGTGCCTTCAAAGATCAGAAACATGATTTGTTTATTTCTGACTCACAAACAGCAGGATACCTCACAGGTAAATCACACCTAATTGGTTACCTTAAGACATGGCAGAAGCCACCCACACCCTCCTTTTGTCCTGACTAGACTAAGAGAGCGTTTAGAGGGTTTTCCTAAGGTGCTGCCTGTCCTGGAGGTGCTGTGGGCATGCAGGCGACCTCTGGGTTTAGTCCTGGACAGCATGTGACCTGCGGTTGTGTTGAATATGTGCTGAAACGTGAACTCTGCTCAGGTTTAACTGAATTAATTGGTAGCGTCATAGGTTATATTTGGAGCATGGCTTTATTAAATTGTTTATCTTGAATGTGTAAAAACTAGAGAAATATCTAATCAGAAATAATAGTCTCAGAAACATGGTAGCATCATTCCATTTCTGTCAAAATAACAGATTGTTTCCAAATATGTATATTCATATGTGAACTATTTTTCTTCTAAGTTTCCAGTGATTAATCTGTCCTTTCACTAAATATTTCTGGATAATCCTCTCATGGGAGGAAATATGTGGGTACCGTAAAGGAAAGGATGCTTTACCTCTTAGGGGTCAAAAGGTAATATAGTTTCGGAGCTCAGGACATTTGTTCATTTGACACACTTAAATACAAAATAATTTTAAAATGCTCATTTTCATATTGGCTTCTGTTTAAAAAGAAAAGTCTTAGCATTCTGTTGCCATGTGCTGAAAATGAAAGAGAGTCTTGGGTATAAATGAAGTATATATGGTCTTTGGTGTAAAGGTTTTCAGTTGAAATTAACCCTAAGACTAGGAGGTGGTTCTCACTGTCTGCCTGAAATTGTAGTAGTTGCCTCGTGAACAGTGTGGGTTTGATCTGTGCAGATCTATTTATATGTGGATTGTTTTCCAGTTGGCCCGTGAAGTTCAAACCCATGTTGTTCAAGGGTCAACCTCAAGGTTGGGAATCCATGTATGAAGGGGGCTAAGTGTAGTTATACTTCGACTTTAAACTGCATGGGAGGTGGATGCCCCTAACCCCCTGTTGCTCGAGGCTCAGCACTATATATAAAAAAATGTCAGCCCTGAAATCCTCCTCTAACCAGAGATGATGTAGGTAAATTGAGAGAGAAAAAGTATTACCTACTGTGTCTCACACCAGTGTAATTATTTTAATTATCCTGATTGTTAGTATAGATGTTTATACGTCGTGAAGACTAGACAGTTGTCCCCACTCTTTCTCCTTTGCCCACCTCCACCCAGCCCCACCCCCGCCCCTTCCTCAATCAGGTCCTGACTAAATCTTGAATATTCAAAAATAAGGACTTTGGGGAAAGTTTTGCTTGGTTTTTATTTTAGATTAGGTTGTGGTAACAGCTTTTGACCCCACTTGTGACCACCTTAATATTAATCCGCTAGAATTTCTTAGCAGAGCCCTAAACTGTGGAAACGTGGTGCTTTGGCTGCAGGTGGCATGTGTACATTAAGAGCGGAATGCTACAGGTTTCCCCTCTAACTCTCCCACCCCTGTCCTGTGATTCCTGTGGCGAGAAGGACCTGGAATATGGTCTTAGTCTATTCCATATTTCTTTAAAATTTGGTGTAGAGCCATAGCTTCTAATTAGGAAAATGTTCTTACAGGCACACTAAAAACTACCTCTTTAGACTCTTTTTCCAAATGTTTACATAATACCTCATTCTTGTGGCATTACACTCATTACTTTGTATTAAGATTTGGAGCGTGGCTGTATTAAATTGTTTATCTTGAACATGTAAAAACTGTGGAGAAATGTCTAATCAGAAATAACAGTTATGATTAGAAAATCTACTTTATTCTGGCTAAGCCTAAGCTTGTTTAAAATTCAGCTCTAAAAAAGAGTAGGGTGTCGATGATAAGCTTCCCTGCAGGCAGGCCTCTTCTGATTCTTTTTGTTCCCCATTATAGCCAACATTCCTTGACTTGGTGGGGTAAAAGACTGCGAGGAGGGGTCTTTGACGTGCTGAAGGCTGTGGGCCCCAAGATCTGTGGTTAGAATACAGAAGACACAGGGACTTATCTTCAGAGACCCATTTTGGTCCTCACCCTTGTCCAAACTCCCTAATAAGTCACTAGAGAAAAAGAAGAGTGAGTCGGGGTTCCTGCCTGTGCCTTTCGTTTTACTTGGGTCCCTGGGGTGGCTTCCGAAATGCGGTGTGAGCAGCAGCTGCGGTGAGGTGTAGGGGTGGCAGAGGGTTGGGGAAAAGAAAGGCTGCTGCTCACGAATTTCTTCACGTCCTCGGGCTGGCTCACTGCTCAGGTTTCACACCAAGCCGGTCAAGATGGTATAAATCTCAGCCTGGAAAGGGTCTCGCGTGATTGTGACCATTCTGAAGGCCACTGCTGAAGCCCGCGGGTGTGCCAACGTGGGGCAGCCTGGAGCAGCTGCAACCTTACTGGCCCCAGTACTGTCCGGTTCCTAGCGCGTCGTCATTCTGGGATGTTGCGTTCTTGAGATGTTAGTTGAGAAGATCTTCGCTTGAGCTCTGTCTGGTCTTTCCTTTTGGGAGGACTAAATCTGAAAAGTTCAAGTCCTGCCGATTGAACTGATGTGTGCTTACTGCTTGGGTTGCCAGTGTGGTGGGGGGTTGCATCGGTGTATGGTGTGACATGAGTTTGATAAAAGGGGCAAGCACTAATGATGGTGAAATCCCATTATGTGATGGGATCCCCATGGAATATAGACCATGTTTATGCTGAATTGTAATTCTAAATGCCCCCCACCCCCCAACCCTGAGAAGATTCGGATTGTACCCAGCCCCTCTCTGATCAATGTGCAAATGAAATAAGGTGCTGTGAGAACACACATCACCAGCCCTTCCTTCTGGTGCCTTTGGGGGAGTTAGACAGGTATGGGCATTTGCTTAGGAGATGGGGAAAATAAAGGAAAGTTAATCATTATTTTGAAATAAGGTGAGAATGAACAAAGATACATTTAATGATTTTCCTCTTCCTGGCTGCTGAGCAAATGTCATTCAGTCACATGTTGAGGATTTGGAGTAAAAATGTAAAAACTACCTTGGCAGGTTACTCGGTGTTGGTGAATTGGGACGAGACTCCTCAGGTGCGGCTGGCTCTGTGGCCCGGAGTACAGTTTTGTTTTCTGATCAGTGCCCACCTGGAAAGGCCTCAGCAGTATTTCACCCGTGATGCAGAGAAGCCATGGTTGCTCATTATCCAGGGCCCTGGGTTACTTAGCCATTTATCACGTTCTAGAAGAGCTTGGTACAAACAAGTTCAAGGCCCTATAACAATAATTTCAGCAGTGAGTGACAATTCTCAAATTTACAGCATCTAGAAAATCAGTAGGTGAAGGAACAACAGGGAGAGGAAGAGAAGCAGGACACAGTGAAGATGCCTTTAGGAGCTAGAATTGGAGATGAGAAAACTTACTTGCACACACTTACTTAGAGGCACATGGAATGTTAAGTGGGCTTCCTAAGGTCATTAAAGGGAGAATGGGTACAATTCGTGGACCTCTCCTCAAACCAGTCCTTTAGTTCTTTGCAGAGTTGGTTTTTATTAATTTTTGTTTTTGATTTCACTCCTGTCCAAGACAGGATGTTAGAGCTGGTAGGAGAGTGAGCCGTGTTAGGAAAGATTCCCTGAGGTCAGTGTCCGTTTACCATAGAACATTGGCCGCTGAGGCAAAGCTTCCTTTCTCTCTTTCCCCCCTGAGAATCCTGTGTTCATTTTCACCGAAGCTCATGTTCCTTCCACGACTCCATCATGGCAGCCAGTTCCGTTTTGTGGAATTTTTTGTTACTTTTTCATCTTTTCTCACTTTTTAAGTCTGACGGCCTTTGCACACTATCGCCACATGTTGCATTTCTGGCAACCCTTACTCTTTCCTCCTACCTTTCTCCGGAGAACGCGGCTGCTCTATCCCATCCCAGTGACCAGACTGTAACTTCCGGCCCCTAGAAACCAGACTCGTCCTCTAGGAGGCCAGGGGGTCAGGGAGAGAGCATCTCCAACTCCGTTTACAGAAATGTCCAGGGATTAGTTTGTCTCTCCTAAAGAAGCAAGTGATAGGGCCAAAATATTCTGGATAATCCTTCGAGACCCATCATTTCACATTGTAGATTTTAGGCCAGAAGTTCCCAAACGTTCTCATTTCAGTTTCCTTATTATCTTAGTGATTTTTTTCATCTCTCCCTAGACAAAAAGGAAACCTAATAGTTAAGTTTATTAAGTAGTTATGTCACACTCTTACCTTGAAAGTCGCTGTTTGTATGGTGTCCAACAGATGTGTCTGTGTATCTCAAATTAAAATTACCCAGCAGCGCCCCTGAGTTGGCCCGCGTGCCTCTGCGCAGTTTTGGAGCCGCAGCCCACATCCATTTTCCCTACGTAACACTCACGATTTGCTCTCATCGTCTGCTCGATGTGAGCCAAGTTGAGCCCGCCGTCAGAAGTGCTCCTGAACTGTGCGGATCTGGAGCGCGCGGGGTCCTATCCCAGAGGGTTCGGTCTTCGGTGAGACCCGTGCGCCGCGTTCCCAGTGATCTTGATGCCCCAGCGCCCATAGGGTGGTGGGGAGTGACACAGGGAGCAGCAGTGTGCTGCCGTCGCTCCGACCACCCGCGCGGTGACCTCGGTCTCTTTCCTGAGCAGCCATTGGTGGAAGGCAGGGGGTGATGGACGCAGGCTCACGGGGCCTTAAAGGGGGAAAATTCTTTTTCTAAGTTTCATGAGTTCAAGGTTTCGAGCGCCGGGGTGCGCGCGTGGCATGTTCAGCTCACGCGGGCTGACTTGTCTCTGGCCGAGGCACCACAGGCGGGGCACAGTGTTCTCTCGGCCGAACGAGCCCCGTCACACCCTGATGCAGGTGCTCGTGAGGTGAACAGGTGAAGATCCGAGTGGTGCCCTTTCGTCCTACTTCAGTCCCTGTTACGCCTCAGCCCTCATCAAACTGCTCTGCTGTGTGCCCCCCTCACAACTTCCTGTGCTGCTTATCTTTCTTTTTTCCCCCTCAGGTGTCTCTCCTTCCCTTCTAACTGGCAGCAGCCCCCTTCACCTCAGGAGCGGACTTTAGATCCGCTCTGCCAGGCAGCTTGCTAACTTCTGTGTAGCTCCCTGAAGCAGGTAGAGAACCATTTTGCTAAATGCATGCCGCTTCCACTGCTTTTCTGGTCCCAGCCCTTCAATGTTCCTTAGCTGTTTGCCTTGTCTCCTACACTCTCCGCTGTGAAATATGGCTTAGCATGCGTGTTATGCCGCAGTGTCTCGCAAGTACTCTGTGCAGTCCATGCAGCGACCCGGAGATGTAACCAAACGTCTGTGGTGTGTACGGTAAACTAGAGGACCTAAAGCCATCGTACGCTCGTAGGACACATCTCGATAAATGCTGGCATTGTAGCATTTTTATGCAATAGAGATGGTTAGAATCAAGGAAGAAATAGAAAACTAAAATCGTGATGCCGTCTCCTGTAGCATTCTTGTTTTGACCTATGACATGTTCCAAGCCTGCCTTTTCTTTCTGAGACCTCGGTGTAGCAAACCGTGTTCATTTGGTGTTACTTGTTACAATAGAATTTCTTTGCACCAAGTGAAAATAGGTTAACTTGATGGACAGTTTTTGTTGGGAGTTTCATCAAGTATGACTTTCGGATGGGCTGACCGAGTGTAGAGTTTCTTTCCTGTTCCTTTTTTTTTTTTTTTTTTTTTTTTAATTTGACATAGCTATCTTTCAGTGGCCAGGAATTTTTGAAAAACTGAACTTCCCAGATGTAAGAAGGGAAATTTTTTCCATATTTTCACAGCATTGTTACTGTCCAACAGAAATTTTGAAATCATTTTTAACTTTGTCACATAGTAAAGGCAAACCATGAAAATAGTACTAAATAGCTGTTTGTTAGTGTTGTACATTTAGATAATTACAAAAGATGATCAGTTTCTTGTGATGGGCTACTTGATGGGGACCTGACATTTTTATAAAGGTCGGAGTTTTCACGTGGCCCTGCTCTCTAGAAGGCATGTGTTTTTCTTTCTCTCTTGCAGGACCTGGGGTTGCTGGCTACCTCACTGCAGGGACATCCTCGTCAGTCATGTCTAATCTGCCGCCTCCTGTAGACCACGAGGCAGGCGACCTTGGCTTTCAGACTTGAAACGTCCGTGAAAGACAGTGAACGCTGAAAGGCCAGTCGGTGCCCAGTCCACATTCCTCCAGCTGATACGTTGAAGCAAACTCTTACTGCCTTTCTCCTGGTTTCATGACAGTGTTATTCCTTTTTCTATGAATATATTTTTATTTAGGAAAAAAGTCAGTAATTCTGATTGCATCACATTATAAGAAAGCACTCTGTGGATCAACCTATGTGGGTACACAAGAATTTTTTTTCTTGATGGATGTAAGCACATTTTGTTCCTTTGTATCTGTTTACAAGACTGTGAATCAAACAGACAAAACTTCCTTCCTAGTTTTTATAATGTCTTTTTTTTTTTTTTTTTAATTAGCCTGACTGTGGGGTCGAACTGCAGTCAACAGAAATTGGGCTAAGTCACTTGTCCCTGGAGAAGGGTCTTTTCCTCTCCTGAACTGAGTCTGCGCGGCTGTCCTCCTCCCCCAGCCGAACACTATTCGGGTTGGTCCCTGTGCCTGTTCACTGGCACCCTCCCCTCAGTCGTTAACCTTCCGAGCGTTCGCCCTGCACATCGGTATGTGTAACTGGCTATACCAAATTGAAGGAAAAAGGAGCTTGTGCAAAAAAAATTTAAAGCAAATGTCAAGATGTTATGTAAGAGATTAGTGTAATTGTGAAATGTTCTATACATTATCACATATATAAAGCTTTCTATATTGAATGTACATTATACAGATCATTCATATGTGTATATAAAATTTTAAAAATAAAGGGAATTGACTGCTTTGTTAATGAGATACATTTGTTTTAGTTTGATTTTCTCCTTTGATTACCTCACTTATTTCTAAGATTTAGTGGTGGTAGGAGACAGACTTCACCTCATGTTCACACTTCTCGTACAGAGAGCCACGCTGACATAGATGAGCGTTTCTGCCTCCCGTCGTTATTTTAGCCGTATCTGAATTTCCAGAAACAGCGTCTCATTTGTTTTCCAGACAATATTCAGGAATGGGTCAGACTGTTAATAAATATTTTAATATGTGTGACAGAGACATTAATTCCAATGTTTTTAGGAGATGACGAATTGAGAGAGCGAGAGGACATTTCCGATAACACAGGTCTCGGCACGCAGGCCTGCTAGTGCGATCACAGGCTTCGGGCGGACCTCGGCACGTGGCGCCCGTCCAGGTGCTTCTAGAGGAGGAGGAGCGCCCCAGACTTGCAGGTCTGCTCACGCAAGAACCACGTTTGTTCCACAGTCGAAGTGTAAGAAGAGCTAGGCAGGAGGACTTACTCCTGTCATTAATCGCTAATTCAAGATTTTCCATTGGATTTATCATCTCAGAATAAAGATTGTGAAGTAATACAGCCATGTAAATATTTTAATAAGTAAATAGGGTTTTAGTTCCTGGACAGTACTTTGTCATAAGGATATGTTCACAGAAAGAGTATAATGGCTAACTTGGGAGTTGGTGTTTCAGGAAAGTATAAATCAACACAGAAATATATTTTCCTGAAATACTAAGAGGACTGTAAATATTGTGAATATTTAATAATATGTAAAGAAAGGCCTATTAAATTATCACCACCGATAGCTGAGTCCCAGTAAAAACTCATCCTTGTCGACTGTTTACTGTGTGCCATTCATTGTATAGTGTCACACGTGCATCCCTTCATTGACCTGCCAGAGCAGACCTGTGGGCTTGGTAATGACACAGTTTCCATCTTCCAGGTGAAGGACATCAGGCTCAGAGAGGCAGAGCAACTTACCGAAAGTCACACAGCTAGTAAGTAACAGAGGAAGAAATCAAAACTGCTTCTACCTGACCCCAGTGTCTTTGGCCTGAGCCACCATCCTAAGACAGCAGCAGTCTCAAGCAAGTGGATGTGACTGGGGAGACTGAGTTTTTTGTTTTTAAACACTTTTTTTCTTTTGTACTTGACATTTAATAATGTTTTTGTTTATACATTGTTAATGTACATTTTTTGTTTTTAATTTCAAAACATAGTTATGAGATTGAGGAATTCTCCTTAATTGCTTTTATTTATTTTTTATTCCTTTTATTTTCTCCTTTTTTTAACTTTATTTTGATTGTTGACACTATTAGAGATGTCCCCAACATTTTTTTTTACTGTAAATTAAAACACACATACAGAAAATCCCACTGAACAGATTACTTTAATGAGTCATTGCAAAACATATCACCCTTGAAACTATCTCCCAGGTCCTGAACTTCACAAAGCCTCATCGAAATCAGCCTCTCGCTCCAAAAGTGACCACCTGTCTGATAATTACCTGTGTCCCTCCATAGTGTATCACCTCAACACTAGTGTTTGGTTTTGTCCTTTTTATAATTATTTGATTTGATTTTATTTATTTTTAGAGAGGGGAAGGGAGTGAGAAAGAGGGAGACAAACATCAATGTGTGGTTGCCTCTTGCACACCCCTGCTGGGTACCTGGCCCGCAATCCAGGCATGTGCCCTGACTGGGAATCGAACCAGCAACGCTTTGGTTTGCAGGCTCCACTCAATCCACTGAGCCACACCAGCCAGGGCTCTTTTTTTAAACATGGCTTTGAGTCTCTTAATCTTCTGACTTTCTGTACATCCCTTTCCTTTCCCAACAACTCGTCTGTTGAAGGCCCCAGGCAATTCGATTTGATGATTTTCCCACAGTCTGGAAGTTGCCCATCACTCCCTCTTGGTGCAGGTCAGCTTGTTCCTCTGTCCTGTGGGTCCAGAGGCTTGGTCAAACTCAGTTTTCATCCCTTTGGCAGGACTAGCGGGGTGTTGGGTTCTTCCTTCGAGAGGTACACATCTGTTATCTTGTGATTTTTAGCAGCAGGGGAGCCACAAAGTGCCACTCTCCTGGTCCTCTCTGACTGGAATACTACGAGGAAACGCCGCCCTTTGGCAGCTCTTTGTTACCCAACGGCACGTTTCATGTGGGGAGGGCAGTGTAAAGGCTCGGTTCACTCCTCCATCAGCTGTCACGATAATGGGTTGGCTCCCTGTCATGCTCGGAAGGTGACCAGTTTGCTTTACTGTTTTACCAGCACCGTTATTGTAGTGTTTTTTTTAGTATCATAGATTTACACATACTTGATGTTTCCATTGTGAACACTTAACAGTTGATTCTTGAATAATACGAGTTTGAACTCTCTGGGGCCACTTCGGTGTAAATTTTTTTGGAGATGTGACAATGAGAAAAAACTTGCAGTCAAACCACGTAGCATAGAAATAATTGAAAAAATTAAGAAAAAGGTATGTCATATATGCATGAAATACATGTAGCTGCTAGTCTGTTTTATAATTTACTATTATAAATTATCTTCAATCTGTGATAAAAAGATAAAAATTTATCAACCATGCACATAAAGACTGCATGATGCCGTTCACAATCTAGAGAAATGTACGCAAGCGTAAAGATGCAATATTATAACTGCATAAAATTAACTGTAGTACATGTTACACTATAATTTCGTAGCCACCTGTTGCTATTGTGGTGAATTCGTGTTGGGAGTATCCACTTAAAATGTGTATGATGTTAATCATCTCCACATGAGAGTTCGCCTCTCCAGTAAATTGCGTATTGCAGTAAAAAAAAAAAAAAAAAAAAAAAATCTCTTGCAGTTCTGGTATGTTTCCGTGTTTAGTACAATACTGTAAACCATGAATGACAGCGTGGGACTCACACGGAGTGCCACTAGTGATGCTGGAAGCGCTCCCAAGGAGCAGAGAAAAGTTACAACGTTATAAGAAAAGTTGAGTTGCTTGATACGTGGTGTACATTGAGGTCTGCAGCTGTGGTCGCCCACCGTTTCAAGATTGATGGATCCAGTACAAGGACCATTGTAGAAAACGAAAAGGAAATCACAGAGTTTTGCTGCAGCTATGCCAGCAGGCACAAAAATCTTGCACATTTGTGAAATACCTTTTTATCTCCTTGAAAATGCAGCTTTTATGTGAGTGCAGGGTTGCTGTAAGAAAGTCATGCCTGTAGACTCCATTATGATTAGAGAAAAAGCGAAGTTATTATATGACAAAGCAAAAGGAAGGTGAAAGAGGTAAAGCTGGAGAATTCAATGCCAGCAAAGGATGGTTTGATAGTTTTGAAAGCAGTTTGGCTTAAAAAATGTCAGGATCACAGGAGAAGCAGCTTCGGCCGACCAAGAGGCAGCAGACAAGTTCCCAGGTGCCATTAAGAAAATCACTGAGGAGAAAGGATATCTGCCTGACCAGGTTTTAATGCAGAGAAGAGTGCCCTATTCTGGGGGGAAAAAATGCCACACAGGACATTTGTAGCAACATCCAGGGAGGCATGGATACTCTGCTTAGTGCAAATGCAGCGGGGTTTGTGATGAACTGCCATACGTGTATCTATAGATACAGAAAGATACATAGGTATATATATCTGCTAACCCCTGAGCCTTGAAGGGAAAAGGTAAAACACCAGCTTCCAGTCTTTTGGTTGTACAACAGAAGGCTTGGACGAGCACCCTTTTTCTGGATTGGTTCCATCAATAATTTGAAGTCAGGAAGTCCCTTGCTAGGAAACTGCCCTTTAAAGTTCTTTTGATATTGGCCCCAACTGGTGTGGCTCAGTGGATTGAGCACTGGCCTGTAAACCAAGGGGTTGCTGGTTCAATTCCCAGTCGGGGCACATGCCTGGGTTGCGGGCCAGGTTCCCCAGTGTGGGGCATACAAGAGGCAACCAAATATTGATGTTTCTCTCCATCTCTTTCTCCCTCCCTTCCCCTCTGTCTAAAAATAAATAAAATATTTAAAAAATAAAGTTCTTTTGATATTGGACAATGCTTCTGACCACCCAGAGCCCCATGAGTTCACTGAAGATATCAAAGCGGTCTGCTTATCTCCAGACATTAATTCTGGTTCATCCTGTAGATGTCGTAAGGACCCTTAAGGCTCGTTACCACGTGGCACTCTAGACAAAGGATTGTCGGTGCTGCAGAACCCCATTAGAGAGAACATGAAAGTCTGGAAGGGTTACAGCATTGCAGATGCCGTCCTTGTTACAGGAAACAGTGGTGAGAGTCATCGAGTCCGAAACAGTAAACTCCTGCTGGAGAAACTGCCCAGACATTGTGCATGACTCCACAGGGTTTACCACAGAGCCAGTCAAGGGAATCGTGACAAATTGTGGATGTGGCAAAGGTGGGTGATAAAGGGTTTCAAAATACAGATCTTGGAGAAATTCCGGAGCTAATAGACACCATACAGGAGGAATTACCAGAAGGTGACTTGATGGAGATGAGTGCTTCTGAACCAGTGCCAAACGATGAGGAGGAAAACTTAGAAGAAGCAGAGCCAGAAAACAAATTGACATCGGACAGTCAGGCAGAAGGGTTCCGGTTATTCAAGACTGCTTTTTGTCTTTTATAATGTGGACCTTTCTATGACATGGGCCCTCAAATGAAAGCAAATGGTAGAAGAAGGATTGGTACCATATAGAAGTTTGGCAGGAATTACCATGTATTTCCATGAACTTACACTGAGTGTGCCTGCCTCTGCCGCCGCCTCAGCTTGCTCAATGTGGAGACGAGGAGGAAAACCTTTATGTGTTATAGTTTTTTGTTCTTACGTATTTTGTTCCTTAGTATTTAGTTTTTGTTCTTACGTATTTTTCTTTTTTTACCTTTTTATTTATTTTTAAGATTTTGTTTACTTATAGAGAGAGGTGAACGGAGGGAGAAAGACAAGGAGAGAAACATCAGTCGGCTGCCTCTCGCACACCCCGAACCGGGGCCTGACCGCAACCCAGGCCTGTGCCCTGACCGGGAATCAAACTGGTGTCCTTTTGTCCTGTAGGGCGATGTTCAGGGCAGAGGAGGAAAACCTGTGTAGTGGGCGCTCGTCTTGTTGCACAGTTATGAACTCACTGTTAACTGTGTGTGTGTGTCTCCGCATGAAACTGTTGCGTGGCAAGAACAGTTTGGGACTTTGTCCTCCCAGTTGTGGCCCAAGAGTCCATCCTACAGAACATCTTGCGCAAGTCATGTTTGAGAGTGAATAGCCTGTCCTTACATAGGCCTCAGGTGAGCGATAGTATATTTATATTAGTAATGTGTTAGTTTTCTTATTTCATAACTTTGCTTTCAAAGTGACATTAAGGGACCGTCTCTGGTTGGAAAAGCGGCCTGTCATCACAGGTGTTTCTTTTTAAGTGACAGTGTTCCCAGTAGTACATTGGAATAGGACTGCAGTACTATGAGCCGTCACTTGTAGCCGCTGCTTTCACTGCTGCGGAGGCTCGGCTGCTGTGAGGCCGTCGTATCGATTACACGAGGCTACCGTGAAGTAATCGTGCTGCGGCTTCCCATAGCCAGCGCAGGAATCATTATACCTGCATGAGAGTATGGACTTCTTTTTTACATTATCTTTTAATTTTTGATGTCTGAGTAATACATATAACATCTACAATGTTCTGTGTCATGTAAGACAATATTTACCTGGGTACTAACAGATGATTCATTGTGTAAACAGATGACGTAGACTTATATCTATAAATACAATACAATACTGTAAAGGTATTTTCTTTAGCTTTACTGTAAAAATACAGTATAACATACATATAACATACAAAATGTATGTTAATCGACTGTGTATATCATTGGTGAGACTTCCAGTCAACAGTAGGCTATCAGTAAAGTTTCTGGGGAGTCCGGAGTTATACACAGATTTTCAACTGTGACGGGTGTTGGCGCCCCGACCCCTGTGTTGTTCAAGGGGCAGCAGTGTCTTTATTGAAGTTAAAAATGTTCTGTCTTTGACCAGTGGAAGAAAGGTTCTTCATTCTAGTTCCTGCATCATTTTTATTTATTTAAAAAAATTGTTTAATGTGGTAAATTTCACATGACATAAAATTCGCCATCTAAACCGTTTTTGAGTGTACAGTTCAGCGGTGGTAAATAATTCATAGTGCTGAGCGGCCATCACCACCATCCACCTCCAGGACACTTTCCGTCTTGTAAAGCAAACCCCAAACCCAGCAAACAGGATTCTCCCCATCGCCCATTCCCTGGCGCCTGGCAGACACCGTTCTACTTTCCGTCTCTCTGGTTTGACTAAGTGTCTCCTATAAGTGGGATCATACAGTGTTTGTCAGTGTGTGACTGGCTTATTTCCCTGTGAAACTAGACTTCAAGTACAGGCAACCCATTCAAAGTTTTTAAAACCAAGCGGGGCATTAAAAAAAAGTACCTGTGGATTAGATTTGACCCAAAGGTTGCCAGTTTGCTGCCTCAGGGGAAAAATCTGAAGTTTAGTTCCCTTGAAATAAAGTAGAAATTAGAGATTACAGGAAGTCGTTGAACAGTGTACTTTCTACTGAGTCCATTGTTGAATCAGTTGTCTGAGTGACTGAACTGCTTGCAGTGGGTAGTTCCACCATCAGGGGCACTCCTGCTGCTTTTATGAGGGGAGATAGGAGGGCAGGACGTCAGGGAAGCTCATTGTCACGGACTGAATGTTTGCCCCCCCCCTTCATATATTAAAGCCCTAACTCCCAATGTATTTGGAGGTGGGGCTTTGGCAGGTAAAAGGGTTAGATGAGGTCATGAGAGTGTGGCCCTCACGATGCGATTAGTGCCTTTATAAGGAGACGACGTGTTGTCCTCTTGTCTCTTCCACGTGCACACAAGAAGAAATCACATGAGCTGGTGAGCACACGGCCAGCTGGCAGCCCTGCCTTCCAGTCAGGAAGAGAGGCTCCGAGTGAATCCTTCCTTGCCAGAATCTTGATTTCAGATTTCCCAGGCTGCACAACTGTGAGGAATAAATTTCTGTGATGCAAGCCACCTGGCCGATGGTAGTTTGTTATAGTGGCCTGAGCTGCCTGGAGGACCAGTTAGCAGAGGGAGAGGAGAATTTGCTCTTTGATTTTCAGGGCAAGGGACTGATCAAATCAGAGCCTCCTGGCCATTGAATGAACTTGGTATAAATTCAGCTTAAACTTCAGAAACAACTGGCAGCCTGTCCTGAAGCTGGGGTATGGCGGTGGGGGCAGCCCACCAAGGCTGCTCTAAAGCACACACCGAAATTGGGGATTGGCACTGTGTTAGAAGTTGGTAACTGACTGGCTCCTGGCTCCGGTGTTGGTTGTAGTTTTGTTTTGTTTTTTTAAGTATGTGTGAAATTTTGAGTATCCAGGTTACATCAGAGCCCGTTGGGTGCCTGAAGTCCTGGGTGTTGATGCTAAATATAGTTCATCCTCATTCACATGAACCCCAAGTGGTTTTGTGGACTTTGAGTTGAATTCTGTGTCTCACTCATGGTCTTGTCACCCAGTCTGTTTAAAGGAGAAGAAGAGCCCTGGCTGGTGCAGGCCAGTGGATTGAGCACAGACTGCAAACCAAAGGTGTCGCCGGTTCGATTCCCAGTCAGGGCATGTGTCCAGGTTGTGGGCCAGGTCCCCAGTAGAGGGCATGTGAAAGGTAACCACACATTGATGTTTGTCACCCTCTCTAAATAAATAAACAAACAAACAAACAAACAAACAAATAAAAATAAAGGAGACAAGAGGAGCCAGATGAGTTCTGGGTTGGGGGCCATCCAGGCTGCGGTTCTGGCTGTCGGTGTGTGACCCTAAATAGGGCTCAGAACACCTCCCTCTCCGCAGTGGTCTGTACATCTGGGAGATAACTTTGCAAGAGAAGAGTAAGGCCCCGGAAAGTGTCAGTTCTATATACATATGAGAGTTGATGCTTATGCTTACATTTTTTTATCATTGAATTGGTGTTTGGTTTATAAAACAAGGTTCATTCGGTTGCTGTGTGTTTCGGGTCTCCAGTGGCAGTATGTATAAAATCTGATGTCTGAAAGGAACGTTTGCCTCATTTCCTGGCTCCTGCCAGTCCTCGCAGTGTGTGAGCAGGAAGAGAGGAACCCCATGTTCTCAACCTCTTTATTTCAGGGAAAAGTTTATGAAGACGTGCCTGGAAGTAGTGAAGGAATGAGTCATTTGTCTTCTGCAGAAAGGACATATGGAAGTAATTCTACAAATATTTAGTGGCACATGATCAGTGACATTGCTGCAAATAGAACTTAAGCTCAAATCCCACTCTTAACACATTTTAATATTTTACAGGGCCCAAAACAGCCCTTCCTATACAATTATCTGGTTTCCTAGCTTTCCAACACAGGAAATGGAGCAGATTTCCTGGCTTTAAATGTAAGAGTTGGCCAGAGACTATCTTGTCAGCCTTAAGATAATCGACAGGAGTTCAGGGTCTTTATGCGCCTCCTGAGTTTGGAGCAGAAACTTGGTCAGTTGCTGTGGAGCTGGGTGAAACCACACCCTGTAAGCCACTGGGACTTTCCTAAAACAGCTCGGGCTAATGGAAAACCTCTGAAGTCAGACCTTGCGTTGAGAGTGCACAACCTACTCCTATCTCCAGGCAGGAGAGGAAAAGCTTGAAAGAGGCCAAAACGGGGAGGGGGTAAAAAAAGGCAAATTTGGAGAAAACAGACAATGAAGGAAGAAGAAAACACTGGAAAAGAAAGCTATCATTCAAACGCTTCTGAGGTAGCCATTACATCCAGAAAATAACAGATGCCACTTAAAATTGTTTTTAGAGAATTAAAACCAAGAATTAGAAAAATGAAAAGAAAGACAGCAGAAGTAAAAAACAATAGGAGACAGTGGGAGATGAAGTTGAGGAACAATTTCCTGAAGCAGAGTGAAAAGATGGGACAACAGGAGACAAAGGTTAAATGGGAGGCTCAGTCCAGGAGGCCCATTGTGCAAAATGACCTAGATCCTGGAAGAGAGACGAGTTTTGAAAATTAAAGGTGTGAGCTGAATGAATGTTTGTGTGGCCCCCAAATTCATATGTTTACATCCTAACCCCCAAAGGGTCAGCATTAGGAGGCGGGGCCTTGGGAGGTGGTTAAGTCCTCAGGAACAGGATGAGTGCTCTTATAAAAGGAACTCCAGAAAGCTCCCTGGAGCTCTTCCTGCTGCGAGAACACGGTGAGAAAGCAGCATTTCGAAACCTGAAGCAGGGACCTCGACGGATACTCGATCTGCTGGTACCTAGATCTTGGACTTCAGCTTCCAGAACTTTGGCAAATAAATGTTTGTTGTTTTAATCCACCAGTTGATGGAATTTTGTACAGCGGCCCAAACTACTAAATGGGTGGAGGACACAGTAAAAACTTCAAAAACGTTCCCAGAAAGCTACTGGATGCCCAGTCCAATGGATGAAAATCAGCTTGTACAAATGCAGGTCATTGTGAAATACTACAACACGAAAACAGGAAGTCTCTGTAAGCTTCCAGGGTGTGGCGGGAGAAGGGGAGAACATTTCCTGGAAAGGAACGAGAATCAGAGTAACACTGGACTTCTCAGTAACAGTTAAAATTAGAAGACGGCACGATGCCTGCAGGAGTCGGGGAAAATGATTTCACAGCCCGGATCTTAGAGTGAGGGGACAGAACTGAAGTTCGCAAACACACAGGGTCTCGTGTTTACCTCGCATGAATGTTTTCTAAGAAACTCCTGAAGGATATTCTCCACTAAAGCAGAGTAAGGAAGCAGGTATTCTCCACATTGTGGTGAAAAGATCCTAAATTAAGACAATAGCTCATACCTGACTTAGAACACAACCAGGCCGGAGGCTCTGGGAACCTATTCTTCCCGAAGATGAAATTGATGGACAACCTCTGTGTTCGGATATACCAGGGAAAGGGGGCTGACGTGCCTGAGAGAAGAGCTCAGAAGGGTCAGACAGCAAAATAATCACAGTACGTCCGACATGGGAGGTTGGGTTCCACTGGCACGTACGTAAGGGTGATGGTTGTATTATGGGTAAGTGACGTGATGTCTGCTACTAACTCTCCAGCAGCAGAAGTGTGTGTGGGTGCGGATGTGGCACAAGTGCATTTAGATCAGGGCGTATACTTGTTGATTACACTATTCATGTAACTTTTCTGAAGGTTTGAAGTTTCTTTAGAGTAAAAATGGAGATGACTAGTAGTATAATGGCATGGCTTAGAAGTAGGTAGCCATGCTTGTTAAGTGTTCAAGTGGTTGCCGGTGGAAACGGGAAATTTGCATGTTGGGTTGGAAGGAGGAGCCACTGATGTTTTTCATAACTGACTTTGAACAGTGATTTGACTCTTGAACTCTGGTATGTCCACATTTGATTAAACATAAAAACTAAGTTTAGAAAAATCAGCACATATTAAGGGGAAATGAAAAATCAGTAAAACCATAATTTTAAAAAAGCAGTTTTTGTACCTGTAAACAATGTGTAGGAAATACAATAAAAAATAGTACCTACAACAACAAAAATATAAAATATTTAGGAATGACCATAACATAAAATGTGCAGGATTTTTATAAAGACCGACCTTCTCCTGAGACTCCTGGGTAGGATGGCTCAATATTGCAGAGATGGCCTTAAAGTAAATTCAAAGCAATCTCAAAACAGTTCCACAAAATGATTTTATGGCTCATTTGGGAGATACTATGAAACTATGGGAGAGAAAATGGATAAGCAATTGCTCATCAGATTTTAAAGTATATGAAGAAGCTAGAGAATTAGAACAGTGTGGTACAGGCACTGTAGACAAAAGGCGGACAGAGGCAAGCAGTTTAAAAAATCAGCCCCAATAGATGATAAATAGCGTGTGACCAAGGCGGCCTCTCTGTCTTGCTTTTTGCGACAGCATGGACGGACTGGGAGATGATTATGCTACGTGAAATAAGCCAATCAGAAAAATAATGAACAAAATCGATGAACAGAATAGAAACAGAGGCACAGAAACATGGAACAGACTGGTCTCAGAGAGGGAATGGGGAACTGGATGAAATAAGGTGAGGGGATTAAGCAAAAAAAACCCAACTGTGTGGTGTGTGTGTGTGTGTGTGTGTGTGTGTGTGTGTGTATGGTCTGTCCAGAAGGTGTCCAGCCATGTAATATGAAAAATAGAGACATTTATTGAAGAAGTTACAAGATATAAGAAACATTGTACACAGGACAGTGACGCCTCAGTCCCCTTCAAAGTATGTACCTTGGTACCTCACACAGTTCTCCCAATCGCCATCAGCTGCCCCATTATATTTTCCTGAATCTCATCAATGGGGAAATCTCTTCCCTTTCAAAGGTGATTTTAGTTTTGGGAAAAGCCAGAAGTTGCAGGGCACCGAATCTGGGCTGTAGGGCAGCTGAGTCACCTGGGTGATTTGAAGTTTTGCCAAAATCTCTGCGTGAGACATGATGCCTGAGTGGGCGCATACGAAGCTGCCAGTCACCAGTTGCCCATAGCTGTAGACTTCTGAATCATCCAAACTGCTCCCTTGGAGGAATGTTCAAGCCTCATGGCAAAGTTTGACGCAGGTTCATTGCTGTACTCGCTCAGTCATTTTGAATGTGGCGGCCACATGGTACACATGCTCACTCAATGGCATCTACCTCCCCCACTGACTGGTACAGTGAAGTCGTCACTGTTCATGCATGTGCATTCCAGTCCACTCCTTGGCTGCCAGGTTACATGGATGTCTTGCAAACCATTCTCATTATATGAACAATGGCTGGACTTTTTCCCGACACACCTCGTATATATAGACACAGGCAACAGTGTGGTGATAGCCAGAGGGGACAGGGTGGGTAGAGACGGGCAGAGGGTGGACATCTGTGATTGTGTCAACAATAAAAATGAAAGATGGCCTTTCCACTGAGAATGTGTGTGTATCTGGGTGAGAGGGAGACGGATCCATCGAGCTACTGGCTGGCCGTTCTGGAGATCCCATCATATACAGGAAAGGATCTACTTAATGAGCCCCTACATCCCAGCTACATCAGAGCGTGAAAGGGAAAAATAAATATAAGATCCATTAAATAACAAAACCCGAGTGACCCTCCGACTCTAGCCCGTTGCCCAGCCAGAACCATGAGCACTCTGCACACCATTGTTTTTGTTTAAATGTTTTAGTTTAGACAACTGACATGACACATTTTTCTTAAAAACAGTGCCTCCGCTCCATGTAAGTCCAGGTCAAAATAAATGAGGTCGAGATAACATCAGTCCCACGTGTCCTAGTCCTGGCGTC
Source organism: Desmodus rotundus (assembly GCF_022682495.2). Taxonomy (NCBI): domain Eukaryota; kingdom Metazoa; phylum Chordata; class Mammalia; order Chiroptera; family Phyllostomidae; genus Desmodus; species Desmodus rotundus. Next base: position 106,364,656 of record NC_071394.1, on the reverse strand, counting down.
TCCACCCCATTTTTAATTAATTGTTTTGTTGCTGCTTCGTCTGAGCATCTCTACAGCCTGTCTCCAGGCTGCCTCCCCCATTGCATAGGCCTCTAACAGTCTGGACTGAGTCCATTCTCCATGGGGTCCTACTTCTAAACCCAGCCATGACCCGATCCTCCCCGTCCCACGCTGAATGTCCTTCCACCGCTCCTGGTGCTGTTGGGCCCAGGCCAGTGCCTCGTCTCCGGCTGTGAGCCCTTAATGAGGCAGTATTTCTCCTGCTATCGCTGTATCTCTCCAACAATAATGAACTCAGTTTCTAGAACTTGCCAACCCCACTCCACCCCCAGTCCTTCACACACTGTTCTGTCCAGAACGTTTCGCTCTCTTCCTCCCACCTCTCGTTTTCAGATCTGGGAGCCTTTCAGGACTCCCTGACGATGTGGACTCTCCTAACGAGAGCATGCAGCCCCACGACCACATTCCCACAGGAGGGAGGTTTGGCGAGTGCAGGGGTGACGTCCGTCTTGTCCACCTTTACGTCCCCCGAATTAGCATTATACCTAGAGCATCACAGGCACCCAGTAAGCACTTGGCGAATGAATTAGACCGTACTTGTGTAAGTCAGTTCTTTATGACTTTTTAAAAATAGTGTAAATTCACGTGGCACAAAATGGCCGGTAACAATAAACCACAACCAGCACCAGTTGACATAAGGCCGTGGGCTGTCCTCAGTCAGTGCCCTGTGGGCAAAATTATATAAATTCCTGCCCCAGGCCAGTCTCCTTTGTCTTCTAAGTATTTCCAACAATGCCAGCTACTCGGAATCTGGCCCTTTGAGGTTTGGGGGTGGGGCCCGCGTCCCACAGGAGGAGAAACCCCACCCATTACCTTGCTCCCTGCTTCTGGGTTTTTCAGTGGGAGCTGTTGCAGGCTCATCTTGCAGGTGTCCTCGAGTTTTACCGTGGGAATGGGGTCTTAATAGGGCAGGTTTTCAGAATATTTCCCATCATTTTCCTGTGTATGTACCAGTTTGTTATCCCAAGGTGGTGAGGTTGATAAAAACTGGGCTCTATCCAGCACAAATGGGTGGGGGCTTCGGTTGCAGTGGCAGCTGGAGGAAGTCCCCCTGAGGGCGAGGACAACCCAGGATCTCACTCAGCGGGGCATCCTCCTGCCCAGGATCGCCCAGGTCCTCCCTCAGCTCTGTGGTGGCTTGGTGTTCTCTAGGTTCCCTGGGTCTACTGCTTTGTTGCTCCAACTAGAATGTCAGCGAGAAAGCCTTTTGATTTGAATGCACTTTGAAGAATCATGAGGCAGCGAAGCTAACACTGAATAGGAAGGAATTTGTTCAAAGTCCTTCAGCATTCATGCTCCACTTCTGGCAAAAGTATTAGCGCTCTGTGAGTGGCTGTTTCTGCCTCTTCTGGATGGTTTATGTCTCGAGTGTTGCCGGCAAAGGAAAGGTTAAAAATAGAACAAAGAAAAGCATTAACATAGTATGTGATAAATAGTATCACAATATCTTACAGGAATTAATTACTCCGTCCAGCTGTCTTGCAGGGTTGGAAAGAGACTAGTTGCAGAAGGGTTTCAAATGGATTTGTATCTAAAACTAACTTCAACCAAAGGGGGAGGGTAGACCTCCAGCATCAGCAGGTCTGTGTTGCCTGAAGGGCGGCAGCCATGACCACCTGTGAGCACAGGCAGTGGGAAGAAGCCCTTTCGCTGCTCAGCACTCCAGAGGAGGGGCGCTTACCCTTCTAGGTGCAGAACAGAGGTGGACATGGAGGGGCTGATCCCTCCAGGCTGATTCAGAGCTTAGTCCCCTATAGTGGGGAGTTCATTTAGCATCTCCGAGACAGAGACAGGCGTTCTGAAGAACTAAACAGAATGAAATGCAGCAAGTAAGCCATTTGGGGACAATTTCCCCTGAAGCCAAAAACTTTATTACAAACAATTTTGCCGAGAATGTGGGAGAGAGTAATTGATGGTCCAGTTTTGAATTTTATTAAAAATGTCTCCTTTGGCCATGACAAGATTGTATTAATTCCCACCAAACTGAGAGGACTCTGGCTCACAAACCAACTGTATAACCTTAAGAGACTTGAGTGTAAACTCTTCTCTGTTCCTATGTATTGGAGCCAACGTTTTGTTTCTATTTGGAAACCTAACCACCCTGAACAAACACCACTTTCCCCTCAGATAATCTGTAGTGAGGTTTAGAGCACAGGATCCTTGGTCAACTAGAAATACTTAGCAATTGATTTCTTGCCGTGCTGAGATGTTTTTTTTTTTATTTTTATCTTAAATACAGGAAATGCACTGGAGTTAACTTTTTCCCCTTCCCTAGATGAAAACATGAGAGAAAATCACTGTCCTCCCTTAGTTGCCGTAGTGATAGTTGTTTTTGGCTGCTCAGCATCCGTTCTCCATTTCTATTAATGCCCCAAGTCCTTGCCCCACTGAGTGCGGTTGGGTGGGAAGGTACCCTGGTGACCTCGCAAACTGTGGGAGCTGAGCGGACGGAGCTGTGCTGTCCAGTACAGTAGCCACTGGTCACGCGGTGACTGCTGAGGATGTGAGATGTATCTAAGGAACTGAAATTTTAATTTTCGTTCACTTACTTAAATTTAAAAACTGATGTTCAATTCAGTTTTTGAAAACTTTTAAGAATTTGAGTAAGTTAATCGACTTTTTCATTAAATGTTATGAACTCTACATAAATTAACATCTCACAGTTCAAGTATTTCCATTGAAAATTCAGCTTCCAAATTAAGATGTGTTATAAATGTAGAATATTCTCTGGATTTGGAGGGGAAAGTATGAAATATCTTATTGATAATTGCAATGATAATATTTGGATATATTAAGTTAAATAAAATATATCATTAAAATTAATTACGCATGTTCCTTCTTACTTTTTAAAATGTGGCACTAGAAAACTTTAAATCCCCCATGTGGCTTGCATTATATTTCTCTCCTCTCGTCCTGTTCCAGGACAGGCCAGAGTGGGCCTGGAACCTGAGTTTGGCCAACCAGAGGCTCCTCAGAGCCGGAGCAAACAAGGCAAGGAGAGAGAAGCGGGGAATAGGGGGAGGGGGGGCGGGGGGGGGGGGGACAGGTCAGAGGAAGGCGAGCCGCTGCAAGGGTCGCTCGGCCCACCCATGCCTTGGTGAGGCCCTTCACTCCACCTTGGTCTTCCACCTCCACCCGCCTCACGGAATCCCTTTGGCTCACAGAAGCCAGCCTCTTCCTGGTGGTGGCAGGCAAACATGCTGACAAACCCCATGAGCATTTGGCAGGAAGTGAGTCTGTTCCCTCGACCCCAGTGTCACCAGAATCCCTGGTGCATCTTACTACCACCGAAGTCACAACGCTGGGGCTGGGGGCTGGGGCTACCGAGTCTGTACCAGGCTCCCTGGGATGCTGATGCTCAGCCAGGGTTGAGAAGCACGGCTTTACGTCTTCCTCGAGGCATCTGCATGGCCAGTGAGTACACAGTGAGTACACATGAGCCTGCGCTACCATACTTCTTTTTCTAATTAAATTCATTGGGGTGACAACGGTTAGTAAGATTATTAAGGTTTCAGGTGTACGGTTCTATGATATGTCATTTGTATATTGCATCGTGTGCCCAGCACCAAATGTCAGATCTTCTTCCATCACCATATATTTGACCCCCATCCCCCCCTACTGAGGGGGATGTTAAGCAAACTTCCTGGGACCCCTGTCCTCCAGCTGGAGGAGTTGCATTCATGTATCCAACAAATATTTAGTGAGGACCTTTATTATGCATGTTCTAGGCTTTGTCCTACATACTAAGGATATAGGAGTGAGCACAACAGACAAAAACGTTCCCCTGCTAAAGGTACTTTTTTGTGGAGGAAGGGGGTTAAGTCAGCTAGATAAAAAGGAAAAGTATGTTACACGGTGGAAGTTCTAAGACGACCAAACCAGGGGAGGGGATGTGGAGTGTGGGTATGTGTTTGAAATTTAGATGGTGTGATCCCTGAAGGAACACGTAGAATATTACATTTTCAGGAAAGGAGCAAGCCTTGGGAATACGGGGTAGGGAGAGAACTCTCTAGGCAAGCAGAACAGCAAGTGCAAAGACCCTGAACTAGGACCTTGGCCTTAAGGTTGTTAGGCAGTTCGTTAGTTTAGGCCACCTCTGACTTGTGAGGCTGAAGGCCACTCAAGGCTTCTGGATGCTGGAAGTGGCCACTGAGGAGCAGTAGGCAGGACCAGGTGGTCCTGGAGGATGGGGGTAGGAGGATGCTGGGGTCAGGGCTCTGTGCACTTGGCGAGACTGTCGCCTTTATGACAGCCTCAATCTTGTACAATTCGGTGTGCCGTTTAAGAACATTTCGACAGGATTTGTTCTTGTCCATTTAAGGGCAGATTTGGAGATGAAGTTAAGTATCTTCTAGACCAGATACCACTGTGGCCAAAGAGCTGTCCTGTTATGCCAAAAACCCTCCTTTTTTTTGGTTTGTTTTTGTTTTTCTTTTAGATTTTATTTATTTTTAGACAGAGGGGAAGGGAGGAAGAGAAACATTCATGTGTGGTTGCCTTTCACACACCCCGCACTGGGGAACCTGGCCCACAACCCAGACATGTGCCCTGACTGGGAATCGAACCAGGACCCTTTGGTTTGCAGGCGGACACTCAGTCCACTGAGTCACACCAGCCAGGGCCCAAAACCCTCGTTAAAGAGGGAATCTCAGCTCTCACTGGACACACTGTGTGTTTTCAGCCAGCTGACCAGGAGCTCGGACTTCTTCAATCCCTGGTTAGGCATCCCCACCTGATTGCCAGATGTGGGCGTGAGGCCCACTTCTGTCTGTCTGGCCCAGTGGACTGGGCAAACGTGCCTTCGGACAGATCGCTTGTTAACAGTTGGGTTTTGATTTGAATACTTGCATGCGTGGGAAAAGAAAAGTAAAATGAGAGTAGCCTAATTTCCCGGTAGTCAATGGAGAGCTTTCTGGTCCACACAGGAGGAAAGTTTGCATGGAGAGTCCCAGCCTGCTGCGGTAAGTGAGGAAATCCAGGAAGGCTCCTTTCGCACAGACTCTTTCCCCAGAAGGGTGTCTACTTTACCAGGAAACAATAAATATTCTTTCTAATTTAAGAAAGATCTGGGGGAACAGATCTTGGAGGAACAGCAGAAGGCCCATGTGGCTGGTGTGGAGTGAGGAAGGAAGCAGGATGTAGGTCAAGGAGGTGAGGGTGGTGGGGAGAGAAGGCAGCGTGGTGTCCGCTCTCTCCCGTTTAGAAAGGGTGTCGGCCGTCACCCGGCGGCGCAGCAGTGCTGGTAGAATGCCCTCTGGAGGCGCTGTCCACGTGCCGTTCTGCATGGGAGCAATATTCACCTCTGTGTCCTGAGGGGGGCGCCACTCCAGGGTAATCGCCCTTCGTTCACACACTTCTGGGCGAACGTAAGGCGGAGGGAAGCCCTCGTTTCACAGGACTTATAACCAAACCACCACCACAGTCTTACGTGAGAATGTGTGTGGGTTTCCATGATAAATACATGATCATCACAGTCAGAAAGAGACACTGAAAAAAAGAAGAAATAAAAAATTGTGGCCGGATCCTAAACCCTAAATATTCTTTGGCTGCCTGAAATTGAGGGCACTTCCCAGAATCCTGTTTATTTGGGAAACTGGAAAATTCTAACAGTTACACAAGAATGGTTTTGTTTTTCTGAGCTTTCCTGACTTCCCTCTGGACCTCGAGCTGATTGCAGCAGCAGAATTTTGACAAGTACATGTGCATTCCCTGGGTTGTTAAATACTCATTAAAGATCTTGTTTCGTCAGCTGTATCGACCAAACTGCTGTGCGTTCTGCCACCACTAGGGGACCAAGGCCCTCTGTCAGACCCCTTTTCTCCAGCTACCTGTCCCCTGTTCTGGGTCTGCTGTCCGACCTTTGTTCAGGGGCCGGTGCGCAGGCTTTCTGCTCTGTTCTCTTTCAGACCTAGAAATAAATGTTTTGTCCTCTCACTGATTGCAAGTTGGGTCAGGAGAGCATCCATGCTCATCATTCGTTCATTCGTACTTAAAATTTTTTTTTCTTTTACTTTTCAATTATAGTTGGCGTACAATATTATGATTCAGTGATTACTCACTCATATAGTAATTACCCTAATAAATCTAGTAGCAATCTGACATCACCCATAGTTATTATGATATTATTGACTATATTCCACATGCTGTACTTTACATCCCTGTGACTATTCTGTAACTACCAACTTGTCCTGTTTTTATTTTTTTTTTTAGGATTTTATTCATTTATTTTCAGAGAGGGGAAGGGCGGGAGAAAGGGAAACATCAATGTGTGGTTGCCTCTTGAGCACCCCCTACTGGGGACCTGGCCTGCAACCCAGGTATGTGCCCCAACTAGGAATTGAACTAGTGACCCTTTGGTTCACAGGCCGGCGCTCAATCCACTGAGCCACAACAGCCGGGACCAACTTGTACTTCTTAATCCCCTCACCTTTTCCACCCATCCTCCCATCTGGCAACCATCAAAATGTTCTCCGTATCTTTAAGTCTGTTTCTGGTCAGCTTGTTCATTTATTTTGTTGTTTAGATTGCACATACAGGGGTGGGCAAAAGTAGGTTTGCAGTTTATATGGAAAATAGTACAGTGATTAATGAATAATACAAGAATAAATTCTGTGTTTCATATTCTCACAATTGGAAACTTAGTTTTGCCCAACTCTGTATAAATGAAATCATAGGGCATTTGTCTCTTGTCTGACTTATTTCACTCAGCCCAATACCCTCTAGGCCCGTCCGTGTTGTTGCAATGGCAAGATTCCAATCCTTTTTTTTAATGACTAAGTCTTATTTCATTCTATATATGCTCCACTTTCTCTTTATCCACTCATCTATTGATAGACGCTTGGGTTGCTTCCATGTCTTGGCTTTTGTAAATAATGGTGCAATGAAAATATGGATGCTTATGTTTTTTTGATTTAGTGTTTTGGGTTTCTTCAGATAAATACCCAGAAGTGGATTTGCTGGGTCCTTGTTTGTCTCCTTATATATAGCCTTTGTTTTAAAGTCTATTTTCTCTGGCGTAAGTATTGCTACCCCAGCTTTTGTTTCATTTCCATTTTCCTGGAATATCATTTTCCATCTCTTTCCCTTCAGTCTGTGTCTCACATCTGAGGTCTCTCTTTGATAGCCTGTGTTGGGTTCTTGTTTTGTTGTCCATTCAGCCAGCCTGCGTCTTTGGATGGGAGCATTTAATCCATTTGCATTTAAAGTAACTAGTGACAGATACGTATTTATTGCCTTTTATTATTTATATTTTTGAGCTTTGTTCTTTTTTAAATATATTTTATTGATTATGTTATTGCAGTTGTCCCATTCCCCCCTTTATTCCTCTCCACCCTGCACACCCCCTCCCATCCACATTCCCCCCCTTTAGTTCATGTTCATGGGTCATACATATAAGTTCTTTGGTTTCTACATTTCCTACACCATTCTTAACCTCCTCCCCCTGTCTATGCTACTTATTCTCTGTACCTTTTCCTCCTCTCTACCTCTCCCACTCCCCTGTTGAAAACCCTCCATGTGATCTCCATTTCTGTGGTTCTGTTCCTGTTCTAGTTGTTTGCTTAGTTTTTGTTTTTGTTCTAGGTGTGGTTGTTAATAACCGTTTGTTGTCATTTTACTGTTCATACTTTTTACCTTCTTTTTCTTAGATAAATCCCTTTAACATTTCATATAATAAGGGCTCAGTGATGAACTCCTTTAACTTGACCTTATCTGAGAAGCACTTTATCTGCCCTTCCATTCTAAATGATAGTTTTGCTGGATACAGTAATCTTGAATGTAGGTCCTTGCCTTTCATGACTTGGAATACTTCTTTCCAGCCCCTTCTTGCCTGCAAGGTCTCTTTTGAGAAATCAGCTGACAGTCTTATGGGAACTCCTTTGGAGGTAACTGTGTCCTTTTCTCTTGCTGCTTCTAAGATTCTCTCCTTATGCTTAATCATGGCTAATGTAATTATGATGTGCTGGTGTGTTCCTCCTTGGGTCCAACTTCTTTGGGACTCTCGGAGCTTCCTGGACTTCCCGGAAGTCTATTTCCTTTGCAAGATTGGGGAAGTTCTCCATTATTTGCTCAAATAAGTTTTCAATTTTTTGTTCTTCCTCTTCTCCTTCTGGCACCCCTATAATTCGGATGTTGGAACATTTAAAGATGTCCTGGAGGTTCCTAAGCCTCTCCCCATTTTTTTTGAATTCTTGTTTCTTCATTCTTTTCTGGTTGGATGTTTCTTTCTTCCTTCTGGTCCACACTGTTGATTTGAGTCCCAGTTTCCTTCCTGTCACTGTTGGTTCCCTGTGCATTTTCCTTTATTTCACTTAGTATAAGCCTTCATTTTTTCATCTAATTTGTGACCAAATTCAACCAACTCTGTGAGCATCCTGATAACCAGTGTTTTGAACTGTGCATCTGATAGATTGGTTATCTCTTCATCACTTTGTTGTGTTTTTTCTGGAGCTTTGGTCTGTTCTTTCATTTGGGCCATTTTTTTTTTTTTTTTGGTCTTGGTGTGCCTGTTACGTAAAGGGGCGGAACCTTAGGTGTTCACTGGGGCGGGGTAACGCTGGTCGCTGCACTATGACGTTGTACGTGGGGGAGGGGCCGAGAGGGAGCAATCGTGCTTCCTCCACTCTGCTGGTTTTCAGTCACCTCCACTGCTACCTACAGTCGAATTGGGCCCTTCTGTGCTGATTCCTGGTGGGTGAGTTTGTGTACATTCTAGGCCCCTGTGGGTCTCTCGAACGACCTCTCCTGGGAGGCTGGGAGTTTCTCATGCTGTCGCCTCTACCCCCCATGGGTGTTTTCAGTCAGTGGTTTGAGGCTTTATTTCCCTGCACTGGAGCTCTGGGTTGTGTGGTCTGTCTGGCTCTCCTGGTTTATCTGCACGTAAATGTGGGACTGCCCAGTCCAACAGCCGCTGCCTTGCCACAAGTCCTCTCCACCTGGCTGCCCGTCTCCACCCCTCCTACCAGTCTGGATGAATGTTTCTTCTTTAACTCCTTGGTTGTCGGACTTCCATACAGTCCAATTTTCTGTCAGTTCTGGTTGCTTTTTGTTTTTAAATTTGTTATCCTTCTTTTGGTTGTGCGAGGAGGCCCAGTGTGTCTACCTACACCTCCATCTCGGCCGGAAGTCCTGTTGTTCTTCTTAAAGAAGACCCTTTAACATGTCTTGTAATACTGGTTTGGTGATGATGAGCTCTTTTAGCTTTTTCTTGTCTGGGAAGCTCTTTGTCTGTCCTGTGATTCTAAATGATAGCTTTGCTGAGTAGAGTAATCCTGGTTGTAGGTCCTTGCTTTCCATCACTGTGAGTGTTTCATGCAAATCCCTCCTGGCCTGCAAAGGGTCTGTTGAGAAATCTGACGACAGACTTACGGGAGCTCCCTTGTGGGTAACCAGCTGCTTTTCTTTTGTTGCTTTTGATTCTCTCTTTATCTTTAACCTTTGGTATTTTAATGATGATGTGTCTTGGTGTAGGCCTCTTTACATCCATCTTGTTTGGGACTGTCTGTGCTTCCTGAACTTGCATGTCTATTTCTTTCACCAGGATAGGGAGGTTTGCTGTCATCATTTTTTAAAGTAGGTTTTCAATTTCTTGCGCTCTCTCTTCCCTTTTGTCATCTCCGTCATGTGAATGTTGCTGTGCTTGATGTTGTCCCTTAAACTATCCTCACTTTTTTGGATTTCTTTTTCTTCTTGCTCTTCTGACTGGGTATTTTTCTGCTTCCTTATCTTCCAAATAGCTGATTTGATCCTCTGCTTCATCTACTGTAGTGTTGATTCCCTGGAATGTATTCATTTATTTTATTCATAATTTCTGACTGGTTCTTTATGTTTTCTATCAACATTTTTATGTTTCCTATCTCTTTTTGAAGTTCTTACTAAGTTCATCTTTTCTTCCCCTAAGTTCATTGATCATTCTTATAACCAGTGTTTTGAACTATGCATCAGGTAGATTTTTGTCTCCGTTTTATTTAGTTCTTTTTCTGGAGTTCTGTTTTTCCTTTGGGACATGCTTCTTTTTCTCCTCATCTTGGCAGCCTCCATGTTAATTTCTGTGTGTTAGGTAGAGCTTCTGTATCTCCCAGTCTCGGTAGAGTGGCCTACTGTAGTAGGTGTCACGTAGGGCCCCATGGCACAGCCTTCCGGGTCACCTATGCTGCCTGCTGCAAGTATGCACCCTCTTGTAGTAGTTGAGCCTTGATTATTGTTGGCCTGTTAATGGGAGGGATTTAGCCCCAGGCCAATCAGCTGGGAGGACTAGTTGCACCACAGTGGAGCAGCTGCTATGCAGGGATTGACCCCATGGAGAGGAGTCACTTCAGCAGGGCTCTGGTGCCCGGTGAGTGCCCACCTTGAGTGTGTCGTTCATGGAGGTGATTGGGTGATGCTCTGGCATTGTCTAAAGCTGTCCATGGGTGCACTGGCTTTTGGTTGTCCTAGGAGGTGCAGGCCATGGTAGCCACAGCCTGTGCCCTGCACAGGCCACCCAGTGTGAGCTGCAAAGTGATCTGCAGATGGCTGCTACTTGTGCTGGACTTGGAGGTGCCCAGGAGAGGCCAAGCTGCAAACCAATGCTGGCTGCTGCTAGTGCCAGGCCTGGGCCACTTAGCAAAGGTATGGGCATACTCAGGCCAAACCTGCTTGTTTGGGGTCTATGGATCTTTGAGATTTTAGGAAAGTCCCCAGCAGGAGCCGAGACTGTCTGTTTGCTTGGAGAAGCCACTGGAAAGGCTTGGGTGAGCCTGCAAGTTGCCATTCATTCATACTTTTATTGAGTGCCTAATGGAGGCCAGGTATGGTTCCAGGAGCTGTGGAGACCCCACTACACAACAAATTTAAATAAGCAACTATAGAAGGGGAAAAGAGAGGTTACACTGTAGCAAGACAGACCGTAAATAAGTAGGTAAGAGATGGCAAGTGATGGATGCTATGAAAAAAGAATGGCAGATAAACAGGTGGAGAACAGCAAAGCATGCTGTGCCCGTTTAGAACAAGGAGTCAAGAAACGACCTTTTGATAAGATGACTTTGGATCAGGCTTCTGGAAATCTCAGGGTAGGTCTTCTCTGATTGGTCCAGACCCCTTTACTCCTGGGGGCGGACTCATCAAGTGTCAGTGAAAGAGCGAAGCTGGCTTGACTGAAGAGGGCATTTGTTCATGGAAGACATTTGCTTCACTACATTTCACTTTGTAAAATCCTTTATTAAGGCCTCCACTGATTTAATTTAATGCCCTCAGAAGCCTGGGTAAGAAGTACCTTCCTGTGGAACTTCCTAGAAACTATAGTAGCTTAATTAAAGAAGAATGAGAAAAATGTTTTTCTGTAAGCTTCATGCAACCTATTAAAGGACCTAAATGCTGCTTTTCACCCACTTCAGTTCTCTTGCGTGAAATAGGAGCAGGCCTGTGGCATGTAAATAGGCCACAATTGTGGGAAGAGCTGGGGCGATGTGGACCTTGGGGAACCTTTGTAAATAACCAGAGCGATGAGGAAATCAGCTCTTCCACGATCAACTGAACTTTCTGTTGTGTGTTCTCAAAGTTAAAATGTCAGCCACCTCAAACACCAGAGAGATCCCTGGACAGGCCCTGACAGGCCTTCTGTGACCATGACTGTGACCACGACTGTGACCGCTTAGTCGTGTTACTTGTGGTAACTTCCCTGTGGGGCACTCATGGGGCCCCTCCCCCTGCTGCCAACCACATGCAAATCTTGGATGGTGAAGTGCGGGCTGGTGAGCTCTCTCCTTCCCACCTGTGGGTGCTATAAAGAACAACTTCTTACTTTAAAGCTACAGGTTTCCAGTGCACCTCGAACCTCCCGGATGGCCAGCCCCTGGAGGGCTGCTGCACAGTGACACCTGGTGGCAGCCCGAGGAGCCCTGGGAAATGGCTCTGAAGCTCCAGGGCTTATACTCAGTCACTGTGGTGGAGGCAAAGGGTCCCTCGATCGTATGTTATGCTTTGAAGACTGGGGTTTTCCCTTTCAATCCAAACCCTACTGTTCTTTGTAACATTTTATCCGAATAAACTAAAGGGTAGAGGAGAGAAGTGAGTGTGGATCATGTGGAGCGACTTGCCTTACAGGTGTGTACCTGACATAGAAAAAAATAGATTAATTTGAAACACAACCACCAATTTAGCCAGTTTTCCTCAAAGACTAGTTGAGTGTTTAATTATGACAAAATTATAAGTACCAGTTATAATCTTTAATTCTAACTGCTTGGAAACAACACTGACTTCTCGGTCACAACTTTTAAACCTAGTAATAGGGTGACAGAGCTTGGGTTAAGGCTTTATCCACGTTACATGAGGCTGCCCTTTACAGTACTTCACTGTGCTTCGCAAATGCCACGGCGCTTGTGTGTGCCTGCAGTGATTCCACAACAAACCCTCAACAGGTCGGGGTCCTCTGGGTTTAAAGTTCATTCCAACGTGCAGAAACAGAAATGGGGGCCGAGAGGTGAAGGCTCAAAGGCAAATGTTTCAGAAGTCCATGTGACGTACTACGGACTCGAATACTAGTCTCTGACAAATGTCTGCTCCCCACCCCCACTCCCAGATGTTTAAATGATGATGAAATAATCTCTGGACATCAGGAAATTCATATGATATGTAAGCTTTCTAATAAAACAGTTTTATAGTTTTTAGAAATAAAACTACTTTCATTTGAAATTTAAAAATTTACCAGTTACTATTCCAATGCCTTCCACACTAAAAAGGTAACGAGGTAAAATTAATTTAAATATATATATTTTATTTAATTCAGTGTATCCAAATTTTACCATCTCAACATGTAATCAATATTTAAAAGTATCAATAAAGTAAATGTTAATAAAAATATTATTTTAATACCAAGTCTTCAAAATTTGGTGTCTTATACATTGTAGTTCTTAATTCAGATGCTAAATTTTCATTCAAAATACTTGCTCTGTAGTTAGATTTCATAAAATTTACATTTGAAAAAGCCAGTTCACATACCCAAGTTATTCCATGCATACTTAAAGTTTACCAGTAACTGAGTTGAGAATCAATTTAAATCAAAATTAAAAAAAAAAAACAAACCTCCCTTCCTCAGTGGCGCAGGCCAGCCCAAGTGCTCAGAGTCACGGAGGCCAAGGCACTGAGAGCCACAGGGGGTCGACAGGACTCACTGGGGCAGACTGTGTGTAATCTCTTCTCAAAATCAAATGACTTTCTCGTCGCTTACATTGTCCACTCTCTCATCAACATAAGTAAATCTTCCTCGATTACGCTTTCTCATAATATGCCACATTTTCTAGTGAACTTTAAACCGCATTCAGACTTCATGTGTAAATGCGTCCTGTTGCGTCATGAAGCAGCTTCTCAGTGCGGGAGTTGTAAAATGACCCATCAGTCATGCATCGTCCTCGGACGCAAGCATCACTGCAAAGCACTAAACCAGCTCTGAAGCGAGTGCCAAGGAGACCCTGCTCTGTTCTTTATAGAGTAATGGTTAAATATTCCTTTAATATTTAAGGAACAATTCATGACATTCGAAAAGTAAAAAATTTTTATGCTTTAGCTCTCCAATTTGCTTCATTATCTCTTTACTACTTGAGTGTTTAAAAACGAAATGCTAAACACTTAGGTATTAGACCAAATGACAACAGCTATAGAATTTCTTACCTAAATTAATTAAAACCCACTGATCACACAGATGCTCAACTCTTTCCCCAAGCGGATAGTTGGCCCTGTGCTCAAGCTGCTGCAGACCTGAGCGCCCAGCGCTGCAGCCACGCCCCTGCCTGCAGGGCAGAGGCTGTCCCTCCGCCTCACATCCTGGCCCTCATGCCTCTGGCCTGGTCCTTCAGCTCCAGTCTGGCGATGGCTGAGAGGTGGACCTCGTCGGGCCCATCCGCTAAGCGCAGAGTTCGAGTTAGGGCATACCTGGGCAAACACAAAGGGCGGGACGGCAGGCGTTATCGGAGGAACATGGTACCTTAACACCAGTCACTTTGGTTCTAAGTCAAACTATTCATTTTTGAAATCTGGCCAAGGCAGTGATGAGAAAAAGAGCACAGGGAAAATCAAGTGAAGAAGCCCAAGGACTTCTGAAAGGCCACTTTAAAATGGCACAGTGCAGTGAGCTCATCTCAGTCTTGCTTTGCTGTAGGTTACTAGAAATTGCTAGAACTAGAGATCGCATAGGTAAGCCACAAGCAGTGAAGTATATTACTTATATACTAAAAATACGTAGTACTATGTATTTAGCTCTTACTTAAGGTTAAAAATTGATGGGGGAACCGAAGGGGCACCTCTCCAGGGGGAGGAAGGTGGCAGCGGAGGCGGGCAGTCCTCCCTGACTCCCAGCCCCTGTGATCTGGCTGTGAGAGGGTCACGCGGGGCTGAGCTTCGCAGTGGAGGGGTAAGGCAACCTAAGTTCATGCCTCGCCTGGCCCTGGGCTCCCTTTGGCCATCTCTGACCCTGCCTCTCCTCCCTGGTTCAGGGTGAACCCCCATGCTGTTTCTTCTACCCAGGAACCCGTGTGGGGGGTCACATAAGCAGATGGCCATTGTCAGTATAAGAGCTCTGTATTAAAGCACCAGTGTTACAGCTGAACCTTCGACAATGTGGGGGGTGGGGCGCTGACCTCCTGCACGGCTGAAAATCTATGACTGGTACTTATGTAGCTTTCAATAATTTAGAGCAAATTAGTATCTCTATTTTCTTCTTAAACAATTAGTGGCAAGGCATCTATAACTCCAAGCCTGTCAACTGTGGGCGGTTACTGACGTCCCCAGCGTAAGTACCACCTACTCACATGTTAGCCAGAGGGTAATCCTGGGAAACGCCTGCACCTCCACACACTTGGATGGCCCGGTCAATGATTTTGCAGACAGCCCGCGGGGCGGCCACTTTAATCATCGCAATCTACAAAAGCAAGATAGGAAAAGAATGTTCCTTTCTTCCACAATACACCTCACGGCAGAATTTGACGTAATCTGTATTTTCTTTGCCAACTCTAACAAAGGAAATTTTCCACATGCATTCACCACTAAAACAGGATCTTTGATGAAAACCAACAAAGAGATCCGCTGTAATGCAGCTAGTGGCCATATTTCAGTCAATGTGGGCCTCCTGGAAAGAGGTCTCTCTCCCAAGTCACATTTTGTAAACGTATGACTTGCCTTGTTTCCGAAAGAATTTCAGGCAGCTGATGGGTTACATTCATCACCACAGGGATCATAAAAAGCATCCAAGAGTTTTCACTAATCAGTTTTCTCTTAGCAATTTTATTTGCTTTAAGCATTAACTGATCATGTTCTTACTCCACATAAGCCAGAAACAAGGCGGCAGAGGACAGACAAGCAGTTTTATGAAACACTCACTACGCGGCAACACAGTGCTGCAGAGTCTGTGTGTGGGTTACTCTTCACTGGCACCCCAGGCTCCCCGCAGAGGGTTAGCTACTTTGCCCAAGGTCACAGCGCTGGCAGAACATGACACAGTGGGCACAATTCCAAGTCGGTATGGAGTTTCGGGTTTCCCTAATCCCTGCTGCTGCATCTGAAGAATGCTGCAGATATTCTGCATCCTGAAAATCATGCTCTGAAGCAGCTCAGTGAAAGGAAAACTAGCGAGTGACCTTTATAATCTTTAAACCAGAAATCACACAGAAGCTTCCAATGTTCTCAATGCCATCTAAGTGCCACAAAACCCGGCGTGCCCATTGGAAGGGACACGAGAGGGCTTGGAGGTGCTGCTGCAGGGGCCTCACCTCCTTCCTGGCGCCAGTGCTGCCCAGCGTGTCGATGCTGTGGGCGGCTTTCAGGGTCAGCAGGCGGATCTCTTCAATGGCAATGCGGCTTTCAGCGATCCAGTGAGCCACAACCTCCTGCAGGGGTCAGGGACCGCAAAGAGGAGGAGATAAGCCGATGTCTTACTTCCTTTGTAACACGGCCTTGAACTTTCGTCAAAGCATTCTAGTCCAAGGACTGTCCCCAAGCCTCTATATATTTTTAAGTGGGAGAGTTTTTCATCTGATACAACCTCTCCACTAGTTGTGGAACCATCAGGTTACCTAGTTCACCTTCAGTGACTTTGGTAGTTGGTGGCTTTTGAGGAATTAGTCTATTTCACCTAGGTTGTCTCATTTATGTGCTTTGCACACATGCCCAGATCAGGAGGGCAGAAGATTGCACTTCAGCCTCAGCTCCAGGCCCATTCCCCTCTTTTCTCAGAGAGCTCTGTGCTGTGGTTTGTAGACTGCTGACACACATTAAGAAAATGGTACTTCCAGTGACTTCTACGCCAGGAAAATAGAAAAGATGTACTTCACCCATTTCTCTTGCTAAGTGCAACTAAAAACCTAGGCGTCCTCTATAAAACAAACCTAAGAGGACTCCAAAGGGTGGAGAGAAGGCGGCAGACCTGCTAGGGACTTCCAGACTAAAAGAACAACTTGGTGGTGACTTCCCTGGGTCTTCTTTTTGCCTCATATATCTTGGACTTGGAGCTGAAGGAGCCGGCAACCTGGAATTGCCAATGAGCAGAAAGAATTATGCAAAAAAAACAGCCCAAGAAAAGCTTACTCTCTGTAGCTGAGGGGTTGGGTAGGGGCAGCCTAGCAAGAAAGAAGACTTACATGGAATAACCACTGTACCCAAGCCAGACACCACAGAGAATGCTTCTTCGGCCCTGCCCCTACTCATGCCAGCAGAGACGTCCACATGCACCAGTACTGTAATGAGGTGCCTAAGCACCCATGCCAGGGTGGTATCAATGCCAAGTAAAGAGCTGTGCCAGCAACAAGCTCCATTCTCCCTGCGGTGACCCTGGACTTCCATGCCACCACCTTCAGAAAAACCAGTGGTGAGTTTCCTTTCAGCGGTTGTAAAACTGTGTGATTACAATCTCGTGAACAGACCCCAGATTTGCTGAGAAGTGTTAAGTGGGTAGAAAGTGCTCCAAGGCATTGCCAGGTGACTTATTAAGACAGAATTTCCGTACGGAGCTGTTAGCTTTATCTCCTGGAATATTTACAAGGCAGCTGGAAGGCGTCTCTGAATTCAGGGAAAAGGAGTGTTAATTTCACACACACACAAAAACTAGCCCAGATTTTTGTTTATAACGTGTGTACACATCTCTTCTACTTCTGCCAGATCATTTTCTTTGTGCCCAAAGCAAGAAGTTTCCAGTGAAGGGAGTCATATTTTTGAAAAGCCCAGGCTTGTTCTGCTTGATACATTAACTTGAAAAAGCAGGAGGGAAATTTCCCTTTAATACGGTATTAAAACCTGTCTCATGAAAGCAGCAACTGAGAAGAGTGCTTCTGCGTATTTGAGATGCCCATCTGTCTGTCAGCCTCCCCATGTCCTCCCTTCACCCTGCGCCAGGGGTGGGATGCGATCGTGAAACCAGAAGGGCAGAAGAGGTGAGAGAGCCGTGAGCAACGTTTTCTCTCCTCCTCCAGCATGGGGAGCAGTACCCATTCACTCCTGCGTGCCTCCTCCCACAGAGCCCATCCAGCAGGGGAACGCTTGCCCTAGCTGTGTGCTAAAGGGGTTCCCCATGAATGATTCCTGGGTGCGTGCCCTAAAGCAGGCTGTACTTTTCTGTAAGAACAATGTTATGACCAAATCATAGATATGCTGAATAATATTTTACAAAAAGAAATATAGTCTATAGAAATTTAAAGTAAAAATATGCTGCAAAGTTCTATAAGACGGTCACAAGTGCACTTTACAAGCGCATCAGTGTACTAAAATACACATGTCCAATGGACACAAATGCAATTTTGCCACGACACGTTTGACACTAACATGTTAGCAATGGAAAGGATGGAATATTTAACGATAATTTTTCTTGTTTTCTTAAAAGTTAGAAGGGCTTTTTGGGGGAATGATTTGGATATCCCACTTCTTTAAAAGTTTTCCAAGAAGTCTGAAATGATCCCTTCTTCTCTCTTGATAAATGTTCCCTAATTTTGATTATAGTGCCTACACGTAATGCTGTTCATTGTGCTTTGTAAACAACAGACTCATGCGCGATTTATGGGTGAGAGTTTAAAAACTCACGAACATCCCAGCAGATGTTGGTTCCACTTCTACCTGCGTTTCCCCAGTAAAGCAGCCCGCTCCCTTCTTAGGTCTCTCTCCCCTCACTGTTAGGCCATTTCCCTCTGTCCTTACGCTTACCTACCCTAATTCATTCCAGAAAGCCCCAAAACAAGGCAACCCCTCTCCCTTACGACAGCCCTCATGGACATACCAGGCTCTCTAGAGAATGGGAATCGGAGAAATTCTGAGACTCCCATCTGAGAATGGGAATCTGTCCACACTCTGTGCTGAGGTGCGGAAGCACTTTCGGAGTTATTTAATCTTTCACAGTGATAACTATCCCTCACCAGACTATATTTAAATATAGATGTAAATATGCTTTGGGGTAAAGAATTACCTTGTTTATGTAGAGCAGGGGTGTCAAACTCATTTTCACTGGGGACCACATCAGCCTCACAGTTGCCTTCAAAGGGCCTAATGTAATTTCAACTCCTTAACAGTTAAGGAGTAGTTACATTTATACAGCCCTCAAATTATTTCAGCCCTTTTAAGGCAACCGCGAGGCTGACGTGGCCCCCGGTGAGAATGAGTTTGACACCCCCGATGTAGAGGAAATGTCTGACCAAGGAATGCTGTTTGGTTCAGGGCTAGTGTGGTGTGTCGGGCTACAGTAAGTTGAAATAAGTAATGATCCTCACATGGGAATGCAGTTTCTTCTGAAAGGCCACCCGCTGTGCAGCCCGCTCACACATGATCTGCAAAGCGCGTTCCGCCAAACCCACTGTTCTCATGCAGTGATGGATTCTGCCAGGTCCAAGGCGGCCCTGGGCGATTTCAAATCCCCTTCCCTCACCTGTGAGGAAGAAAAGGGAGCACGATGGTGACTACAGCCCACGTGTGGTGGTGTTTACACAAATCCTGAGCAAATGGTGAGCTGCCCTCAGCACAGATAAAGGGCATTCTGGCAGGGAAAGAGTCAGTTCTACAATCAGGTTCATTATAGACTGACGGAACTTTTGACTTCTAAGGTTTTAAACCACCATCAGTAAACGTGATCAAATTTAAGAACTATCTTGAGTACTTCCTGTGCATCAGCCATCTGTCAATGCTGCAGGGGTACAAAGGTCGGTTAGACACAGCCCCTACACTAGGGACTGGGGACAAGGACACTAAGGGTGAGGGATGTGGAGAAGGAGGGAGACAGGCACAGGAGGGAGGCTGCAACCTTAGGGCGGGGCAGGCGCAGGCGTCTGGGCTTGCTGAGTGGATGGGATGAGGAACACAGACGCCTCCCTGAGAGGGGTGCCCTTTGAGATTCCCTGAAGGCTGGTGGGATTCCAGTCAGTGAGAGGGTGAATCATTCCAGACTCACAGTATTCAAAGTTATTACGCTTTAACGTGTGGGGGACTTGAATTCAGAGAGTTCTGAGGTTTTCTTAAAACAAGGAGAGGCCTGAAGATCATGTTCTAGGAAACAGTGTGTTGCTCTGAACTATGTAGTTTTCTAGCTATGTTTTTAATTGATGTGATACAAAACCACAAACACTTTAATAAAACATTATTCTATATCAGAAAATCCACAAAATGGGAAAATGCTCCCCTGTAAATGGAGTAAGAAGGAAAATGAAATTAAGGTGGACTTCGTATCTTTTCATATTTAGACCCGAAAATATCTTAATACACAATACCATAGAATCACTTTTGCAAACATATCTCACCTAGTATTAAATTGGTGGCAGGCACTCGCACTTGGTTAAAATGGATCTCAAAATGTCCTCCATGCAAATTATCTATCAAATAGAAAATAAAATTTTAAAGAGCAAAAGGAGTTCACACACACAAAAAACCAGTCTCATATAATGAACCTGCTGAAGTATAATTACTCAAAGAAAGTACACCTCATGTGCCTCGTAGGTCACAGGCCTTCCCAGGTGGATTGGAGCCCGAAGCCCCAGCATCCCCGGCCCGGAAAACTCGTCAAATGTTTGAGTGGGGAGAGACTGGGGAAACCTCCGTCCATTCTGAACGCGTCCTCTGAAGCTGCAGAGCTTTTACAATGGAAGACGGCGGCCCAGCTCCGATCAGACCATTTCATTATTGTTTTATTATTGCTGCTGCTTTGAAGTTTTTTATATATGGGCTCCCAAAGAAAATTTTGTTTGGGGTTAAAAAAGTTTCTATAGCTCAAAAATGAAAGTCCGTAATGCAGTGCAAATTTCTCATTTTTTCATTGTAGAAACCAGTGCCTGGGTGCGAAGGGGCTTCTGAGGGATGGGGCGGGCTCAGCACAGAGATGAAGTGCGGGCTGGCCCTTGAGGGATGCTCACTGCCAGCCTAGGCTTGTTTACCGCATGTCCCCTCCTGAAAGTGCTGGTGTTGCGCTGGGGCTGGGAACACATTCACATTTCTGTCTTCACGGAGCCCCTCGCCTCCGCCAAGTTCTGGAGATAATCTCTTGCTCGCTCCACACCCTTTTCCTGTCAGAATAGGCCTTACTAATCAACCTTCTCCACACTGTTTCTTTTGGCCTTGGGCACTGGGAGTTGGGGAGGTGCCGGAGAGTTGGTCACACTGAAAATTCTAACGCAGCTGGGCATTTGCAGCCAATCTCTATTATAAACCTGTTTCGGGAGTCTTCAGGCTGTTGGTCTGCACCCGACTTCCCAGCACAGTCTGCTTCGGTGAGTTTGTTTATCCCCGTTATGCCCCGTTTAACCCGCGGGTACATTCTACCGCAGCCTCCCACCGAGACGACCGTGTCAAGTGGCCTGTGCAACCGCAAGTCCTACTCTGTCCCGTGAACGTTTTCACGGGCCATATTCCACACTCACGAAAAGGCCAGCTCCCCACGGACCCCGGAGTTCAGTGAACTTTCTCACAACATTATCAAGTGCTGTATAATCACCATGCTTTCAAATGTACTTATTTACAGGCTTGTCGTTATTCCCTCCCCCCATGGAAGGTCTACGAGGGCAGAGATCTCAGTCTCTTGTTCTCACTCAAGCACACCAAGCACTGAGAACGGCGGTCAGCACACGGATGCTCGCTGAGCGAGTGACCGAGCCGCAGGGAATGGTGGGCATGAGCCTGGCTTGGGTGGCAGGAGATGAAGTGCACTTGCTTCTTAGAAATTCCATGCACGGACAGAGGGAAGGAAAAGTTTTGCATTCAAATCAGTCGAAACTCCTTGCTTATTAACAGCTGTTATAGGTTGATTAAGAAAGCTAAACACGGATTTTATTGTGGGTTGACCAGACTTCATTTTTCCGCGTATACCTCATGAATCCATTCTCCTGGACGACGGACAGAAGACTGGCCGGCCGGCAGAGCTGTCGTTCCTTGGGTACAACCTGCCCTCCCCCAAGACGAGGTGCACTGCTGCGCCACCTGTCCTTTTGTTTGTTGGCAGGTACATTAAGACGGTTGTCGGGGCCAAAGATTTCTAAGAACACATCTCGTACACTGAAGCGCTGGCTCTCCCCTTCAGTGACACCATGCACTGCAGCTCCCCCCCACAGCCGTGCTGGCGGGCCACTCACCCATGTAGCCAAAAACCGACAGAGGCCTTCTGACTTCTACCCCAGGCGTGCCGAGAGGGACAAGAATCATGCTGTGCTGTTCGTGTCTGGTCACAAGAAAAACAGACGTGAGGAGAAGCCTGCTAAGTGGACTAACAAGACATGGTAGGCAGAACCGCAGTTGTGTTCTCGCTGTCGTGTGGTCATGTAAGCAGTGCTGCCCGGAATGGGTGTAAAAAGCACACGCCAGGCAGAGTGGGATGCGGGCTGGGATCCGAAACAGTAAGAGGGATTTGAAAATACGTAGAAGTTATTTAACTGGGGCTTCTTATTGCTCAACAATGGGAACTGAGGATATACAATGTTAAACATTTCAAGACCATCACCTCTGATTCATACATCACTTAATTACTTAGAGACAGTTTGCAAAAATTTTGTTTTATAATCTGACCCAAAAAGCTGTTAGGATTCACAGCAATACTTTAATACAGGAAATTCCACAGTGAAGAATGTGCGGCAACACTCCTAAAATGTGTCCTAGATACATCTTTAAGCAAAATAATTGTAAAATACAAATATATGACATTTAATCTCATGATGTATTTTATATTATGATTTGTGAGCCCAAATGGTGCATTTTAAGTAAATTAAATGGACAGAGAGAGAGACTGACTGGTAACCCTATACAGACTTTCAATCACAACTGTTTTATTACCTGGCTGCTGAGGTATTTTTAGTTCTTCCCAAAACAATCGCAATTTTGCACTTTGGATTCCCAGCTCCTAAAACCAGGGGGAAAGTGTGAAGAAAACATCATAAAAGGAAATTTTTAGTCTGACATTATAACCCTAAAAATTCTAATCATTCCAAGTTTATCTCTGGCAAAAAACAAATAGGAAAAATCCTTGATTTATTGGAAAAAAAAAAAAACCCTTCTGTACAAAACTGTGTTGACTCAGGAGAAATGACCCAGCGAGGCCAAGAATGGGCTCTGTCTGTGAAAACGGCCGCATGTCAGTGAGCAGGGGTGAAGCCACGACGCAGCCACAAGCCTTCAGACCAAAGGACAGTTCCGCTGCTCCTACCGGGTCAGACTGCAGGCCGCAGCTCCTCCCGTTTAGAGCCCACGCTTTCTGACACGTAGAGAAGAAGGCATTAAAAATTAAAACTCTTGACACTCACTCCCCATGGCTGAGAAATGAAACTAACTTCCCCAGCAGTGAGCAGGGCGGGGTTCGCCCGCTCCAGCATCGCAGCCCCTGTCCCAGACCCCGTCGCTGGCCCTGGCCACGCTGTGGAGCAGATGGCGATGCTGTGCTCCACCTACAGGAGGCGCTCATTCTGGCTACAGCAAACCTAGGTTCTCGTTTATTTATTTAGGGTTAGAAATTTGAAAATACAGTTTCTCTCATTTTAAGGCAAACTTTTACTTTATTATAGTATAGAGGTCTATGGCCTTATAGCAAAAAAGTATGTTTCATTTTCACCAATAAGTCTAAAAACCTGGCCCCACAAGGAAACTACCATTTAACTGGCTTTCTAATTACAAAGCCATAAGTTAGACTGGGTCAGACTAAATTATACACATCTGTATAAGCTCTTAAACAAATTATCTTATTTTTTGTTCTAACTTCTCATAAAAAGTGGTTTCAAGAGGTTTGGAGTGACATGAAGATTCCCTGAGAAATGTTAGGAATGTCACAGAGCTGAATGCCATAAAACCCCAGGAGTTTAAAAGGG
The DNA here is from genome assembly GCF_022682495.2 of Desmodus rotundus. NCBI lineage: Eukaryota > Metazoa > Chordata > Mammalia > Chiroptera > Phyllostomidae > Desmodus > Desmodus rotundus. Next base: position 106,341,320 of record NC_071394.1, on the reverse strand, counting down.
AAAACGCCATGGAACATATTAAGGGACAATGCAGGGAGGTAACCAGTAAAACCCACACTGGGAAATCTACGAGACAAATAATCCAGTTCCTTTAACAATTAAATTGAAATAAAAGGAAAAAGAGAGAGGGAGCCTATAGATTAAAAATGACTTTAAATGGATATCAACCAACAGTAATTTTTAGACATTCGATGCTAAATTCAGTTACACAAACTAAAACATATTAATGACAATTACGAAACAATTAGAAATGTGAATACTTCCTGGACACCCAATGACACTGACACAACTTCAGGTGTGCTAAGGGGGCTGTGCCACACTTTTAAAAGAGCCCCAACTGAGAAACATAATAAAACATCTGAAGGGAATGATGTGATGTCTGGAATCTATTTCACATAATACAGGGGGAGGAAGGGGCGGGAGTAGGGATGAAGCCCGACTGAACATGAGCTGAAAACTGCTGTGTCTCAAAGCTGTTCAAAGAGTACGCCTAGGAGACATGCGTGCAGCAGCGACACGAAGGAGGGACAGGCCGGTACACTGGCGTGTCTGGGAACACTCCTGTGACGGTGAACAGGAAGAGTAATGGACGGCAGGGCCCGGAGGGAAGAGAGGTGCGGTCACTGTAGCCGGAGAGGGGACCCAGAAGAGGACACAGGGAAGAATTGGTGCTAGAAGAAAAGATGACTAGGCAAGAAACAGAGCAAGGCAAGGAGGGGTTAAAAAACCTGAAAAGTTAGAGAGAATGGGTCTACTTTAAACCCTAGCACTTGCATTTGAGGTTTTGAAGCTCCATGTAGTTGAATCTCTTGATCTATATAAAAAAACAAATGAAACCGAATGTAGAACTGTAGCTCTCGTAGTATTTTCAGTCTATTTGAGGGAGCACTAAACAGAGAAAACTATACAGTGGAAACAATCTACAATTTGCTAGAGTTCAGAATGGAAAACTGAATTGATAGCTTTTCTAAATCCAACTTGGAAAGATTCGAGATGGCCAAAATTGTCTCGCATTGATATAAAAATATAGAAGTACGATGAAGGTCTAACCTTAACAGAAAACATACAGAAGGTGAGGCATGGGATTGGTGGTGGTGGTGGTCACAAGCAGATGAGAGTTCAGTAAATGCCTGGGAAGCAGACAGAGCGAGCTGACCAATGACGTGGACACAGAAGTCAGAGTCTGGGAAGTGACGTAAGGACTGCAGAGGGACAGCGTTCGGGCCCCAGAGTCCGAAGGTGTAACTGAGAAGTGAGGCTACAAGCTTTATTAGTGGGCCGATGTATCAGGAGGCACTCTCACAGGGCAGTATCCGACAGCCTAAGGAGAAAAGTACACAGTGTGTTACTGAAAATCTGAAAAAAGTCATTCTGAGACTTGACAGGGAGCTTCCCATCAGCTGACTCTCAAGTGAGTCCCAGCCCTGTTCCACCAGGTCTCATTCAGAATTCTTGCTCAGGAGAGAAACGTGGCTGGAAAAGAGCTCTGAGTTACTCATGAAGACAACCAACTACTCTTCCTCTTCTCTTAAGTATGAACAGAAAACCAAGGACCTGCCGTATGTGAAGAGAGCCCACAGCATTAAAGAGAATAACTGTCCAAAATAAGCTATAAGAGACCCTCGAGGAACAAAATAAAAGAAACAGAACCTAAAACAAAACAAAATTGAGCTAAACCAAACAACAAAACCTCTAGTTAATGTAATTTAAGAGACCCAAATGTATTGCAGTCATAAAACCAGAAAAGGATGCTATGAAACAGGAACATCAGAAAACAAGAAAATAAAAACTCTTAGTGATTAACCTATGATTGCTAAAACATAAAGTTCAACAGAATCACTAAAAATCAAATCAAGAAAATTTCCATAAGCAAAGGAAAAAGTCAGAGATTAAAAATAGGAGGGCAAAGATAGAGACATTTAGAGCAAAAACATAGAGTCCAACATCAGACTAAAAGGGGTCCGATAAAGAGAAAAATAAAGGGAAGAACTTATCAAAGAAACTTGTAGAAGAGAATTTTCTAAAACTGAAAAATAAAAGTCTTCAGATTAAAAAGACCACTGACTGGCAAGAAGAATCTTCATATATGTGCTTATGACACGTCAAAACATCAACAATAAAAGAGAAATCCTAAATGGTTTCAGAGAGAAAAACACAAGTCCCTTATAAGGTATTAAGGATTAGACTCGCATCAGGCTGAAGACTCTCAGAGAGAGGCCTCCAGAAAAGAATGAATTACAGGTGCAATTTAGAACTGTGTGTTGATGTGTAACAGCAGAAAATGATAAAAGCAAACAATGCAATGCGAGAAAAATGACTATTAGAAATTCCAGGAAAATACTTTCTAAATGTGCATGTGAGCCATGGTCCAAATATAAAGCCAGCTACAAGAGGGCATGAACTTAAGTACTGCCTAGAGTGTAAAGTAAGCTGTTCTAATTGACCTTGCTGCTCCTTCGAATGGCCAAGGGGATATTATCTTGCCTCAGTTAGAGAAGGACACGTAATCTACCACACTTAGACTGGCATTGAGCAATATGAACAGAGCTCGAGGAAGCAAGTGTGCTGTGTGTGGGGTTTCGAAGGTGAGTCACCCTGCGGTCAACCATACAGTAGAGACACAACATAAACTCCAGTTCTCCCGACAACGTAAAAGTAGAAGCTGTGGCGGACACGAGGTGCGATATGGAAGGAAGGGATAAAGGGTAAAGAAAGCATAAGTGCACTCATATCCTCATGTTATGAAGTTAAGCTTGAAGAGATTCTGTCCATGAGGATGGAGAGGAAAGATTAGAGATCATTTAACGTTTAAAAGTAATCAAAATATTGAAAACAATAATATATATGTGGAAATGGCAGTTACATTCCAAATGAGTGAAACGGTCATATTCAAATTGGAGAGCTGATGGATAGCGCCTAAAATGAATAAACTTGGAGAGAGTAAAAAACATTTTACTTAAAATTATAGCACAAACCAGAGAACTAAAACCAGAAAATGCTAGAAGAGTTTTCTCTCCGGTATGGTGTTGGGCTGTGGAGGGATGGGAAACAGTATGCTGTTAGATACATTCTCATTTGTTATGATTTCTAATTTAATAATAATAGTAATTTAAAAGCATTTTAAAAACTAGCCTACCGCCTTGTAAACAAATGTAGACCACAGGAGGAAGAGACAGAGTCTTGCTGAGTAAACTGCAGTAAGTTGTTTTTTTCCTCTTTCTTAATCTCTTTTTAATTTGAACCTTCAACACGGCTGTGGAGAAGCATTTCCTGCATAGGGTGGGGCACTTTCTCCTCGTCTCTGTGATAACACACAGCTCCAGAAATCCGCCATGCACACTCTGCCTTACAACACACTTAAACCGATTTAAAAAAACCCCACTAAAAATAACCTTCATCCGGGAAAGGGAGAGCAGGGGAAGACGCCAGTGTGCCTAAACTACTGACTCAATCCATGCCCAGGCTGGTGGTGAAATAAGGAAACACCTTAAAGTGGCTTAGGCCTCGAGCCACACGACTGCTTTCCAGTCCTGTCAGGACCTGCAGTCGCATCGACGTGAATTGCTGTAGGATTCCATTCGTGCCTAGAGAGTACAGGAGAAGCCTTTTAACTTAGAACAGGACATTTTAAAAAATCGACATTCAGTTGGCTAACAAATACCACACTGTAATCAAAAAACAAATAGGCAAAATTGTCTCTCCTATTTTCTCTCCAGATGTATGACTTACTGTCTCCATTACACATGAGGTAGACAGCAAAACCCTTTTTCCCTGCCTTCTGGGATTTTGCAACATAATCATTACTAAGTCCAACTGTTTCAAGTAAAATTAGAAAGTTATGATATTAAAAATAAATGAATCTGTTTTTCATTGAAAGAAAAGTACAAGCATTTCCATAAATACAAGACAAATGTAATGTTGTTCAAACAGAGCACTGTACAAAGCCCTGAACAGTCGGCAGTCTGGGTATTGGTATTGGACAATAGGGCCCCTTAAGTCAGGTTAAACATACTTATTTAAACAGCCGATAATGAATAACAGTGTTCGAATTTGTAGAGTGTGTGCGTGTGTTTTATTTTTTGAGCAGTTTTAGGTTCACAGCAACATTTAGGGGAAGGTACAGAAGTTCCCTGTACGCCCCTTGCCCCCACCCATGCACAGCCCCCACCAGTATCAGCACCCCCCACCAGAGTGGCCCATTTGTTACAATGAACTTACACTGACCCATCCCAGTCACCCAAAGTTCACAGTTTATGTCACAGTTCACTAGATGCTGTACATTCTGTGGGTCTGGACAAATGCACCATGACACGTACCCACCATACGGAGTACTTCCACTTCCCTGAAAATCCTGCTTGCTCCACCTGTTTCTCTCTCCCCACCCCGAACTCCTAGCAACCACTGGTCGTCTTAGTTTTGCCCTTTCCAGAATGTCATATGGCTGGAGTCCTGGCCTTTTCACTTAATAAACTGGATTTAAGTTTCCTTCATGTCTTTTCATGGTTTGGTAGCTCATTTCTTTATAGTGCTAAATAATATTCCATTATCTGGATGTTATTCTTTTAAATGGCAATCTCTTCCTCTCTCTTCGGAAATTCTGATCCCACATATTTTAGACTTTTGGATATTGTCCACAGCTTTCTGTGGACAATATCCAAAGAAATTAGAAAGACTCATTTCTTTCCATATTTTCTTCAAATGAGATAATTCCTACCAGTTTATCTTCAAGTTCATTAACTATTTCCTCTCTCATCTCTATTATATCACTAAGCCCATTCAGTGAATGTTTTTCCAGATATTTTACTTTTCAGTTCTAATATTTTCCAATTGGTTTTTTGTTTTATATTTCTCTCCTGATGTTTTCTGTTCATTTTCTAACTTCGCTGAGCAAACTTATCATTGCTGCCTTAAGCCCTTGTCTGATAATTCTAGTATCTCTATCCTTTGGGAGTTGGGTTTTCCCCTTAGAGTCTCCATGGTCCTTCATTTGGTAATTTTAGATTGTATTCTAGAAATTGTGATTCGTTTTGAAGAATCTGGATCTGTTATATCCCTCCAAAGAGCATTGATGTTTTTGTTTTATCAGGCAGTTAACTTAGGTAGAAACAAACTGTGGGATCAGTCTCAAATAGAGGTAGGAGGGAGGTCAAATTCCAGTTTAGTGCCTTCTGCTTAGCTCCCAGGCGCTTTGAGTCTGCCCTGTGTAGGTCATTGATTCAGGAGTCAGCCAGAGAGCTGGGCAAAGCTTACACGTAAAACCCGAAACTCCCCTTTTCTGACTCCCTCCTCTCCTGGAATACCCACCCTACTCCCTCTTTCCCCAGCAGCAGTGGCTACCCCAGGCGCTGCCTTCTGGTTTCTTAGGACACAAAGACTGGCACCACATTGGGGCCTCAAAGCCTGAACGTGGAAACCTCACCTTGTGCTCATCTCATCTTCCAGCTTTGACTCTGCTACAAAATCAGCCTGCTTTTGGTCACTCCTAAGAGTTTTTAGGAAGTTTTTTTGGTAGCTTTTTAGTTGTTGATCTTTGAGAAGGTCAATTTCAGGTGCTGACTCCACCACACTATGAATGGACTCCCTTAGATTCTTTCCTTTAAACTTTGCCAAAACCACTTTTTACATATTCATGTACCTATTGTTAGTGTTCCCTGAAGTTTTAGAAATGCAATGATCACCTCAGAATATGGTCATGTAAGAAAAATTAGAAATCTTAGAAGCTCTAAAATGTTAAAACCAGTAAAACCAAGATCTTAAAATTCTAATCCCAATTATTCTGTATTGTGAATTACACATGTAAAATATAGCTAAGATTAAAATGCAATTGTTTTAAAAACAGGAACAGACTTACAGATACAGAGAACACACTGGTGGTTGCCGGAGTGTGTTGGGGCCTGGGTGAGAAAGCTGAAGGGATTGAGACGTAGAGATTGGTAGTCAGGAAATAGTCACGCGGGTGTGAAGTTCAGCACGGGGAATGTACTCAGGACTGTTGTAGTAACTGTGTACGGCGCCAGGGGAGTACTACAGATATCGGGGGCAGCACTTTGTAAAGTCTAGGACTGTCTAACCACCATGCTCTACACCTGAAACTAACACAAAATAATACTGAACGTAAACTATAATTTAAAAAATTAAAAATTAAAAGATTATAAAAATGAAATGTATTTGTGACTTGTGACTTGAAAGTAAAAAAAAAAACCCTTTATTTAAAAAATGCAATTGTTTTAAAAACCAATGGCTATAATTTGGGTTCCTTCAAATTTAATGGAATCTATTTTCTAATTAGTTCTGAAAAGTCTCTTTTTAGAGAAGGATGTTTCAGTTGTTGCGCCTGTCAAATTTTAACGAGAAAGGATGCCCCCATTCACAGATTTCAAAATTAAGTTTTAAAAATCTCAGATGTTATGCTCTGGATAGTGAGTCCACCTGATTCTCCTCATCTATGGAACCATGTCTGAATTTCCAAATCATCATTGTTCTTTCCACAGGACTGTGTCCTTTTGGCTTCCCTAGGTGCTAGGAGGTAAAAAACTGAACTCCTTCAGTCCGAGGATCAACCCAGAGAGCACTAGGATGATTCAAATGGCAAGTGACAGCACCGGCATAGCACCGTGGATCTTAACTGAAATTTCTTATCTGAAGATGCTGGGCTGGGGGGATTTCTTCTCACCCTTGACCGGACCTAGATATGCAATAACATGCAACCTCGCACTGATTCTTAGTTAGAGATTATAAAGAGCCTCTCTATTTGTAGAGGGGCTCACTTTTAATTTTTCAACTGGGTATTTTTCTCCTTGGGGTTTTTGAGGTTTTAGTCATAGGAAACCTCAAGGCCCACAGGCCGACAGGTCAGGCCACTTGCCCATATAACTCTTCGCCTCCTTGGTGACCATACTTCTGAAAATCAGATTAGGTCATAATGGTATGACTCAGGTTCATTTTCATTAGAGAACTTTTCTTTCTCAATTTCTATCCTGGTAATCAAAAACACTTTGGACAAATCTTCTAAGACTTCATGGATCTTAATCCTAGATAACCAGAAGCTAAACCCTTCACAATAAAATTTTCTCTCCAATTTCCTTAAACCCTAGTCAAAAGCCCCACTCCCTAATACTTGGAATATGTGTATTTTTCTCTAGTAGAGCCCAGTAGCATTTCTTGCCTTGAAATTTCTGTCATGAGAAATTGTTGCCACAGCACTGTGTAGTGGCCAGCAGATTTCAGGTATCTGGTACAATTCGAAGACAATAAATAGATAAATAGTAAATAATTCTTTGCTCAATCTAATCTAAAACAATGCAGATTTAAAAAATTCAAAGCCTCTAGAGTGGCTCTCCTTCGGGGTCACTACATACAGGAAGTAAGAGTGAGCACATAGGTGGTAAGGGCTGAAATATTTTGATTTAGCATTGATGTTGCATAAAATAGAAAAAACCCCTCACAAATATATCATCTCCTCTTGGCTACAAGCAGACTTTGGCAGGTACAGCAGCTAAAACATCCTTCTTCTAGAGAGAGTTTTGCTCTTTTATATTATTTTAGTTAATGAACAGGATACCAAATGTCACAGATGAAATATATTAGAGGAAATCTGAATAGACTAGCAAACATTTAAACATATCTGCTGTGTCCCAGACCTTCATGAATGAAAACAGATGGCGTAGATAAAATAATTTTGTTTCTGATCCAAACTCCGGCATTTCAAGACTGTACAAGTGCCAGGATTAAGTCAGGCAGAAAAGGACAGCTCCCTCATATTTGCTGATGAGTTTTAATTTCTTAGACTCTTACAAACCACATAGTTATTAAACAGGATCATTCTCTACCACGAGCAAAGATGGCAGCTGGGGAAGGAGCGTGACCGTTGGTATGGATGCGGTCTGTAGCAGCAAAGAAAGTGATGTGGACAATTACATGATACGAAGCACAGTCAGCCATCCACAAATTCCCAAGGCTATTTCTTCTACCAACACTGAATCTCTGATGTGAAATACACTTCATTTGGTCTTAGGTTTAAAACTCATATGACAAAGGATATAAAGAAGTCATGTTGAGACTGGCAGTAGAGGTGGAGACACAAAACGGGCTGGTCCCACACCCATGAGTGGAGGTTAAGAGTCAGGAAGTGTATGTCTACAGCGGGCGTCACCCCTGGGGAGCGAGGGATCTCAGCCCACACTGGGCTTCCAAACCTGGAACACCAGTGGCAGGAAGAGGAGTCCCCTTCACACTTGGCTGTGAAAATCAGCACGGCCCTCTGTGGAGGTGAGACCAGAGGGCTGCTTTTGACCCTCTTAAAGGACCTGACTCACTCACTCACAAACACTCGCCCTAAGTTCCAGCAAAGGGATAGCAGTTTGTAAAGCACCAGGGGCATACTGGGAGGAACTCAACTGTCTCGCATTAAGATGAGGGCTGGAGGGGCAAAACCATCCAGGACTGAAGGTCTGGCGGGCACTATAGTTCCTTTGTTGAGCCCTCCTCTGACACAGCTGGCAGGTGCTGGCGGAAATGCTGGCAGGAGCCATTTGTCCTTTGTTAAGCCCACTCCATCCACAGAGGGCAGGCACAGGCAGGTGCCTGAGTCTCCATTAATCTGGCTAACACTACTCTTGCCCCACCAGGGTGATTCCCTGAGACTGTCCCATCCAATTTACACGCCCACCTTGAACCTCTTTCAGCAGCTGTGCCACACAAGTGGCTGGTCTCGAACCACACGACGGACCTTTAAAAAGTCTCTCAAAGGTCCACAAACCCCAAACAAACAGCGACTGGCCTCAGTATTGCCCTGTACCCCTTGCTAAATGGCCCCAAGCCCAGCGCTAGTGGCAACCAGCCTTGATTTGCACCACAGCCTCTTGCAGGCACCTCCAAACAGCAACTACCACAGATCACTTTGTAGCTATTACCAGGTGGCCCTGGACAGGGTACAGACAGCAGCTCACCCCGCACCCCTCAATCCCCAGAAGACACTACAGAACCAATACATACAGTGGCCAGCTTCAGATCACACCAGAGCATCACCCAATCAGCTCCACAAATGACACACCCAAAAGGCAGACTCAGCAAGCACCAGAGCCCTGCTAAAGCAAATCCAGCTCCATGGGGTGAGCTTCTGCACAACAGCTCCTGAGCCACAGTCACAGCCAGACCTCACAGCCAGCCAGCCCGAGGGTTAGTTCCACTCCCTGACGCGCCAACAGCAGTCAGGGCTCAAGTACAACAGGAGGACACACACAACCCACACAAGGTTACAGCCCTGGAGCACCCAGCTCAGGTGGCCACGGAGACTGTGTCACTGGGTCTCACAGGACACCTACTATGTCAGGCCAATAGCAGCTCTACCTAATACCCAGAAACAAACACAGGGAGGCTGCCAAAATGAGGAGGCAAAGGAACATGTTCCAAATGAAAGAACAGGACAAAACTCCAGAAAAAACAAAATCGAGGCAAGCAATCTACCAGAGACAGAGTTCAAAACACTGGTTATAAGGATGCTCAATGAACTTAGGGTAAGAGGAGATTAACTCAGTGAGAACTTACACAAAGAAAGAGAAACCATAAAAAAGAACCAGTCAGAATTGAAGAAAACAGTAACTGAAATGAAGAATAATACATTAAATGGAGTCAATAGTGGATTAGATGAAGCAGAGGACCTGAACCGACATTTCTCCAAAGAGGACAAACAGATCGCCAATATACATATGAAAAGATGTTGAATATCACTAATCATCAGGGAAATAAAAATTAAAACCACAATAAGATTATCACCTCACACCTGTCAGAATAGTGAATAAATCAACAAACAAGTGTTGGTAAGGATGTGGAGAAATGGGAACCCTTGTGCACTGTTGGTGGGACTGAAATTGGTGAAGCCAGTGTGAGAAAGGGTATGGAGGTTCCTCGAAAAAATAAAAATAGAACTACCATAGGACTCAGCAATCCCACTTCTGGGTATTTATCCGAAGTAATACAAAACATGTATTGGAAAAGATGTATACATCCCTATGTTCATCGCAGCATTATTTATAATAGCCAAGATATAAAAGCAACCAAAGTGTTCATCTATAGATGAATAGAAATGAAGATGTGGCACACACATACAGTGGAATATTACTCTGCCATGAAGAATGAGGTCTTACCATTTGTGACAACGGGGATGGGCCTATAGGGTATTATGTTAAATCAGTCAGTCAGAGAAAGAAAAATACCAAATGGTTTCCCTTGTATGTGAAATCTAAAAAAAAAATAAATGAACAAACAGAACTGGAACACTCATAGATACAGAGAACACACTAATGGTGGTCAGATGGGAGGGGGTTGGGGAGCTGGGTAAAAAAGGTGATGGGATTAAGACGTACAAAATTGGCAGTTATAAAATAGACACGAGGATGTAAAGTACAGCATAGGCAATGCAGTCGGTAATACTATAGGAACTACGAACGGTGTCAGGTGGGGACTAGACTTATCAAGGGGACCACTTCTACGTTATACAAATGTCTAACCACTATGCTGTGCACCTGAAACTAATACAATATTGCATGTCAACTGTAGCTGAAAAATTTTTTTAATTAAAAAAAGTATAGCATCAAGGGTAAGTAAAATGAGGTAATAATCGGAAGGAAATGTAGGATTATTTATTAAATCAAAATATTAACTGCAGACATACTATGTGCCAGACACTATTCTAAGCACTTGGAATATACCAGTGAAGAAGCAAACGAAAGTACCTGCCCTGATGAAGTTTATATTCTCCAACAGGGCGAGAGACAACAGACACCTGACAGGGTACATTAGCACATGGTAAGTGCTATGGGTGAGGTGAATTGGAACTATAGGTGGAGGCGGGGCATTTCCTCAGTGAGAAGGTGGTGACTGGACAAAGACTTGAAGCAGATGAGGGAGTGAGCCTTGCAAACATTAAGAGGAAGCACATTCCGTAAGATAGAAGAGCCAGTAGAAAAGCTCTCAGTAGGAAATATGCCTGGTACATTCCACAACAGCAAGGAGGTTGGTGTGGCAGAACAAGCAAGAAAAGGGGTGAGTACTATGAAATACAGTCAGAGAGGCAATGAGAGATGGAGGGATTTTGTAGGCCACTCTAAGAATTTCGTGGAAGGTTGCTCATTCACTTCCTCCTGCCCCGATGTGTATCAAATCAAGAGGAACAAGAGGTAAGAGAGGGGAAGGACCAAATAGTCCAGAGAGGGCAGGGTCAGGGATAATGTTAAGAGCAGCATCCTTCCGAAGGCAGCAAGAGATTAACCATCAGTTTGGTAAAGAGAAGAGGTGCCTCCTTTGGGAGAAGCATGCTAGAGCTGGCTCAGGAGAGCTGATTCTGCTCTCCTCTTAGATATTTTCCTTTCGGTGGCTTCATGTTGGTAGCTTAAAATTGGCCATAGAGAGAGTGTTTACACAATGGAAAATGACAAACACCACCGATCGAGGGACTGTTTTTCCTGGTGTGCTGGTTCAGTTACATGAAAATGACTCTTCCTCAAAGCCTGGTGGGTAAAAAGAAGAATCTGGTGGTACCCTCTGAGATGTACTGTGGGAAGGTGTGGGAAGAGAGAACACAGTGACCAGGAGCCTCTTTTCTGTGAACTGAGTCAGAGCAACTGCTTGGAGAGAAAAATGTCACGGGTCTGAAATAACTTGTGCAGGCGGAGAGGAGCCCAGCCGTGCGTGAATGTACAGTGAATGAGAGGACTGTTATGTAAATGTGAGGAGAGTGCAAATGAACCACAAGGGCTAAATCTACATAAATGTCTCATCTTTCTCTAATTTTCATTTGTTTAAAACGTGGGAAAAATAAACAACTTACTGAGACACAGGATGGGCTGCTGGCCAGAAGAAAAACGTTACAAGAAGGCAAGGGGGTTTAAAGTCACGGGGAAAGGAATTCTCTGAGATCAAGGCTAGGGGAGTACAGTGAAGCAAAACGGAGTCTAATAGTTCAAGTAAAATATTAATGTGGCATAAAAAATTAAAATCTAGATATGCCTAACGATTACTTAGAATTTCATCTTTGATAATTTAGTCTTTAAAAAGAACTTTCTGGGTGGAAAAACCATTCTGTTTTCTTTCTTAGGCAATATAGCTCGAGAGAGACTTTCTTGCCGCAACCTGCAAGTGCTTGTCAGCTGCCTTGACGCTCTTGGGGGGTGAATTCTTTCGGCGTCGCAGTCAGTTCCGAAGCTACAGGTACTTTCTGGTTGCTTTTGGCTAAGTGGAAACTTTGGAAGGCCTGTAGTTGTTGAAACAAGATGAGATTCTGTCAGGTTTGTATCCTAGGACACTTAAGAACTTGGATTTGATTTCACAGGATGGTTACACATAAAATAAAGATCAAGCACCCACAAGGTTAAATTGCAGGAAAGCCCTCTTGGATGCAAGACAAAGGCGGGGTATAAAACGAAAACAAAAGTAACCCAGTTAAGAAGAGGTCTTTGGAGTTCATTCACACCACGCTCAAGACTGCTGCTCTCTGCTCACTGAAACAGGTTGGTTTTTCTTTTCTCATTCTGACTTAGGATTTTTTTAAATGCCCAAAGACTTTGTGTATTTATCTTTGTAGAGGGAGCTCTCATGCGTAAAAATCTATGTTTCTGTGCAAAAAAAAAAAAAACCCCACAACTATTTGAAAACAGCTGTACACTTTGATCTTAAAACAAATATCTGAATATAGCAAGAAGAAAATGTATTATTTTAATACCATTAGTTGCCTATGGAATGTTGTTAATAAAAAACAGCTTTTGCTATACCATTTTGTTGCTTTGTTTTACAAACACTAATTTTTTTTTTATTCTTGTAGTAATCACAAAGACATCTAAATGTGTTTCTATGCATCTGTCAGAGGATCATTTCTGGAAATAATTTCCATTCCTATCCTTATTTATGCAAAATTTTAGTAAGATCCATTCTTATTTTAAAACATCCTTCCTTAAAACCTTATCTTTTTTGGCCGCATTCTTCCTTATGATCAGGTTTAAGATTTCTGGGATGAAAGAGAAAGAAAGAACAAAGTTATTTTTTTGTTAATAATTAATGAAAACCAGAGTAATCTTCCAGATTGGAACTTTCAAATAGCATTAAGGGTAAAAGTAGTCATTTCAAACTGTTGGCACCTGGTTTTTGCATAATTAAAGTAACTTTCTTATGTGGTGTCTTTCCTCAGGGGGCCTTCTTTATTTTGCTTTACTCACCCCCAAAGGTTAGCAAGTATAAAAATATTATTTTGAAACTGTACTGTAAGTTGTCACACTGGGTTTTTTTTTTAGATTTTATTTATTTATTTATTGAGACAGAGGGGAAGGGCGGGAGAAAGAGAGGGAGAGAAACATCAATGTGTGACTGCCTCTTGTTTGCCCCCTACTGGGACCTGGCAGTCAGGCATGATTCCTGATGGGGAATTGAGCTGGCGACCCTTTGGTTCGCAGGCTGGTACTCAATCCACTGAGCCACATCAGCCAGGGCGTGCCACACTGTTCTGAAAATATTTTCATTACTGATTCTATAAGAATATTTGGGTTTCTTCCAAGGATAAAAATAACCAAGGGGAGACAGAAAGGCTAAGGAAAAAGCAAAACAAAACTCTGCACTCTAATAAAACCATTTTAAGTTATTAAATACATTTTAAAACTTGTGAATTCTGGGTCTTAATAGCCAATATAGTAAAATAACAATGATGAGACAGGAGAGTAATAGCTTCATATCTGCTGGAGAACCTTTCTTTGATACATATTTACTGAGCAACTAGTGTGTGCCAGGCACTCTGTAAGGTATTAATTACAATCTTAGGGAACTTAGAACACAGAGGGGAAAAGTAGTCTAGGAAACACATCTTTTCCATAGAATAGGGTCAGTTCTCTGAGAGGTATGTATATATAGCTTTTGGATCAGGAAAATCTTCCTGGGGGAGACAGGTGACACCTAAGTTCATTGAGTAGGAACTGGCTCTTCAAAGGAAGGACAGGAAATAGTGTAACAGGTAAAGGAACAGAATGAGTACTGTAGCTCGGGCTACTCAGTACTAGTACTGTCTACAGTGCTGGGGCCCATAGTAGAGAGAGGTGGCAGGAACCACGGGTAGGACCAAATTATGGGGGGAGCCTTGGATATCATGCCAAGGAGCTTGGACTGCATCTTTCAGGTGAAGAGATGTGTCTTTCAGGTGAGGAGCTAAGCGGGGGAGTAACAGATTGGTGTTTCAGAGACACAGCACTCTGGTGGCAGGAAGAAAATGTGTTTGCCAAGGATGCCAGTTAGGAAGATACTGTAGGAGACCATGTAAGAAACAGTGCTGGCCTTTTCGCGTGGAGGTGACAGGGAGTGCTGACTAAGAGGAGACAGATTCGAGATCTATTTGGAAGGTAAAAATCAGAATTGAAGGGCTGTCTGGAAGTCACAGATGAAGGTAAGAGAGAAGTCAGCACGGTGCATGCTTAAGTGACTAGTGGACTTGGGTGACCAGGGGAATGACAGGGCTACCAAACAGTGGTGGACAGTGAGCAGGCAGGGACAGCATTTGGAGGAAGGCGAACTAGAAGAGACTGTTTTATAAATGCTAACTAATGAAGTTGAGCATAAATGCTCAGATAAGATTTAAACATGAGTTTATAAATAAATAACGTAAAAAGAAACTTTATTTTAAGTAATTAAAATAAGTATATTTATTTAATTGGTCAATAAACTGCATATAAATCACAACCTTGTATATGTAAAAATTATAACATTTTTGATTCTTTTTAGTTGAAATCTGACTAAACTTTCATATTTTAAAAACTATTTTCACAAAAGAAGTCATGACTTTTATTTAGGGTTTAATGATTAAGAAAATTCCTCAGGGTATTATTTTTAGCTTCTTTGTGTAAATACCAGCTCCTGCACCCAGACTTATAAAGACAAAGGATGAAGAAAGTTCTTGGGGATATACTCCAGTGTGGCTTCCATTAAGGATTTCAAAAAAATGGCAGATTCAGGCTCATGGATGTTATGGCAACAAACTATTCTCTAGTAAGAGAACAAAACATATGCTAGATAAAAAGTGTTTCCTTTTAATCAACATTAAAGTGAGTATCATGTATCCTTTTTGCCATTTAGATTGCAGCCATGGCTTTGGAACACAACCAGTCAATGGATTACTACTATGAGGAAAATGAGATAAACGGCACTCACGACTACAGTCAGTATGAAGTGGTCTGTGTAAAAGAAGAGGTCAGGAAATTTGCCAAGGTTTTCCTGCCTGCCTTCTACACAATAGCTTTTATCATTGGACTCGCAGGAAACTCCGTAGTGGTGGCGATTTACGCCTATTACAAGAAGCAGAGAACCAAAACAGATGTGTACATCCTGAATCTGGCGGTGGCGGATTTACTCCTCCTATTCACTCTGCCCTTCTGGGCAGTTAATGCAGTTCATGGGTGGGTTTTAGGGAAAATCATGTGCAAGGTCACTTCAGCCTTGTACACAGTCAACTTTGTCTCTGGAATGCAGTTTTTGGCTTGTATCAGCATAGACAGATACTGGGCAGTAACTAAAGCCCCGAGCCATTCGGGGGTGGGAAAACCATGCCGGCTCATCTGCTTCTGTGTCTGGATGTTTGCCATCTTGCTGAGTATACCTCAGCTGGTTTTTTACACAGTAAATCACATGGCTAGGTGCATTCCCATCTTTCCATACCACCTGCAAACATCCCTGAAGGCATCAATTCAAATGCTGGAAATCTGCATCGGATTTGTTATTCCCCTTCTCATTATGGGCGTGTGCTACTTTATCACAGCAAGGACCCTCATCAAGATGCCAAACATTAAGAAATCTGGACCCCTCAAAGTTCTCTTCACAGTGGTTATAGTTTTCATTGTCACTCAGCTGCCCTATAACATTGTCAAGTTCTGCCAAACCATAGACATCATCTACCTCCTGATCACTGACTGCGACATGAGCAAACGCATGGACGTTGCCATCCAGATCACAGAGAGCATTGCACTCTTCCACAGCTGCCTCAACCCCATCCTGTATGTTTTTATGGGATCCTCTTTTAAAAACTACATTATGAAAGTTGCCAAGAAATATGGGTCCTGGAGAAGACAAAGACTAAATGTGGAGATTCCTTTGGATTCCGAAGTCCCTACAGAGCCAACCAGTACATTCAGCATTTAAATGTAAAACTGCCTTCTGTCTTGCTTCGATACACATGAATGATGCTTTGCCCTGAGATAAAACATCTGCGTTATTCTGAACTTCAAACCTGAAACATGGGGTCGCAACTTACAATAAAGAAGAGCTGGGGTGAGGAACGGGGGCGGGGCGGGGAGGGCAGGTAGAAGCCAAGAAGAGGAAACAAAATAATCAATGCATAAAACATGCAAATTAAACAATGTCGGAAAATAGTAGTAACAAGCATAAGTAATAAGAACATCATGCTATAAGTTAGGCCATCTAACATTAATAAAGAGGCTTACATTATGGGGCATTTCTTATTATTTTATATTACATAAAGATGATTTTCCTGCATAATTTTAATACTTGAATAACTATACAGCAAAATTTCATCTACCCTTCTTTTCTTGTTTCTTAATTTGTAAGCGATTTCATAAAACACCAAAAATAACAATCAACAATAAAAAAGTATATAAAAAGCTTTTCTGGCCTTTTTAATACATTGCTGGTAAGTTTCTAAACACATAGTTTGCTTCCCTGTCACCTTGCTTCAGTAGTGGACTGGTTCTCCCGTTAGATTTCTCATGCACACTCTGGAAGCGAGCCTCAAGCCTGCCACATCTGATAATTATTATAATCAGTTACTTTTATAACTTTCTAAAGGGTTCATTTATTTATGTGAGTCTATTACTGAGAGCTGGCTAAACAATGTATTTTTCTATGTATTCTTACTTTTAATTTAAAAACTTGTATTTTTAAGACCTGAAAATATGTAGTGCAATAAATTATTTTAGGTAACGTACAATTTCTCTCTAAAAACAACTACATATAAATTATTATAGTGCATATGATATGTCCCTATTAAAATTTAATTTTGATAGATATTCCAAAGGTCAAAAATATTGTGCATTAATATGAATTTTACCTGTCACAAACAGTAAAAGAAAAAGATGTTTTCTGCTCTTAAACATCACCTAATTGAGACATGTTATAAAATTACTTTTCTTTTTGTCAACTGTTTCTAAATTTGAAAATGCTAAGGCAGAATTTAAAGAACTGTCATTGTAAAAGTAGTAACTATGTATCATATTATTTTAGGACAGCATCTAGCACAAAGGATCAGTCTGAATACTCACCGCTGCTCCACCATTTCTTGCCATTAACTACATAGCTATCTCCGTCTCGCTGGATACTACATTCAATATTTGTGGCATCACTGGATGCTACATCAGGCTCTACAAATAAACAAAGGCTGAATTTACAGGAAGGCAGATATCAGTTTACAAAAGAGACTTACAGAGGGAAATGTGAACTCTCTGAGGACAGAGAGAACATCTTAGTCTTCTTCATCTTTCTATCCTTCCCCCATTCCACCCTGGTTCTCCCATAAACTACAAATAGTAGGTATTCAATAAATGTTCATTGGAAGAATAAATGAATGAAGTAGTTAGAACAGTGGAGATCAGCAATCTGAACTGTGTTCTTGGTTTCCTCATTGATATATGACTTGGGATAAAACTCAATCCTTTTTCCAGCCATCAAGAGTAGATTAAAAACTACTCTTTAGAAGAGTAGACTGTTCTTCCCACAACGGAAGTCTGTACTAAATATTTACAAGCCAGATTTCCTTACCATACAGTTTACTATCTTAAACAATTTCTAACTATGCCTTGCAAATTCCATCGGGCATGCTTTCACTGACTTACTTATTTTGCTTTCTATAAAGCCCGTTCAGCCCTTAGTATCTTCAGAAAGTTTTCCATGGAACTGTTACACAACTGCTTTACTGCATGGAATTTCAGAATCCACAGGCCAGCTCTCAATCATAGTTATCTGCACTTGGTAACAGAATGTTCTTTTAAATGGGTCCTTCAGATATTTCCTGTGCTCAGTTTCTAAAATTAAAGACTCAGTTTCTTCAGAAAGCGTGGACTCTACTTATTCCGTCACCTCAAATTAGTGCTTTATAGATAGATAACACATCATACTGCAGGTGTTATAAATGCCTCTAAGTGATTTAAATAGAGAGCAGCTTGCTATTACAAATGTATGTAATGTTATAGAAGACAATAAAATCTGGCCAAAATTATTGCCAGATGAAATTTAGTTTAGTTCATCTCAATTATGAAATAATATGTTTGTCTCTTCAAGACTTCTTAATTAGTGTTTCCTATGTACAGATGGTTTTTTAATTTTTATTAACCAAACCATTTTTATTAACATGCTCCTAGCTGTATTTCCCCATAAGATAATCTGAGCTATATGATCAGCATTGGCGAAAGTTCTACTTTTCTGGGTTTATGCAGAGTTAAGTATTTTGTAAGTATCAATACAAAACTATCACAAAGATGAATATTTCATACATAAAGGCAGAAATGATCTTTAATATCCATAGGTGACAATTTTAGAAAAGACAAAATATTATGAAACTAGGTGTATTCTGGTGCTAATGCCTACCAGAAAACAATACCTCCTGTCCTCCCTTCAGGGAGGACAACTTTTATTCTGCACATTTAAAAATTCTAAAATTTAGCCCTATCTGGTGTGGCTCAGTTGGTTGGGCATTGTTCTGCAAAACGAAGGGTTGCTGGTTTGATTCCCGGTCAGAGCACATACCTGGGTCCCAGATTCAGTCCCCAGACAGGGGATGTGCAAGAGGAAACAGACCAATGCTTCCCCTTCCTTTTCTTCTCTCCACCCTCCCTTCCCCTGTCTCTAAAAACAAATAAATGCACAATTTTAAAAAGGGCCCAAATTTAAAACTGGTCTCAAAACAAAGCCATTCACATTCTGACCACAAACAAATGTGCCTGCCACACGGCGCCACAGCCACATTGCTTCAGCTCACCCACAATGCCTCTGGTGGCGGACTGCCCGAGGGGAGAAGAGGGGTTTGCTTTTACCTGTCATACAGAAGCAGGAGGCGATGCTCCCTTGAAGAAGAGGCTCAAGCCACTGCTGCTTCTGCTTTTCACTTCCATATAGGTGGAGTAACTCCATGTTCCCTGTGTCTGTATGTGATAAGAAAAGCATTTGTTTTGAATTTTACACTTTATTAATATGAAGTCCAAAATTTATGTAGATAATATAGATGTTCATCTTTTTAAAGCAAATGTTTGCTAGCAATATTTTGAAGCATAATAGTAAATATGATTTACAACAAAGGTGTGCCACACAGTATTTACAAGTACATAGCTTTCAGTGCATATTTATTCCGCTTGTTCTGAATCACAGACACTTGTCCACTTTATCTCCATGAAGCGTGGCTCTAATGAGCTCTAACTCAATTAGGACTGATGATGAAAACAATTTACTGGCCTAACCTTTGCTGGGTATCTTGCAAATATGCTCTGCCAGGGTTGAAACACTCCTGGAAAATAATGAACATTATTCTACTGAGACTCCAGTTCCTCAAACACACTCTCTGCTCTCTAACTTCCACATGTTTGCACCAGCCAGGCCTTCTCTCAACTGAAATCCTACCCATCATTCCTAAGTAAATCCCTGCTTCTGAGCCACCTTCATCATGAAGAACCTTTGATTACCCAGTCAGAAATATCTCCTGAACTCACATAGTAATTATTGTCTCTTTACCTCTCACATTGCTCTTACTACTGTGTACCCAACACCGTCTAAAAAATGCACTAGCTTGTATTTCAAGGATGCTAAACACAGAATCCCTGCCCTGGGTGGAAAATGACAAAGACCCTCCACAACCCTCAGCAGGTGTTGTGCAGTCCATGATGACATTACAGTATCACTCTCAGGTGTTTAAAAAATAAAAAAAGAAAGAAAAGCCTCATGTCTGCCACAGAGCAAAATGCTCTAGATGCCTTTCTCTGATTTTCATTCCTATCAAATTTCAAAAAATAATATCTAAAACCTTCCCCTTGAATACTGATTACTTATAAGACTTTGAGAAAGAATTTTTCAATATCACCTCTTACAATGGCTTTAGGACAGTCACTAAAATGCCTATGAAAATTGAGTTAAGTCTAAGTTAAGTCTCTCAAAATACGTTTGTACTCTGTTCAGATACTCATAATGGAGCCAAAATCATATTAAAATGCAAAATTCTCAGTAGATTAACACAAGCTTAAAATTCTTTTTGGCTGAGGAAGAAAATGAGTCCTGAGTTGAAATTAACCAAGCTCACTGTTTTCTTTGCTTGTTTTAAATTCAGTGTTTCTTCTATAGTTCAAATGAGGGAAATGTTGAAAATAAACTCTCCAAAACGGTTTACCAATTTATTACAAGAAGCTGGCCCAACGAACCTATTATCTATGGGTTGGGAAAAGAGCCAAGGTAAATTACTTCTATAAAAGTTTCTTCCCTAATCAGCCCAATGGACCCCCAATTTTCCACTAATAGCTTTAGAATTAAAATCGCTATTTTCAGCATTCCAATATACAATATTGTATGACTTATTAAAGGGTAAAACCCAAAAAAGCCAAATTGGAAGATGATATATGTTTCCTATAAACTTTTATAACTACTTGGGAAATAATTTACGTAGCTTGAGTAGAAATTCACTTTAAAAAAAATTGTATTTTATTGATTAAGCTATTACAGTTGTCCCGATTTTTCCTCTTTGCCCCCAGCCACCCAGCACCCTCTACTCCTTCAAGCAATCCCCGCACTATTGTTCATGTCCATAGGTCATGCGTATAAGTTCTTTGGCTACTCCATTTCCTATACTGTATTTTACATCCTCCTGGCTATTCTGTAACTACCTATTTCCATTTCTTAATCCCCTCACCTCTTCACCCATCTTCCCCCTCCCTGCTCCCATATGGCAACCTACTGGTAACTAACTTCTTTTATCTTGCTTTTACAAGTCTTTCTTTATCTTTAACCTTTGGCCTTTTATAATGACGTGTCTTGGAGTGTCAATGACGTCTCTTTGCATCCATCAGAATTGGAACTCTATTTCCTAGACTTGCATGTCTATTTCTTTCACCAATATAGGGAAGTTTTCTTCCACTATTTTTTCGGATAGATTTCCAATCTCTTGCTCTTCTCCTTCTGGCACCCCTATGAAGTGAATGTTGGATCTCTTTAAAGTCCCAGAGGCTGTTTAACATTATCCTCATTTTTTTGGATTCCTTTTTCTTCTTTCTGTTCTGCACGGTTTTTTGCTTCCTTATGTTCCAAGTCATTGATTTGATTCTCAGCTTCATCCACTCTACTGTTGTTTCCCTGTAAATTGTTCTTTATTTCAATTAGTGTGTTCTTCATTTCCAACTGGATCTTTTTTATGTTGCCGAGGTCCTCACTAAATTCCTTGAGCATCCTTTTGAAAGACTGTTTTTGAACTCTGCATCTGATAGATTACTTTTGTCCATTTCGTTTAGCTGTTTTGGGGAGCTTTGATCTGTTCTCTCATTTGGGCCATATTTCTTTGCCTCCTGACTTTGGCAGCCTCCCTGTGTCTGTTTTTATGTACTAGGTAGAGCTGCTTTGACTCCGTGTCTTGGTAGTGTGGTCTAATATACTAGGTGTCCTGTAGGCTCCAGTGGCACAGCCTCCCCTATCACCCAAGCTGGGTACTTGAGGTGTGTCCTTTGTGTGGGCTGAGTACACCCTCCTCTTGCAGCTGAGCCTTGGTTGCTGTTGGCAAATCAATGGGAGGGATTTACCCAGGCCAGTCAGCTGCAAGGATTGGCTGTGACCATTGACCACCAACCTCCACCCTCTGTGGAGGATCAGCTATGCAGGGGTAGGGTGGTGGTGCTCCGATGTGGTCTGTAGCTGTCCACTGGGTGCACAGGTCCTGGGGTTTCCATGGAGGTGCAGGCCAAGGTCAGTCCCCACCTGTGTTTTGCCCTGGACCACCCTGTCTGAGCTGTAAAGCAATCTGAGATGGCTGCTACTTGTGCTGGGCTTGGAGATTCTCAGGTGAAGCCAAGCTGTGACTCTAATCTGCCTGCTGCCAGGGCTCACTGAGGCCAGCTGTTGCTTGTTTGATAGGATTTAGGAGCCAATAGCAGCCATTCTTATGGAAGAGCAGCTTGGGTGGGCTTGTAAGTTGGGTGGGGTAGAGCCTCTCTGGATCACCAAGGTGGGTCACACAGTGTTAGCCAGGTTGATGGAGTATCAGATATGGCACCGGCCTGGGTCTGTGGGATGAAAAGGGACAATGGTCTCTGCTTGCCTTGATGCCAGACACTTCAGTTTCTCCCTGAGTGCCGCTGGTGCCCTTCAAGCTGCCATCCTGGCGCTGGAGCTCAGAAGGAGGAAGTCCGAGTAGGTGAGGCCATCTGTGGGTTCTCTAAGAGTAACAACTGCTTAGGGCTCTAGCAGCCTCTTCCACTGACTCAGTCCTTGCTGATTTTTGCAGCCATATGTTGTGGGGACTTATCTTCCTGGCACTGGAATCCTGGGCTGGGAGGCCTGGTGTGGGTCTGGGGCTCCTCGATCCTGAGATATCCCTCCCAAATTTTTATCCAAGTGGGTGTGAGACCAGTCCGTTCTGCATCTGTGCCCCTCCTACCAGTCTGGGTAGATGTGGTTTCTTCAACTCCGTAGTTGTCAGACTTCCATTCAACCTGATTCTGATGTTCCTGAGTGCTGGCTGTTGCATATTTTAGGTGTAACTTTGATGTCGGTGTGCAAAGAGGTGAGCCTTGTCTGCCTATGTCACCATCTTGACTGGAAGCCATTTGAAATCCATCTTTTATACTTAAGAAACCTCCCAAAGTATTTAATTGGCATCCATTACATACCCTTTTAATCCTGCTTTGGAAATGCTCCAAAACACAATGCCCCAAGCCCTTCATGAAGAGATCTCCACTACAAATAGAAAATGCCTAGTTTTCTACTTATGATTTTATACATCTTGTTTGCTAAGGAGAGTTGTTGATCATACTTTGATCAAAGAAAATGCATTTCCCTGGCCAATTTTAAAATTTCAGTGGTTTGGTGATATCATTTACACAGTACAACTGATACTCATGAAATTTTAAAACTAAGAAAAGAACATGACCATCTAGTGAAAAGTAAGTTCACAAGTCAAATAGAGAAATAGTGGCAGAGCCGCATGCGCAAAGGATGTCCTCTATAGCATTGGTTTTCATGTTATGACCCATTAGTGTGTCGTGAAATCAATTTAGTGGAATATGGCTAGCAATCTATAAAAACTAAAATAGATTAAAATAGACTACATTAGATTAGACTCAGTGAAAAATACGTGAATGTAGTAAGGGAAACTTGTTTCATAAAGCCTTTTTTCTTTTTTAAAAAAGATTTTTATTTATTTTTAGAGACAGATGAAGGGAAGGAGAAAGAGAGGGAGAGAAACATCAATGTGTGGTTGCTTCTCACGTGCCCCCTACTGGGGACCTGACCTGCAACCCAGGTATGTGCCCTGACTGGGAATCGAACCAGTGACACTTTGGTTCACAGGCCAGTGTTCAATCCACTGAGCCACACCAGCCAGGGCAAGCCTTTTTTTCCAATAACATATAAGTATCTCTCTCCCACTTCATCTCCCCCCAACCCACCTTTTATCCATCAATGAAGACTCATAAAACTACTATATATGCTATATATTGGGTCACATTATAAAATATATTTCTTACTATTGAGTAACAATAAAAAAGTTTTAAAAGATGAGCCGTTTTCTTTCCACAAAAGTAAGCCACCTATGCAGTATGGTGTAATCGCTTCACACCAATGAGATGAATCTTTAGAAACTTTGCGAATAGATTTTTTTACTTTTACAACAGCCTCATTATTAGATTAAAACGTACTACAACAGTGATTTGATAAACTGGGGTTTTGAAGAGGGAAAATCACACCAGGGTCAAGGTCAGTCATCAACAGAAGGAACTTTCTCAATTGTTCCAAACAAATAAAGAGTCAGGGAGGAAACACTCTGCTAAAACACCAGATCGTGTTTCTCTCAGATATCCAATATACCTCTTTTTGGCAATTCCACCCTTCACTACCTCTTTTAGGGAGAGCTTTAGCACGGGGCCATACAATGAGCCCAAGAGACAATACTGAGGCCTAACTTGTGCAGGAATACTATAGGACATCATACCCTCACCCCTCTGTTACACATCAGCTGCCAGTTCTTGCCTGCCAGCATCAGAGTATTCCCAGGGTCTACCCTAGACCTACTGGATCAGAATCTCCAGGGATGGAGCCTGTGAATCTGGATTTTTAAAAATTCCTTAGGTGGTTCTTCTGCAAATCCAGTTTTGAAAACACCTTCTACAGATTATATTCCATAGTATCTATTATTCCATATTATCTTTTTAAAGAAAAGTTAGTCTCCTTCCCTCATCCTTTCAATTTTCATGTCAAAGTCCTTAGCGGCGTCCTTGACTTCCCCATGTGTACCCCATATCCAATCAGGAAATCCTCTTGGCTCTGCCTTCAAAATATATTTAGAATCTTTCCATTTCTCACCCCTTGCACTGCTAGTCCCCTAGAACAAATTGCCATCATCTTTCACTAGAATTATTACAATAAACTCCCTGCTTCCCTCCTTCTGTTAATTCTCAACATAGCAGCCAAAGTGATACTTTTAAAAACTAAGTCACATCTTGTCACTGCTTTGCTCAAATCTCCAATGGCTTCCCATTTCACTGTGATAAGCCCTTACTTGCTCTATAAGGCCCAACCTATAAATAAGGTCCTTTCCTCTCTGATGTCTTCTACTATATTCTCCCAGCCACACTGGCCTCTTTGGCTATCCCTGGAACACACCTATCGCATTATTGCCTTCGGGCCGTACATTTTCTGTTCCCTAGGCTATGAGAACTCTTCCCCCAGATACCAGCATGGCCAACTCTCTCCTAGTAAGTCTTTATCAAATGTCATTTTCTAAATAAGGCCTAGTCCAACTGTTCTATTTTAAATTGTAATCCATATTCCTTGTCTTTCAGCATTCCAGAGCCCCCCTTCCCTGCTGAGTTCTTTTTTCCCAAAGCACTTTTCATCTTCAAACTTACTACACTATTTATTTACCATATTTATCACTTATTTTTGTCTCCCTCCATTAGAGGATCAGCTCCATGGGGGCAGGAATCTTTATTTTACTCCTTGATATATTTCAAGGATCTAAAACAGGGCTTGGTACATAGTAGATAATAGATAATAAATAATTGGTGAATGAATGGAAGGACAGTGAGGCTAACCAAAAGATTTGGAACTCTCTATTCATGCCAACCAGCCATAGAAATATCAAACACCCAATCAGGAAACTGCAACCCATTATTACACTATAAATCCCTTGGGTGGCAGATTCTATTAACTAATACTCTTAATGCAATGATGTTTAACAAAAGAGTAGTCCATTGAGAACATTAGATCCAGTTTTTAATATCTAAATCAAAGTAACTAAGAAGTAAAATTATAGACAAATTTAAATCAACAACTTTATGTATGAAAAACTTCCTTGTCATAAAATAGAGAAAGTTTAAACACCGCTCAAAATATGTGAGAACATGTGTTTTTAATAATGTAGTAACCTGGTGCTTGGCAGTTAAAGACATCTGGGGCAAAAAAGCATTTTCCTGTTTCTTCAGCAATCAGGGCATAGTCCACCTGGCTGAGACCGCTCACAGCTGGCAAAAACAAGTTCCAGAGACCTTCTGCTTTGGCCATTTCCTGTCAAGGGGATGAATGTGCCAGAGTGATCATAATGTGCCATGACCTAAAACAGTTCTATTTTAAGATATTGATACTTAGGCTTTTTGAAATTTAAAAAAGCCATTTATGAACTTATTTACTTCATTTTATCCTATTATGCAAAAGCAAGTCATTATTAATTCACCATGATCGATAATTTCTTAACTGAAAAAGAAATGACTTTTCCTCCAAGCTTCTTTGGATTTGGCTAAAAAACTAAATTTGCTTGAGTACTTCTTACTGAACAGGGCAATTACAAAAACTCCCATACTT
This sequence comes from Desmodus rotundus, assembly GCF_022682495.2. Taxonomy (NCBI): domain Eukaryota; kingdom Metazoa; phylum Chordata; class Mammalia; order Chiroptera; family Phyllostomidae; genus Desmodus; species Desmodus rotundus. The sequence goes on along the minus strand of NC_071394.1, from coordinate 106,315,244 downwards.
GAACATAATTATGCCGAATAACGCTTTTGCATTGTGATTTGAAAACATGAAATTTGGGTTGAGCCCATGTAAGACGAATGGCCTACGTTGACTTTAGTCTCAAGTAAGTGACAGATGGTGGTAAGTAGTGTTCACTGTATTCTTTCCTTTGACCAGCTTTAAAAGGCTGTCTTCATCACTATACATAAAACACTATGCAACCTAATTTGTATATTGTAGATTCTATTTTTAATTTAAAAAAAAAGTTATTATTGATATAATTATCCTCTACATATATAACAGCAGCAACAAAAACAAACTAAGGTCTTAAAAAAAACCTACACATAAATTTTCCAATGTTAAATTAAAGGTTTTCTTATTTTTCTTACCTTGAGTTTATCAATTACTGGAGGTTTTTTCCACTTGTCCACTGAATTTTCATTTTGAACATAGAACTCAATTACCTCCTTAAAGTAATAAAAAGAAAAAAGTTCGCTGGCTGAAGTTATTACAAGGTAAATAATGCCATAAACTGTTAATATCCAAACAAAACATATGTAGTAAAGCAGCATTTTTCAGCTATTAAATCATTAATATTTCTTTCTAAAACCAGACACAGACGTACAAGATATTCGAGAGGCTCGCTGCTCACAAAACTATGCTCCCTCAAAATTAGATAATAGAGTCCCAAGACCTATAATGAGGTTTGAATGTTTCATTTTCGGCAATATGACACGCCAGACGGTCACAGAAACCCCTCCCAGTGTGGTACAGCTAAAAATATCAGGTGAGATATTTAAAATAATTTAAAAAATACATTTAGTAATGCATAGCTGTGCCGGGAGGAAATTTTTAAAAATCCTCAGAGGCCAGGAATTAAAAAAGCTGAACTCTTTGGGAGTGAGCGAGCCCTGGAGCCGCATTTGGCTGAGGGGTGTAGTCTGATCCATGTTGGCCTGGGCCTTAGTTTGCAACGGGCGACACAGGCAGTGGTCAGGAGACAAAGCCAAATGCCCCAAACAGGGCAAGGGGGAGGATCAGAGGTCATCTCTTCCCTCCACCAAAGCCAGGGTACCTAATGGACAAAAGCTAAGTGGAAAAAAAAAAAAGAAAATAAAACCTCACCCCTCAGAGGCAGACCATGCGGAATAGGCCATATGTACAACAGGATGAAACAGGAAAAAAAAAAAACCCAAAACACATTTCTAGCCTGAAGCCTGTCTTTGCCCAAGTTTGGGATCTGAATTCAGAGAACTGTGGGGCCCTAAAATCTCAAGCCAAAAATTAAGTTTACATTGTTCCTGGTGACAGTGACTAAAAAGGACCTGGCAGAATCCAAAGCAAATCCTCTCTGGGGAAAGAGCTTTAAACAAAGCCTTAAATAATCCCAGCAGATAAAACTAAATTCCACTTCAAAGAACATGAGTTCGAAATGAAAAATTACCGAACACTTGAGAAAACAAGCCACCATTCGCAAGAATCAGCAAAAACAATTGTTCAACAAAACAGAAACACACTCCCCAAAGACTATAGATAGAATAACGATCTGACACAGAATATAAAGTAGTTGTGTCTAACAGATTTCAAGAATAAAGGAAGGAAATAAAAATATGACAAAGGATTATCAAGCTGGACAAATTTGAAAAGAACTAAGTGCAACTTGAGGAAAAGAAAAACAATAGTAATTAAACTTAAAAACTCAGTGGCAGTGGCTCTTGAACTTTGGCAGGTTTCAGAATCACTTGGGGCACTTGGTAAAAAACCAGGGTCCAGGCCCTCTCCTACTTCAGTGAGCCTGGGGCTTCTGTATTCTTTACTAGCTTTCCAGGCAATTGTGACACAATCCACATTTTGAAAACTGCTGCTCTTTGGATGGTTGAAAAGTGAGATTAGATTCAGCTGGAAAGAAAACAATCAGAAGAAGAATCTGAAGAAATTCCTCCTTTCTTGAATGAAGCACAGAATTCAATAGAAGGTAAATATGAGTGGTTAAGGGATGTGACGAACACAGAGAAGTTCTCACATAAGCCTAATTGGAGCTTCAGATGAGAATGAGGAGAGATAGAATGCTGGAGAAGATATCTGACATGTTTTCCGAACTAAAAGACATTAGCCCTCAAATTCAGAAAGCACTATGAAGCCAGAGCACAGTCAAACTGCAGAAAAGCAAAGGGGAAGAAAAGCTCTTAAAGGGACAAGATCAAGGTCACATATCATTAAACAAGACTGAGAGCTTACATCTCAGAGCAACAAATGAGGACAGATATCAGTGGGATGGTATCTCTAATTGCTGAGAGAAAATAACAGTTAATCTAGAATTCTATATCTAATAAAATGATCTTTCAAGAATTGGGGCAAAATAAAGGCATTAGAAAGAGAGAAACAGAGACACAGAGGGGTATAGAGGCACAGAGATAGACAGATATAGAGAGAGAAGAGATGAAGATACATCATTACTTCCCTCCCCTGGGGCAAAAAGAAAAAGAAGAAAAAGAAAGAAGATTCTCATTAAGGGAACCTGAAGAAACATCTGAGCTGCAGGAAGGAATAAACAGGAAATAAAGTGATAAACACAATGGGTAATAGCCGCATAAAACAGTAACAGTAGTCTCTAAGTTGTCCAACTGAAACATCAGGATGAACTAAAAGCTTGGACTATAATGGCATTCTCCAATATTTTGCTAGCATAGCATCTCTGTACCTAATTTCCTCCCTCTACACCTATACTTGGGCTACTAGAATTGCTTTACTGGATTAAAAGCTATGAACATTGTCAAAACTCCAGATCACAAAATTATTTTCTAAAATTGTTCCACCAATTTAGTCATATATGTAATGTACTAAAATGTTCCTTTTATTGAAGGATGGTTAGTATAGAGTAGCGATTTTCAACTGGTGAGCTGCATGAATTTTTTAAAATATATTTATTGATTATGCTATTACAGTTGTCCCATTTCCTCCCCTTCACTGCCCTCCATCCTGCCCACCCCCTCCCACCCACATTCCCCCCCTATAGTTCATGTCTATGGGTCGTACATATAAGTTCTTTGGCTTCTACATTTCTTATACTATTCTTACCCTCCCCATGTCTATTTTCTACCTACCATTTATGCTACTTAATCTCTGTACCTTTCCCCCCTCTCTCCCTGCCACTCCCCTGTTGATAACCCTCCATGTGATCTCCATTTCTGTGGTTCTGTTCCTGTTCTAGTTGTTTGCTTAGTTTGCTTTTTTTGTTTTTGTTTTAGGTGTGGTTAATAACTGTGAGTTTGCTGTCATTTTTACTGTTCATATTTTTTATCTTCTTTTTCTTAGATAAATCCCTTTAACATTTCATATAATAAGGGCTTGGTGATGATGAACTCCTTTAACTTGACCTTATCTGAGAAGCATTTTATCTGCCCTTCCATTCTAAATGATAGCTTTGCTGGATAGAGCAATCTTAGATGTAGGTTCTTGCCTTTCATGACTTGGAATAGTTCTTTCCAGACCCTTCTTGCCTGTAAGGTTTCTCTTGAGAAATCAGCTGATAGTCTTATGGGCACTCCTTTGTAGGTAACTGTGTCCTTTTCTCTTGCTGCTTCTAAGATTCTCTCCTTCTGCTTAATCCTGGCTAATGTAATTATGATGTGCCTTGGTGTGTTACTCCTTGGGTCCAGCTTCTTTGGGACTCTCTGAGCTTCCTGGACTTCCTGGAAGTCTATTTCCTTTGCCAGATTAGGGAAGTTCTCCATTATTTGTTCAAATAAATTTTCAATTTTTTGTTCTTCCTCTTTTCCTTCTGGCACCCCTATAATTCGGATGTTGGAACGTTTAAAGATGTCCTGGAGGTTCCTAAGCCTCTCATTTTTTTGAATTCTTGTTACTTCATTCTTTTCTGGTTGGATGTTTCTTTCTTCTTTCTGGTCCACACTGTTGATTTGTTTGAGTCCGTTTCCTTCGCATCACTATTGGTTCCCTGTACATTTTCCTTTGTTTGTCTTAGCGTAGTCTTCATTTTTTCATCTAATTTGCAATCACATTCAACCAACTGTGTGAGCTTCCCAATTACCAGTGTTTTGAACTGTGCCATCTGATAGGTTGGCTATCTGTTCGCTGCTTAGTTGTATTATTTCTGGAGCTTTGATCTGTTCTTTCATTTGGGCCATTTTTTTTTTTGCCTCTGCACGTCTGTTACTTAAAGGGGCGGAGCCTTAGGTGTTCACTGGGGGCGGGGTAAGGCTGGTTGCTGCACTGTGATGCTGTACGTGGGGGAGGGGCCGAGAGGGAGCAGTGGCGCTTGCTCCATTCTGCTGGATTTCAGTCGCTCCCTCTGCCACCCACAATCAAACTGGGCTGCTCTAGTGCTGATTCCCGAGTGGGTGGGCCTGTGCACACTCTGGGCACCTGTGAGTCTCTCAACAAACTCTCCTGTGAGGCTGGGAGTTTCTCCTGCTGCTGCCTCAACCCCCACGAGTGTTTTCAATCAGAGGTTTGAGGCTTTATTTCCCCAAGCTGGAGCCCTGGGTTGCGCGGTCTGCTTCACTCCCCCGAGGTTCCTCCCGGTTTATCTATGTGAGAATGTGCGGCCTCATGGTCTGCCTCCAACCACCTTGTGGGGTCTGCTAGCTGCAGCATGACCTGCCCCCTTCCACAATCCACCACCTCTCTGGGTCCGCCTTGCCGCGAGTTCTCTCCGCCCTGGCTGCCCGTCTCCACCCCTCCTACCGGCCTGGGTGAGTGTTTCTTCTTTATCTCCTTGGTTGTCAGACTTCCATACAGTTCGATTTTCTGTCAGTTCTGGTTGCTTTTCGTTTTTAAATCGTTGTCCTTCTTTTGGTTGTGCGAGGAGGCACAGTGTGTCTACCTACACCTCCATCTTGGCCGGAAGCCGAGCCGCAAGAATTTTTAAAATATGCAATACCTGACTATTTAGTCAGAGCCACTGACCCCTTTTACCTCACATTGTCAAATTTAAAAAATGACAACAGCCAACGCCACAATAGTTGTCCAATGTTAATCAATCAAAATCATACCTTTTTTTTTGTCAGATTGGCAAAAAATACATATCACAGGGTGCTGCGGAATTTGAGTAATTAGGTTATGTGTGCCGTGACAGGAAAACGGTTGCGAATTGCTGGTCTGGGTAACTGCTACATTTAGTAAAAACTTCAAGAAGACACAGAACGGCTCTTTCAAAGGCACCAGGATGAACAGCACTTGTTATTTCTGTCAGGAAGCCACTGAAATTTCCTGTTTAGGGTTGTTTATTATTCCCATGCCTCGTACTGCCACAGAAATAGTCAATGCTGTTGTGCTTGATAAGAAACACATTATGCAATACATTTACAAACTCCTCTTCTCTGACTGCCTGTGATACTACAGTTCTGAGAAATGCTGCCAGAGTTTACCGTATTTTTCGGACTATATGATGCACTGGACCATGAGATGCACCTAGGTTTTAGAGGAGGAAAACAGGAAAAAAAATTTTGAAGCAAAAAATGTGGTCCTGCTCCTGCCTCCTGTGACCCCGCTCCATGGCCGTCCCCTCCCTGCAGCGAGCCAGGTAAGCTACATTTGGACTATAAGATGCACCCCATTTTCCTCCCAAATTTTGGGGGGTGGTTGCGTCTTATAGTCCAAAAAATATGGTATATGATTATTTGAAAACGTGTATTATTTAACACTCCCTGTTCTAAAATCTATCCATTTAGAGATTTGCAAACTCTGTTTGTGGCACAGTAAGGGTCAGGATTAAAATAAAATACCTCATTACAAAGAGCTTCCTTTAGTTCTTAAAGAGTTTAGTTCTAAAAAAGAATTTACTGGTGGAAGAAGAAAGCAGAAAATATGCTTGATGCCTGATCAATTTTCCCAAAATATCACCTTTACCACCTAACCACCTCATTCACTGACTGAGATACTGTGATGGGGTCTGTTGGTTCCGAAACTTAAATCTGAGCCTACAAATAATTTGCAATTTACTACATTTTTCACGTTAAATTTGAGTCTGTAGAAAGAAGCAATAGTTCTTTACTAGTATGTTATTAGACTCAGTAGGAAAAAAAGATGAATGTTATTATGTTAAAGTGTGTTCTCAGTAACATGTCATATTGTTCCTATTGCTAGCATGTTTTACATGCTATTTTCAGGACTCCTTATCCTTATACATTTTAAATAAGAATTGCTTTTAACATTTTCATAGATAATGAAATTATGTTTTACCTTTATGATATATCCAAGGAGTTTCAAAAAGTCATTAAAATAGTTTAAATAAAGCTTATTTTTTCCTGTTATAGAAAATTGGGAAAATATGTAAAAGTACCAAGAAAAAGTGATTAATAGGCTTACTAGCTAAAGTTATATACTATTAAAATGTTTCTGTATTATGTGATGCAATCTTGTTTTCTAAACCTAACTTTTAGTCTTTGTAAACTTACAGTATTTGATAGCATTTTATAGGCTTTCCCCCTTCCATTTTGAAAAAGCAAATTTGTTTTCCCCAAATATCACTTCAAAAATGTATGTTCACAGATAGGGAATATTATTGTTCAGAATCATCCTACAGTATAAACCATTTTTACAGATGCTGGTAAAACTTTTTAAAGGAAGAAAGAGCTCACATTATTAGAAGTGCATCTATTCCAGATCTGAAAGATCTACAACTACAAAGTGATTGTGGCTTTCCCTGCCACACAAAGTACTGACAATCTTCCCTTTAAAGCTATAGTCCGGTTGTTTTTTTACTTATAACCATTTTTTACTGCAAATTCTTTATAAATGTTTTAATAGCTGCATGATATTAAATTCAGCAGATGCATCCTAACCCAAGTTGTGAGACTTCTGAGCTCCCTTGACTACCTTTTCATGTTTATGAATGGAAGAGCAAGGCTACGTGGCTTGTGCTTGCAAGCATGAGCATGTCAACAGACAGGCTTCTGTTTAGGGTGAGCAGGTAGGAATCTGGCAAGCTGATAGGCCAAGTGGGAGTCTGCACCAAATCCCCACCAGAATTTTTAAAAAGCCAGAAAACAGGGGATTCTACTCTGGAGCACTAAGTGGTATGTTGGAGCCCTGGCTTCTTTGAAACAGATCGTTTGCTTGTATAGAGTACTCTTGCAGCCTTCTGTCTAGGGCAAACACCACTGCTACCTAAGAGTATTAGAGACCAACCCAAGCAGCCCACCTATAGGTTAACTCTTCAATTAAAAAAAAAAAAAAAGTTACCAGCTGTGCTATAGTCTTCTCTTACTTCCAAATTCTTTTGAGATGTGGCTTCCTATGTTGTGGTTTATTCTTTGATATGATCCGTTCTGCTTTCCAAATCCAATTTCCATTCTCTTATTTTTTTCAGGTTCAGAATATTTTATTCATAGTTTACACACCATATTAGAAAACAATAATCCATAATCCTGAACCTATCTTGAATAACATCTTCTTATAAAACATTTTTCAAAGCAATATGAAATATAATAATATTTCAGGATATTTTAATATTAAGTATTACTAAAAGAATATTATTTTCTAAAGATTTTATTTGTTTTTAGAGAGGGGAAGGGAAGGAGAGAGGGAAAGAAAAATCAATGTGTGGTTGCCTCTCATGTGCCCCCTACTGGGGACCTGGCCTGCAACCCAGGCATGCGCTCTGACTGAGAATCGAACTGGTGATCTTTTGGTTCACAAGCTGGTGCTCAATTCACTGAGCTACACCAGCCAGGGCAGAATCTTATTTTTTAGTAAATTATCTTTCTAGTTTTTTGGAGTCTAGAAACTGAGAGTTTACTATATTTAAATGTAATTTACCAATAATAAAATAATTATTTGGTGACCAGAAGAGCCAGAAAGCAAACTATATTCCAATTGACAATTTATTCTAATCTTTAATTCACAAAGAAATGAGCCTTCCAAAAACAAACAGGAACAAAATTGGTGAACAATGTTTGAAGCTAAATTGAATCAAGAAAAAGGGAGAAGTTATTTCCAAGGGTGTTATTACAGAAACAAGCCATAAGACCCAGTTAGAAATCTATATGCAAGGAAAAATCTTCAATCCTAAATTATCAGCAAAATTTCAAAAGAAACAAAAATAATTATCTAGAAAGAACTGAATACAAATACCCAGTAATAGTAATGGTAATACATATCTTCAAAGACAAGGGTAGAAAGAAATGTTATTAACTATTAAGGGAAACTAATCTCAAAGAAGACCCATAGAAATAAAAAAAACTTTTATACATATATTTCCTATTTCCTTAAAGTTAAAAAAAATGTTTTTAATTTGGGGGGAGAAAATCAAAATGATAAGCCTTCAGATTAAAATAAAGATGGTGGACTTGAATATTGCTAAAAGTAGATTTTAATGTTTTCACCACACAAAAAAGACATGGTCACTAAGTGATGGGATGGATAGAGTGGTTGCTAATTCTATAGTGATGATTATTTTGCAATTTATAAATGTATAAAATCAACAGGTGGTGCACGTTTAAACTTTTACAATGTTACATGTCAATTATATCTCCAAAAAGCTGGCAAAAAGATAAAGATCATGGCTGGCCTCCAAAATTCTAGCCCTCAAGAAGACTATTTTTTAAAAATTTAATTGATAAGCTTTTTACCTTACAAATAATTTTTAAAACTTTCATCAAACCAAGAGAAACACTGGCTCCCACAAGTCAATGCAACTTCCTAATGCAATTGCCTACAATCAAGTATTTGTTTTATGAATAAAAAATGTGATGGGTTTTCTGATGACACAAAAGTACCCCAAATCCTGTTTTATATGACTTTAAGGTTCCTCTTTAATTTTTAAATTATATTTTATTGTTTTAAGTATATTTTATTGATTATGCTATTAGTTTTCCCAATTTCCCCCCCTTTATCCCCCCTCTGCCCTGCACCCCCCAACCCTTCAGCATCCCCCCCTTAGTTCATGTCCATGGGCTCTTTCATGTACATGTAAGTTCTTTGAATTCTGTTTCCTGTTCCATTTTGACCTCTCCCCATCTATTTTATACCTACCAGTTATGCTTCTTCTTAGCTGTACCTTTTCCCCCCATTCCTCCCCTTCCCCTCCCCACTGAAACCCCTCCATGTGATGTCCATTTCTCTGATTCTGTTCCTGTTCTAGTTGTTTGCTTAGTTTTTGGTTTTGCTGTTTTTCTTTTTTTAGGATAATTTGTTGATAGTTGTGAGTTTGTTGTCATTTTACTGTTCAGAGTTTTTGATCTTCTGCAATTTCTTAGATAAGTCCCTTTAACATTTCATATAATAAGGGCTCAGTGATGATGAACTCCTTTAACTTGACCTTATCTGAGAAGCACTTTATCTGCCCTTCCATTCTAAATGAAAGCTTTGCTGGATAGAGCAATCTTGGATGTAGGTCCTTGCCTTTGATGACTTCAAATACTTCTTTCCAGCCCCTTCTCGCCTGCACGGTTTCTTTTGAGAAATCAGCAGATAGTCTTATGGGAACTCCTTTGTAGGTAACTCTCTCCTTTCCTCTTGCTGCTTTAAAGATTCTATCCTTATTTGTTTACTTTTTTTAGAGAAGGGGAAGGGAGAAAGAGGAGAGAAACATCGATTGGTTGCCTCTGCCACCAACTGGGGACCTGGTCCACAGCCCAGGCATGTGTCCTTACTGGGAATTGAAATGGCAACCTTTCAGTTTGCAGGCCGGCACTCAATTCACTGAGCCATACCAGCCAGGGTTAAAATATTAATATTGTATTTTAATGAGAAGCATGAATTCACACTAAAGAAGGTTGAAGCATACGTTTAAAACTCCCAAGGTCCCACATCTGGAAAGTGGAGTCAAATAATCTGACTCCAGAGTGTTCACTCCTAATCATGATACTATCTGGCCTCCCCTCCCCTCAAAGAAGACTTGCTCGTGGTCACTCAGTATCACTAACTGGCAGAATTTATACTGCAACCCAGAGACAACTGTCTCTAACTGCCACGTTCTTCCAGGGGCCCTGCTACCTTTTCCTGTGCAGTAGTATCAGTACTACATTCTGTGACAAGTTCACAGAATGGCTTTCTCTGTTCTCTTTTCGAAACTTTAGTCCCCTGATATGTCCCCCTCCTGTTTTTATGCTTTCACCAATTTATTCCATTTGTAGGAGGAGAGGTAAATGCTGCTATCTTGAACCAAAAATGTTGCATTTTCTTGTTGATACCCAAAAGTGCAGAATTTTAAAGTTCAAAATTGTATACATACTAACTAGAGCAGAAAGTTTCCAAAGTGATTAACTTAAACACTGAACACAAATAAGAACTGAGTATTTTAGAAGGGATTTCTTCATATTTAAGTGGTATTTTCTTTTAAAAAGTTTACCCTCAAACAGCAAGTGCTGGCGAGGATGTGGAGAAAGGGGAACCCTTTTGTACTGTTGGTGGGAATGCAGATTGGTGCAGCCACTGTGGAAAGCAGTAAGAAGATACCTCAAAAAATTAAAAATGTATCTGCCTTTTGACCCAGTTATCCCACTTCTAGGAATATATCTGAAGGACCCAAAACACTAATTCGAAAGAACATAAGCACCCCATGTTCACTGTAGCGTTATTTAAAATTGCCAAGATATGGAAGCAGCCCAAGTGTCCATCAGTAGATGAGTGGATAAAACAACTATGAGACACTTACACAATGGAATACTACTTGGCAGTAAAAAAGAAAAATTTTACCGTTTGCAACAGTATGGATGGACCTGGGGAACATTATGCTAAGTGAAATAAGCCAGTCAGAGAAAGACAAATACCGTATGATTTCACTCATATGTGGAATCTAATGAACAGGAAAATGGGGACAGACACAGAGAGCAGGATGACAGCTAGTGGGGGTGGTGAGGGAGTGGAAGGATTGAGCAAAAAGGAAAAAGGACTCATGGACATGGACAACAGAGTGGTGATTGCTGGGGTATAAGGGGACTAAATGGTAATGGAAAAATACAATAAAAAATAAATATAAGCCACAAAAACACTATACCCCACTGTATGAGCAAAATTAATCTCATACCAGATCTTCACTAAAATATAATTATTCATATAATTCAAGCAATAACATTAACCACCCTATAAACACATATTGACTGAACTTTTTGTTGAAAGAATTTCTTTTTCAGTTTCCTATTTGATTTTGCCAAATTTCTAGATCTCTCAGAATTATAAAAGATTAAAATGGGAATTTATTGTGCACTTAGTCACACCTATTCACATTGTAGATAAAGAACCGGGGCTCTAAGAGACACTGTTGTGTGCCCAGGACCACTAACTTGAGGCAGAAACGGGCTAGAAGCGGACCCTTACAAGCTACACCGGTGTTCTATCCACATACACCTCATCCCACCCGCCTTACGTGTTTTTGTAATAGTTTTCTCTTTTCCTCACAGCCTTTATCATCTCTTATTTAATGTCTGTCTTTCACGCTAAAGTATAAGCCCCACAGGAGTATAAGCCCTGTCTATTCTGTTCATTCTTTTCCTTTCAATGATGGCTTTCCAGGTGTCTAACCCGTTATTTGATCCCTGATAGTTCTTTGTTAACTAAATGAATGAATGTACCATGTTACTTCTTTACCCTCAGTGAACTGACTGAAACTTAATACCTTAAAATAGTATCGTGTGAGGAGAGGGTGGTAGTATTTGTAAACTGCTTGAAATGACATTCAGAATTCTCTGGGTGTGCCTACCTTGTTTCCTCTACAGTTCTCTTAGTTCTCAAAGGGGTCTATAAAAAAACCCAAAACCAAACAAACACCTTAAAGTCACTGCCTTGGGCAAAGGCCCCCAAAGTAGCGTTTTACTCTAATATAATAAGGATCTCAACTTTACAAAAAAAGTTAATTCCTTTTGACTTCATTTTAATCCCACAGATTTATCTGTAGCATTCCCTTGGCATATTTTAGAAGCTTGGGATTTTTCAGGATCAGGTTCTGGAGCGGCTCAGTGCTAAGGTCAGGAACGCACCTAGTTAAGGACTGCCTGCAAAGATGCGATACCATGGTACTCCTAGAAGCAGAGACAACAGAAGTAATTCCATAGTCCTTGAACATAAATACGTGCTGTTCACAGATGTTTACCTTTTCAGCTGGAAGGATGTGCTGCTTCACGAAACGCTTCACCCTAGTAAGAAGTTCCTGGCCTCTCCTCGTCTGCACAAACAGCTTGTGGGTATTCTCCATCTGCGGTAGTGCAGTTCTGAAAGATCTTTGTAGAAAGAAGTTATGAAGATATCCAATTATTGTATTTCTGAATATGATGTGAAGTCTTCCCTAACTCCCCAAAAATAGCACTCAGGAGGAGTTGCCACATTTTGAATTTTTTCATAAGTCTTTCATATTATGGGGTGAATGCAGAATCACTTCATCTTGAACATAAACTTTAATGCCTAAACATTATTTGGGGAAAACATAAGCCTGGCATGACCTCAATCAATGATAATTTTGAACCTTTATTGAAGTCACTGGTTAGAATCTAAAAAAGTGGGGTGGGGAACAAAAAAAATTGTACATAAATTTAATGGTTACTCTTAGTATATGCCTCACAAGTATAACTGCTGGGTATCCTTATAAACAACACCTCTAAAGATCACTATGATGAGCAACAGTCAGCTACGTTGTGGAGATTACAAATATTCGTCTATAAAGTGAATTGTAAAAACAAGACTGTGCTAACATTATGCTATAAGTACCTGTCGCTTGGACAGAATTTCCAGGGACAGCATCATCCATGAATTCAGTAAGTGCCACATATCACACCACTTAGATGGGAGTGTGGCTGGCAAAGTGTATTAGATGCCTCAAAAGTGCTTCACTGATGGAGACATGGATTTGAATGACGCTTACAAGACATCTGAATAAAATTTCATGGCATGCAATAGTGGAAGAAAGCAGTATTTCTAAATTTAACAAATTACCTTATGTAATTTATAATTTTAGATAGGTATATATAAGTAACAAATATTAGAAGGAAACATTTGGGAGTTTTATCTACATCCTTAAAAGTTTATATACTCAAGTTGTCAAAAATACTTTTAATCACAAATACGAGTATTTTCTTTGTATTTGAAGTCAATTTATTTTCAGGTAGGTAAGACATTGACCAAGCAAATTATTCTGATTGGCAGCAGCAATCCCGGTGTAAGAAATAAAAGCAATCTCCATTCCCCTCAAGTTTACAACTATACCTAATTTTACCTAGTAGGGGCTCTAATTTGAGTTAGCCAAAGAATCTATTTTGCTTACCTTTTTGAAAGCTGCAATCCAGTTTCTGCCAGAGGTTGCACAACATTGGCAAACTGAAAGCTATTCTCAGATACATTACTCCCCAGAAGATATCTACTATATACTCCCTGTAAGTAAATTAACAGAGAACAAGGAAAAATTATTGAAAACTGTTCTTCAACTATCCAGTCTTTGTAGTTTCCCAGCTCTGTGAGTCACTAAACTCACAGGGCACCAAGATAAAAATGAGATTGAGATGATCAATTCCATTAATCTACATGAAGAAATAATTATATATCACCTCCTAAATTAAATAGTCATACTTATGTCATCTGGTTAACACACTCGCATCCTAACAAAACTAACTGGGAATCAAACCAAACTTGATAAAGAGCTCAACAGAAACCAAAGATACCAAACTCACAAATCACACCACCTCTAAAAACCACCGCTCTCCCTTCATAATGAGGGAAAATCTAAAGGAACCAAAACAAAATTTAAAAACTGTAAAACCAAAGAGAAAGCAATGAGATGACCTCTAAGAATATTTTACCTCATTTTTTGGACCTAGAGTTCAGGTGAAACTGTCTCCTTTGAACAATTTTAGCAGAATGCTACCTAACTTTTCTTTCTTTCTTTCTTTTTAAAAAGATTTTATTTATTTATTTCTAGAGAGAGGGGGAGGGAGGGAGGGAGAAAGAGAGGAAGAGAAACATCAACGTGTGGTTGTCTCTCATGCGCCCTCCACCAGGGACCCAGACCGCAACCCAGGCGTGTACCCTGACTGGGAATCAAACCAGTGACCCTCTGGTTCACAGGCTCAATCCACTGCGCCACATCTGCCAGGGCCAGCTTTTTTTCTTAATTCTCCATGTTCTGTGCTTCCAACATAATATATTCTCTCCTTTCCCCTCCTTCCCCACCAAAACACAATCCACTGAATCTCATTATTTTTATACAATTCTTTATGTAATAAAATACTAACAGGTTTTCCATCATTTCTATTTCATATTTATAGTTAGAATTAAAAGTTTATGATCATCTCTAAGACTACCACTATATAATTTATGATATTAATTTCAATCATAACTCATATCAAACTTTTATTTGAAATGAAAATCCATTTTAAATTCAAAGCCCAACCCTGGCTGAATGGCTTAGTTGCTTGCAGCATCATCCTGTACACCAAAATGTTGTGGGGTTGATTCCTGGTCAGGGCACATACCTAGGCTGCCAGTTCCATCCCTGGTCGGGACGAGTACCAGAGGCAATGGATTGATGTCTGCCTGTTTCTCTCTCTCATCAAGGAAAACACATCCCCAGGTGAGGATTAAAAACAATTCAAAGCCTCTTTGATATCTGATTCATGGGAACTGACAGATATAGAAACATCACATAAACCGTGTTTTGAGAAACCCATCCAATCAACTTGACTAACTAATATGATTAATATGATTGTAAAATGCAGGATGACGTGTAACACAACCATTTCCTAAAAGATATTTCAGTTGTTTTTGGATGGCATGAACTCCGAGGACAGAGAAAAATAACCGTTAGTTTCCTTAATCCTCTCATTCTTTTTTGTCTCGAAAATCTCTTATTTACCTTTTCTTCCTCCAAGCCCTAGCCCCTTGCCACTGAAGTATTTCAACTTCTTAAATAAATCCCCAATATTCAAAGTATACAGAAACTGAATTACTATAATAAAGAATGCATTTGTTTAGGTTAAGCTGTGGTTTTAAAAAACTGAATTTATGCTCAATCACATAAATATGACATTAGAAAATGGAAAAACTTATCTATTCACTAAGAAACATATATTAAGAGGCTAGTCTTTGATAGGTACTATGCTAGATTTGGGGAAGTTCAAAGATAATTCTTTCCTCATCAACAGACCTGACTGATAAATGGCTTTTTTCCAAATTATATTTTATTGATTATGCTATTACATTTTCCTAATTTTTCCCCCTTGACACCCCTCCACACAGCACCCCCGACTCCATCAGGCAATCCCCATACCACTGTTCATGTCCATGGGTCATTTGTGTAAGTTCTTTGGATACTCCATTTCTTATACGGTACTTTACGTCACCATGGCTATTCCATAACTACCTATTTGTACTTCTTAACTCCTCACCTCTTCACCCACTCCCCCACATCCCCCTCCCATCTGGCAACCATCAAAATGCTCTCTGTATCCATGATTCTGTCTCTGTTCTTGTTGGCTTAGTTTGTTTTTTAGATTCAATTGTTTCAAGTATATTTTATTGATTATACTATTACAGTTGTCCCATTTTTTTCTCCTCTTTATTCCCCTCTGCCCTGCACCTTCCCTCCCACTAGCATTCCCCCACCTTAGTTCATGTCCATGGATTGTATATATAGATTCTTTGGCTTCTCCATTTCCTGTACTACTCTTAACCTCCCCCTATTTTGTACCTACCATTTATGCTTCTTACTCCTTGTACCTTTTTCCCCTTTCTCCCCCTGCCCCTCCCCAATGATAGCTGATAACCCTCCATGTGATCTCCATTTCTGTGATTCTGTTCCTGTTCTAGTTGTTTGCTTAGTTTTAGTTTTTAGGTTCAGTCATTGATAGTTGTGAGTTTGTTGTCATTTTACTGTTTGATCATCTTCTTTTTCTTAGATAAGCCCCTTTAACATTTCATATAATAAGGGCTTGGTGATGATGAACTCCTTGAACTTGATCTTATCTGGGAAGCACTTTATTTGCCCTTCTATTCTAAATGAAAGCTTTGCTGGGTAGAGCAATCTTGCCTATAGGACAAGATACATTATCTTTTCATGACTTTGAATAACTCTTGCCAGTCCTTTCTAGAAAAGTTTCTTTTGAGAAATTAGCTGACGGTCTTATGGGAACTTTCCTGTAGGTAACTTTTTTTTTTCCTCTAGCTGCTTTTAAGATTCTATCTTTATCTTTAACCTTTGGCATTGTAATTATGATATGTCTTGGAGTGGGCTGTTTTGCATCCATCTTGTTTGGGACTTTCTGTGCTTCCTTAACTTGTATGTCTATTTCCTTCACCAAATTAGGGAAGTTTTCTTCCATAATTTTTTCAAATGTATTTCCAATTTCTTGCTTTCTCTTCTTCTGGCACCCCTATGATGTGAATGTTGGACCTCTTAAAGTTGTCCCAGAGGCTGCTTATACTATCCTCATTTTTTAGGATTCTTTTTCATTCTTGTTGGTTTTTATTGGTTGTTTTCTGCTTCCTTATGTTCCAAATCATTCCTTTCATTCTCAGCTTCATCCACTCTGCTGTTGTTTCCTCATAAAGTGTTCTTTATTTCAATTAGTGTATCCTTCATTTCTCACTGGATCTTTTTTATGCTGCTGAGGTCCTCATTAAGTTTCTTGCAGTGTTTTGAACTCTGCACCTGATAGATTGCTTATCTTCATTTTGTTTAGCTTTTTTCCTGGAGTTTTGATTTCCATTTGGGCCATGTTTCTTTGTCTCTTTGTTTTGGCAGCCTGCCTTGTTTGTTTCTATGTACTAGAAAGAGCTGCTTTGACTCCGTGTCTTAGTAGTGTGGTCTAATGTAGTAGGTGTCCCGTAGAGTCCAGTGGCACAGCCTCTCCTATCACCCAAGCTGGGTACTTAAGGTGAGCCCTCTGTGTGGGCTGAGTACATGCTCCTCTTGCAGCTGAGCCTTGGTTGCTGTTTGCAGATCAATGGGAGTTATTTACCAGGCCAGTCAGCTGCAAGGATTGGCTGTGACCACTGACGACCAACCTCCACCCTCTGTGGAATCAGCTATGCGGGGACAGGGTGGTGGTGCTCTGATGTGGTCTGTAGCTGTCCACTGGGTGCACAGGTCCATGGTGGTGCAGATCAAGGTCATTCCCCACCTGTGTTTTGCCCTGGACCACCCTGCCTGAGCTGTAAAGCAATCTGAGATGGCTGCTACTTGTGCTGGGCTTGGAGATTCCCAGGTGAAGCCAAGCTGTGACTCTAATCTGCCTGCTGCCAGGGCTCACTGAGGCCAGCTGTTGCCTGTTTGATAGGATTTAGGAGCCAATAGCAGCCATTCTTATGGAAGAGCAGCTTGGGTGGGCCTGTAAGTTGGGTGGGGTAGAGCCTCTCTGGATCACCAAGGTGGGTCACGCAGTGTTAGCCAGGTTGATGGAATATCAGATATGGCACCAGCCTGGGTCTGTGCGAAGAGGGTTTAGAAAAGGGACAATGGTCTCTGCTTGCCTTGATGCCAGACACTTCAGTTTCTCCCTGTGTGCTACTGGTACCCTTCAAGCTGCCATCCTGGAGGTGGAGGTCAGAGGGAGCAAGTCTGAGTAGGTGAGTTCTTGTGTGGGTTCTTTAAGAGGAACTGCTTGGGGCTCCAGAAGTTTCTTCCATGGACTCAATACCCATTGGTTTTCACAGCCAGATGTTGTGGTGACTTATCTTCCTGACACTGGAACCTGGGGCTAGGAGGCCTGGCATGGGGCTGAGACTCCTTGTTCCTGAGATATCCCCTCCCAAATTTTTATCCACCACGTGTCGGTATGGGACCAGCCAGTTCTGTGTCTGTGCCCCTCCTACCAATATGGATAGATGTGGGTTCTTTAATTCCGTAGTTGTCAGACTTCCATTCAACTTGACTTCTGATGGTTCTGAGTGATGATTACTCTATACTTTTGTTGTGATTTTGATATGGCTGTGCGAAGAGGTGAGCCATGCCTGCCTACACTGCCATCTTGACCAGAAGTCTGATAAATGCTTTTAAAGTCTGAAGCACACAACAGTAAAAGATTTTAGCTGTGTCTCACATTGTATATTCACAAAAGAACCAGTTTTCATACACGTTTCTCTTTTTATCATTATGTCTTTCTCCCTTCTTCTATCTTTTAATTTTAATATACCAAAAAGTGGTAACAAATTTTGCTACTCAAAATTTTCCTTGCAAATTCCTATTCTTTCAATTCTGAATTTATATTTAACCATGCCTGGTATTTGTCATTATGAAAAGCCAATTGATCTAAGGATAAAAAAAGAAATATAAAACCCCTGAACACCAGAAATTACTGTCAGTAGTACCATAATAAATAATGGTGAAACACATGTTAAAAACAATTAATTACCTGTGCTATTCCAGCCATTTTAAAGTATGAAAGGGCAACAAAGAAATTCCAGTTAGGAAGAATACAAGTAATTTCCCTGCAGCGGCAATATATTGAAATTAGTTCTTCCATTGATGGTATTCCTATAAAAACAACACTTACTGTGAACTTTAATAAAAATCTCATGGTGAATATTTCAAAATGTCGTAATATTGCATGTTTATAAAATTAAATATAATAACTATTAGTCCACATAACAAAACATCTAAATGTTGATTTCCAAAATAAAACCATATACGAACGATTACATTTTATCATAAATTACTGGAAGTTGAATGTAATATTAGAAAAAGCAATAAAAAATGATTTAGATACATTTAAAAAACAAATAAAAGCTATTTATCTAAAATTGTAATATAATCCTATTTTTAAAATATTTTATTTGCTTACACTTCAGAGAGAGGGGGAGGGAGGGAGAAAGGGAGGGAGAAAAACATCAATGTGCAAGAGATACATTGATTGGTTGCTTTTCACACAGCCCCAGCGGGGGACCTGGCCTGCAACTCAGGCATGTGCCCTGACTGGGAATCGAACAGGTGACCATTTGGTTCACAGGCCGGCACTCAATCCATTGAGCCACACCAGCCAAGGCTATAATCCTATTTTTAAATCATGAGGAATATTAAAGATAATTTTATATTAATAGGAACTTAGGCATCATTATGTTTTCATACCTCTGTTTTCTTGAAAATAAGAACTTTGATTTATCATTGGAACTGTCCTTGGCCAAAAGTAGAACAGGGATAAATGAGCTAAGTCTGACAAAGGATGACCAATGGTTGAAAGCTCCCAATCCAGTACAGCTATAACTCGAGACTGTAATTAAAAATAAAAAGAATTAAACATTTTAGATAGAAAACAACTAAAATGAGGAAATAAGTGAAACAGAATCCATTCCAAATCATATTTTCCATCAAAAGCAAAGCCGAGGCCATAGTTTGTAGCTTTACCCACAGTGGCACATCTCATTTACAAACTAACTATAAGCCTTGATTGTGTAGAGCCGCGTCCTCTGATCCACCAGTTCTCCAGCTTTTCCTTTACACAGCCTTAATCTCCCCCATCATGGGCAGAGACGAAATGAGTGGAAACCTCCCAGCTGGGAATAAGTGTGGTAAAGAAGAAGTTCTGGTAAGATAACTTCTCATGGCTTAAGAATTTATGCTATATGTAATTAAGAGTTTGCTCTGGTGATGAATCTTATGACATAACAAATATTACAATCTTATAGCAATCATAATTTTTAAAGTAAGTTATTTTACAGTGTAAGGACAAAACTGTAATTGTTATAAAAAGGTGAAAGATTTGTGTGTTCTAAAGAGAACCCAGAGTATAAAAAATGTAATTGTTATAAAAGATGTTGTTTGGTTTACGAATACAAAGGCTACCATTATACAGCAACAAGAGAGTCATGTAATTTGGAATCAATAAAACAGAACATGTCCCTCATTCTATTTTGTATAACAATATGTATCAAGGGAATATATATCTTTATGTTAAGAACACAGGACAGTCAACTATAAATACAAGAGGAAAAGCAATTTGCAGATAACATGTATAGTATTTTTGTTTAAATAAAAAGATTACAAATGAATTACTTCAAGGGGCTGAGGAGTGTGGGGGGTATAGGGAGGGGAACATCCCTTGGACTGTTCGGCACAGAGGAGTGGCATGACAGGGTTTGCCTTGGGGGGTCACTCTGGCATTTGAATGGACTGCAGGAGGGCCAGTGCGGAGGCTACAGCAATAATCTAGTTAAAATTATCCACGCCAGATAAAACAAGAGAGGTCATCTGGGCAGTGTGAATTGCTGGCCTTTATGTAACTTTGTGTATGCCTGACCTCCCTTGCTCCTCTGGCACACTTATATGTATTATTGTAGCTTTGTGGAAAAATGTGGATTTTGGAATTAGACAGACCTAACTATATATTAGCTGTATAGTTCTAGACAGGACAGTTATCTTCTCAGATCCTTAATTTTCTCAGTCACAACAGACACCTCCTTGCATAGGGTTAAATGTCATAATTAACGGAGGGCAGGGAGCATGTCTGTTTTTCCACCAGTTCCTAGCAAAGTACCTGGCACATAGTAGGTGGTCAATATGTATTTATTCAATGAATAAGTACAGAGCCTGGTATATAACAGGCAATTAAAATCTGCTATTAGGACCATGGGAAAATAGATCACTTCCTTCCACCATGATTTGATGTTATAAGACCTTTCATTGTTGTGCTTATACTGTTATTACAAACTACTATACTAGCTAGATTTTATCAGCTAAAGAAAAACAATGTACATTTTTCTCTTATCATTCTATTTGCTTCTGTGCTCTTAACATCCAGAGAAGATGAGATACTTATTGTATGCTATAAATGGTTAACTTTTTCCTCAGTGGAAATTGGAAATTCCTCTACAGTTACATTTCAAGATATCTGAAATATTTTTTAGGTAATTCCACAAAGCTGTAAAACAACAGCCAGTGAGAAAAGTTGATGGTTAATCAAATTGTATCAATTAGTGTAAATTAATTAGCAATCGTTTATTAGCATCCCCTCTATGCCTGCTTGTGTACAGAGCTATAAAAAGCTCAGTATAACTCCTAGTGGTTGAGATGAACATTTAAACTAGTTCATTTTGCTAACCTATTAACAAAATGATTTATGACAGTTTTCCTGAAACCTCAGCACAAATGAATGTTTTTCTTTTTGTTGATCATGTTCTACACTTTTAAATTTTTCTATGTATGCTTTTTGTACTACTGAGTTCCATTAAAATGTATGTATCTTACCTTTTCAAAACAAAAGAAGCATATGCAAGCCTAGAGGACAAACAGTAGATGAAGAAGGCAAAGAAGAAGATTATAGAACTTTTAATAAAAAGATGAAACTAGGAGTAAGGTTATTACATAAAATTAAATGTCCTAAGTCATATATAGTTGTTGGTATAAACAGTAAAATTTGTCTTTGAAGAAAACAGCAACACACACATAAATCCCCACATCCTATTTAAACAATAAGTCAGGTATCACTCAGAGTTAGACCCATCCTCAAAGGCAGGCAACTACCCATGTCAGAAAATCCGCAGGACTCGTTTCTAGAAGTTAGAGTGGTGAAGACAGTCCCGAATGTGGGGGGGAAGTGGGGGTGGGTGGCCTCCTTCAGCACCCCAGGCGGGGAACATCTGCTTAGAACTTGTGTCCATGTCAGACCTACTTAATTCATTGTGAACATGGCTTACAATACCTCTTTCGGGTGGAAAACTATGTTATCCAGTTTGAAATCTCCATGAATCAAATTTTCTTCATTGTCATTTTCTGGCAAGTTTTGCATGAGCCAGTCAGAGAGCTGGTTCATGGCAGGGATGTGCTGGTGAGCTGCGGCTTCGTATTGCTTTGTCCAGGTCGATACCTGAAGGCATATAAATAAGAAAAATGATACGGCTAGAGTGGAATGTATGATCTAGTACTTCTAAAATTAAAGCACAATTTAATCACCAAATTTAGTTTTATTTTTAAATGCTCAAGACAAATGCCTGTAAGTGAAGGTCTTATCAGTCTAAAACACTAATATCAGCCTAAAAACTTAAAGTCTTTCTTCTATCTAGCTCCATTTTACTTACATAGGTTTTTATCACACACACACAATACTGGCCTAGGAATCAAGAGATGTGGGTTATTGTTTTTATTTGGCAACTATTTTGTGGAAGAAAAAGAAGAGTGCGTATAGACACACACAAATAAATAGGCACAGAAAAACTCTGGAACAGTCACAAGAAACAGTCCCTAAAAAAGGAAATATGGAAGCTAGAAGAAGGGAGATTTTTACTTTTCATTTAAATACTCTTTGTTATTACCCATTGAATCTTCTAAATATATTATTAGTATGAGAAGTGTAAAGACTTTTTATTGTTCTTAGACTTGAATGTAAACAAGTCAACCTATTCTAAGTCCCCCATCAACTGAGACCACATTATTTATCTGCTTATATCAGTGTCTCCACTCCTCAAGGTTATCTGTTCAATTTAATGCAGTAAAGATCTTTATGTTTGGAATCATACAGACCCGAGTTTAAATTATGTCTAAGATACTTATTTGTGATACCTGCAAACCTGTTTCCCCATCTGCAAAATAGGAGTAACAATACCTGTCTTAGGGCTGTTACAGAGATTAAAAGGACATGGCATATAGTAAGTACTCTCTAAACCTTAGTTCTCTTTTTTCTCCCCTCAACCCCCTCAAAAAGACACACAAAGGAAATCAGCCCCATACATATCTGGTTCTGCTGATCCTTTGATTATAAATGCTCGCCACCGGTTCCCTATCACTCTAGGTTTTATACTTCCTTAAATACACAGTGCAAGATCTCTCTCTACCAGGAAGCTTTCCCCACTTAAGCAAGGGCATACTGATATCTACCATCTGAATGGAAACGCTTTCATGATGAGTACATAAACACTACTAGATTATATACTTTTAAAAAATATATACTTATTGATTATGCTATTACAGTTGTCCCATTTCCCCACCCCCCACTCCACTCCATCCTGCCCACCCCCTCCCTCTCACATTCCCCCCCCTATAGTTCATGTCCATGGGTCATACTTATAAGTTCTTTGGCTTCTACATTTCCTACACTATTCTTACCCTCCCCTTGTCTATTTTCCACCTATCATTTATGCTACTTATTCTCTGTACCTTCCCCCTCTCCCCCTCCCACTCCCCTGCTGATAACCCTCCATGTGATCTCCATTTCTGTGGTTCTGTTCCTGTTCTAGTTGTTTGCTTAGTTTGCTTTTGTTTTTGTTTTAGGTGTGGTTGTTAATAACTGTGAGTTTGCTGTCATTTTTACTGTTCATATTTTTTATCTTCTTTTTCTTAGATAAATCCCTTTAACATTTCATATAATAAGGGCTTGGTGATGATGAACTCCTTGAACTTGACCTTATCTGAGAAGCACTTTATCTGCCCTTCCATTCTAAATGATAGCTTTGCTGTATAGAGCAATCTTGGATGTAGGTCCTTGCCTTTCATGACTTGGAATACTTCTTGCCAGCCCCTTCTTGCCTGTAAGGTCTCTTTGGAGAAATCAGCTGACAGTCTTATGGGAACTCCTTTGTAGGTAACTGTGTTCTTTTCTCTTGCTGCTTCTAAGTTTCTCTTGCTGCTTCTAAGAATCTCTCCTTCTGTTTCATCTTAGGTAATGTAATTATGATGTGCCTTGGTGTGTTCTTCCTTGGGTCCAACTTCTTTGGGACACTCTGAGCTTCCTGGAAGTCTATTTCCTTTGCCAGACTGGGGAATTCTTCATTATTTGTTCAAATAAGTTTACAATTTTTTGTTCTTCCTCTTCTCCTTCTGGCACCCCTATAATTCGGATGTTAGAACGTTTCAAGATGTCCTGGAGGTTCCTAAGCCTCTCCTCATTTTTCCGAGTGCTTGTTTCTTCATTCTTTTCTGGTTGGATGTTTCTTTCTTCCTTCTGATCCACACCGTTGATTTGAGTCCCAGTTTCCTTCCCATCACTATTGGTTCCCTGTACATTTTCCTTTGTCTCTCTTAGCATAGTCTTCATTTTTTCATCTAGTTTTCGACCAAATTCAACCAATTCTGTGAGCGTCTTGATAACCAGTGTTTTGAACTGTGCATCTGATAGGTTGGCTATCTGTTCACTGCTTAGTTGAATTATTTCTGGAACTTTGAAGTGTTCTGTCATTTGGGCCATTTTTTTTTTCTTGGTGCTTTTATTACTTAAAACGGCGGAGCTTTAGGTGTTACCTTGGGCGGGGTAACGCTAGTTGCTGCGCTGTGATGCTGTACGTGGGGGAGGGGCCGAGAGGGAGCAATGGCGCCCACTCCACTCTCCACCTGGATTTCAGTCACTCCCTGTGCTACCCACAATCAAATTGGGCCCCTCTGGTGCTGATTCCTGAGTGGGTGGGCTTGTGCACACTCTAGGCCCCCGTGGGTCTCTCCAATGACCTCTCCTGTGAGGCTGGGAGTTTCTCCTGCTGCCGCCCCAACCCCCACGGGTGTTTTCAATCAGAGGTTTGAGGCTTTATTTCCCCGCGATGGAGCCCTGGGTTGTGTGGTCTGCTTTGCTCCCGCTGTTTGTCCTGGTTTATCTGTGTGCAAATGTGGGGCTGCGAGGTGCTACTCGCCTCTCTGCCTGCCGAGTTCTCCGCCACTCTGAGTCCGGCCCTCTCGGTTTATCTGTGCGCCAATGTGGGGCCGCAGGGTCTGCCAGTGGTCAGACTGCCTGCCCCGTTCGTCCCACACTCCGCCCGTCTTAGTCCCGCCACAGCCACGCGAGTCCTCTCCACCCCGGCTGCCCATCTCCACCCCTCCAGCCGGTCTGGATGAATGTTTATTTTTTATCTCCTTGGTGTCGGGCTTCCTTGTCATTCGATTTTCTGTCAGTTCTGGTTGTGCGAGGAGGCACAGTGTGTCTACCTATGCTGCCATCTTGGTTCTCCGATTATATACTCTTTTATACCATTTTCTTGTTTCATATAAGTGAGATTCATGTATTGGTCTCTTAAAATGACCATAGTTCCTTTGTGGAGAGAATTTATTTCTGCTTTCTTGCTATTTAATGCAGTACTCAGCACATATTAAACATAGTCATGCTAAATAAGTATCTGTTAAAGCAACATAAAAAGGAAAAATTGTATAAAAATATATTAGTAAAGTGCTGGTAGATGAAAGGACTGAAATAGCTTTAAGTTTGCATTCATTTACATTCTGTCAGTTACAGAAGCTTGCTAAACAAAATAAGATCTAAAAATATAAAATTGTTTTATACTTAAAATAAGTCAACTAAAGGCTGATATTAAATGTTAGAATCAAGTTTCAGAGAACCACAAAGTAATAGGTTTTTATGTTGACCAATAATGTATATTACTTCTGAGAACTTTAGAAAAAGAGTGATGTGGATCCATTACCTGTCTTTTGCAGTACCCAGCACCTACACCGTATCCTCCCAGCTGCAGTGAGTGTATGTTTAAAGAATGTAACCGAGCCAAGGTTTCTATGATGGCCACATATAAGGCTGAGCGTTCTGCTGGGGTAACTCCAGGAATTGTGAAATCACGAAAAATTCGACCCTATGGAAGCAATTACAATAGATAATTTAAAACAAGATAAAGCTTTTTTCACCAACTCTTTTTAGTGTTGCTATCCCCTACTGCCTATAAAAATACCAGGGTAACAGTTTGCAACCCAAACCAATTCTTTGTAGAATACCCTAGAAAAACACTCGTTTGTGAAATATGTCTAATATGACTGTACATGCACAAGGGAAAATACAAGATGAATTTAAAGAAAAAAAATTACTCTCAAGTTATATTTTACCAAAAAAATCTTTTAAACAATTTAAAATATTGTTCTTAATGGACTGATTTTCAATTTGGAGTTTCTCCCCCCACCATCTGGACAGTTTGGTTTTTACCATTACACATAGCTCTTTACTGACACCTAGAGGAAAACACTGTGCTCAAATTAAAACCAAAATTTAAGCCTTCATCAAGCAAACTAATCACCTAAAATGCTGACAATAAACTATCATTATCAACATCTAACTTCTTAATTACAAATAAAAGCCACACCAAAGTAAGATTAAGGTTAATTTACCTGCACATGCTCCATCACGTAAAATTCTGTTCCGATGATGGAAGCATCACTGCAGTACAGCAAAGGCTTGGGGACAGGGAATCCAATCGAAAACAAAGCTTTCTGGACTCTAAATTCTCTATCAATCTAAATAGGATGGTAGATTATTAAAAATTAGAAACAGAAATTTAATAACTACTTGGGAGTTAACATTAAGGCTAGAATTCAATTTTGAAATAACCCAGAGGATAATAATTTCCTTATTATTTTCTTTAAACATAGTCTTAGTGCAATTATTATAAATTGGACCAGCACTGAAACATAATAATTTTTTTTTCTGGAGGAATTTTTTAAAAAAGATTTTATTTATTTTTAGGGAGGGGAAGGGAAGGAGAAAGAGAGGGAAACTTCGAAGTGTGGTTGCCTCTCCTGCGCCCCCTACCAGGGACCTGGCCTGCAACCCAGGCACCTACTCATTTGCAACCCACTCAATCCACTGAGCCACACCAGCCAGGGCAGGAATAGTTTTTATTTTGAGGTATAATTGACATGTAACAATGGAAAGTTTAATATTGAGTTATATAATGTCAAGTTAGTATTATTGTAAAACATAATTTAATTAAGCTAAAAAGAATAGGTATATTCATGGGGCTTAATCCTGGCTCTGGGAATATGAAGGCAACAGGTCCTGACCGCCATATTCCAGATATTATCATAAAACATCTCTTGTTCTCAGCAGTTCCCCGATCACTGGCTCACTCTCTCTCTCTCATGTCTCCCCTGGGGGCTCAGGCAAGTCTCTATTCTAAGGCCCTGGGCATAGTCAGCCACAGGATGCTGAGGCAAGCCAGTGGGTACCAGAAGAAGGAAAAAGCAACTGCTCCTTCTGGAGATCAATGGAGGTAGCAGGGGTATGGGGATCCTTCCTAATAACTGAGGCTGCTGTAGAGCTCAAGACAACTCTTGGGGAAGGAGGCAATGAGAAGCAGGCATATACTGCAGCAGGAGCCCAAATAAGATGGTGAGGAGAAATGGGTCTCCTGACCAGGACAGGTGTATGGGCCTTTCACTTAGGCTGAGGACACAGCCTACACAAGAACTGTGATGCCAACCCATCTACGTGCAAAGTCCCCTTGCCCCAGGCTCAGACGGTGGCAACTGATCACTCCTAAGGAGAAGCAGCCATGCAGCTCACTGTGATAGCAGGGATAAGCAGGTGCTGCTGCAGTAACTGCAGCAGGGAAGTGGCTAAATCCATGACCAAGGTGAGAGAAGCCAGTGGTGCCAGTGGCGGTAGAAAAGAAGTGTTTGTAACACCTTGTTGCTTGGAAATGAGGGTGGGATGGGATGGGATGGTGGTGGTGGGGACAGATGGGTTAGGGAGTCACAAAGTGGATGATGGTGTGGGAGCCTTGCTTTTTTTCAGTGTCGACTTGGGAAAAATAAAGGAAGTTGAAACAAAGTACTCCAGACCCTTGAGCTGAGAACACTGTATTATGCTCTAATGTCTTCCGGTAGGATGTTATCAAAAAGAGAGACAAATAGAACTGTTTCGGGGAGCATTAATCTCTGGATAGGTAGGGATTCTCCTTCAGCCATGCCATGTTGAGGCGTAATACAAGTTACCCAACCTTTTTGCTCTTAAACATCCAAGTTACTTCATGTTTCTGGGAATATGATATGCGATCAAGAAAATCAAAATCAGCATTTTCCATCACTGTGATATTAAGCCTGCTCCTTAACAGCCTGAGAAGTCAGCTGGGTCAGGGAAGCACCTATGGCTATAATAATACTCTAATTACAAATATTAATGCTTTCCAGGACTTTGATTCCTGTATTCTCCTGTTTTCTTCTCTAAAAATTCATAGATAACGTTTTCTGAAAACAGAAAGATTCAATTAAAAAAAATTATAATTCTCACTAAGTCTAATATTTAAAGAATACAAGAATAAAGAATATAAAATGAGCATTCAATAATATTTCTTTTTACCACCAAAAGATCAGGGGATTGTCACAGGAAATATTTTAAAATA
Source organism: Desmodus rotundus (assembly GCF_022682495.2). Classification (NCBI taxonomy): domain Eukaryota; kingdom Metazoa; phylum Chordata; class Mammalia; order Chiroptera; family Phyllostomidae; genus Desmodus; species Desmodus rotundus. Next base: position 106,287,287 of record NC_071394.1, on the reverse strand, counting down.
ATTCAGTGAATAGATATCATTATAAGATATAGTGTGCTTTTAAAAACATTATTTAAATATATAACCAAAGTACAAAACATCTATAAATGAGTAGCACTGAAAATATTCACTGGAGCCCTGACCAGTATGGCTCAGTTGGTTGGATGTCATTCTGCAAAGCGAAAGGTCGCCGGTTTGATTCCCAGTCAGGGCACATGCCTGGGTTGCAGGTTTGGTTCCTAGTGGGGGCATGTTCAAGAAGCAACCGATCAATGTTTCCAATGTTCCTCTCTCACATCAATGCTTCTTTCCATCTCTTTCTCCCTCCCTTCTCTCTCTAAAAGTACGTAAATAAAATTTTTTAAAAATATCCACTGGATGACTATACAGGCCACTTGTACAGGAAGGAATGAAATTCATAAGAGGACTGGGTGTTGTTCAAGATTAACAGCCTAAAGATAAACTTAATTTGAGCCTCAAATCCTTTTTCAAAACAAAAATGGGAAATATAATTCAAGTAAAATTTTTTATCTTAAGGAATAAAATGTACTCTCTACTATTTAATAATTAGGAGATGACTTTTAAAAGCAATTTAAATGGGTTTTGTGTGTATAAAAGGCACTTATTTGTCAGCAAAGAAGGTATTACTGCATCTGCATACCATACCTTGTGTGCCTTAGGAAGAAGTGAACCTGGTGGCTTCTTTCTGAGGACATATTCTTGGAAGCCCTTCTGGAGATAAAAGGTTGGATTGGACTGTCCTGCCCTAGAGAAGAGGAAAGAAAGGTCAATTCCAAAGATATATTTTCCTTCTTCCCCAAATCCTACTGAAATGTCAGAAGAAACACAAAATGCAAATACATCCATTTCAGTGTTGGAAAGCCGACTGGCGCCACCAGAAGCTCAGACCATGGGTTTTGGATGATAAAAAGCAGACGTAACACAGTGGCAGCTGGAGAACCTGTAACTAACGCAGGTAGAAGAGAGTACCTTACTCACTGCCTGCTCCCCCCTCTTTTTTTTTTAAAAGACTTTTCCTGACCTCACTTCTCCCTATACTTAGAATGTTTTTATTCCCCTTTGTGGAAAAACTTGAGAGTTGTTTACATTCCCTTCTCCAATTCCTCTCCTATTTACCCTTAAATGCATTTCAATCAAGCTTCATTCCTATCTTTCCACCAAAACTACTTTTTCAAGGTCACTAATACTATTAAATGGTACCAAACCACGATTTTTCCCTGCTGCTCCAGCCCTCCTTCATATGCTCCTCTGCAGCCTCCTCCTTAATTCTTCAACCTCTTACTATTGCAGGGCTGCGACTGAGTTTCTAGACCTCTTTCTTTATGTAGACTCGTTGTCTAAGTAAATTCTATGGTCTCATGGCTTTGCATACTATCTCTATGTCAAGGACTCCTACATGTACATGTCTCGTCCAGACCTCTGCCCTGACCTGCAGACTCACATATTGGTTGACTGTACATATCCACCTGAATATCTAAACGGCATCTTAAACCTTAACATTCCAGAAGTAAGTTATGACATTTCTCCCCAAATCTGCTTCTCTATAGTCACCTCTACTTTATTTTATGGTAACTCCATCCATCCAGTTACCAAGACAAAAATGGAATACTAGTTGTCTCTTCTCTTTTTCTTTCATCCCCCAACATCTGATCGGTCCTACAAAATAAATCCCAAATATGATCACTTTGCACCTATTCTACACTACCATCCTGATCCACACCACTAACGTTCCTCTGCTGGATCACTGCACCATATTCCAAACTGGTCTCCTGGACTTTGCCCCCTTCAGTCAAACACAACAGGCAAAGAAATTTGTTTTAAAAGACAACTCAGTCCCTCCTCTGCCTGCAAAACCCTTCTCTCCCCATCTCAACCTGAAGTAAGGGCCCAAGTCTTTATAACTGCCAACAGGGGCCTGTTGCCCTTGTTTCTACTCCTCTGGACACACTGGCTTATTCCCTCAACAGACTGGGCCCACTCCCTCTTTAGAGCCTTTGTTCTTGCCGTTCCCTCTGCCTGGAATGGTCTACCCCACATACTGCATGGCTCATATCCTCATCTCCTTCAAGTCTTTGCTGAACGTCACCTTCTCAATGAGGTCTTCCTGCTCCCACCCCCCCCCCAAACACTGCCTATTCTTTCTCTCCATAATACATACCACCTTCTCCTACACTGTAATATTTAGAAAGTGATTTTATGTATTGTCTGTATTGTGTAGATAGAAGGAAAGTTCCAAGGCGGCAAGATTTTTTGTTTGTGATAGCCCCAGTGATAGGAGCAGTGCCAGGTGCATATTAGACACTTAGCAGCAAAATGTCCGTTTTGTTAAGCTATATAAAATGCTTTCAATATTTAATTCTAAATATTTTGTTTTTCCAATATGATTTAATTTTTGCAAATTCAAAAGTAAATTTTGCATGAATAAAAGGATATTTACAAAATTTGTAAAGGATAAAGAATAATAACAAAACACACACCAGTGTTCTCACTACCCAGTTCAAGAAAATTACTGTATCTCTGAAGCCCTCTGTGTGCCTCTCCCCCCTCAGAATACCTGCTGTCCTGATTTTTAAATTTACCTTTCCCTTGAAGTTTAGATCCTTAAACAATATACTGCTTATTTGTCCATTGTGTGATTGTGTTGTTTTATATAGTGGCAGCTGAATCATTTTCAGGGCTGTATGGTATCCCGTCATATAAATATACTACAATTTATTCATCCATTCTGCTGATGAACATTGTATCATTTCCTGTATCTTTGCTATGATGAACAGTGCAATGAACATTTTTGTAGATTATCTCGATACCCTAATACAATTTCTCTTGAGTATATACCTAAGAATAAAAATGCTGTGTCATGGGGCATGTATATCTTTTTATCTTCATCTTTACAAAATCACGCCAAATTGTTCTCCAAAGCAGTTGTATTAATCATGTTCCTACCAACTGTGGTTATGAGTCGCTGTTGCTCCATATCCTGAGCAATGTTTGAAATTGTCATATTAAAAAGAAAGTCAATACGGAGGTGTGAAATGGTCTCTCATGTTTCTACCTGCCTTTCCCTGATTACTACAATGCAAATGACCTTGGGCATCTTCAAGTCTTTTAACCATCCTTCTGTTGGGCTATTGGAGTTCTTTATACATTCTGGTTATTAATCTTTGATCCATTATTTTTATATATTGCAAACATTTCTTTTTTAATTTCACTTTCTTTAAGGTGTCTTTCACTGCAAATGTATCAATCATTTCCTTTATGGTTGTGCTTTCATCTTTTTAAAAATTTTCTTCTCTACTCCAAAGTCAAAGATCATATCCTATATGTCTTCCAAATGGTTTTAGTTTTGCTTTAACACTAATTTACCTGGAACTTTGTGAGACAGAGTAATGAAAGGGTCTAATTTCAATGTTTTTATACAAATAATAATTATACCTGTATAATTTATTGAAAAGTCCACCCCTACACATACTGATTCTTGATGCCAGCATTGTCATATATCAAAATTCTACGGATATGTGGATCTTTTTGTGGGTACTTTATGATTTCATTGAATTACATCTGTGTCAATATCATACCTTCTTAATTCAAATTTCTTATTTTGTTCCTCTTTGTAAGTTTTTTACTATTCTTAGTTCTTTGCTCTTGCACATAAAATTTAGGAGTAATTTCTCAAATTAGAGAAAAAAATTAAGATTTTGATTGCCATTGTACTGAATCTATACATCAGGTGGGAAAAAAGAAATTTACTAATGAAATTTTCTATTCATAAACATTGGCATCTCTCAATTTAATTGTTTTAAGATCCTAAGATCCTAGTAAAGTTTTATAATTTTCTCTGCAAACACCTCCCACATATTAGATTAATATTTAGACAATTTATATTTTTGATGAGCTTATTAACTGCATGTTTTTGAAGATAACATTTTAACTGTTGCTAAAGTACAGATATGCAATTGGTTTTTGCATGCTGAACTTTAATAAACTCTGTTATTATCCATAGATTACTGACATGGACCCTGGCCAGCAGGATCCTGTGCTGTGGAAGCAATAGACAAACACACATGAACTACCGAGTCCTGTGGAGGACGACGAAAAGGGACTGCGTGGCCACTCTCTCAAGAGGAGAGCCCATCGACCTTTGCCTTGACAGGCTTTTAATGCTTTTCTCAGCACATTACATTGAGGATGATCCTCATTTACTATGCACAGGTTCGCCTTAGGCGGTTACAGAAAACAAAGGAGAGGGCATTGCTGATTACATAAAAAAAAAAAGGAAAGATATTTACAAATGTAAAGGGAAAAGTGGTTAAGCTGGTTACACTGGTCCTTGGAAGGTTTAGCATAGATTTTAGGAAGCTACTTTAAAGATATGCAGTAAACTTTTGCTGCCTCAATTCAGGGTGAGGGAGTTTTAGCAAGAGCAGTCTTACAGGGGCTTAGGTACAATGAGGGCCTGATTCCCCACGGGAGGTGGGTGTGGGTCCTGTGTGCTGGACCTCACTCTCCACTGGCCTTTCTGAGTGGGAGCTGGGATCACGCCAGGCAGAACAGTCTCCTATAGATTATTGGCTTTTTAATTCCATGAGTCATTTAGTTTCTAAACATGTATTTGATAACTTCCTTCGTCTGATTTCTAAACTTTTGGCATTTATATTCTGAATTTTTTTTAAGTTGACACTTCAGAATTTTTATTTTTATTTTTTAAATTGTACTTATTTCTCCTTAGACAGAGGGGAAGGGAGGGAGAAAGGGAGAGAAACATCAATGTGTGATTGCCTCTCATGCACCCCATACTGAAGACCTGGCCTGCAACCCAGGCATGTGCCCTGAGTGGGAATCGAACCAGCCACCCTTTGGTTCACAGGCTGGCATTCAATCCACTGAGCCACACCAGCCAGGGCAATTTCAGAATTTTTAAAACTTCCTTTATGGCCTAACATGTCTTTAATCTTCATAAACTTTTTCATGTGTCTTGGAAATAAATGCACATTTTCTGTGCAATATCTCCATCCATATAGGTATAACTTCGAGGTATTGTGGCTTCAGTTATGGATTACTGCAGTAAAGTGAGTCTTAAATCTTTTTGCTGGTGAAAGGTCTTGCCTTCAATTTGTAGAAAACACAACATCTGTGAAGTGAAGAAAGCTAAGCACAAGCGAGGTGTGTCTATACTATTTATGCAACAACTAATTCCATTTATCAAGCACAACCTGATTAATGTAACATTGACCCTAACTCAGAATTAAGTATCTTTCAGTTTGATAATTCTCCAACAACTCTAAGAGATAAATCTTACTATCTCTATTTTGCCAAAGAAGGACTCAATGCTCAAAAGAGTTAAATAACTTGTCCAGATTCCCAAGCAAGTGGAATAGTTGAAATTTGAACTTTGATCTGTTTTAGTTTGTTTAAAGCCTCAGCTATTTTTTTATTCTACCTTCTATTTCATCCTACATCATCTATTGGGACCTTTTAATTCTATAACTCAAAACTCTCTTTGATCCATCTCCTTTGCCATTATTTTTTTCACGGATCAGGAATATAAGCCCTAGTGATAAATGCCACTGATACATGATTCTGGTGCAATATTTAATTCCTTTTACCTACAGTAAAATACTTCATTTAATTTCAGGATTACTCAGAACAGGTGTTTATTTATTATAGACTAGGAAATTCAGAGAGTTTATGTAATATATTTAAATTCCATTCAGCAAGTGGTAGATCTCTAATAATTTTCTGGAAGCTAGGACTGTTTCTCTAACTCTCTATTTATCTAAACACTATTTTTAGAATAAAATTTATTTCCTATTATAAAACATCAGACTAGAGCCAGATTCAAAGTGTAGGATAAAAGGACAAAAAACCCCAAAACTGAACCTCTGGTCAAGATGGGAGACATAGGTAGACATGCTTTGTCTCCTTGTGCAACCACAGAGAGAATTACAACTATATCTCAAAACAAATAACAACCAGAACTGTCAGAAAATCGAGCTGTATGGAATTCTGACAACCAAGGATTTAAAGAAGCCACATTCATCCAGATGGGTAGGAGGGGCAGAGTTGCGGACAAGGGCAGAGAGGATAGCAGACATGGTGTGGCATGGAGAGGCGGTGGCAGCGGTAGTGGAATGGGCAGTCCCACACTCACATGTGGTGGATAAATCGGAAGGGATACCTTAGGAGCCAGCAATGCCAGCCCCAGGCCAAACTGCACAGCCTAGGGTTCCAGTGCCAGAAGGTAAGTCCCCATAACTTCTGGCTGTAAAAACCAGTGGGGATTTGGGCAGTGAAAGAAACTGCCAGATTTTCAGGAGAGTCCATTTAAAGGCCCCACAAGGACTTAGAACATACCCAAACCCTTCCACTCTAGGATTCACCACCAGGGCAGCAGCTGGGAGGGCACCAGTTACATATAGGAAGTGGGTAAAGTGACTAGAAATGGGGCACATGCCAGGCAAACCTCTAGAAGCCAGGCAGCAGCACTGTCCCCTCTCCTAGCCCTTCTCCCACACAGAGCCACAAAGCGGGTGAGGTAGGTTGCCCCACCCTAGAGATTACTTAAGGCCCCATCCCACACAATTTACAGGTGCCTTTTCTAAGACAAGGAGTCAAAACAACTCTACCTAATACACAGAAACAAACACAGGGCAGCTGCTGAATTGAGGAGACAAAGAAATATGGCCCAAATAAAAGAACAGAACAAATCCCAGGAAAACGAACTAAATGAAACATTGATGACCAACCTATCAGATACAGAGTTCAAAACACTAGTGATCGGGATGCTCAGAGAACTCATTGAGTACGGCAAAAAAATAGGGAAAGAAATGAAAGTTACATTAAGTGAAAAAAAAGAAAAATCTACAAAGGCCCTGGCTGGTGTGGCTCAGTGGATCGAGTGACAGTCTGCAAACCAAACCGTTGCTGGTTTGATCCCAGTCAGGGCACCTGCCTGGGTTGCAGGCCAGGTCCCTAGTACAGGTGCACGAGAGGCAACCACACATTGCTGTTTCTCTCCCTCTCTTTCTCCTTCCCTTCCCCTCTCTCTAAAAATAAATAAATAAAATCTTTAAAAAAAAAACTGAAGGGAAATAATAGTGGAGAGATTAAAGTTGAGAATCAAATCAATGATTTGGAACACAAAGAAGGAAAAAGCATTCAATCAGAACAGCAGGAAGAAAAAGTATTAAAAAACCCCCGAGTATCTGGGACAACTTTAAATTTACCAACATCCAAATCATAAGAGTGCAGAAGGATAAGAAGAGCAAGAAATTGAAAACTTACTTGAAAAAATAATGAAAGAAAACTTCCTTAATTAGGTAAAGGAAATAGACGTACAAGTCCAGGAACCTCAGAGAGTCCCAAAGAAATTGGACCCAAAGAGAACCACACCAAGACACATCATAATTAAAATACCAAAGGTTAAAGATAAAGAGAGAACCTTTAAAGCAGCAAGAAAAAAAGCAGAGAGTTAACTACAAGTGAGTGTCCGTAAGACTACCAACTGATTTCTCGGAAAAAACTTTGCAGACAAGAAGGGACTGGCAACAAGTTTTCAAAGTCATGAAAGGCAAGGACCTACAACCTAGATTACTCTATCTAGCAAAGCTGTCATTTAGAATCGAAGGGCAGATAAAGTGCTTCCCACACAAGGTAAAGCTAATGGAGTTCATGATCACCAAGCCATTATTACATGAAATGTTAAAGAGTCTTATTTAAGAAAAAGAAGATCAAACCTATAAACATTAAAAGGGCAACAAATTCACAACTATCAACAACTGAATCAAAAACAAAAAACAAGCAAACAACCAGAACAGGAACAGAATCATAGATGTGGAGTCCATTTAGCAGTTATCAGTAGTGAGGAGCAAGGGGAAGAATAGGGGAAAGGAGCAGTGATTAAAAAGTGATTAAAATTGGTAGGTACAAAATAGACAGGGGGATGATTAAGAATAGTATAGGAAATGGAGAAGCCAGAGAACTTGTATGCACGACCCATGGACGTGAACTAAGGACGGGAACTGCTGAAGGGAAGTGGGATACCAGGTGGACGGGGGCAACGGGAGAAAAATAGGGACAACTGTAATAGCCTAATCAATAAAAGATATTTGAAAAAAAGAAAGGACAGAAAACCCCTTTTAGCTGGCTATCTCTTCCCTTGAGCTTGTCATGCATAAGTAACTATTGTTTCTCTGAGCCTCTATTCTCAGGACGAGATTACTAAAAGTATCCCCACACAGTTGTTTCAAAACCTAATAAACAAGACAAATCAGACCGGAGGCCTGGACCTTGACCCCAAAGAAAACAGTAAAACAAACCGAAGCCTGCACAATCAGCCCAAAACCTCCTGATTTACAGCTAATTGACATGACTGCCGAGCTCCAGCTCCATCCCCCTCCCCCTTTGTCACCCAATAAAAACTTAAAACCCCTGCAATTTGCAGTGGGTGTATCTCTTCGCACCAGCCCCTTTCTCTCCTTGGAAAGTGAACAAAACTTTTGATCTCTGCCTTTTCTTCTCTTTGTGAATTCTTTCACAGCCCAAGGCACTGGACACCCTAATAGGGAACAGTATTCTCAGGATCATCTTTCAGTGCCATTTCAGTGCCTCACTTCAAAAAGAACTAAAGCCCAAAGTGGCGCTGTCATTTGCCAAGTGGAAGATCTAGCATTAGAATTCGGATCCCCTAGTTGGTGCCATTAACTCAGCCTCTTAGACTGTGGCCAATTATAAAGGAATTTCACCTGTTTCTGGGGGTGGGCGGGGGGGAAGATCTTATGGTTATAGACCAAAAGTTGAGACAAGGCCTCTGTATATCCCACAGAGCTTCCAAGCCTCAGTGAACCTTCGAGGTACATAACTGTATTCTTTAACCAAGATTCCTTCTCATGGTTTTGGAATCGTGACTACGATCACTTCCACGATCGCCCGCGAATTGGAAATACCCCGAATGGAATGCATGGGACGGGTGATGCCAGCTCCTGCCTGCAGAATGCGTCATTGGGAAAAGAAACTGGGGTGCGGGGAATTGGGAATCCACCCGGGGTCAAAGAAGAAAATCACAATGCACAGGTGGAGAAAGCTGGCATCAATACCTGTACTGGGCAACGGTCAGCTTGGTCTCAGGCTCTGCCCCAAAGCCGGGCAAGTGCCGGCTGAGGTAGGCTTCCAGGGACCTGCAGTCGAACTTGTGCTGAGGCAGCACTTCGGCCGCGTCCCGATCGCCAGAGGGACTTGTCTTCATGACTGCTGAATCCACAAATACTTCCGGCGCGAGGAACTGCTACTCCACAGCCAGTGGGCGAGGCCGGGGGGCGAGGTCCGCACGCGCTCGGGGCTCCAGCCAATCACACACGCCAATCACACACGTCGGGCACGGTTGCTGAGCAACGCCGGCCGGCAGACTCTGGAGATTCCGGCTCCAGTGGCGCAACGCCGGTAGGACGTTCTGTAGTTTAGGATTTTAAATGATCAGTCAGCGTCAGAATTGGAGACCTCAATTTTCAAGATGGCAAAGCCGCACTAGTCGTTACCGGCAAAAAAGAACGCAGAGGCCTCTTCTACTTCTAAATGTACTGCACTCGCAGGCGGAAGACCTATATAGGTCCGTTCAGAAAAGTGCCCGTCCGGACCTCGAGCCCAGTGATAAAAGATCCTGGTGTTTCTCCTAGTCGACCAACTTAAAAGGCTACATCGCTGGCCACCCGCTCTGGACACTTAGGAGGCTGGCTCTGCTGCTGCCCGGTCTCTTAGGACCCCACAAAGAAAGAACCTAAAAGGGGCTTCTGATCATTTGTGTCCTGAGGGGGAGGGATGACTGCAACCGGAACCGGTACCGCAGGAGGCTTGAGGGAGTGGCCGAGACGTGTCCTTCCGTGAGGCGCCGAGAGCACTTCCCCAGGGTTCTGAGCTGGGAAGGCCGCTAGGTGCCTCCTTATATACTCCGCAGGAGCCCCGCAGACCTGTCAGCGTGGGGCGGCGGCGGCGGCGGCGGCGGCCGGGGCTGGGAGCGTTGGCGACCGGCGTCCCAGCCATGGCCGAGTCTGTGGAGTGGCTGCAGCGGCGGGTTGAGGAGCTGGAGCGAAAACTGGCCCAAGAAACAAGTCGGCGGGCCTTCGGGGGCGGCGACGGAGGAGGCGGCCGGGCCCGCATCGAGAAGATGAGCCCGGAGGTGGTGGACTCCAACCCCTACAGGTGACCGCGGGTCGGAGAGGGGCCGGGGGGAGGGGGGTGGCGAGGACGAGGTCTCCGTACGGCCCGGAGTGAAGCGCTTCCCTTTCGTCCAGCTCACATGGCAGCCCTTCTCCCTTTTCTTGTTCTGGGGGTCCTGGCCCCCAACAGACAAGGCCAAGCCTTAGTACGAGTCAAAAGATGTTCTTTCGCTTAAAGCAAAACCAAACAGAAACCAAAAACCCAGACAAGTGAACCAGCCATATGGTACTGCTCCTGCGCCCGTCCGGGCCACGTCTGCAGGTTTCTACGGCTCCCGGCTGTACCGCTCAGCCTCAGAAAATGGATAGTAACAGCTTTCAAAAGATGACATCGCACGTAAAGCCCGCTAAACATAACCTTCGAGCTTCGTAAAGGCTTCTCAATGTTTCTTAAATTGGGGGCGTGGTGGGAATAGCTTGATTAGCTCTAAAGCCTTTGAGTTTTACCAGTTCGTCCCCTCCTCCTTTCTTTGTTTTCGCAAGTTAACTCCGCAGCCGAATACAGCGCAGTGGTTCAGAGTAACGCCTCCAGACTCAGATTAATCGGATTCGCACCCCAGCTCTTAGTAGCTGAGTAACCTTGGGCGAGTTATGAACCTGACTGCTTCAACTCCTCACTTGTAAAATGGGGATAATGGTATTATCTGTCAGAGTTGGGAGGATTGGAAATGTATGTGTAAGAGCCTTAGACGAGTTTGTATATGCTAAGCTTTGTACGAGACGTTACTGCTCAGTTGCGTATACTAGTGTTAGGTGAGCTTCCCCTACCTGCCAAGCACTTTTCATGCGTCGTCACTCTGCATTTTCTCCCCCCCCACAGCTATAGGAGATGGCCGCTACTATTTTACCCCGTTTTATAGATGAGAAAATTGAGGCTTAGAGAGCTGTTGTGACTTGCCTCAGGTCAGGGAGCTGGTAGTACACAGGAAGGACTGGCATTAGATTTATTTTACTCCGAAATTCACATGGAACTGTCTCCCCAGTAAAAATAAATAAGCCACTAAGTAGTGTGGCTAAAATTTGGATACTTTTTAAAGTAGGTGAAAGTTTTAAAGTAGGTGACAAAAGATGTTATTGTTGCTCTTTTCCTTTAAAGAGCAGGAGAGTTTCGACTTTTTTAAAGGTTTTATTTATGACATAAAAAGCCTCAGAGGAAGTCTTGGAGTGCATGAGTTTTTTTTAACCAACCTGAAATGAAAATTAATATTTAGGCACAAAGATTTTAATTACAATGTTTATAATAGAGAAACCTGACAAAGTTCTAATTGTTCCATAATTACAGAAGAGTTCATTTTAACCCAAATCAAATGAAATCATTCCAGGTTCTTGTTTTCCTCTCATTCATCAGATCTAATAAATTAGCATGTTGTCTTAATTCTGTTTTCTTCTTTTCCTTTTTCTTTCAATTTTATTGAGATATAATTGATAGGGTGCATGTATTTTGACTGTTTCCAAATATGAAGGGTTTGTGATCCAAAATTTTGAGAGTTTGAGTAAGTATGAACTGACATCTCTAATAAGAATGAGTGGAAACTGTTCCATTTGGCATCCTTAAACATTTTGTAATTTTACAAATGAAAATTTTGAAATTTTTCCATTCAAGAATGGAAAGCAAGGAGATGTGGATCATATATTTAGAATCATCTTTCAGGCATTATTTTAATGTGAGACAATCCATTGACATTATATTAATTGCAACCAAACCTTCAAAACTCAAATACAAACATTTAGTATTTTCTATCTTAATGGCACCATTTGTTTTTACTAAAACTGCTACATAGGAGATGGCGGTTTTCACCCAAAGCTCTTCATTAGTACATGGAAATTTGATAAAGGTCAGCCTTAATTTTTTGAGTGTTCGTTCAGCAAACATTCAGTGAGCCCCTTTTCATTTCTAGCCCTCCAGGATGGTATTATCTACCATTTATTGCCTGTTCCTTATGCATAGACACTGGGGAATACAAAGTAAACATGATCATTTCCCTCCAGATATTACAAGGTGAGTGTGAGATAGAAAGTTAAACATGGGATTGCAGTGTGAGTGGTAAGAATTATGGTAAAGTACGGGGTTATCAAAAAATGCAGGACAGGGGTTTGTAGGTACTTAACATCATTCAACTGCATCAAGTGATTCAAAAGAAGTATAAAGCCTCAGACCCTCAAAGACCTTTGCTTTAGTTTGGGAGACTCAGTGGTTGTGAAATAATGATCAAATAACACAAATAATGGTAAAATTATGAGAAATAGAATATAATTATAAGCATATGGAGAAAATTGAAAGGGAGAGCAGAGGCTTAAAAATGAGAAAACTTGGTTTCAAACACTAGTTTAAAAACCCAGCTCTGAATCTTTGTTTGCCATTTGGCTGATCTTGGGCAAGTTAATGAACCTGAATCTTTTCCTCATTGGTAAAAGGGGGTTGCCGTACACTCTTCTCAGGGTTGCTTATGAAGATTAAGGAGAGCATCATGGTGAAGATGCAGATTGATCACAGGTGTTTATTATCACTGTCTACCTAGTCCCACCAAAATGACAGTAGACGGTTTCTATTAATAATCAGGATGGGCGGGACCCTGTATTTGAAGATTATAGTAACAAAATTTTAGAAACTAGAAAAGGGACCAATGAACCGATTTAGTGGATCCAGTGAGGTCGACTCCTAAGCCTACAGTTTACATCACAGAATTGCCCAAAGGTTTAGGATTGGGCACAGTACTTCTACAAGGGCTTAAGTAGGACTAAAAAAGATATGGTTGAAAGTATATTTAATAAACAGATCCCAGGTTTCCTATATCACTTTTTGTAGCTGAGGTAATGCTAATGCCTCTTCCCTACATGAAGACTAGAGATTTACTCATTAAAGAGAGTAAAATAGAGGATTCCTATTAATTGAAGCAGGTCTTTGTTTACATATTGAGTGCTAGGACTCCCAGCCTTGCTCTTCCACTTAACACCTGCACACTAACAGCCTTAAACACCTGTCATGCTGGAAATTGAAAGATTCTCTAGGGAATCTGAGAGAGCCAAGAAGAAGGACTGACAGGCGGTGACATTGTGGGTTTCAACTAAAGAGCCCAGCCAGATCACCCTACAGTGAAGCCCAAAGTCAAACAGGATTGCCCACATCTTTGCCTTTATTAGTGTCTGGCTCCTAAGTATGAGCAGAACAAAGGATAAGAGAAGCTCCTCTCATGAAAGAAGCAAAATAAAAATGTTAACTTGAATAGACTATGTAAGGGGAATACATCCCCAACATTATCCCCAGATGAGAGGTGATATTTTGTAAATGAAACAGAACAAGGTGATACCAAAAAGTAAAAATCATTTAGATGATTAAAAAGAATTTTTGAAAGTGGAGAATAACAAAAATGAAAATTCAATGGGAAAGTTGGAAAATAAAGTTGAAAAAAAAATCCAGAAAATAGAACAGAAAACTACAATGATGGAAAATAGGAGAAAGGAAATAAGAGGACCAGTCCAACTGGTCCAACTTCCAAATAATAAAGAGTTCCAGGAAAACAAGTCAGGAAAACAAACCAAACAAACAAGGAAACCATCCAATTATTCAAGGAAATTTCCCAGAACTGAAAAATGTGTACCCAATTTGATAGTGTCCACTAAGTACTCAGCACAATAGATGAAAATAGATTCTCATTAAGGCATATCATGAAGTTCCAGAAGACACTGGAGTTATAGCTTAGAAATTTTGAGGGGAAATTATTTCCAATTAAAAAAAAATCTTGTGTCCTGGCTGGTGTGGCTTAGTGGATTGAGTGCCAGCCTGCCAACCAAAGGGTCGCTGGTTTGATTCCCAGTCAGGACACTTGCCTGGGTTGTGGGCTAGGTCCCCAGCATGGGGTGTGCGAGAGACAACCACACATTGATGTTTTTCTCCCTCTCTTTCTCCCTCCCTTCCCCTCTCTCTAAAAATAAATAAAAATAAAATCTTTTAAAAATCTTGTTGCATGGTCTGGGAAGGTACTTAGTCATTAGTGTTTTTAAAGCTGACCTAATGATTTAGTTTCATCTAGTAAAACTCAGCTGAAAGATTTCTTCTCTTTTAATGGATTAGTAATGATTGACTTTTGGTGTCTATTTTCTGTGATGTATGTTTACCTATGTCACTAAGATTGTAACCTGTAAAAACATTTTTTTCTTTGTTTTAAGCCGCCTGATGGCATTGAAACGAATGGGCATTGTAAGCGACTATGAGGTATGATAAACCTTCCCAAGTTTTTTTGAAGATGATTTCGATAAATGAAAATAATTTTTGATGAAGACTTAATTGATCAAGACATATAATTTTGCATTTTACAGAAAATCCGTACCTTTGCTGTAGCGATAGTAGGTGTTGGTGGAGTTGGTAGTGTGACTGCTGAAATGCTGACAAGATGTGGCATTGGTAAGGTAAAAACCTTTCTCTTTGCCTATTAGGTAGAGAACTACTCACTTCTGGAGTAAATCAGGTACAAATTAGGATTTTTCTCCCCTTATTACTAATGGTTTACTGATTTGTGGTATATTTATTCAGATTGTTCTTTCTACCCAAGAGGGTTAAGACATAGCCCCACCCAAATGGAAGCTGGTATTAGTGCTGATTAAACAAGGACTACCTAATTGTGTTCAGGAATGTTTTTGTTTGGGGTAATGTGTAAACAGGTTGGCCTTAAGTATCTGAAGTTGAACTGGAGAATGCTCCAGATTTTTTAAACCCATGTATGTATGTATGTTATTTTTTTTCCAAAATTGGCTTAGATTGTGGATTGGAAGGAGAAGTAACTTTATTGCAGGTATCAGTCTACCAGTCTTAGACTTACAAAGCTTGAGTCCATGATGGTAGATATACAGTGGTTGAATACATAAGCTTTCCACAAATTATGTACCCTTTAATTTGTCATTTTCATAAAGCATGCATTTTCCCATAAAGTTTATCCCTGGTTTTTAAATATGTTGGTTCACTGCACATGCAAAATTTTGAAAAGAAAGTAATTTCAAAGTTGTCACTCATTTATCAATATAAACAAGACAACTCCAAAATACTAAGTGTTTATTAACATTTTAAAGTCTGTGAAGAGGCTCACAAAAGCCAGCCAACAGCTGCTTATAGCTGACGGAAGTGCCCTGGCCGACCCACCAAGGACAGTACAGGTCCTGGGGATCCATGGTTTTCAGGTTTGATTGTGCATCACACTCCCTTGGAAGGCTCATTAAACCACAGATTACCAGACCCTACCCCAGTGGTTTTGATCCTGAAAGTTTCAGGTGGACCTAAGAATTTGAATTTTTAACAAGTCCCAGGTGATTCTGATGTTGTTCCAGGGATGGCACTTTAAGAACCTTTGGATCCTTGCTATTCAAAGTATGGTCCCTGAAGTAGTAGCATCAGCATCACCTGGGAGCTTATTAGAAATGCAGATTCACAGGCCCCACCCCAGGCATGCTGAATCAGGACCTGTATTTTAACAAGATCTCCAGATGATTTGTATGCATATTAAACTTGGGGAAGTGCTCCTGTCTTTTAACAAGCTCCAGGTGATGCCGATGCTAGCCCAGGACACATTTTGAGTATCAAGTGTCTAGAACGGTGACTATCAAATACTGCTGTAATTAGAATTACCTGGGAAGTTTAAAAAAATTCTGATGTCAGGACTGCACCACATAATAAGTTAATCAGAATCTCTGGGAATGGGACCCAAACATCTGTATTTTTTAAAAACTTCCCCAAGTGATTCCAATGCACACTTAAGGTTGTACCCTAAGGATTTACATAGGAAAGTAGGAAAGTGGAGGATTAGAGAGCCAGAGCCCTTTTTATCCCTGAAAGTTTCTGGAATCCCTAGTGCTCCCTGGATCACCAGATCCAGATCCGCTGCTTTATTTTACAGATGAGGATGCAGGCCTGAAAAGTGAAAGTGGCTCACGCATAATCAGAGCTAATTAGTGGCAGAGTTACAACTCACTCCTCCTAACTCCAAGTACAGGGTTTCCTGTAATTTACTCATAAATCAGTTATGAGGCCGACATTCAAACTTAATGCTTGGCCTGATCTAATGGCCTGATCTAATAAATATTGTTGAATGAACTTAAATAAATCATGTTTTGGAGACTCTGGGGTTAGAAAATTATCATAGGGGACATAAGTGGTATCTTTTCTAGCAAGATTTTAAGGGTTACCTAGGTGTTGTTTTTATGCACTGGGTTAATTTTTTTTAGTTTCCATATTGGGAAGAAGAAAAATTCATTTTTTATTTTACTGTTAAGTTTAGGATGCTGGGAGTTGTATTACAAAGTCACAGAATTTTAGATCAAGGAAGGGACTTTGGAAATCCTTGGGTCCAACCTGGTCTTACTGATAAGAAATAGGATCTTTGGGCCCTGTTAAAGTCTCGTGTGTGTGTGTGTGTGTGTGTGTGTGTGTGTGGTGTGTGGTACCTAAATATATAGCAGCAAACAGGAAGTGACTAGTTAGTAATTCTTTTTGGAATAATGCTGTAGCCATAGCATCATGGGTAGTTACAGTGTCATATTCACAAAATGAGTCGTGCTATACTATAGTTTTAAGTTATGGCATTTGTTTTTTATCTTATTGAAATTTTGTTAATGGTTCTTGGCTTTTAGCAAGAACTTGGAATGAAATGGAATGAACATTAATCATTTGGAGAGGCAGTACAGCATCATGGTTAGGGTGCAGATGCTGGACTGAAACTGTCTGGATTTGAATCCCTTCTCCACTACAAATTGGCTGGGTGGTTTTTGAGTAAGTGCTCTGGTTAATCTCATTTCTAAAATGAGGATAACAGTATCTGTGTGTTAAACACTTACCTCATATGAGCATTAAATGAGTTAATATATGGCACCCAATGTTTCAGAGTTTATTATTACTGTCAAACTGTTAAACCCATCTAATGTAAAGCCTACTATTTCATTCCGTGTTATACTTTTCATCAGAATACCACTATTTTCGTTTTAGTTGCTACTCTTTGACTATGACAAGGTGGAACTGGCCAATATGAATAGACTTTTCTTTCAACCTCATCAAGCAGGATTAAGTAAAGTTCAAGCAGCAGAACATACTTTGAGGTAAATGGAATAGCAATTAAAGACCATATTTATTGAAATCTTACTTTGTGTATTTGGTATGAGTTAGCCTAATGTATAAATAGACCTGACTTTTCTCTATAAAAATGCAGGTTTCACTTACACAAAAGATTCTCTTATATCTTGGATCTGGGCTGACAACCTTTTCCTGTATAGGGCTAGATAGTAAGTATTTTAGGCTTTGAGGGCCACATAACCTCTTTCAAAACTGCTCAACTATGCCTTAGCAGCTGTAGGCAATATAAAAATGAATGAGCATGGCTCTGCTCCAATAAAACTTTATTTATGGACTCTGAAATTAAAATTTTATATATTTTACATCTCATGAAGTAGTTGTTCTTTTGACTTTTTTTCCTGCAGCCCTTTGAAAATGTAAATCCACTCTTTAGCTTGCAGACCTTACAAAAACAGGTGGCAGGGTGGTTTGGCCCAAAGGCCACAGTAGGCCAACCCTCATTCTAGGAAGTTTCTTTGTGGGCCTGCACATACTTGCACGGAATTGAATGAAGGAACAAAGAAACTCTTATGTCAGGCTGAGACATAGCTAACAGAGGTGATAAGGCTTAATTCTCAGCACACAGATTGTGGGAACATTTTTGTAAGCCTTCTGATAATCTATGTATTAAGAGATAGAAGACTACTTAGGATTTTCATTAAATAGCTTGAATTCCATTTCTCTGATCTCTGTTAAGTGATCTTTAGTTTTTTTTCCTGCCTTCTCTTACTATTCCTACTAGTAGGTTTTATATTCATTCCTTTTTTCCCTCTTAGGAACATTAATCCTGATGTTCTTTTTGAAGTACACAACTATAATATAACCACAGTAGAAAACTTTCAACACTTTATGGATAGAATAAGGTAAAATTTTATTTATGAATATTTTGCACAATGTCCAGCTCAGTTAAACAAGTATTATTAGAAAAAATACTGTTGATTAATTCATTGAGTTGGTAGAGTGAAATGTATTTTTGTTTTTGAAAGTTAATTTTTGTATAGCTTTTATATAGTGGGAGCTCAGTTAAAAGTATGTATATATTGTCCAAAATACAGTGGTAACAACAAAATAAAAAACAAACCAAAAAACCCCATTATCATAATAGTATAACAAGGAATCCTCAATTATACATTCTGAGTTCTATAATATATTTCTATCTGAAAGTGGTTTTCTGCAGAGACTCTTGTATTACCACTGAAATAATGAATTGTATTCAATTAACTTTTTATTACATTTGAATGAAAGTCTGAAAGCATCCGATAGGTAAATGGTAACTTTTGTAAATAGACTTTATACTTGCATCCTTGTACATCTCATAAGAAGTACTGAACTATCATTGATGTTATATTAATAGTTACTTTATACTCTTTTTATATTAGATCTTTAATATTACTTACTATTTCATAATTATACTTAAACATTTACTGAAACAATAAATGTGTGACTGAACAAATAAATTTGAATGTATTTTGTGTCCTGATTTTTTTCCTAATAAATTTATTTTCTTAAATAAATTTAAGTAATGGTGGATTAGAAGAGGGAAAACCTGTTGACCTAGTTCTTAGCTGTGTGGACAATTTTGAAGCTCGAATGGCAATAAATACAGTGAGTATTCCTGTTGTGTGAAATGTCGTACTTACGGATTTATCCATTTTCCTGTGTATTCTATTCTATCCGTGTATATTCCCCATCCTAAAGTAGTTCTGCATTTAAACCCTTTTATAATGGGTTCTATTTATTTTTAATGTTCCCCTTGCCTACCTTTGAAATGTACTGTAATAGCTGGGGCCCCTGTCTAGCTTTGTTATTGGGGCATATATTTCAACGTCCTGCTCTCTCATGCCAGTTTCCTCTACTTGTAGAGGAAATAAAATAGCAGATACTTGTGATGTACAATTTTTTAAATAAAGGAATTTCTTATAATACTGTTATTCTTGTCAGCTTTGGTTTTAACTTTTGTTACTTGTAAATGTAGAAATATATATAAATTGCCTTTAAAAATGGTTTCTCAAAAATAAAACTGAATTCTTCTTAAACTATTGTGTTTTCAGCTTTTCAAATGACATTTGGCATTTTTTGTTGCTGAAATAATTTTAGAAAAATGAAGTTTTACATTAATAAGAAAGCCAATGAACTGTGTTTCAATTTAATTAGGTTACTTATGACTGCTTACCTGCCAGTTTATTTTAAACAGAGAGTGATGATGGCCAAGGAATTCCATTATTTGCAACTTACCCCTTTTACTCTGGAAATTAATTTTGGAATAAAATTAATTTACACTTATTATTACACTTATTAATTTACACTTAATTCAGAAAATTAAAATACACTTAGTTCAACCTCAGTTTTTCTTGCTCTTTTATGTTCTTT
Organism: Desmodus rotundus; assembly: GCF_022682495.2. NCBI lineage: Eukaryota > Metazoa > Chordata > Mammalia > Chiroptera > Phyllostomidae > Desmodus > Desmodus rotundus. The sequence continues at coordinate 106,267,616 of NC_071394.1, read as the reverse complement.
TATTTTTACCTATTTCTACCAAGGCTTGTAATGAACTTGCACAAACGTGGATGGAGTCTGGGGTCAGTGAAAATGCAGTTTCGGGGCACATACAGCTCATAATTCCTGGAGAATCTGCTTGCTTTGCGGTATGCATAATTCATTTGGGGTTATTTCTCACTGTTAAGTACTATAGTTCCTACAGGCATTGAGAGTATATTACAGTTCAAAGAAAAAACAAACTGAATACGGTGGAATATTCTTTGGAACATACACATTTTCCCCTTTTCGGCATATACTTTCTCCTTTTTCCCGCAGTGCGCCCCACCACTTGTAGTTGCTGCCAATATTGATGAAAAGACTCTGAAACGAGAGGGCGTTTGTGCAGCCAGCCTTCCTACCACGATGGGAGTGGTTGCTGGGATCTTGGTACAGAATGTGTTGAAGTGAGTGAAGAGTAATTTTTCTGAATAGTCTTGTTGCTTTTGATACAAATAAAGATATTTTAAGAAGTATTTTAAGTATTGGAATTACCGGATACGTATTTAATTTAGATTTTGAAATTTAGTCATAAATATACATATATTTTTTAATTTTATATGCTATGTATAATATTCACATACTTTTACTTGTATGTAATGTACATTAATAGACATAATTTAAATGGACAGTTGACCCTTGAACAGTGCAGGGGTTAGGGCACTTACCCTTGTGAAGTCAAAAATCCGCATATAACTTTTGACTCGCCCCAAAACTTAACCAGTTAATACTAGTCCCTTGGTATCTGCTGGGGATTGGTTCCAGGAACCCCACGGATACCCAAATCCAAGGATGCTCAAGTCCCTTATATAAAGTGGTGTCGAACAATGCATATAGTCGGCCCTCTGCATCTGCACATTCCTAGGGATACAGAGGGTTGACTATATAACTGAAAGAATAATAACACGTATATGTGGACCCGTGCAGCTCAAGCCTGTGCCGTTCAAGGCTCAACTGTATTACTAATGTGTGTAATATATTAATATGCATACACGCTTGTGTCACTGTCTGCATTTGGAAAAGCTTTTGTTAAATGGTATAATGGTACTGGTATGTTTATATATGACTCCTTAACCAAATGATATAAATCTCTATTGACCAGAGGTTGGAGACTTAGGCATAAACTCATGTGTTTCCACTCTCTGGATTTAACTCTTACTAAAAGTAATATGAATGTGATTAAATATTAACCAGGGCAATATCTCCATTATCCCAAAACAAATATCCAGCAACCATACCATCTAAGTCTGGTTTCAACCTTTGTCATCTCATGGCACATGTAAACTAAAATTCTGCAGCACACCAAAAAATATATTTTTTGCTGATCTGACAAAAATGGGTATAATTTTGACTCATTCACATAGGACAGCTGTTGTTGTGTTGGCTATTGTCATTTTTTATTTGACAACCTCAGGGAAAAGAGGTCAGTGCCCCTGACTAAATAGTCAGGTACTCTACATTTTAAAAATTCTTGGGGCACACTGGTTGAAAATTTCAGATCTACACTGTAGCTAAATAGGATAAAAGTTTCTTCACAGCCAAAATTAATGTCAAAGAGTTTTTTAATCAACTCAAACTTAATTTAAAGTAAAACTCCTTTAGGTGCACTCTCTCTCAGGTCATTTTTTTGGTCACTTGACAACGTTAATAAGCTTATTGTGTGCGACATGATATAGGGGGCACTCTGATATCAGAAGTGTCCGCTACCAGCAAAGGTACTATAAAAAGCCTACATGAGAACTCTCAAGGTGACTGTCTGGAGCTATTTTATATAGGAGCAGATGGCTTGACCTCGGTAGGCCCTGTCTAAACAAAACAGTTGGTAGAACGACACAGAAAGGGGGAAAGAATCATGGCTGTGAAGTGTTCTCTTACGGATGTCACGTTTAGCAAGCCCCTCTGTTGGGGGACACTTAGGCTACTTACAGATATTTTGCTGTTATTAATAATGCTGCAAACAACAGCTTGTCTATTTTTGTATACTAGATTTTTATACAGTTTAAATTTTTAGGAGTGGAATTTCTGGGTTTATGTAAAATTTATGTTGACAGACACACTAACTTTCTCTTTCAAAGGGATTGTACATTTCCATCATGTTGTAAGCATACCTGGTTTGCCCGCACCTTTGATATCATTTGACATCGTAAAACTCTTTAATGTAGGTCCATATGATATGTGAAAAATGGATATCTCTCTTAATTTTATTTGTGATTTGAAGTTTTTCTGTGAATTATTTGTTCATATTCTTCACTCAGTTTTTTTGCTTTTCCTTGTATATTAAGAACATACATTTGCAAGTATTTTTGCTTTTGTTTCTTATCTTATATAGATATATGATTTTTCCTGTATATATAAGCTTCTAAAAAGAATCCGATTAGACCGGGAGCAAGTACAGGAAGCTTTATGCATGCTGGAAATGTTCTGTGTTTTGATCTGGTAGTTATTATATGGGTGAAGACTTTTATAAAATTTAATTGAGCTGTACTTTTAAGATTGTAAACTTTATAGTAAGTTATATATACAATTTTTTTAAAATTAGATTTAGTATCATATCTCAGGAATTTTTAAGATACACTTCTGTGATATTTTAATCTCTCTGAAATCAGTATGCTTCTTAAAGCTGTTAACATACCATAGTCTAATTGGCAGCATTTAATCTTTATTAGATATTGAAAAATAAGAGTTCTATGGTTGATAAAAGTAATCTTTTCTTAATGTCATTCAACAAATATTTTCTATGAACCAGGCCCTGTAAATAAGACAATAAATTTTTGTTTTCTTGGTTTCTTGTTGCAAAACTCATTACCTATTTCAAAATTGTTTTTAAAAATCTGATTACTTTCTTTTAATTACTTTTGTGTATTTAAGTCTACTTTGATTTGTTTCTCTAGGTTTCTGTTAAATTTTGGTACTGTTAGTTTTTACCTTGGATACAATGCAATGCAGGATTTTTTTCCTACTATGTCCATGAAGCCAAATCCTCAGTGTGATGACAGAAATTGCAGGAGACAGCAGGAAGAATACAAGGTACATGTCAGTCTGTCAGAATGTATGAGACAGCATTTTGCATAGGATAATAACTTTGAAAAGAAAAATTGTTTAGATGTGGAATAATAATTGAATTCTGGATTCTTAAAACTTTTAATTTATTCACCATGCTTCAAAAATAAAAAATTCTGTTCGAAGTCCTTTTTCCTTTTGGTAGGATAAAAAGCCTGTCTGAATTCTTGATTTAATGCATCTGAGAATGAGTAAAAACACTTTGACACTGTTTGATTTCTACAGAAAAAAGTAGCAGCACTGCCCAAACAGGAGGCCGTTCAGGAAGAGGAAGAGATAATACATGAAGACAATGAGTGGGGTAGGAAGCCTTTCATAAATTGAAAGGGCAGCATGAGACATAATTAGAGAATCTAATTATAATTAAGGGTATACAAGTTTTGAGTTATTATTGCTTATTAAGTTCCTTTAAAACTGTTAAAAGGTCTAATTTAACTCTGCAGGTATTGAATTGGTATCTGAGGTTTCAGAAGAGGAACTGAAAAATTCTTCAGGTCCAGTTCCCAACTTACCTGAAGGAATCACAGTGGCCTACACAATTCCCAAAAAGGTACATCTAAAATCTGATTTACCATAAGTAAATATCATATCAGAGAAAATGTTTATCTTTCATCTTCATCCAGCTTTATAATGCCAATGTATTATTTCCCATATTAGATACTTTACACTATAGGCATTAAGATGTGCGAGAGAAGTAGTCGGTGCTAATATGAACATGTGCACAGCACATTTAAACTTTCTTCACTCATTAATGGATCAAGTAAAATAGATTTTGATAAAATATTTTTGTAAGTTGGTGGTTTTAGCCACAATACCAGTTAAGAGTATAGCTCAGGAGTATTGAAATTACTGCCTTGGTAGTCAAAAGACTGATGTGGAAAGTAAAAGGACTTTGTCTCTCCTAAAAATTAGAGGGCGTATTTACTAAAAAAAATTTACTTTGTAAACTTGTTGAACATGGTTAAAGCTTATATTTCTAAGCATCAAGAATTGTATATGGTTATTTTTTCACTACATTTTCCTCCTCTGTTGATAGCAAGAAGATTCCGTACCTCAGGTAACAGTAGAAGATTCTGGTGAAAGCCTGGAAGATCTCATGGCCAAGATGAAGAATATATAGATAATGGACTGGACTACATTTATTTTCTGTGTTTAAGCCTGTTCCTTTGCAATTAAAAAAAAAGTCATTTTAAAAACTGACAAAATTTAGGGCAATAGCAATTGATGTGTATTCCTTGCTAAATTGTTATACTTTTTGAAAATACTTTTAACTGTTGCTTGTTGTTACCCCATCCTCAACTAAGTCAGTAACTTCATTCTAGTGAGAAAATTTCAAAGGATTATTTTAGGCAGTTATAAATCTTATTGAAAACTTAGCCATTGAGATGTTTTGGCCTTTGTGAAGGATGGAAGAAAGGACCGATTTGATGCTACACACATGCTTTTCATTTCCAGTAATCCTTTGGTTTGTGGTCACGGGCAGTGAAGCAGCGTGGGGTCCTGAAATAGCAGGGGAAGGACACGAAGTAAAACTGGTGGGTTTGCGCTAGTGGCCGTGTGTTTTGGAATTGCTCTCTACAAGAAAACTGCCCACCACTACTAACTTGACCAACAATGAATTTAAAATGGTTAACCTATGAAATGCAAACATTCCCTCAAACGTTTCCTGATTACAAACTGAAATGTAGTCATTGGAAAAGTTTGTAAACTTGTGAATTATATATTCAAAGCCAGTCGGGCAACCCAAAGGACATGTTTTTCATGGATAGACAGATAAAGCTACTTTGAGGAAGTACAGACTATTTCCCCACTGACCCAGGAAAAGAAACCATGGCGCTGTGGGACACATGTCTGGAATCAGTGTGCTTCACTGAGGAGCAAGGGATGCTTGTAGGCTAGTCATCTGGATTAGAACCCTCATATGGGTTACCTTCTGAACACTGTATTCCATTTAAATTTGATTCCCTAGTATTGACAAGGGTTTTTCCTGGATAGTGGGCGTCAAAGAGGCCTAAAGTGCCTCTGCAGTGACTGACACATACTTATTCACTGGAAGTGTACCATTTTCCCCAGGCATGACCACTAAATCATAAATTGATACACCGGTTTTCTCTGGACTTACATACAAATACCGAAGGCTGAGAGAGCCTTGGCTGTGACAAATCCCCATTGGTTGGGAGATCAGTACAAAGTCATGCATGTGTAACTGTTATCCGAGCGAGCGCCCATCTCACTTGTGTTCCGTGTCAGAGGGAGGAAGATCCACAACCCAAGACAAGATCTGTAGGCTGTTGTTATGCTTATCTCCTATTCTGATGATCCTTTTGCTTTGAAAATATGTCTAAATTGTATCTTTAGGGGGGAAATGTTAGTAAAAAATTAAAAAGTGCATTCTCCTCTTGTAAAATAAACTTCTAAGAACTTATTTCAGAAAGCCCCAGGTATCAGATGTGTTCGATATGTTAGTTTGAGATTCTAGGACCGTATTGTGATTCTTCGGTTTAGAGGAATGTCAGGGAAGTAGAGGGATCGTTTTCTAGCCTTGAAATGTATGTTGCCTTGGTGTAGGTCATTTGACATATTTAAAGAATTTAGTGCATTCATTATAAAAAAACTTTTCTAGTTACTAGAGATGTTTTGAATTTCAAAAAAGAAATTCAGCCTTCCTAAATCCTATTCCTTCGTAACCTCTGGTACGCTAATTTGGGAAGGCTTTATTTATCATTTAAAATTTTAATAGTTTGGTAAAGTATAATAGCTAGAATTTGCCATCTTTTAAGGACATTTTGTCTGCTCTTGGTACTGCATACTCCTGACGTCTTATATCAACAGATCTTGTCTAAGTTGTCTAATTTTTAAAAAACATTTTATTTATTTTTAGAGAGAGGGGAAGGGAAGGAGAGAGAGGGAGAGAAACATCGATGTGTGGTTGCCTCTTGCACTCCTGCTGGGGACCTGGCCTGCAACCCAGAACCAGCGACCCTTTGATTCACAGGCCAGCGCTCAATCCACTGAGCCACACCAGCCAGGGCTAAGTTGTCTAATTTTTTGATATATCTTCCATTAAAAAGTTATTGGATTATTTCACCAGAAAACTGGTAACAGGTATCTTTTGTAATCTAGAGTGTTCTCTTGACAGTCTGATTATCTTGAAAACTTGTATATGCAGGCAGCTGATTATAAGACATGAATCCTTACTGAAATTTATATGACTAAATCAACCCGTAGTGCTCGACAAGATTTAATACTGTTGTTTCTAATGTGAAAGATGCAGATACGCTCCCAAGATTGCCTTAGAACAAAATACCTAAATTCTAGTAAAACAGTATGTTCAACTTTAATCCCTTTCCCTCATTGATAATGGTTTGTGGTATTACTCAAATGATTTATGTAGTAAAGAAAATAGGTACTCTGGTTTCTTTATAGAAAAATCCTCCCCGAATACCTACAAAAAGGTATATACCCTGACCAACACAAAAAGGTCATGACCACTGAAGAGTATTGAGGAAGCTTTGAGCCCCACCCAGACTGCATTAAAGACTTTTTCTACAGACTCTTAATAAATGATTACTACCAAAATTTGGATCCTACCAATTCAGTTTTATAACTGAGTTGTTGAAGGTTCTTTTTTTCGGTGAAGGAGTATATTAACGTGAACATAATATCCCTGGTTGAGAACCTCAAATACACATACATATCTGTCCCAGCTCTCTTTTCAAGTATGTATTTTATGTGAAAACATGATCAAAATAGTTTTAAAAATTATATTTAAACCTAAATCTTTTGAAATATAATCACCCCAAATGTAATTAGTGAATTTTTACTATAAAGTCACTTGAATAATATTAGTAACTTGAAAAATATTAAGTTTCCACTTTTTGTTTTTCAAGTCCAAGTTTTATAGGAATAAAGAATAAATGGATATTATTCTTTTGCTAGTTTTGCCTTTTTTCAAGGTTCTTTTAATAATGATCTCAAATTATTTCCTAAAGCAGTTTTCAAGGTATTTAAACTTAATGTATTACTTATAATGTATTATCACTACATAATTAAATTTTAAACTCTTAATAGCTTAATTATAAAATTAATGTCCAGTATATTTGTAAATTAAATTACTTTGTGCCTTTCATAGCTGGCAAACCCATAAACATGTATTATGGTCATATTTGATCTTTTTCCCCTCTTGAACTTCTCTCAAAAAGGAGAAGAAGGATGTTCATTTCATAAGATTCTACCTAATTTCTTTTTAAGTCACCATTGTCTGCTTCTTAAGCTTATGTGCATCCGAATCACCTAGGGATCTAGCTAAATTGCAGATTCTGACTCAGTAGGTACGGGGGAAGCTCAAAAGTCTGAATTTTTAATAAGCTCACAGATGGTAGTTCATGGACCACCTGTAAATAGCCAGGCCTTAAAGCCACTAAAATCCTATAGTCACCAAAGCTCAAGTTAAGGAAACTACTCAGCAAGTAGTGACATTTAAGTCCTTTTTATAATGTTCAATGCATTTCTTAATTATGTAACTATAACCCTCATATAAACGAGTGGGAAAAAAAGGGAACATCAAATTGCATTTATTTTAAAACAGCAAAGCATGGTTGTTATATCTTTTCACTTTTACAATTACTACATATCAGAATCTTACAAGTATTAAAATTGAAGATTTTATTATATATAAATACATAAATGGTACAAAACAATATAAAATGACAGTATTTATAAAACCTATAAAAATATTCAATTTGCAGTATAGAATGGCAGACTAATTTGAGTTTGAGATAAATAAGGAGATGGATTTAGGTCATTTAAGGAAGGACAGAGTAGAACGCCGTGTCCATATTTTAGGTGAGGTCAAAGAATGCCAACAAGCTTGATTTGCTACTGCATTAATGATTTCAGATGACACAGACATACTACACAGTAAAATACTATACAATGGAGAGCGCACAGAAAGCAGAGGGCTTGGCCCAATCTGCTCAAGGAAAAGACAGAATAAGAAACATGTAGCAGAGATTCCTGTTACTAGTTCATTTTACAGACGACAAGTCATACTTTTTATAAACATTATCCCTTTATTTCTTAAAACTTTTCTTTGAGGTAGAGAATTGGGCCAGACGACTGCTGAAAAGCAAGATAAGGAATGGTGAGGTACAGTAGCGTCTGAGAGATGAAAAGGACATGGAATTCTTGAACTCCTTGTCTTAACGACTCTGCCAGCTCCTGTTGAACAGAGGCCAATCTATTCTTCATGTCACCTGCGGACTCGGGTGTATCTACAGCCTCGGATCCCATACAACAGGGAGGTTAGTTCTTTCAACCGAAACTGACAAAATCATGACTCAAACGTCAATGAAGTCCAATCGAATTTCATACAAATACCACTTCAGTCATATAAAGTAAAAATAAATTTTTTAAAAAACATTTTAATAAGTTCTAAGTTCTAATGTTCCAAATGTTTTTTCATTATTTTATCCTGAGGTGCATTTGCAATGAGTTGTACTTGCTGCTACTACCTTTGTCCTTGATGAAGGAAAACATTAGGAGAATGGGTTGTTTTTACACTAAATGTATCTCCACTTGATGAGTGTCGGGAAGGAGCTTTTCCACCCAAAAGTGACGTTTCTGCTTCTTTTATTTCCATCGCCCTTTTGTATAGTTCGGCAGCTTTTTCAAAATCCCCTTCTTCATAGCTATGAGAGGGGGAGAAAAACCTCTTAAAGTCAAAATATAACCTTCTAACAATTCTAAATGACCTTGTAGGATTAAAAAAAAACCCAACAAAAAACAAGTGAATAATTGCTCTTTTTTCCCCTAGTACTTTTTTTGATTTTCTCAGGTAAAAAAAAAAAAGGATACCCAAACTCTTTTCCTTTCTATTTGTGCTGCTAAGGAACTTCAGTGCCTCATACGGGCACCATTAAAGCCGTGCTGTGGAGGGTGCAGGGAAACTGCCAAGGGAAGTCGGGTATTCTCTGTATCCTGAGCTAAACAAACACAAAGCAGGAGTCACCATGTACGTAATGGTACATTAACTCTGAGGACAGCACATTGCTCATATTATTCCAGAGCCATCTGGCTGCAAATGTGAACCATCCTTCACTATTTGCCACAGTAAGCTCCTCTGCAAAATGCATCGTGCAACCTTCATTTTGCGTCTCTATACTATTACTGTATCTCTTGAAGTAAATCAACCAGAAACCCTTCCACCTCCAAGAAAAAACATTCAGCAACAAGTAATTTTTGTCATCTTGTTATGAGTCAAATTAAAAGGTATTCTAAAAGGGAGTTCGGCTGTATGAGGAAAGTGAAAACATTCTTACCTAAGCACAGCTAAATTTTTTAATGTTTCTCCAACTCGAGGATGCATCCGACCCAGGCTGTCTTCGTAAATCTTTAATGCTTTTTCATACAGTGGCAATGCTTTGATGTGTTTTTTCTTATTGAAAAAGGTAACAACACTCACTTTAACACAGTGGGTTTATGAAATCACTATTAATGCACTCCGGATTAAGCTGACCAAGTTGGATAAGTACTTTTAAAATGTTAATATCCTTCTAAAATATGTGGATAAACAGATTAATTTATGACTAATCATAATGGGAGAAGCAGTACATGGAAAATCAGAAACTAGTTTTAGATCTGGCTTGGTAACCGTTCACCTTAATCCAATTATATGAACACAAACTTGTTTCTTTACTGACCAGTGGGTGCAAACCTGTTTCTCACCTATCACAGGCAAGTATCCCAGCTTGAAGATAACATTAGATACAGAGATGCAGGGAGTCTCTAGACTTTAAAAATACTAAGCCTATGCAACGCACTAAACAGTCAGTCAGTGCTTTACACAAGAAGAATGTGACGTCAATAATTTCTCAAGTATTAAAGGTAGCATTAGGAGATAACCTTATATTTCCTTTAATTATTTCTACTCTGCCACATCATATTTACCTCTATTTCCTACCTTAAAACCATTCATTTATAGAGAGAAAGTGTGGGAACTTACCATTTGGCTATAGAGGACAGCTAAGTTCACCAAGGCAGTAGCTACACTGGGGTGCTTTGGGCCAAAGGATTTCTGCCGGATTTCAACAGCCAATTCATACAAAGGTACAGCTTTGTCAAGTTTCCCCTGAAATATAAAAGGGAAATCTAACAAAAATATTAAAGCAACAAATACTCTCGGAGCTTCTCCATAAATAAAATTTTGTAGTAAAAAGTAATTTTGGAGAAAAAAATTCAGATGCATTACCTCCCAGTTCAATGGTTAAGTTCATAGACAACTGAAATCTAATAGAATATGTAAGTAAAACTGTATTAAATACAGAAACATTTTCTTTGATAATTCAGAAAGCCCTTTAGGATTACCTATTATTACTCATCTTCGCTGGTAAAGTAAGGACATGACAAAGTACAGGGTGGGGTAGAAGCAGGTTTACAGTTGTGAGTACAGGAAACACAGTTTCTTCTGGTATTATTATTTATTAATTATTGTATTATTTGCCGTATGAACAACTGCAAACCTACTTTCGCCCCACCCTGTATGTTTGCTACTATACATAATTTAGAGATGGCATCAAAATAAAAACTAATTTCCCACCAAATCTTTTCCAGACTTTTCCACTTATTTAATTTTTAATTGTCACGGACAAATAACAACAATGCAGCCTTTTTACTGAAACAACTTCTGTGCCTGGAGGACCAGGAAGGGTCTCACTAGGTCTCGAGACAGTCTAACAATGAATGTAAATGGTGCTGAATGAAAGCAAGCTTCTCTGGCTTTTTTTTTTTTTTTTTTTAAAGAAAAGTTATGAAAGTTCCAAACATCACTCTGACTAGAACCCTCTGGCAAAGAATGGTGTTTAGTTCACTATATATAACTGTAGACAAAGAAGAGAGTGACATTAAAATGCTCATTTAATCAACTACAAAAACTCTTCCTTCAGCTACAACAACTGGGTGATCTATGTTTACAGTAGCTTAACATAGCAAACTTAACACTGGCTGAATTTTAGAACTTCTGAAATGTAATAGAAGAGTTGAGTTTAATTAGAATACTGATGAACCCTGGCCGGTGAGGCTGTTGGTTGGAGCCATCATCCCCAAAACCAAAAAGTCGTGGGTTTGATTTCCAATCAGGGTATATACCTGGGTTGTGGGTTCAGGGCTCATGCAAGAAGTAACTAATCAATGTTTCTCTCTCTCCCTCCCTTCCCCTCTTTCTAAAATCAAAAAGCATGTGCTCAGGTGAAGATGAAAAAAAAAAAGGAATACTGATGAATGCATTTTAACAAAACCAAGCCATTACCTTAATTTAGGTAAGTCCACTCAGCTATTGTTAAAAAATGACATTATGATTTTAAAGCTCATAGCAAATAATCTACCCATCAGAAAACAAATGGCTCTGCTCATAGCAATTATGGTTGAATCGGTATATTGTAATACACATGTAAGCATGCCAAGGATTACTTACCATCTTCTTATATAAGATCGCAAGATGCTTCACTGTGTAAGCCAAAGAAGGGTGGTCAGGAGCTAGTGCTCGCCTCCGAATGTCTAGAGCTCTTTCATAGAGCTCTTCCGCTTTATCGTACTGTTTCATCTCATTGCACAGAGCCGCCAGGTTGTTCAAAGACTGGGCACAGTCAGGGTGATCTGGTCCTAGGACACGCTCCCTCATTTCTAAGGAACGCTTCAGAAACTGGTCAGCTGTTCTATGAACAAAACCCCAGAATGGTTTAAACAGCTCATTCTCTAGAAAGCAGAATCCCTAGTCCGTGTCAGGTGGAGAACTGAAGCATTTTTATTCTTAAATCCAAGGGAATTAAAATGAAGGATTCAGCTCAAAATCCTTTCTCCCTTTTTCCCAGCCCTCTTCCCTTCCTGCTCTTTTCCAAAAATTACAAATGCTTCCCTGCTAGTTTGAGGTCATAAATAACTGGGTGATTGCCTCAGTTCTCCACTTCACTTCTCCTAAAAGACACACCTATAAATATTTTCCAAAGAAGCTTTTTATATCTTTAAAGTAATTAGAACGAATGCAAACAAAAGATTTTGATATTCGCTCTTTCTTCCTTTGGGGTTAGTATTTAATAATTTTAAATTAGAAAACCTTTTTGTGAAGTAGACTAAAAAACCTGTTATATTTTTTGATATCCACAGTTATCAAATTTGTTATATTTTTCTGACATCCAGAGAAGCCCCAATACACTTCTTTTTCAGAAAGCATAAATATTATCATTTTGTCTTTTATGTCCAATAAACTGAAGAATAAAACTAGAATCCATCTACAGTCTTTTCTTTATTCTCCTGTAGTCCCAAGTTTCTTCTTCCGTGAGGCTCATGTACCATATCTACACAAACTCGCTTTTCACAAACATACGAAACACTAGGGAAGCCACAGATGACTGTGTAGTTACTAAGGAAGCAATGTGGAAGAGCAGAAGAGAAGACGTCATGGATTTTGTCAGGTGTGGCTATCTTCATAACATGTCGTGCAGGAAGTGTGGCACGGGTTCTACCTATTTCTTCTAGCTTGACCTGACAGAAATGTAGAACAGCTTGCATCTAAGAGAAAAAAATGGACACGTGTTTACATTACTAACGCCGTGGTACTCACTCTAAGTTATTCTGAAGGTAGTAGAGAACGCCCAGTTCATTGAGGGTCCGAGCATTGTCAGGGCTGTCCTTCCCCAGCGTGAGCTCTTCCAGCTGCAGGGCCCGCCTCCGCAGAAGGGCAAATCCGTACTGCAGCAGACACAGAGTTCGCAGCAGTCACTACGCAAGTGCGGTCTTTGGTTCCCAAACAATATAGTGGGGCTCTAAAAATGCCTTTCTGCTTCTGTTCCCTCTAGGGAAGGTTACAATTATTTTAGGTATCACACTAAACTAATCTAATGGTTATTGAAAATATATCTCTCCATAGCATCACATTCAAAAATTTGTTAAAAACTATTGTGAAAATAATTATGAGATGTTTTAGCAAAGTGAACTGGATCCCGAAAAGCTTCAGAAAAGATCAGGAAACAGAGTTAACTTGCAAACAGTCACCAAGCCAACTGGTAAACACTTAGATTGTACAGATCACTTACTACTAGTAGACAAATGAGTCCTGGAGATGAGTGCACAGTATAATGAGTATAGATAACCGTAATGTATTATAACCATCAAACTTGCTAAGAGACTAAAGCATAATAATTCCCACAAGAAAGAAATGATAGTTATGTGATGTGAATAGAGGTGCTAATTATCACTTCAGTGGCAATCATTACAATACATAAATGTATCAAATCACTATGTTGTATTCCTTAAACTTACACTTATCTGTCAAATATATTTCAATTAGAAAATTGCACATAGCATTTCGAGTTAAAACAAACATGTTCTATTCAGATTTTATCAACAGCTTAGATATGTGAAAATAATTTTTTTGTTCTCAAGGGTAATAATTTCTTTGCTTTTGAATCCAACATAAAACGATAACTAAATTTCTTTTACTACCTTTTCCAACCTCTTAAAGAAAAGAATGGAAGCAGCTTTCAAGTCTATCTTCCAAAGTCTAACCTTCAAATGACTGTTACGGTTTTCACTTAAAAAACAGCGACACACAACACAGTGTAAGTCTGAAGTGCACGGCGCGATGATTCCGCGAAACAATGACCACAGTGCACAGCTCTACTTCTTAGGAGTCTACTAGGCTGTACCTCTCAGCAACACAATACTGAAACACATTCTACATGAGTAAGAAAATATTAATCGGCATTTTTCTAGAAGTTGCTTCAACACCCAAAGTTATTAAAACACGTGAGGCTTATGCGTCTACATTATGCTAGTCAGGAGGCTCCTTTCCCCTTTGGTCCAACACAGTACAAAAGAAATCTCTCATTACCAAGTTGCCTTTTCTCCTTGTAGCTTTCTGACGAATTTTGAAGGACTTTTTCCTAAAATGTTCAGCTTGTTCATATCTTAAAAAAAAAAAAAGCAAAGTGAGTCCAACAAAAGAAACATATCCAAAGCATCATACTTCAGTGACATGAAAGCACTCCTTACCTACTGTAAAGTTTTTCTGGCTATCAAAACAGTGGTTTAAAAAAAAAAAAATAGTGTTTTTGCTAAAAGTCGTATGGAATTTAAAATATTTAAAAAAAAAATTCTTACCCAAGGATATGTTTACTGTTTAGAGAGAGAGGAGGAAAGAGACAGAGAAAAACACCGACGTGAAAAGGAAACATCAACCTGTTGCCTGTCGTACGCGCCCCGACCAGGGATGGAACCCACAACCTAGGTATGTGTCCGGACCTGGAATCAAACCTGCAACCTTCTTGGTGTACGGGATGATGCTCCAACCAACTGAGCCACCTGGCCAGGGTGGAATTAAAAATCTTTTAACGGAACCCTTCATAAAACAAAATCGAACAAAACAAATCTAGTCCTCCAAGTAGCAGGCGTTTAACAGATTTTTAACCAATTTGACTTACTCTGAATCTCTAAAGGACAACCTAACTAAATGAAAATCTAAAATTTTAGTTTACTATATATATCACCTTCTTCTGTAAAGGCTAATTTTTGGTCAAATATAAATGTGAAATTCATACAAAATTTGCATGAACAATACTTCTGAAAATTAAAAGAAAAAAATTCCAATATGTATTAGTTTTGATGGAGTAAAAGAAATGATTTCTGATAGAGGAAAAGATGCCGCTCAGTGGGTGCCTAATAGATACTTTTTGTTATACCAGGGGCCGGCAAAGGGCTAGATAGTGTTTTAGGTTTTGCAGGCCCTGTGGTCTCTGTCAAAACTACTGAAAGAACTCTGTGGCTGAATCAAGCAAGCAACCACAGACAATACGTAAATGAAAATATGCAGCTGTGTTTCAATTAAACCTTGTTTACAAAGCAGGAGGCCATCTGGACTTGGCTGAAGGCAGGGGTTTGCAGCCCCTTGTGTTATAAAGGCACTCAATGTTACAAAGCTAGTAGTCAGTGAAGGAGCCCAGATTCAAACCCAACAACTCTATGACTCCAAACTCCATGCTCTACCCATCACTCATCTTCAGATAGAGATGAATCTTACAATTCTCATTTTCTGTTCACCCCATGAAGACGCAGGCCAACAGAGAGTATTTAAACGTGATGCATTCTAAAGACACAGGATAAGGAAAGGTACACAGCCACAAAATGAGCCTACCACATGACTACATTTAGAGCTGTAACTCCCTGTCACAAAGCCAGAGTATTAGTGATCTAAATCTTACTTATTTTGTTTCTGGTACAGAGTTGCAAGTGCCTCAAGTTCACGGGCAATATGTGGATGGTCCGCACCGTAGGCATTTTCAGAGATTTCCAATGCCTGCTTATACAGTTGTTCTGCATTGCCAAACTTCTTCCACTGCACGTACACACTTGCCAATTGGTGGAGGGACTGAGCTACTCTTGGGTGATCTGGATCTAAAGCTGTTTCTCGAATTTCTAGAGACCTCTGCAAAGGCACCACAGCCTGGGGGGAAAAAAGATTAAAGGCCAACTAAAGTGAGTGAAAGGCTGGAAGGCCTAGGTCTCATTAGCACAACAAATGAAGCCTGCGGAAACTCCCAGGAAGGACAGCCGAGTAAGCAGGAAAAGCCCACGCTGGCTCCTACTCCAGCTAGAGTTACCTGGCTGAGTAGGCCCAGGTCCTTGAGAAATCGCCCCAGGGTTTCATAGAGACCTGCTAAACAAATCATGTTCTCCTCGCCTTCACAGTTTTTCTCGTACTGCTTCAGGGAATCGAAGTACTCTGCTGCCATCGCACTTTTGTCCTTGCCAACAAACTGCCAGTAGCTCAGCAACTCGGCAAAGTGTCCTCTGTTTCAACAAGAAACAGTAATTAATGAAAAACAAACGTTAACAGCCATTACCAAGTGAAAATGCTGGAATTCACATCAAGTCATGGACAATCTATTAGTAAGCCAGTACAGTGCAGCGAGGTAAGACTGTGGACGCCGACTGTCACCCGAGTCTCTGCCTCCTAGCTGTGTGTGATCATGGACAGGATGGGTGACCTCTGAGATCTCAACTTCTTCCGCAGAATGGGAGACACTGACACTACCTGCCTCAGGTGTTCCTGTGAGGAGATTATGGCACCTAGAAAATACTCCATAGTAGGGGTTGTTACCAGTAACATCGTTACGTTACTCATCAATGAAAACTTACAAAATTCTTTGTAGGTACTTCAGGATATGTAGTCTACTGCTGAGTTCACCCCCCAAAAAGTATTTTAAGTGATGGAAATTAGGACAGAAGAAATGAATGAAACGCTGGCAACCGGTCACAGGATATCTACTTTGTATTTTCATCAAGGAACTGAATAATAAAAGTAAGTTTAATCGTCTGTAGATGATAATAAGAAGGACGCGAGTTGGTAAACCAAAGCATGAATCTGATTTCAAAAGAACCACAAAAAATTGGAATGAAGATGAGAAATCAGCTATAAGGTACAGCAAAGGTACAGTGAAATTTGAGAGTTCACTCAGGAGGAAAAGCAAATGATGCAGCTGTTATGAGAAATGCCAAAATTTCTAAGAAAGAAAGAAAAATTCCCTTGTGAGGCTTAGCGGGTCAGAAGCTTGGCTCATAAGAATGTGTGGTTCTAACACTGGTAAATTCAAATATACCAGAAAAGAAACTTATTTAAAAAGGGTATTCGCTTCTTTAAACTCAACACCAGTCAGGTTCTCTGCAGAGCCCAGTACACTCTCAGGTATCTGACAGCCTGGAGAGTCAGACATCACGAACTGCCTCTCCAGGTGATTTAGAATCAAACCTGCTTAAAGGCAAGATTAAGATATAAAGCTGTCTCAAGATCATTCTAGATCTTCGGACAAGATGGTGGCACAGGTAAACACAGCTCTCCTCCTCACACAACCACATCAAAATCACAACTAAAATGTAGAACAACCATCACTCAGAATTGTCAGAAATCTAGCTGAATGGAAGTCTGACAACTATGGAATTAAAGAAACCACACCCATCCAGACTGGTAGGAAGGGTGCATAGGAGGGACAGGCTGGTCCCACACCCAGATGTGATGGATAAAAATTCAGGAGGGATATCTCAGAGTGAGGAGTCCCAGTCCCGGGTTGTAGTGCCAGGAAGATAAGTCCCCATAATTTCTGGCTGCAAAAACCAGAGGGGATTGAGTCAGTGGAAGAAACTTCTAGAGTCCCAAATGGTTTTTCTTCAAGAACCCAAACACGGACTTACTGAGACTCAATCCCTCTGAGCTCCAGCACTGGGGTATCAGCTTGAAAGGCACCAGTGGCACACAGGGAGGAACTGAAGTATCTGGCATCAAGGTGAGACCTGGGGGGCAGTTTTCTCCCAGACAGAAAGGAGAGCAGAGGTCACTGTCCCTTTTCTGAATCTTCCCCCCAACAGAGCCACAGAGTTGGCAGGATGGTGCCACACCTGAGACTCCATCAACCTGGTTAACACCATTTGCCCCTCCCTGCAAATCCCTTGAGACACTGTCCCACCCAGCTTATGGGTCCACCCCAGTGACTTTTCCATATGAATGGCTGGTTTTGGCTCATGCTTTGCAACTTCCTTAATCCTCAAACTAGCAATAATGGCCTCACTGAGCCACCAGTCCCCATACTTCTTGCTAAGTGGCCCTAGGCCTGGCACTAGCAGCAGCCAGCCTAGGTTCACAGCTTGTCTTTGCCTTGGAATCTCCAAGCCCAGCACAAGTAGCACCCATCTCTGATTGCTTTATAGCTCTTGCAGAGTGGTCCTGGGCAGAACACAAGGGGATGGATGACCTTGGCATTTACCACCCAGGAAACCCCAGAGACTGCACACCCAGTGGATAGGTACAGACGTCCTTGAAGCACCATCACTCTGCCCCTGCACAGCGGATCCTCCACAGAGGGCACAGGTTGGAGGTCACTGGTCACAGCCAGTCCTTGCAGCTGACTGGCCTGGGTAAATCCTTCCCACTGACCTGCCAACAGCAATCAACGCTCTACTACAAGAGGAGGATGTACACAGCCCACACAAAGGGCACACCTTGAGTATCCAGCTTGGGTAATAGGGAAGGGTGTGCTACTGGACCCAATAGGACACCTACTACATTAGGCCACACTACCAAGAGAGGGAGTCATAGCAGCTCTACCTAATACAGAGAAACAAACACAGGGAAGCTGCCAAATGACAAAGAAACATGGCCCAAAACAAAGAACAGATCAAAACTCCAGAAAAAGAGCTAAACAAAACGGACATAAGCAGTCCATCAAATACAGCGTTCAAAACACTGGTTATAAGGATGCTCAAGGAACTTAGGGAGGACCTCAAGAGCATAAAGAAGATCCAGCCAGAAACGAAGGACACACTAAGTGAAATAAAGAACAATTTATAGGGAAACAATAGTAGAGTGGATAAGCCAAGAATCAAACCAATGATTTGGAACATAAGGAAGCAAAAAACAACCAATCAGAACAACAAGAAGAAAAAAGAACCCCCCAAAACAAGGATGGTGTAAGCAGCCTCTGAGAAAACTTCACACATTCCAATATTCGCATCATAGGGGTGCCAGAAGGAGAAGAGAAAGTGCAAGAAACTGGAAATCTATTTGAAAAAATAATGAAAGAAAACTTCCCTAATTTGATGAAGGAAATAGACAGGAAGCACAGACTGTCCCAAACAAGATGGATGCAAAGAGGCCCACTCCAAGATACATCACAATTAAAATGCCAAAGATTAAAGATAAAGAGAGAATCTTAAAAGCAGCAAGAGAAAAAAAGTTACCTATAGGAAAGTTCCCATGAAGACTGTCAGCTGATTTCTCAAAAGAAACTTTTCAGGCTAGAAGAGATTGGCAAGAAATATTCAAAGTCATGAAAAGTAGAGACCAAGATTGCTCTACCCAGCAAATACATCATTCAGAATCGAAGGGCAGATAGAGCTTCATAGATAAGAGAAAACTAAAGGAGTTTATCATCATCAAATTATTATTATATGAAATGTTAAAGGGACTTATTTAAGAAAAATAAGATCAAAACTATGAACAATAAAATGGCAATAAATACACATCAATCGACAACTGAATCTAAAAAACATAATAAGCAAGCAAGAACAGAGACAGAATCATGGATGCAGAGAGCGTTTTCATGGTTGCCAGGTGGGAGGGGAGTGTGAGGGAATGGGTGAAGAGGCGAGTGGGTTAAGAAGTACAAATAGGTAGTTACAGAATAGCCATGGGACGTAAAGCATAGTATAGGAAATGGACTGCCAAAGAACTTAGAAGCATGACTCTAAAGACATGAACAATGGTGTGGGACTGCCTGAGGGAGTGGAGGGTGCTGGGTGGAGGGGGGCAAAGGGAGAAAAATTGGGAGGACTGTAATAGCATAATCAATAAAATGTAATCAAAAAAAAGAAAAAGATCATCCTAGCTCTGATTTCATGAAGTAGCCATTCTCTATCTTTTTACTTTTTTCCTCCTAGAAAAAACTAGATCTTGCTGTAATTTGCAAACTGTCTTAAATTTCTCCCCCATTGTCTTATATTTCAGGTAGGACTGAAATTGGACCAATTTTTAATTTTAAAATGCTATTTTTCTTTGTTAAGCTGTACACCTGTTTAAATATGTTTTTCTGGGGAAAGGCATTCCACAAAAAAGTTTCTTACCTTTTATAGAGGTTTTGAGACACAAAGAGATTGAGAAGGCAATCGTGCAACTGCTGTTTACTTCCCTGCTGCTGAAAAAGCCATGGGAGCTCATCGGCGCTTCTCCAAGTCACTGGGTCCTGGCTGCAGGAGAGAAGGGACAACACTCACGGCACCTACTACAGTGAGAACGCTTCAAAAGGCTTCAGACCGATGCTGAAGGAGGAGGAATGTATTTAATATGTACCTCTGACTCTTTAATGACCAACAGTAGAAACTTTACCAATATAACTAGAGAAATATATAAAGTTACATTCAGGGACACCAACCAAACTGTAAAAGTATTTTCCTAAAATTGAATTACAAAAAAACAAAACACTGACCCTCAATGAACCCACATATACACACAAAGATATACACAGCATATTTTTTAAAAAACTACTTAACTGGAATAAGATGAAAGTAATGAAATGATCCTGCATAAGTTAAAATCTTTACCTTTTGTCCTGTGACATTAACAGAATAGGGAGAGAATTTAATCTTTTTGTAGTAATTAAATATTTATACATTAAGTTGTAAGATAAGAAAGAGCACTAAGGACACAGAGGTGAAGTGGGCAGCAGAAGTTCCAAAGAACACCGTGGGCCTTGACAATACCTCAGCTGCCTGCTGAAGTAATTGATTAGCTTCTGCCTGTAAGAGGAAGCAGTGGCGGCATCTTCCATGTACTCCAGTCTAACGGTTTCCCAAGCCTAGGGAGGAAAAAGAGAAAATACTGCAGTCTCTTTTTGTATTTTACAATGATTTCATTCTTATTGTCATATATTAAAAATGCTATTAGGATATTTTAAAATTCAGGATGTATTTATGTGATAAACTGATACAAGAATAAAAATTCCTGTACTAATATTTTAAGAACTCAAAACATAATTTACTTCAAACTTTTAGTTAATATATTAAAAAATCTCAGAAATGTAAGGGTAGAATCATTGTTGTACACCTGAAACTAATGTTGTATTGTCAACTATACTTCAATAAAACTACTAAAGATGTGGATTTAAAAAGTACTAAAAAGAAAACAATAAAGGAGAAAGATAAGCCTGTAAAATTATAAATATTTCATACCTACAAATATAATAAAGACTTTGTTTCCATTTGTATCCACATATAAACCAACCACGGCATTGCAGATAAAAATTATATTAGTCAATATTTCCTAAACATTTACTACTATGTGCTAGACACCATGTCTCATACCTCACAAGGACCAAGGACCACGGCAATTAATTCTCTTCACAACCCCTGTGGTCGACTGGAAAAGTCTGCCCAAGGCTTGAAAAACTGGCCCAAGGTTACGTAGCTATTAAGCTCTAACGAGCTTGGTTGTAGGCAGAGGCCAACTGACTGACAGGGTCCAAGCTCTTAATACATACCTAACTACGCCACATATATAACTACCCCTGCAATTCAATGAATTACAAAGTAGGAAAAAATATACTTTCTCTTCCAGAAAGAAATTACCTTTTAAAGTAATAATCATCTCATGAAGGTACTGCATATAATATTAAATATAAGCCAAATTTTATTAACCAAATTTTACATCTAACCTAAAATCATTACAAAAGAATTTGTAATACCAAATTTCAGATTTCAATTTTGTCTTATAACTGAAACTTAAAATAATATTTATATGGTATGATACAGCATGCAATATGTTGACATTTGTAAGTAAAAACTACACAAAACAATACTCATTAAAATGACATTTACCTGTAGATGTTTAAACTTGAGCAAGCCACAACCATAAGTCAACAAACACATTTTATATAAACTGTGAATAAGGGAGGTCAAGACAGGCCAGGACATCTCTGGATAGAGTTCCATCAGTTCTGATTCACTCACACCATTATGACTAACATTTATGAGGCAGAGAATCTAGATAGAAAAACAAGTTAACAATGATCATAAAGTACTTCTACACACACTAACAGTCATTAAAATTTCCATAATTCTTTTAAGCTCACTGATTTCTTATTCAAATTTGTAATTCAAATGATTTAAGAAACTGATAAACAGATATTTTAGAATGAAACACACTTCCCAAAAGACACTAATCAAGAATAAGATATGGAACCATAAATGACCCAGAATAGCTGCAGCAATTTTGAGAAAGAAGAACAAAGTAGGAGGGATCATAGTACTTGGTATCAAACTATATTACAAGGCCATTGCAATCAAAACAGCTGGTACTGGCATAAGAACAGACACAGAGACCAGTGGAGCAGAATAGAGAGACCAGAATTAAACCCAAGTCTCTATGGTCAATTAATATTTGACAAAGGAGGCAGAAGCATAAAATGGAGTAAAAATAGACACTTCAACAAATGGTGTTGGGAGATCTGGACAGCTACATGCAAAAAAATGAAAGTAGACCACCAACTTACACCGTACACAAAAATAAATTCAAGGTGGATAAAAAACTTAAATATAAGTTGTGGCACCATAAAAGTCCTAGAGGAGAACATAGGCAGGAAAATTTCAGATATTCCAGGCAGCAATATTTTCACTGATATTTCCCCTAGAGCAAGAGACATAAAGGAAAGAATAAACAAATGGGATCTCAACAAAATAAAAAGCTTCTGCACAGCTAAAGAAAACAGCATTAAAATCAAAGGAAGACCAACCATATGGGAAAATGTATTTGCAGATGATACCTCAGACAGGGGTCTGATCTCCAAAACATATAAAGAACTCACATGACTCCAATCCAGGAAGACAGACAACCCAATTAAAAAATGGGCAAAGGACCTGAACAGACACTTCTCCAAGGAAGACATACAGAGGGTCCAGAGACATATGAAAAGATGCTCAGCATCACTAGCCATCAGAGAGATGCAAATTAAAACCACAATGAGGTACCATCTCATACCAGTCAGAGTGGCCAACATAAACAAATCAACAAACAACAAATGTTGGAGAGGATGCGGAGAAAAAGGAACCCTAGTGCACTGTTGGTGGGAATGCAGACTGGTGCAGCCACTGGGGAAAACAATATGGAATTTCCTCAGAAAACTAAAAATGGAACTGCCTTTTGACGCGGCAATTCCACTGCTGGGATTATATCCTAAGAACCCTGAAACACCAATTCAAAAGAACTTATGCACCCCAATGTTCATAGTAGCACAATTCACAGTAGCCAGGGATGGAAGTAACCTAAGTGCCCATCAGTAAATGAGTGGATCAAAAAACTGGTACATTTACACAATGGAGTACTACACAGCAGAAAGAAAGAAGGAGCTCCTACCCTCTGAGACAGCATGGATGGAACCAGAGAGCATTAAGCTAAGTGAAACAAGCCAAGCGGTGAAAGAGAAATACCGAATGATCTCACCTCTAAGTGAACCTAATCAACAAAACAAACAAGCAAGCAAAATATAACCAGAGACAATGAAATAAAGAACAATCTGACAGGAACCAGAGAGGAGGAGGGAGAGGGATAATAGGGGATAATTGGGGCGGGGGGGGGGGCCATCAAGGAACATGTACGAAGGACCCATGGACAAAGCCAAAGGGGGTGGGTTTGAGGGTGGGGCAGGGGGACGTAGTGGGGTGAAAATGGAGACAAATGTACTTAAACGACAATAAAAAAATTTTTTTTAAAGAATAACATAGAGTGAAAATAAATAAAGGAAACCTCACTTAAACTCGAGTTGGGAAGCCCTGAAGGGACATCATCTCATGCACCTATCACTCACTGCAGCCTGCATAACGAGCGGGAAGGAGAATGATAATTATTTTGACGAGAGGATATTAATCACATGGGAATTTCTTCTCCCATGTTTAAGAAAAAGGGGGACCCCTTTCCACCCCAGCAACAACGTGCTAACCACCGCTTGCAGCCAGTGAGAAAGTGTCACAACCTTGAATTCTTGTTCTCCAATGATTCTGTTCAAAACAACTCTCCCCAATTTCCTCCTAAACCTCGTAAAAGCAAGCCCCTCTCCTTTGTTATCTAGGCTGGCCTATGGTTTTGCCATGGCCTGCTTATCCGCAGTTGCAAATCTCTGCTATTCTTGAATAAACCCATTTTGCTAATGAAATAACTGGTAGTTTTATTTTTATTTTTTCCCCAAATGTAGCTTATTTTTTTATTGTTATTCAATTACAGCTGTTCCAATTTTTCCCTGTTGCTCTCCCCTGTCCCTCCCCGCCACGCTCCCTAAGTCAGTCCCTATTGTCCATGACCATGGATCCTTTATACATGTTCCTTGACTAGGCCCTTCCCCTCCTTTTCCCCACTATTGCCTCCTCACTTCTCTCTGGTCACTGTTAGTTTGTTTCTTATGTCCACATCTCTGGTTCTATTTTTCTAGTTTGTTTGTCTTGCGCATTAGGTTCCACTTACAGGTGAGATCATAGGGTATTTGTCTTTGCCACCTGGCTTATTTCTTTATATATATATATATATATATATATATATATATATTATGGATTTGATCATGTTTATTCTAATTAATATTATTTTTTAAAAATATATTTATTGATTACGCTATTAACTGTTGTCCCATTCCCCCCTTCACTCCACTCCATCCTGCACACCCCCTCCCTCCCACATTCCCCCCCTATAGTTCATGTCCATGGGTCATACATACAAGTTCTTTGGCTTCTACATTTCTTATACTATTCTTACCCTCCCCCTGTCTATTTTCTACCTACCATTTATGCTACTTATTCTCTGTACCTTCCCCCCCCACTCCCCTATTGATAACCCTTCATGTGATCTCCATTTCTGTGGTTCTGTTCTAGTTGTCTGCTTAGTTTGCTTTTGTTTTTGTTTTAGGTGTGGTTGTTAATAACTGTGATTTTGTTGTCATTTTTACTAATCATATTTTTTCTCTTCTTTTTCTTAGATAAATCCCTTTAACATTTCATATAATAATGGCTTGGTGATGATGAACTCCTTTAACTTGACCTTATCTGAGAAGCACTTTATCTGCCCTTCCATTCTAAATGATAGCTTTGCTGGATACAGTAATCTTGGATGTAGGTCCTTGCCTTTCATGACTTGGAATACTTCTGTCCAGCCCCTTCTTGCCTGTAAGGTCTCTTTTGAGAAATCGGCTGACAGTCTTATGGGAAGTCCTTTGTAGGTAACTGTCCTTTTCTCTTGCTGCTTGTAAGATTCTCTCCTTATCTTTACTCTTGGGTAGTGTAATTATGATGTGCCTTGGTGTGTTCCTCCTTGGGTCCAACTTCTTTGGGACTCTCTGAGCTTCCTGGACTTCCTGGAATCTATTTCCTTTGCCAGATTGGGGAAGTTCCCATTCATTATTTGTTCAAATAAGTTTTCAATTTTTTATTCTTCCTCTTCTCCTTCTGGCACCCCTAATTCGGATGTTGGAACATTTAAAGATGTCCTGGAGGTTCCTAAGCCTCTCCTCATTTTTTCGAATTCTTGTTTCTTCATTCTTTTCTGGTTGGATGTTTCTTTATTCCTTCTGGTCCACACTGTTGATTTGAGTCCCAGTTTCCTTCCCATCACTATTGGTTCCCTGTACATTTTCCTTTGTTTCTCTTAGCATAGCCTTCATTTTTTCATCTAGTTTTTGACCAAATTCAACCAATTCTGTGAGCTTCTTGATTACTAGTGTTTTGAACTGTGCATCTGATAGGTTGGCTATCTCTTCGTTGCTTAGTTGAATTATTTCTGGAGCTTTGATGTGTTCTTTCATTTGGGCCATTTTTTTTGTCTTGGTGCACCTGTTACGTAAAGGGGCGAAGCCTTAGGTGTTCTCCGGGGCGGGGTAATGCTGGTTGCTGCGCTGTGACGCTGTACGTGGGGGAGGGGCCGAGAGGGAGCAATGGCACTTGCTCCACTCTCTGCCAGATTTCGGTCACTCCCTTCGCTACCCACAATCAAATTGAGCCCTCTGGTGCTGGTTCCCGAGTGGGTAAGTTTGTGTACGCTCTAGGCCCCTGTGGGTCTCTCCAACGAACGCTCCTGTGAGGCTGTGAGTTTCTCCTGCTGCTGCCTCAACCCCCACGGGTGTTTTCAATCAGAGGTTTGAGGCTTTATTTCCCCGCGCTGGAGCCCTGGGTTGCCTGATCTGTTTCGCTCCCCCGCTGTTCCTCCTGGTTTATCTGTGCGCAAAAATGTGGGGCCGCGGGGTCTGCTAGCTGTCGCACTGCCTGTCCCCTTCCACAATCCGCCACCTCTCTGGGTCCACCAGCCGCGTTGCCTTGAGTCCTCTCCGCCCAGCTGCCCGTCTCCGCCCCTCCTACCGGTCTGGATGAATGTTTCTTCTTTATCTCCTTGGTTGTGGGACTTCCGTGCGGTTCGATTTGCTGTCAGTTCTGGTTGTTTTTTGTTTTTAAATTGTTGTTGTCCTTCTTTTGGTTGTGTGAGGAGGCGCAGTGTGTCTACCTACGCCTCCATCTTGAACAGAAGACCGGTAGTTTTATTTTTAATGTCGACAATAGTGCATATATGAAATACAGCAGGCCAAAGATAACACATATACAGAAAAGCTTAGTGAAAAGTACAACTGCAGGAAATGTATTATTAAAACTAATGAAACAGTTCCAATTCTTTGGGAAGATGTGGAAGAAAATAGCCTTTCTGCTACAAATCCCTGTTAATATCAGACAACAGCTAACAAAACATTTCCAAAAGCACAGTTGAGCCTGGGGAAAAGAAGGGGAAATACTTCAGGTGCCAAAAATGATAGGAAAGTGAAAATCAGAGGGCTAAGTGCTAGGGTGCTGTCCCTAGGGGAAGGTGGGCCGACATGCCCCAGGAGACAAGCAGCTGGAACTAGAACGCTCGCCAATACCAGGACCTTCCAAGGGCTGTCCCCTCAGGGAAGGGATACAAGAGGGAAACATCAGCCCACAGACATTGGGGAAAGACAAGGACACTTATGGGCTAGAAGTAAGATGAAAAGTCAAAACCCCATGGAACCCCCACCTGAGAAATTAACATAGAAATGGACCCAGGTTCAAACTATTAAGAGTTCAGCAATGTTGCTAAATATAAAGTAAGCTTTCAGAAATCAAAATTGAGTTTAACTAACAAATTTTACAATGTCATTTCATTTGTCTTTCTCTTTCTAACTTATTTCACTTTGCATAATACTCTCTGGGTCCATCATGGTGTCACAACGGCAAGATTTCATTCCTTTCATTGCTGAGTAATATTCCCCTGTGTATATATACACACCTTTATTCATTCACCTATCAATGAACACGTAGGTTGCTTCCAGATCTGGGCTATTGTAAATAATGCAGCAGTGAACACAGGGGTGCATATATCTTTTCAAATTAGTGCTTTTGTTTTCTTCTAAATGCCAAGGAATCTCCGTACTGTTTTCATAGTGGTTGCACCAATTTACAATCCTATCAACTGTGTATTAGGGTTTTCTTTTTTCCACATCCTTGATGTGTACAAAAGGTGAAGGGAAATAAGAGTTATAAACTTCCTGTTATAAAATATACTGTAGGAATGCAGTATACAGCACTGGGGCTATCGTCAATACGTCATAATAACTTGGCAAGTGACAAATGGTTGCTAGACTTAGTGTGGTGATCACATCACGAGGCAGATAAATATCGAATCACTATGTTGCACACCTGAAACAAATGTACTACTTTATGCCAACTAAACTTCAATAAAAATTAAAAACAAATAAAATATTTTAATTATACAGTCCTTAGAAACAAATCTTAACCAAACACATATAAGACCTTTATGGAGAAGGAAGGAAAATGTTACTGAAAATCATTAAAGACAACAACTAAACGGAGAGCCATCTAGCTTTCCATGAAGGAGCAGACTTATTGGTAATTTCCTCAACTTAGTCTCTAAATTCAAAGCAATTCCAAAAATTTATTTTGAGTTTCCATGGCACTTGCTGAGCTGGTTCTAAAAATACACATGGGAAATTAGCCAAGACAATTGTGAAGAATAATATTAAGAAGGGGCTTGCCCAATCAAATATTGAAGTTCCCTTTAAAGTTCTAATAGTTTAGACACTGGTAATGGCAACAAATAGGCAAAACTGGAAGAGAAAACCCTACAAACGAACTCATGTGTCTATTATCAACAGATGGCAACCAAATCAGTAGAAAAGATGCACTATTTGGTAAAAGATTAAACAGTAGACTCCTTCTCACACAATAAACACAAACAAATCAACAGGAGTTAGGGACTTACACCTGAAGGGCAAAACTGTCCACTGATTTGAAGGGAAAATGAGAACACTTTCACGATAGCAAAGGATTTTAAAAAGAAGATACTCAGGCATAAACCATAAAAGCAACTGTCGATAACTCTGACTTCAAAATAAAACTCTGCATAATGAGTAACACCATAAAGTTAGGGGATAAGAAACAAAAAACAGGAACAGGGCATTTCCTTGTAAACTCGGTAACAAAGGAGTTGTCCTCAGTATGTAGAACATTTAAGAATGCCCACTGATGTATAAGGAAAAGACAAACAGCTCAATTAACAAATGTTTAAAGGACTTGAACAAAAAATTCACATCAGAGGAAACAAGAATAGCCAATAAACATGAAAAGATAAAAAATACCAATAATTAGGAAAATGCAAATTTCCTGAGATACCGGTTCTGGATACAAGCACACATTCCTAGAGCTGCTTGAAATGTATTCAAGCACAAATTTACCAAAATTTGTTATTTGCTATTTATTTCAATTCACACAAATACGAGAAAAGCAAAATAATCTTCCTTTCCAAGTGTACCGCACTTTACCTGTTTCATTAGTTCCTTATCCGCATCACTTGCCACGGACTCCTGGAGAGAGCGCAGAGCAAGCCTGTACAACGACGCAGTATCTTGGCACTGCAAACACCGACGAAGGGTGTCATCCAAACCGCCTGCTCTCCCAGCGCTGCTGGAATCGAGAACAGAGTTAACCCCTCACGGACTGCCCACATCTGTGAAAAACGTGGGGTAGATTAAAATCAACATGGTCTCTATTTTTTACACAGGAATTCTGAAACATGATGGAGGAAGATGGTAGTTTTATGGGGCTGCTAGGGTCAAGTTTATCTCAGTGTAGCATTTCATTCAATTCAATAAATGAATGCTGGTTCTTATTACATTCAAATAATTACTATGCGTTACAGGAGATAAAAATGAGTAAGATGTGTTTCTTATCATCTAGAAGCATGCCACCTAAATATTAGTTAGCCATGCAAATTAAATTTTTTAGAGACAGAATTAGGAAAATATCAGGCTAAAGAAAATTAGTAAACAGGGGTGTTTGTTTTAAATTATTACACAATATTTACCAGTAGTTTGTTTTTTAATTAAAAAGACATCTAAAAAAGAGAAAAAATCAAAACCCAAAAAAAAAACAAATGGCCCACAGTCCCTCTCAAATAGATGATTTCAATAAACACTGTGAAATATATGGAAAGGGACCTGCACTCTTGAACTGTACTTATTCAAGCTACTGATGTTCACAGAGGCCAGATGTACTGCGCAACCATGGGAACAGTGGGAAAGAACAGGGCAAGTACCAAAGGCAAGTCAACGTTTTAGAAGATTTTTTCATTTCAAATTTGGTACTTAAGATGAGAATGTGGAATTAAGAGACAAGAGCACTAGACTCAGTGTCTAGAATATGAGTTGTGCTAGGATTACCATCTGTTGTAATGAATACCAAAACAATTAATCATTTTTAACTCTGGTTGCATATGGACAAACAAGTAGGCTGAGGCAGTACTAAAGAAGAAATTAAAGTAGTGTAGCTTCTTAATGCTTATCTAAATGCAAATTTCTAATGAATTATCTAAAAGGAAATAATCTATTTTGAAACCAAAGGTTTATCAGGATTTGCCAACAGAGACAACTAAAAATTCCTACCTACATATCTACCTACTAATATTCAAGGGCACCGGAAATAACTTTTTATGACTCAGCTGATTCCTCACTTCGCCAAAACTAGGGAGTCTCAAGCAGGTAACAATAAGCCCTCATGGGTGGGCTCCAAATGAGGGCAAAGACGGCCTTCGTTTGCAACCCCCAGTAGGGAAAAGGTTAGTATGATGAAAATTACACAAACATATTCAATGAGTCATGGTAATTCATGGGCTATTGATTATTGATCTTCAGCCGTAAGTCACATTCGCACAGGATGATAGTATCACTGTTAGAATAAAGAGAATCGGAGTGGCCCAAGACAGTGTCACAGTGATCAGTTCTCCGTGTCACATGGTGAGGAAGCAGTCTGCAGCAAACACGAAACATGCAGAAGATCGTGTAAAATAATCACCACTTACCACCACGCAAGCATTTTGCCGAAAAGGGTGACATAAAGAGCATTGCAGGTTGTAGCAGAACGACAGTGTCGCTCTAGCTGCTTCTCCTGCACCAGTTTACCAAAAAACAAAACAAATACAAAACCACCCTGGGGTTAAGCGGTCTTTACTACCGAGCCAGCGACAAATGTCCCTGCAGGAAGGACACGGGTCCTGCCATCTCATCAGCAGCGTCACTGCCGAGGGGTGCTGGGCCACGGGGAGGGCGACATGCAAATGCTTGTATGGCTTTTACAATACCTGCTTAATATAATACAGTCAAGTAAACCTACAACCAAAATCTTTCTTATTGCTTCTTCTGTATCTGTTATAAACTTAAGAGCAAATGCACTTAATTAACAAAGTAATTACTAACCTCAATTTTCCTTGTAAAAATAGAGAATATTGACTTTTAGGTCTCATGTAAGGTGTTTTACAGGAAAGCTGATACAGAGTAAAAGACAGCAGCATAATTCAAAGTACTCACCTGCTCCTGACTCAATTTAATGTCTACAGAGTGGCACTCTGCAATTATAACAGATCTTGCATCTTTTGGATTTAAAGGATCAAGATGAAGGGTAGGCCACAACCTTTTATTTAAAGAAAAGAAAAATGAAATTCTCTTCTAATAATACCACAAAAGCTGTACTCTACCCACAAGTCAAAATCCATTACAAGAATTAATTTTATATACTGCCTTTATAAAATAAAGCAAAACTAATCTGTCAATCCGATTGAGTAATATTATTTCATTTATTCTAATGTGTATCATTATTTTCAACAGTTAATCACAACAAAGACTATTATAAAATAGCATGTACATGAGATAGTGAAGTGGTACAACATTTCTAGTTCTGTGTACTATACCCACGAGGAACAGTACAGGACCAGTCCTTGCCCACAAGTTACTTGTAATCCAACTGAAATTTAATCACTCTACAACACGCATTCTCAGTGGAATGGTGAAGACTGTTGGGGGAGGGGGTGAAAAATCTTATTCTCTTTATGGGTGAAGCACAAATATACACACATATCTGTTTATATGCATAAACTAACATAGAATACGTGTGGTATTAAACTTCTCGGTGGGGAGGTGAGAACATTTACTGAAAAAGCTCCTGTGGGAGCAAAAATAGGTGGGGAAATACTGCCCCATGGAAGCCCACACGGCACCCCTTCTGGGAGGACTGTCGAAGTGAGCTCGCATTTCAGGACAACAGGTGTCTCAGTCCCGCCCTCTCCCCGTTTTCTTCATCCATAAATGTAACTGCCTACTAGACATCAAGTTATGACTGGCACCGCCAACTAACCATGTGGGAAAACAAACCTCCCTGTCCTCTGGGCTTCCCATCCAGTTCACAGGACCACAGGTTACTCGATTTCTCAAGTCAGAAACTTGGGAGTCATCCCAGCTTTCCGCTCTCTCACATCCCAGATTTAACCTCCCCCCGAATCCTACAGTTTGCATCTTTTCCCTGATACGGGCCACTTCTCCCCATCCTCACTGCCACTTTTATAAAAAATATGAAAAACACACACACTTATCGAAAACCTTGCCTTGTTTGCACTTAAAACATTTCACGCAATCGGAAAGAACTGAAGTTAGCGCCGTACCTCCATGCTGGAGGGCATGTTTCTACATTCACAGAAACAATTACTCTTACATTCACTGGCAGTGGGTCTATCAGCCATTTCATGTGTTTTTCAACTTGCTTAAAAATATAAAAACAAAATTCAATCTATTAATTCAAAATATTTCAAAACAACCCAGTAATAGCTCCCCAAGTTAAATAAAAATTCTCTGTAAGTTTCACGCTACTCTTAAAGATAAAATCTTATTTTTTGGATGATTTATCTCAGAATATTCGAACAACAAGTGGCAAAAGGTAATTGCTGCCGATCTGAATTCTGGACACTTAAGGAAACACCCAGGCCCTAAAAATATGTCAAAATTAACAACTTTTGCTACTTGAGAAAATTCATTTGGTCTTTCCCAACAAGATATCAGCATCTACTGGCAAATGGTATTTTTTTTTTTATCCACATGCTTCCTCTTTAGAAATTAAGCAGAAGTAAAAGAAACAACATCAACATTTTCTTCTCACGAACATGTAAATTAAATGCCTGCTATAGTATTACTGATATTTCGTACTGTTCTGAGTATATCAATAGGCTGCAAAGTAAAAACAGTACCTGAACTTGATCTATGGAATCGATGATGATGATGATGCTGCCTTGATGACGGGCAGAGAGTTTTTCTAGCCAGCGTGGAAATTCTTCTAGAAGCTTAGCAGGATCCAACGTGAGAGCAGAAACCGACCAAGAGTGCTGCATCAGCTACCAGATGAGAACACACACAGGTAAAGCACACACACAGTTACGCTTTATCACAGCTGGTGGTGGCAAGTGTTTCTACCTCTGCACTTTCACCCAAAATTCAGCCACGAATTGCACTGACTAGTATTTTTTACCTTATGCAAAACCAAAACAAATGGGTAATATTGCAAATTGGTTTATCGTCAGGTTCTTAGCCCCAGTAACATCTGAATCTAAATAAAAACTCTGGTAATTCCAAAAGATGGCACACTATACCTTTAGAGTAAGTCGTTTAATAATCAAGGAAGACTCTGAGCTAGTTGACATGGGCCTCCCCACAAAATGAGAAAGAATGAGCGTATTAGGGGAATTCTTCTGTTGTAATTGAATCCTGAAAGAGTGAAGCTCACTTTACTGTCACAGAAAAGGGTTCACAGTGCATTAATTTTCACATGCTACCTATCAGCAATCACAGGGCCAATTTTTTAAAAATATGGGAAATTTCCATTTTTCTCTACTTTTAGATCCTTTTAAATTAACTGTTAAAAATTATAGATTCATTTTAATTACAAATTGACATTCACAAATGTAAGCCAAAATAGTGTATATTTGACTTTAAAGTATTAGTAAAATGAGCATCAACCTCTAATTACAAATATGGTATTAGACAGAAAAAGAAGTTTCTTTGTTAAATACAAAAATAGTTAAATACAAAAATAGTATTTTCCAAACATAACTTTAAATAAAAAGAGAATAAGAAAGAACATATGCTAACTCTTCAATGTCAATAGTTATTAATAAAAATATTCTTACTACTTATCTTTATATAATATGAACTAAAATGAAACTTAAAGAATTTATTAGCTTATATGAACCTTAGCCCATAATTTGAAGAACTAGTTTACATTCATAGTAAAGGTTATCCTTTATATTTATATTCTTTATGACTCAAATGGTCTCTGCCTTGTTTCACATATTTAAAATCCCAATGAAACTTTTTTTTTAAGATGAAGCCAATAATTGAGAATAAAGGCACATCCCTTCTAGAATTCACCTCATTCTGTGCCACACTGCCCACTCCCCTACGAAGCGCTCCCTTAGTTCTGACCCACAACATTTATCTACACAGTCACAAATTTCTATTCATTTCTCACTCTGTATCTTCTCTCTGACATCTAAATTGTGTACACTTCAGGGCACAAAGCTATTATTTCACCGCTTTTTGCTCCTTCAATGCTCAGTACAGACTATGCAGCAAGGCAGACAGGCGATACTACATTTTACTGAATGAATTCGGTAATTCAAATGATACCATGATAACAATTTGGCTGTGCGCATCATACCACTTTGATAAAAGAAGGGATTTTCCAGAACCTGGTCCTCCAGAAACAAGAAGGGGTGGGATCGGCGCCGGTGCTGCCACGAGGTCGTTGAGGCGTTGGTAATACTGGAAATAAAAATGAATTCAAATTGTAAGGAAGCACATCTTCTTAGAACAGCCAACAGAGTCAACTTCTGATTATCCTCTGAACTCTTTGGAGAAAAGCTGCGTGAGAAAATGAAACCTACCTGTAGTCAACAGCACCCTCGTCACTGCTCATTTTTATGGTTGGTTAAAATATACCTGAGGCAGTAAACTACAAATGGGCCACAATTTCTTCTACACATAAAAATGAAGGAGGGACAGTTAAGATCCCCGTGGGGTTTTACAAGACTCGGGTGTTTTGCGCCATGCTGCAGGGAGGCCCCTAAACTACAGAAAAGAGCAAAGAATGCCTTGAGGGGGCGACCCGCAGGCATCCTTGATCTCCCGGTCAATACACCTGTCCTGGAGACCACCTCAGTGTCCAGGGATTCCTGAGGGTAGGTCCAAACCAGAGCAGGCTTGCTACAGAGAATCAGGTTAGGACAGGCCACCTGAGATCTTTCTGAGCTCTGGGCAAAGTCCAAGAACCATTTTTCCCAGGCTTTCCCCAGATACTAAAAACTGGTGCAGAGATGAAAAGGAAACATTCAGAAAACCAAAATATCTTAGTACTTATTAAGGAGATTCCAAAGTTAACTTGAATCTCCTTTTCAAGTTAAGGAGGGCTGAAATGTTTATTAATTGGAACAGTGGTCTAAATGACAGCTGATAAGGATTTAAAAGAATTTGTAGTGAATAGTTTGTGGCTAGCTTTAGGGCAGCAGAAATTTCCAGCAATACCAATAAATAATTACCTGGTATAATTTCTCAATTCCTCTGTTTGTCAAATGTAAATACCTAATATATTATCCAGGATCTCAAAATGGTAGCAATGAGTTTCTGAAGAAGCAAAAGCTTTATTGACTTATGACCCCGCATATCCTAACAATTTAATTCATTGTCCCACATAAAGCCCATTTATTGACCCATGGTTCCCAAATTAAGACCTCTTGCTATAGAAGAAAAAGTGTAAGATTTAGAGCCAGATTTTGGTTCAAATCCCAGGTCTGCAATCTACTCACTGTGTGCTCTTAGGCAAACCATAATCTGCATCTCAGGTTCTTCATTTATAAAATAATGATGATAATACCTCTCTTACAAGGGTGGACCCCCCCCCCAGTGAACTTCTGGAAGGCAGGCCCCTTGAGTGCCAGCTTCTCCCACTAGCTGAGTGTTCTAGGAACACATCTGTATCAGTGCACCAGCTGGTGGTGGTGTGAAAGGCTGCGTTCAGCTTCAGAGAATTTTTGTGAAGACTCTCTCAATGTGTTTGCCCATTTCACGATGGGTGATTTACGAGCACACCTGCCCACACTGCGCTGAGTGTTCAGCAGTTTTTGACCAAAAAACAACATGACCCCCATGTCCCACCCTCCCTATTCACCAGGTCTCGCACCTCGAGTGACTTATTTTTTGTTTCCCTGTATGAAAAAAGTCCTCAAAACGAAACACTTTGCTGACGTGGAAGAAGTGAAACAAAAAATGGCAGAAGCATTTAAAAGGCATCAAAAAAGACGAACTCAAAAACTGTTTTGAGCAGTGGAAAAAATGTCCTGATAGGTGTGTTGCATCAAATTGAGCGCACTTTGAAGGTGACTAAAGTTTAAACATGTAAGAATACACAACTTTTTGTAAATTGGGTCCCCCCCCCTCATATAAAAAAGTAACAACAATTTAACATTCATCATGTGCCAGACATTATGCCAAGTGCTCTACATGTATAATCTGGTTTAATGCACCCAACAACCCTGTGGTAGGTACTATTAGTTATTCTCATTTTATAGACAAGAAAGTCAAAGTTTAGAGCTAAGTAACTTGACCAAGCATGGTTAGAAATGGAAGAATCGGGACATAAACACACACAGTTTAAATTATAAAATTTCTATAAAAATATAGCTGTTTGTGACAGCTACTATACAATATTTTTTAAAATACTAGTTCTTGACATTAATTTAAAAAGCACTCGGAATATTTTGAACGTGGACATAGACCCTTTGAGCACTTCAAATTCTGTTAGCTCATTTCTAGATATTTAAGGGTGCTGAAGGAGTGGTCTGCCCATCACATTAAGTACTGTGCTGTTTTCTGAACGCCTGATACTTTGGTTTCTCCAAGAACTGGGAGAACAGACAGGCTTACTGTGTTTACTAAATTTCCTAGATGTCCTAATCTTGACCTGGTGAATGACAGAGGGTAGCACAATGAACATATGGTTGATGAATTCTAATCTGTAACTAAAACTGATTGATGTTCATAAGTATATTTCATCTCGCGTACCTTTCACATGACACGTGTGTAAGCCCATGTCTCACAACAGATAATCAAGCCATGAGGGCAGACGCTAACACACATATTAACCTTGACTATATTTAGGTGAAGACACAGTCATCACACAGCCTTTACATGCAGACTGATCTTTGCTGGAACGATACTCTAGATGCTTACTTTCTCAAATCCCAATTCGTGGGCTGAATTTGAAGCCTGTTGAAAAGCTTCCATTTGCTCTTGCTCATCATGTATGTCCCACAGAACATCACCAAAGTCGTCGTCTTCGGGAATGGAATCTTCACTCCCCAAACCCTCAGTCTCCAGGTCTGTGTCCTCAAAGCCTAGGACGTCCTGGGCACCAAGAGCAAGCACATGAAAACTAATGAAACACAGGAAAACCTTTCAGCGGCATTAGCACAAAGGCCGAGGTGGACTTCACCTACTGGGGGGACCGAGTCCAAAACCACGGCTGTGGTATAGTGCCTACAAGAATAAACTGTAACTATAAAAACACTAGTCTTAAAATAGAAAAAGAAATACTAAAACAATGAAGACAAAGACCGCTGTCTTTTATTAACAATAGAGTTAGAAGGGTACCTGACTCCCATGGGACCTGCTTTCTGAAAAATGTCATACAACATCTGTGGTTCTGTCTGGCTGATGATAATTTTAAAGGCTGTACAAATACTAAGAAACATGCTCCTTTGCATTTTTATAAGGATGTAATGACTTAGATGAGGTTCTTGACATCAAATATCTCTGTTGTGATCTGTAGCATTTATATCACTACAAATCTGTGGTCCTCCCAGGGGTGAAAATGGCAAGTATGTCCATCTCACTTGCTGGCACTTATTATGCTCAAGTCATTTTATTTAATTGGTCCTGAAGTTCAAATGGTTGTTCAGAAAATCAAAACTGATGATGTCAAAATTTATACTAAAGAACATCGTACAAAATGTGTTGCCAGAAGTCTTATCATTATGCTTTGGGGCTCACTCTTTTACTCCGATAACATATCTCCACACTTCTCAAGTTGGGCCCCCAGCCCCTAGGGGAGGTTTCAGCAGGTACGGCAACCACAGGCTAAACATGGTACATCTTCCTCTTGTGCCCATTTGACTTAAAGGTGAACGCTTATTTTTTTTTCATCATTATTAACATTTTTGCTGATACGTGATTTTAAATATTCTATGTTAAAAATAGCCCTGGCTGGTGTGGCTCAGTGGATTGAGTGCCAGCCTGTAAACCAAAGGGTCACTGGTTCAATTCCCAGTTAGGGCACATGCCTGGGTTGTGGGCCAGGCCCCTAGTAGGGGGCGTGTGAGAGGCAACCACACATTGATGTTTCTCTCTCCCTCTCTCCTTCTCTTCCCCTCTCTCTAAAAATAAACAAATAAAATCTTAAAAAAAAACAAACCACAGATATACCATCAAGCAGAATATATAATACTCATACATTTTCAAGGTAATACTTGAGACATCATAGAAACTTTCAGCTCCAGACACTTCCATGACCCCGAGAGGTCTTTTCACCCCTCTGTGTTGTTAGGAATAATATAGTAGAAAATTTTGGGGGGTTTTCAAATACACGAAAGTTGAAGGAGTGAACATTTTCTCTTACTTTTTAACTAGCACTTTGGTAATAAATATTATACTTCTCGGTACTGACGCATCAAACAGCATTGTGGGACAGATGAGAGAGAGAGAGATACACGGTACTAGTAATTCCGCAATGACCCACAGGACAAACCCCCACAGAAACAACGGCACTCTCCCTGAGCGTTGTTTTCAGAAAACAAGTGATTTTCTCTGGAAAACCCAATTTTATGGAAAGCAGCTTTAAATATTTTAGATGAAATCTTGCAGGGGATGCATATTTACCTGTTTAATAATCTTTTCCACATAAATATAAGTTTTATATACACCTTCTGCAGGATCTCCTGAGTGATCAATGATCTGGGGGGAAAAAAAGTTTAACATGAAGAAGAAAAAGCATTAATAACAGGAGGAAGTGGGGGTGGTAAACACTTTTCTAGTGCTTACGCGCCATAAACTGTTCTAAGTACTTTCCGTGTATTAGACGTTTACCCTCACAACGACCCTCTGAGGGGACCCTATGATCACTCCCATCTTATGGAAGAGGAAATTGAGGCCAGTTAAGCAATTTGTCCAAGGTCACACAAGGGATTTAGTGTGAACAATGCTATTATCTAACAGTGTGTGCTTTTTGCTTATGTGTCCAAATTTTGTCTACATATTTCTGTACAATTCAACATACATAACCTTCAAAATACATCAAAATCAATTTTTATGCCAGTAAAGTTAATTACACAAAACAAAAAAAGCAAAATACTATTTGGTGATGTACAACAGTCTTGTGAGTTTGCTGCAAGAAGGCCCTATCTGTAAAGAACATGAGTATTGCTAAAATGATTGACATTTGTTAAGATTAGAATAAGACAACGGTTTTAGAAAGCCTATCAGGTAAACTTCCATGATGGTTTAGCATGCATTTACATTTATAACATGGTAGAACCTTATTTTATCTTACTTTCATAAATTCATCCTTCTGGTACAAGAATTTGTAAAAGCAAGATTTATAGAATTAAAATAATAGAGATAAAGATGAATTAGCATCTTTTCTCATGAGGCCTGGTGGAGTAAGCTGATAATAAAAAAATGAAAAACAAAGACAGAAATGGTTCTGGGGATTAACTATAATAAAAAAGCACTTTTTTGGCTTAGGCTCTTTGGTTTAATGTTATGCTGGTCTCAAGCTACCTTTTCGATACTAAATGATATAAGAAAAATGCTTGTGCCCTGGCTGGTATGGCTCAGTGGAGTGCGCACCCGCCTGCAGACCAAAGGTCGGGACACGCGCCTGGGTTGCAGGCCAGGTCCTGGTTGGGGGTGTGCGACAGGCAATCAATGGTGTTTCTTGCCCTCACTTCCCTTCTCTCTGAAAATAAATAAATAAAATCTTTAAAAAATATAAAATAAAATAAAAATGCTTGTATTCACATTTGATCTTATTTTCTGGCTGAAATAAAGAGAACTAAAAACTTAAAAAATTCTAGAGTTGAAAAGAAAAAAAATCCTAGAGTTGTTTTCTATTGTAGTCTTAACATTATAAACATTTACCAAACTAACTCCGTGTGCAGTCAGGCAGAGCCTGCAATCTGCGTTCTGAAGTGCACCTCACCATCAGGGCAGGGGTGATCAAGTCCTTCTCCACTCACCAGTTTTTTGCTTTTCCCCATGCTCTTAGGGCAGGTTATTATAAAAGGGCTCCTCCTTACACTAATTCTTGGTCAGGGGTAGA
Organism: Desmodus rotundus; assembly: GCF_022682495.2. NCBI lineage: Eukaryota > Metazoa > Chordata > Mammalia > Chiroptera > Phyllostomidae > Desmodus > Desmodus rotundus. The sequence continues at coordinate 106,228,202 of NC_071394.1, read as the reverse complement.
CAGAAAACCAAAAAGAGAGAAAAGAAAAAGAAGTTTGGAAAAAAAATCAGAAAAGAATCTGAGTTGTCTACTCACAGGTCATATTTTTTAGCCACATACTGCTATTTATTCCTCTTTCTCTCAAGGTTCACAATCTGTTAGGAAATCTGTTGACTCTACTGTTAAACTCTATCCAGAATCCTACCATTTCTCATCACCTCCTCTACATCACCCTGGTCCGGGCCACCAGCATCTCCCACCTGGATGACTACAACATGCCTCCAACTCTGACCTCTCCCACAAGCCCTAAACCACAGTCAGTTCTCAATTTAACAGCCTAAGGGATCCTTCTGAGAATTAAATTTCTTCTGCTGTTGCTGCTACAGTCCTCCAATGGCTTCCCATCTCACTCCAAGTAAAATAAAAACAAGGTCCTTAAAATGGTCTCCAGGGTTCTTCACGATCAGCCTCTTCTTACCTTTTCTACTCTTCTCACTCTGCCTTCCACGCACTCTGCCTGCCTTCCCCTCTCCGAACGTGCCAGATCACTTCCGTGTCATGGCCTTTGCTCCAGCACTCGCCTCTGCCAAGCATGTTCATAAAAACCAACCCTATGAATTTTACCTTGACTTTGTTGGTCTTGTTCTGGTTAGAAACTTGATCAATCCATTGCTGGACAGAATCAGAACGGACCTTCCCATCCTCCAAACGATGATAAATTAATCGTGGTTTGCCTTCAGGATTTTTCAGGAAAGCTTCTTCGCAGTCTTCCGACAAAAAGCTAGATTGGAAATCAGTATTTCTTTAACTCTACTGCACTGCAGCAACAAGCAGTCAGTCAACCTAAATGTCCATAATGGGAGTTACCGCAATGACAAGGGACCAAAAAAGGCCCAGGTGCAGAACAAGGGAAGCTTTCCAAAAATGCATGTTTTTATAGCTCTGTTCCAGCTTAGCGTTAAAATAGAACATGTTCATTACTAGATGGTGAGAGCGCACTAAATTAAATTTTAAAGCATATGTAACTTTTTAAATCTAATATAAAAAACTCTCATACTGTGAAACATGGCTCACAATGATGGATCAAATTCATGAGACTTTGCAAATAATGGAAAAGTTAGAAGCTTAAACTCCTGTAAAAAATTACAAAATTTTCAGCTTACCTTGGTAAACTTAAATGAATGAATAAGATAACTAATGAACTCTTCTCAATTTCCCACTTTCTTACAGTGAGGTATTGATTTTCAGTATCTATTGGAAAATGTTCGGCATGGAAAAAATATCCCATTGTCTCACACATTCTTTTAAGTTTAGGTGAATAGTCCTAAAAACAAGTTAAAACATATAAAAGCACAGCATATTTAACTACAGATCTAGTCAGTTCATACTACTTAAAATAAAGAAAGCATGCTTTATAACAGGTTATGTTGGATATTTTCTGATTAAAAAATATACAATCATATTTTTAAAAAATCTTTAAGAGAAAAGGCAAGTTTCTCTATAAAATGAAAATAATAATAGCTTAATAACTTGGCTGTTTCCTAGCTCAGAAAATGATAAAGCCTAAAACAATGGGAGAAAAATATTAGGTTATTTTGCTTTGGTATTTATTTTTATTACTATTATTCCAAGTGATTTATGTTTTATTGTTGTAAAGAATGAAAAATATAAGTCCATAGGTCTATATAGGAAAAAAGTACCCACCATGAAATATTAGAACACTAAACAAACATGTATAAAATAAAAACATTGGTCATAACAAACTAAGTTACTAAGTAATGATGACTCTCATTCTGCAATATATTAGTAATTCTTTCAACATGTGTTTGGGAATAACCTATATTCAGTTAGTGAGTGAAAACTTTGGTTCACAAAATATTAACCTTTTTACCAAAATTGAATAACATAAAAAAAAAAGCACTGAATGAACTTATTAAACAATCTGAAAGATGTTAATATACCAGGTATAGCATGTGACATGCAGATTTACTTAAAATTCAGTTAGAAAAAACAGACAGTAGTCGGCAAATGTTTTTTGTAAAAAGCCAGATGGCAAATATTTTCACAAATTAATAACAGCCTAACAACTTGGCTGCTTCAGCAGAGGTCTTTGTGGCCCATTCAGTCTCTGCCACAAGTTCTTCCGCCATGGCAGTGAGAAATGGCCACAGACAAAACGTAAACAAACCAGCAAGGCCGTGTTCCGATAAAACTTTATTTATAGACACTACAATTTGAATTTCATTTAAATTTCATGTCACAAAATATTATTCTTTATTTGATGTTTCCCAACCATTTAAAAATGTAAAACACAATCTTTCCTCCGGGTCATACAAAAGTAGACAGCCGGCCAGATTTGGCCCACAGGCTGTAGTTTGCCAACCCCTGCCTTACATCAACCCCAATGGCTGCTTTGAAAAATTAAAAGCCGTAACAAGGATTAAATTTTGTTATAACCCGGTACAGCTTCAAGGATAGAGCAGACAGATACTAACTAAAGCAGGCACTATCTACAAGGGACTTACGCATTGTGGAAATGTGTAATGAAGCATTCAAAAGCACAAAGTTCCAAGACCTTAACTTAAAAATACTGACAATAGTGAGCGAGATTTTCTCTTAAGACCAAAATGCTTCCTGCTCTTTAAGACATATAATTGAGTAGGTAGCAAACTACTAGGTTTAAATGTAGTAGAATCAGAAATAGGAAACAATATTACTTTATATTTTAAATCAGTGAATGCAGAATTTATAAATATCTTTACCTTAAGGAAAAGATCCATTTCAGGCTGGGTTTCATCTGTAGAAATGAGGTAACATCTGACAGTGTTACTCCATAGAGAATGTGAAAACAAGGGAGTAACTTGTAATAAACTAGCTACAGCAACATCCCAGTCATCTGAAAATAAAATCCTTCATAAGTTCATGAAAAAAATCACCAGAAAGCATCTGACAAGATTTTTAGAAAGTCAGGAAAAACATAACAGGCACTGAGAATGGAATCTGATCTCACGTGTTAATACTGGCGTAACTTTTAGAATAACATATTAGAAGGCAATCAGTTCCCTGACGTGAAATTCTATTCTGGGACTTAAAGCAATCAGTGTCACCAGTGGTTTTTGCTGGGGTGCTGGTGGTTTCAGTCAAATGTCATGGAATTCGGCCACATGGGCTGTTCAAAAGTCTGTTACTTGAGAAGAGCCTACATTACCAGGCTGGCCTATGGTTTTACCTACTTATTATTCTTGAATTATATTAAGTCAAAAGGAAAGTACGAGAATGGTGTAAAATGATGGTAACCATTTGCTATTTAGTGTGAAAACATTTAAAGAAATATTTAGCTAACTCAAAAGGCATAATTTAAAAAATACTTTTTATTGTGCTAATAGATAAATAATTTTACAGTTCTAAGAAAAAAGAGCAGAGCTACTTATAACATCCCAGATCTGCACTGGTACTGAAATTCTAAGTAGATCTTAGAGCTGTTTTAGATACCAAAGTATAAAAAATAATGACATTACTGTTGACTAAGAAAACTGCATTACATAACTGAGGTTTTGTATTCTACTCTGCAACCTGCTCTGACCTTTAACATCATCAAAGATGCACAGGGAACGACTAAAAACTACTATTTCTCAATGGCTCTACATTAGACTCTCATTGTTCAGCTCAAACACCTGAGAATGCAGGCCATCAGTTCAGTTATTGGAACACGAACGGACAGTCTGGCCATGGAGCACCACCCGATCCTGAGGTGAACAAGGTAATGTCATCAGCCCTGGTCAGTGACAGCACCAGGTCATGACGGTTTGACAACGGAAGACATCCAGTATACAGATCTCAGGTTCTGCTAATGGTAGCTGTCCCAGCACCAGATTTTAGTACATAAACAGTCACTACCATTAGCCACGGTAATCGGCAAATGGTGTGTGTTACCTCTGTTGACGTTTGCAAAGGGTCCTTCCACATCTATAGAACTGTGCGCGAACTCAGGGCCCCTGAAGGACTGCTGAAGCTGGATCATACTCCCTATGGAAGGTTCACTTCCCAAGGCGCCTCCCGGCCAATATTCACACTGGGTTCCAGCAGCTGTGAAAGCAAGAGATTTTATCTGAATGTTCAAAAACTTACCAGGCATAATGAACAAGATTTCTAATTTTAAAAAAAACTACAGTATTATAAATACAACATACATTTGAACTTTAATGATTGTGAAAGTACTTTGTCACCCATTTCTGCCAAGTTCTAAGGTGCAGGTTAATGTAATTCTGGTTATCATCTCAGTTTCAAAGAGGGAATTAAAAAGAGAAAGAAAGATGGAAAAAATTAAGAATACCGTGCAATTACAGATGATGTTTCACAGAACTGTACACCTGAAACCTATGTAATTTTATTAACCAATGTCACCGCCATAGCTTTAATTTAAAAAATAGCCCAAGGGGTTGTAATAACAGACATAAAAACACACCCACACAAAAATTCTAAAAAACTTCTAACTATATGGTTTAAATATCAATGTAAAATTTGAAGGAAAGAATTTCAAAGGGATACTATTACTTATTACTAGCACAATAGTAATTAATGTTGGTAATTCATTAGGCTGTAAGCTAAAGATGTACACAATACATTGTCTTTAATGTCCCAGAGCAACAAAATTGTTTGAATCTATATGTACTTATGTAAATTATATTTGCCAGAATACCTATAAAGCATCCTTATCTAATCATAAGTAGACTGGAGGTTGGGCTAAATTTCTGGCAAAACTGATACGATTATTTGTAGGTCTCTGAATTTCAAATGAGTGACATTCCTTCAGACATTGTTTGTTCACGTTTAAATTAAAATATGAAGAAAGACCTAGGAGGAAATATTAACTTGCCAAGATAACAATACCATAGTTTTAAAACACTGTACATTTTTAACATGTGTCAAATCTGAAATAACCACCAGGATTACTGTGGGGCATAAAAGCATCTTCTTAGTCACCGTAAGCCGATAAGAAACACTTCATTCCGCACCACCCTGAAAACTTAGTAAAGAAAATCCTAGAATGCTGGTCAGATTCCAAATGTACTAAAATACAGATTAAAAGGAATTATCAGTTGCCATACTTCACCCCAAAATGTATCAGTTTGTAAGAATATAATTAAATTTTTTTTAATAAATGGGAGTGTGTATTTTCCTACCACATTTAAAATAGAATCTTTTTTCTTTTTTTTTCAATATCAATCACACTTTATTAATTATTTTCTTGGAACACAGTAGACGCTTTCATTCTGTGATTCCAAGCGTTTCTTTCTTCTTTATTTTTAGTATTTTGTTTATTTTTAGAGAGAGGGAAAGGAAGGAAGAAAGAGGGGGAGAGAAACATCGATCGGTTGCATCTTGCAAGACCCTAACTGGGGGCCTGGCCTGCAACCCAGGCATGTGCCCTGACTGGGAATCGAACCAGCAACCTTTTGTTTAGCAGGCTGGTGCTCAATCCACTGAGCCACACCAGCCAGGACCAGGCTTTTCTTTATTTCTAGAAAAAAACATATTTCCTATGTTTCATTATAAAATAAAAACTTTTTGAATAGTTCACAAAACTGCGCTGGAAACTGCACAGAGAACTACCACGCAGACATTCTAACTGATAGTGGCAAAGACGACACCATTACGTGGAAAAACAACGTGACAGAGACTACGAACTGTCCACCAATATCCACTTTCCCCTTCTTCCTCTTATAAGAACCCCAAACTTTAGGTGGATACAAGGCTCTCCTTTTAATGATTATACTTTCCAATTATCCCAGGGGTAGTTCTGGCCAATGGGATTTGAGTAGGAGTAACTTGTATAGCTATTAGACTCTGCTTTTAAGGAAGGGAATGTTACCCTTACCTCTTCCCCTGGCTAAAGTGTAGATGTGACGGTGGCACCTGGGGGAGCTATCTTAGACTAGAGAGAGAAAAGCTGTGGGTTAAGGCTGGCAGAGCGACAAGACACAAGAAACCTCACCCCCTGACAACATGATGTACTTCATGGAAAAGAGCTTTTGTAAGAGCTGAGAACCAGAGAAAAAAAAATGCAACTCTACAACAGCAATCACTGGTAAGTAAAAGGATTCAAAGTTGGCTCTACAATAGCATCATACCTATACTGAAAGCCCAAGATATTATAAATAGGAAATACATTCACCAGTAACATCTGTACAGTTGTCATCTGAATCAGACTCCCCAGGATCAAATACTTGGATCCCCTGAGCTTGTAGCCTCTGAAGTTTGCTCTCCAACTCTCGTTTGGCCCTCAGTAAGTCCTGAATTTCATTCTCCTTGGTCTCCCTAAAAATCTTGGAAAGAAGAATTTAGATTTTGAAAATTTGCTATAATAAAAACAGTGTCTTCAACTTTTAAGGGGAAAATCTCTCATCCATTTGGTTCTTGCTCCCCTCCTTTGTAGGATGAATAACCTGAGTACCCCCGCCCCACTGGTTCCAGCTGGGCCGCTGGATGACAGCAGGGTGCATGTCCGTTCAGTGGGGCTGTCCTGTGAACTGTGAAACGGTTAGCGAAGGTGTCCCCCGCTTCCACTGAAGGCCAGGAATGCCCTCCCATTCAAAACATCCCCAAGCATTTCCGCATGCCTCCCCCCACAGAGAAACACTCCACTTCTTTTAAAAACCCTTATTAAAATGTTCACTTTTGTACCTTTTCTTTGAAACTATCTCAAGTTTATCAGGTTCAACTCAAAACTGTGAAGTGTTCTCTAGTTCTTAGAATTTTCATGACTCCTACATTACTTACTATAACTTTTATCACAGCATTATATGAACTTTGAATATAGGTAGTTATTATTCCCTATCATTTTGAGAATAAAAATGTAAGGAATACCTTGAATTGCCTCTTAACTTTATCTCTGTCATGTTCAAAGGTAGCTGCCCTCTCCATCGCTTGGTACTTGGCTTCCAAAGCGCTCTCCTTTTCCCGAAGTATCTTCTGGTAAGTTTTCTGAAGTGCCTGAAATAATTTACCTTGTTGTTTCTTCCCCAATTTTACATTATCTTACATACATATTATGTATCGGAATTTTAACAATTTACTTATCATTACTTTACCAATGATCAAGCACTATATACTGCCATTTTATTTAAACACATAATAAAAACATGCAAACATGCTTGAACTGTAATGAAGACACTTCCACATTAAGTTTTCCATAGAAAAGACTTTTTCTTTACTGTACAGTTCTTTTTTAAAAAAATTAATTCATTATTTTAGAAAGAGGGTAAGGGAGAGAGAAAGAGAGGGAGAGAAACATCAACGTGTCGTTGCCTCTTGCGTGGCCCCCTGAGGGGACCTGGCCTGCAACCCAGGCAAGTGTTTTGACTGGGAGTTAAACCGGCAACCCTTTGCTTCTCATGCCTGCTCTCAGTCCCCTGAGTTACACCAGCCAGGGCTCTTTACTGTACAAGTTCTCAATCTTACACCTCACTTACCCCCATCTTTCAGAGAACAAAAAGTATAATTTCTAAGCTTAACTTGAAAGATAATTCTGTAAGACCATGTGCTCCTTGTCCCCAGGTCTTATTCATCTTATCCACAGACCTCCTCCACTGCATGTCTGACAAAATGCATTAAATAAATACAGAAGACTTTTTTATGCCTAGGTATGTGAGAAAGTAATTAAAAAGGTTACATAAGGAATCAGTACTGGTAACAGGAGCAACCTGAGACTGCATGTGGCATTTGCCCACCCTTACTGCACTTGACACTGGTTCTCTTCTACCTCCATCTCACAGTTATTTCCAATGTGCAGAGTTTATTGGACAGTGGCTTGGACCCATGAAATCAGATACGTGAAATGCATACAACCATTTTGTACAAGCAAGTGCATTAAGAATGCTGGGGGGGAAAACTGGTAAGACAACAGATGCACTGCTGATAAGGATGTCTTTCCAGGGAACAAGTGTTGATGATACAACAGCTAATGTGGGGGGTGGGAGGATTGACCAGCATGCCTAGTCTAGAGGAAAAGAAGGCTTCCTCCTTTTAGAAAACTCAGTCTGAGGTATTTATTCAATTCCTGCTGTGACGCACCCAAGACACTTGGACTGTCCAGGAGTGTCTTCCATAGCAAAGAAGGAGAGTAAACAAACGACAGCTCTCAAAGGGGCCCCAAACCAATGGCACAAAGTCTCACAACTCTGATCACAGAAAAGAAACCTTTCGCTTTACATACTATTTTAACGAGTTAAAACAGATCTGCTACAGGGAGGTCAGGCTTTTTTTTTTTAGTAAATTAAATGGATTAAGGGAATTGGACTATACCTCAACCACAGCAAGTTAAGATGGTGACGATCAGGGGCTTCCAGAAAAATTCATTTTAGGGTCATTAAAACCCAAGAGCAATGGAACCACACAAAGAAACCGAGACATATATCCCACCTTAGAGGTCTGTAAAATTTTAGCGGAGGGGGGAGTTAAAGACTCCAGGGAAGATTTTGTTGAATTGTTTCAACAGATGGTATCAGAGTATTGTGTGTGTGTGTGCCCTGTGTGAACCTACTTCTCTAGGGCCCCATGGAGATTGGCATTTGCTGCTTCGGGACACTTTCAGGTTAATTGCTTCAAGGCCACTGAATGAATGAACCAGAAATAGAAAAGGGGTGGCATTAGTTAAGGAATCAGTTTAGACCCCAAGATAATATGCCCCTTCAAATTAATATGCACAGCCGTTTCTGCTCATCTTGCAAAACTACTTGGTTTGGAAAGGAGACAGGATGGGCATGGATCCGGGAACAGCTACGCAGTCAAGCGCAGGCCGCCCGGACCTCACTTCCCCAGGCGTGGAGGCCTCCCGGTTGCGCGCCCAAGCCCGGCGTTACCTGCAGCTCGGCCCGCAGCCGCTTGTTCTCCGTGTCCAACTTGGCCTCTCGGCGGCCCATTGACAGCAACTCCTGATTCTTGCTGACCCGGAAGATCTCATACTCCTTCTTCAGCCGCTCGTACTCAGCCGCCGCGTACTCTAGCTCCGGCACCGAAGAGCCAGTGGACTTGAAGCTAGCCCCCAGCAGCCCGCCGCCGCCCGCCCCGCGGTTCAGCGACCCCGGCCCGGCCCCCGCTGCCGCTGCTCCCGCACCCCGGCGGAAAGAGCTGCGCAGCAGGCGGGCCTTGGGCTTCACCTCCACCGGGATCTCGCAGGCCTCTCCACCGCCCGCCCCGTACGTGTCCTCGATTACCTCCCCGCCCGCAGGGCTCACGAGCGACGAAGCGGTCCCCATGGTGCCCAAAGCTGCCCCTACCTCGAATATTAGGAGGGGCGGGACACAGCAAGCGGGGCGGGTCCAGCGGAAGCCTACGGGCTGGGCAACCAGAGAGGTGTGGGGCGGGGAGAGGGGCGGGGCGAGAAGTATGGGGCGGGGAGAGGGGCGGGATGAACGGAATAGGGCGGGACAGCAGGACCAGGGTGGGCCGAGTGTTTGTATAGAAAGGGGCGGGGCGAGCGGCCGCTGGGACCTGCGCTGTTCTAGGTCGGGGCCTGCGGTGGAGCGCACACTCAAGGCTGCTCCTAGCTGCCCCCACCAGCTCGTGGTTCCCTGACTGGTGCGTACCCCACATTGAGCACGTGGTTCCCTGACTGGTGCGTACCCTACATTGAGCACTGGCTTTGGGCTTCCAGCTCCTACCCCTCGCTGCTGCTGTTTGTGTCCCGCGGCCGCCCTGCCAAAAGCGCTCTTCTCTGAAGGCAATTGGGAAATCTGAGGAATTTATAGAGCGCCGGGTCTGTGCCTCACTACGAGTCTCTTGGTATGCCAACAGTTGGAAAGTCCGGCAAGACAGAATACCAGCCAAGAAAAAGCTATTAGGCTTTGCAGCCTGAGACCACCAGGAACAGTCCTTACATGAGGTGAAGGTTTTTGATGTTTTGCAACAACTGATACTGGATGGAAACTGCATATCAGAGAAACTGTGGGATAACTCACCAAATAAAGGAAAAGATAGGTTATTGCTATATGGGGTGGGGGGGTAGGGTTTAGGTGACTAAAAAGGAAAAGAGAGAGGGGGACTGTTTTAGACGTTAAAGTCAGAGATGAGAGGGGTGGCATCTTCTCCCCCGTATCTTGTGTTTTTGCCCCTCCGCTTAACTCTTGCCTTGTAAATTCTATAGGTTTGGAGCCCTGGGAGAGAGGACCGAAGAGAGTGCAGGAAAGGCTCCTCTTTGATTGACACTGCTGTGGGCTGGATGTTGGTGCTTTTTGAACCGTAGGCAAATTGTTAAAGCTGGCCCTTTTAGGTGGTTTTGTAAGTCTGGAAAGACGTTTCTCCCCCTCATAACTGGAAATCTTTCATCTTCAATTTTCTTCACACAGACCCGTGTAGCTCTATACTCCTTCCCCAGCTTTCAAGTGGGAGGAGTGAGCTTTAAGCATCCTCTCTGCTGATGTTTGTTCATCTCTCCAGGGTGTCCCTTCCACGGACCCAAGATCATCCAACTTGGTTTATTACCCCCGGGGGCTCACACCTGATCCACAGGTGTTACAGGTCAGGTTTCCTAGGAGGCGGACTCCGAGATGGACATAACCATGCACGATGCATGTTGGGGAGTGACCTTCGGTTCAATACACAGGGAAAGAAAGGGAAAGAAGCAAAACTGGGAAGCCGGAGAAGTTGAGCTTCATTGCAGTCTCAATGGAGACCTCAGCCAGTCTGGGAGTTCAGAAGCAGAGAATACCCTGTAGAGTTGTCCTAACTTGGGGTGGGGGAAGGGCCTGGGACTTTATACCCCCACACCAGCCAGTTATCAGCTCTCTTCAGCCAAAACAATCCCTGTGGGGACTGACGGTTGAGGGCTGTCCACTGGCATCCCTTCCAGGGGCTAGAGAAAATCTCTCAGTTATCATGACATCTGCCGCAATAGGAAACACAATCTTTGCCCCAAAGAACTCTGGGGATGCAGGCCAGTTCTCACTCCCTCCATCAAAGTAGCTAGTCATCCTTTCTCTTACCCTCAAGCTTTCCCCCAGGAGGGAATCAGGCACATGAAGTGAAGTCATCTTGGACTCCAGTCAAGCCTATTTGCTAGCTCTTTACAACGAAGTGACTTCAGAGCAGAGGAATCACCTGGCCAACCCCTACTGACACACAAAATCATGAGATATAATAAAATTGTATTGGTTTAAGCCACTGACTTTGGGAGTAATGTCTTCTCACAACTGAAACAAGAGAAAAATTTTCTCACATTAGGTCAAGGTAGCTCGTAAAATTTACAAATACTGTTGCCACCTTTTAAAAAGTGTCATTTGTAAAAATAAATGTTACTTGTGCAGGTTAGTGTGTGTGTGATTCTCAGACAATGAATCTCAGAATCACTCGGGACAGTTGTTAAAAATTGAGATCTGCTGAATTTTAATTTCTGAGACTGGAGCTTGCAAATTTTCATGTTTAGTTAACTCCCAAAAAGTACTTACATAATTTAAGATCTCAGAACCACTGAAATTGTATAAAAACTGGCTAGGGATGACCTAATTCGTTGCTATTCAAAACGTGACCCACAGACCGCAGCATCAGCATCACCTCGAAGCTCGTTAGGAATCAGATTCTCAGGTGCCATCACAGGCCTACTGAATCACAAAGTGTGGAGAAGAAGATCCCCAGGTGACTGGAATATTCCTTAACATTTGGGAAGCACTGCTGTAGAATGATGAGTCTTAACCGCACATCACAGTCACTCAGATAACTTAAAAAAATACTGCCGCCTAGGCCTTTCCTCAGACCAATTAGATCAGCATCTCCGGGGGTGGGGATCCAGCCATCATTATTTTTAAAATCTTCTGAGAAGATTTTAATCGATAGTGGAGGGGGAAAACCAATGGGTTCATCCACTGCTGTCTCATTAATGCCAACATGTGTGTGATCCCCTTTGTTAACCTTAACATATGTTTGCATGTATCCAGATTCCTGTTTACACTTCCTGTCCTTTTATCACAGGTCATCATAGAGAACGCACCTGCGGTTTTGACCACTTTGGTAGTTTGTGCTTCAATTTTAGAGACAGACATGGCATCACAAGTGGGCAGAATATCCCTGAGAAAATGTATCACCTTGGGATAAATGTCCTATCCAGTAATTCTACATGGGGAAATAGTCTTTGAAGAGAAAGGAATTTTATAAAAGGAAGGGGTTCTAATTCTCATGAAAGTTGCTAACCTTTTCCTCGGCTGTTTAATGCTCCTCAGTTCTACCAAGTGAACTCTGATTCCCAAAGTCCTTTGCCACAAAGTCTATGTATGACTCTGATTTCAGGAATTACATAATGATGGGCAATATCTTATCTGATCAAACATCTGTGATTTAACACTTATACCACTAGGGGGCAGTATAACTCAGGAAAAATTAATTTGGCTGGTAATCTGTATATACATGGTGGTCAAAAGTAGGTTTGTTGCTGTGAGTACACGGAACACGATTTATTCCTCTATTATTATTTCTTAATTATTTTATTTATTTGTATTACAACTGTAAATCTCCTTTTGTCCGCCCCTGTACATAAAAGAATCATATTTCTCATATAAAGATGAGGGAAGTCTGGCGGGGTTGAGGGGGAGGACTGGATGTGGAAGATGGAGGAGGGTAGGGCAGGGGAGAGTAATGGGGGGGAAAATGAGGACAACTGTAACTGAATAACAATTAAAAAATAAATACAAATAGATGTAAAAAAAATGAAGACAATCTGTAAAGAATTCAGTTCAGGTGTTGTTTTCAGTAGTGATTATCCACATTGCCGTACTTAGTTCTCATCTCCAGTAATAACTTGAACCTGGAAATTAGTCATGAAACAGACTAGAGTAGGAGTCTGCAAACTTTCTTCTACAAAGGGCCAGATAGTAAATAGTTTACTCTGTGGCCCATATGGTCTCTTTCTTAATTATTCAACTCTGTGCCAGAATAGCACGAAAGCAGCTATAACAATACATAAATGAATGGGTGTGTCTGCATTCTAATGAAACGTTATTTACAAAAGCGGGGTGGGAAAATACAACCAATTTTTATATTTCAAAAAAAATCAACTCAAATAAATTAACTTCTTAAAAAGTTAAAAAAAAATGAAACAGGTGAGGAGGCAGATTTGGCTTGAGGGCTATATATAGTTTTCTGATCCCTGAACTGGAGGGGTAATTTTCAAACACGGATAATTTTCAGAAATACCTGGAGAGCCTGTTGAATATTTAGCATCCTGGACCCCACATCATATCTACTGAATCAAAGTAACTGTGGATGGGGCCCAGATATCTGCTTTTTTTTAAAGTCCCCATGTGGTTCTAAAACAAATACTAATTTAGTAACCAATATGCCAAAATAAAGTTAATTGCCCCTTTTAAGGTACTGCAGGGCCTTCCTTGGCCTATTATAATATTTTCACTATCTCAATAACTATCCATGGTATAAAAGATATAATTTAATCTCAGGCTCAGGTTATCTCTATAGGTAACCCCCAAGGCCATCAGTGAAGGTCTCATTCCTATGTAAATGTTTGTATTAAGCCACTGGTCTGGGGATTGTTTTGTACCACAGCACACCCTAGCCTGTCCTGACCGATAGAGGGGCACACTGAATCAGTTCGAACAGAGAAGGGGAGGAAATTGAAGATAGTGGTACAGAGAGAAGGAAGAGTTTAGAGAGATGGTCGAATGTTCTGTAGTATCTCTCCAAATATTCCACATCTTCGATAAATATATAACTTCATAAGACTTGCTGTAATTGGATTTTTGATTTCTTTTTTTTTTCTTTTTTTTTTTTTTTGCAGAAATCAGTGAAGGGGAGGAGTTGAATGCCTAGGTGAGTACGTGGTGAAACAAGGGCGACACAGGGATACTTTGGGGAAGGAGACTAGATAAGAATATTTTAAAGAAGAAGTGTCCATGCCTCATGCAGTGTGTTCTCTAAAGATAGGGTTGCTGTGGGCTGTTTCACCTTGGACTGAGTAAACATATGGGTGTACAGAAAGCCGTGCTTTAAAAAGAGCTGCAATGGGTTTCGGTAATAATGTGATAACATTATTTACTTGGGGTCCTAAAGCACACTGTGTATTTTGGACATTTGTTTGACAAATAAAGCAACTCTAATTCTCTGGAGCAGAAGCAGCCTCTGGGATGCAAGAAGCCATTTATGTCTTGCTTGCTGAGGAATGTCCTTTTGTTTCTTGAGTTCAGAGCTGTTCTCTTCCCTGCTGCACCTCCACTCAGTTCATTTCTGGAGCTGAATATAACCTCCGCTTAATTTCTCTCATGGAACTGCCCGTTTGCTCCAAGTCTGGTAGCCAGTGTGCACTTCAGGTTGTCATTAGTGACCATCACTCTTTCCCACACTCCTGACCCTCCTGACCCACGTGGCAGGAAGTCGTCAAGGGGCCAGATGCAATCAGCTCCCACAGGGGAGAAATGAAGTCTTCTTCACTACTGTCTAACTTTGAGAAAGGATGTGCTGTTCTGACTTAAGTCAGATGCCGAGGAGAAAGTTAGCTGAGGTCTGTAATTAGGGGGGAAATACTATACTTCTATACATGCAAAGATAGCAGGTTTTAACTTTCAGAGTTTAAAACGTAGGAGTTTTTCTTTTAGATAAGATTTATTCATGGTTATAAAATTTTAGTAATTTTTATCATAACACTGATAGCCTTTATACACACATTATAACCTCAATCTGTAATTGAGTTGTGTTCTTCAATGTGTAAATGAGTAGTATTAAATGGCTAATTTAATAAACTGATATTTAGTATCTGAAGTATATTTTCTCAAGAAACAATGCTAGAGAAGCTGATTATTGTTTCAGCTCAGCACACAGAAAGCTTTTTATGCCAACTGCAGAGTAAAAACAATTCAAACACCATTATAATGTGTGTTCTATGGAACCAAGCTTTTAGCATATTCGCTCGAATTATTTAGGACCACATCCACCTTTGGGTCGCGAAGTCTTACATATTCCTTCTGCTCATGTTTGTGGCCTGCTAGACACCACGAACAGGATACCTACAGAAGGAAATCAGAGAGAGTAGAGCAGAAATAAATGAAACAGAGAATAGAAAAACAATAGAAAAGGTCAACACAGCTAAGGTTTGGCTTTATGAAACGATAAACGAAACTGTGACAAACTTTTACCTAGAAAAAAATAAAACTCAAAGAAAACCTATGGAAAAAGCTCCTTGGTAATGGTCTTGGCAGTGATTTTCTCTTAAAGCACAAGCAACAGAAGTAAAAATAAACAGGTGGAATTTCATCAGATTAAAAAGCTTCTGTACAGCAAAAACAACCAACTAACAAACAAAATAATAATCAACAAAATGAAAAGGTAACCTATGGAATGGCAAGCATACCAATTTTCAGGTGTAAGCTGAATGAGTTCTGGGGGATCTGATGTGAAGCATGGTGGCTGTAGTTAATAATATTGTGAATTCGAAATGTGCTGAGAGAGTAGATCTTTGTTCTCATGACACACCCCCAAGTTATATCTATATGACGTGATGGATGCGTTAACTAATCTTATGTGGTAATCACGTCACAATATATGTATAGCAACTCATCATTTTGTGCTCAACTCACACAATGTTATCTATCAAGTATACCTCGTAAAGCTGGAAAAAATGCAATTTCACTACATAGCCAAACACCAGCTAAAAAACATGAAAAACAGAGGTAATTCTAAGTGTCCCAAGGACAGGATCTGGAGCAACCGGGACTCTGCTGCCCTGTCAGAGGGAGTATAAATTGATGTAAGCACTTGGGAAAGTTGCTGTAAGTATTGCTTAAAGTTGCATATCCGCGCTATTTTAGTCCCAGGCATAATTCTTACAGAAATGCATATGTACATTTACCCAAATACACATACAAGAATGTGAAGTATTGGGTTGGCCAAAAAGTTCATTTGGGTTTTTTCTGTAAGAAGGCTCTAATAGCGCTTAGTTGTCTTTAAAGACAAACTTCAAATGAAGTTTGAAACAATTTTATTAGATTATATTGTGACAGCTGTCATATCAATGTGCATTTTAAAAAGCTTATCAAAATTGGTGACTTTATGTGTAGCCATTTTAATATTGAAGATGGGATGAAAATACATGACATTTCCAGCATATTATGCTTTATTATTTCAAGAGAGGTAAATTGTAACTGAAACACAGAAAAAAGATTTGTGCAGCATATGGAGAAGGTGCCGTTACTAATCAAGTGTGTCAAAAGTGGTTCGTGAAGTTTCGTGCTGGAGATTTCTTGCTGGATGAGACTTCATGGTCAGGTAGAGCAGTTGAGGTTGATAGGGATCAAACTGAGACGTTGAGAACAACCAACGTCATACCACGCAGGAGACAGCTGACATAGTCAAAATAGCCAAATTGATAAAGTTATTGGTGAAAATGAGAAATGTGCCTTTTAGTTTACGGAAAAAAACTGAACAGACTTTTTGGCCAACCCAATACATATTGTTGTTTTTAGTTGGGTTAAGTGTATTATAAAGTGTGTAATCATTTTTTAAAATGTTCCATTCCAAAGAAGTAGTTAATATGTAAATAGTTAATAGGCGTTCATAAGAAAGATGTTGATGGCCCTTCAAGAAATTTCAGTTACTTTGAAATTTCAGTATGTGGAGCATCTGTGATGTCAGTCACTTCCACTCATGCTTCTGAGTGTGTGTGTTCACAAGCATATGATTAGTTCCCTTTAAGAGATTTTGCTTTCAGATAATATACTCACATAAAAATATCTTCTTTGAACACTGCACTGAGAGATGCAGTTACTCAAAAGAATAAAAAATTTTAATTCAAGTGTAGTTTCACAGAACACGCTGTAGTGAGGTGTCAGAGATAAAGTCACATCTATCAAATATTATTTCCTTGGATTATGAACAGACCTCCTTTGAGTAAATTAGATCCTTCTTCACCTTAAGAAATAAAACTTCAAGCTTCCCATAATTCCTAAAAAGTACTTTATAATCCTTAGAAGCCACATATAAATTGACAATATTTATTGTCAATACTCATGACTTAATTTTTAATTTCTCTCCTTTGTTTTATTCACCTCAAAAATAAACCAAAGATCTACTTCCAATGGATGCTGGAGTTCTACTTCCATTTAAAAGGAAAAAAGGAAAAAAAAAATATATATCTTACCAGTATTTAGATTAATCAAGTATTTAAAAACATTATTCCATCTCTCTATAATTGTTAGTTATACATTTATGTATTAAACTTTTAGTGGTTGCTCTAAATATATCAGCATCTATCCTTGACTTATTAGAGTTTATTATGAATTAGAACTTTTAGCACTTCTCATAGAAAGCAAGAATTTAAAAACTGGAACTTCATTTACTCTCCTTCAACTTCTGTGCTTTTGTTGTGCACTTTATTTTTACATGTATTTAAAAGTCCTATAAAACGTAATTATTTTATACAGTTGATTTTTATTCATATCTATGCCTTTTCTCCCCTTTCTGTTGCTCTCCATTACTTGCTGCATTATCCTGCTTTCATCTTCGGTCAGTTGAGAAACTCCCTCTAGTGTGTGTGTGTGCATTTATATATATAATATATATATATATTAGGGTAAGTCTACTGGTGGCAAACTCTCTCTATTTTTGTTTGTCTTAAAACATATTTTTTCACATCTTTTTGAAGGGTATTTTTGCTGGATATAGAATTCTAGGCTGGAATCTTTTTCTTTCAGAATTTTAAACGTATCATTCTATTGATTTCCAGCTTTCATTGCTTATGTTTAACCGTCATCCGTAAGTCTCACTGCTGAGCACT
Organism: Desmodus rotundus; assembly: GCF_022682495.2. Lineage (NCBI taxonomy): Eukaryota > Metazoa > Chordata > Mammalia > Chiroptera > Phyllostomidae > Desmodus > Desmodus rotundus. The sequence goes on along the minus strand of NC_071394.1, from coordinate 106,210,456 downwards.
TGAAGACAATGTCTCCCTGCCCTGTGTGGCTGCTTTTCGATTTTCTCTCTATCTTTCACCTTCAGCAGTTTGACTATAAGTTTTTTGTGTCCTGCTTGGGATTTTTAGAGTTTCTTAAGCATAAGGCTTGATGTCTGGAGTTGATCATTGTTACAAATTCTCAGCCAATCTCTGATTCATGTATTATTTTTGCCCAAATCTCTCTCTTCCTTTTATGGTTCTTTGAATAAATGTCTGTTTGAGCTTTTTACCTTATTTTATATGTCTCTTACAGGTTTTCTGCATTTTCCATTCTTTTATTGTGATAGGTGTAAGGTGATACCTCATTGTGGTTTTAATTTGCATTTCTCTGATAGTTAATGATGTTGAGCATCTTTTCATATGTTTGTGGAGTCCCTAGTGTTTTGGATGCAATGAGCACTCAATAAATCTATATAATGAGTGCATTCTCTAAATCAAGCCTAGAAGATGACCTGCCCAAGAAACACAATACACACATAGCTCGGTTGGAGCTCAGCTCAGGGGATTATGACATAGACTTTTCATCTACAAAGTATCTTCCGTTGACCCATGTCATTTTCATTTATTATACTTTTTATTATAAAAATTTAAAATGTATGCAAATAAACAGAATGATTACATATACAAAGTAGATAGAATAATGAATCTCCTTATACATATTACCAACATTTAAAACCATTCAACATTCTAATTATTATTTCATGTAATTATTGTTTTATCTATTCCTCTACTCACTCTCCAACCCTCAATTTATAATTTTTTTACCAACATTTTTAGGTAGAATTTACAAACATTGAAAAGACAAATCAGAAGCATATGGTATTGGCAAATATATCTACTCATGTGACCATACCGTTGCAGACTGAATTGTGTCCCTCTAAAGTTCATACTTTGAAGCTGCAATCCGCGGTGTGACTGTATTTGGAGGTAGGTTCTCTAAGGAGGTAGTAAAGGTTAAGTTGTGTCATTAGGGTGGGCCTTACTCCAGTAGGGCTGGTGTCTTACAAGAAGGAGAGGAGACACTAGAGATCTCTGCACGCACAGAGGAAGGGCCACGTGCGCGCACAGCAAGATGGGGGCCGCCTACAAGCCAAGAGAAGATCCCTCGCCATGGCACCAAACTTACCAGACCCTTGACCTTGGATTTCCAGCTCCCAGAACCGTGAGAAATAAACTTCTGTTGTTTAAGCCTCCAAATCTGTGGTATTTTCTAATGGCAGCTGTGGCAGATGACAGAGAACATTTAATCTACTCAGAAAATTTGCTTGTTTCTTTCTAGAATGTCCTTAGTGCTCTTCTTCCCAAAAGTTTCATCAGTGCTATAAAGATAATTATAAATATACCAATTATGAAGTTTCAGAGGTGGGGGGAAATAGCAGTGGTGAGCGCTATCTACCCTGGGATGGTAGAGTAGGGATTTTCATCTTTGACCTACTCAGAGAGACTATGTAATCATAAGTAGATTCCATGTTATCCTCTGCCTGTTTTCCCATGTATAAAATACAGGTAACACTACATACCTATGGGTAAATACCAAAAATTTATGTGACTCCTGAATGATAGTACAGGATAGTTCAATGCACAATATTATGCATGCAAGCTATTTTAGTGTACATATCATGTGCTAGGTACAGACCCATTTTCCTTCTTTTCGTATATTTGTAAGAGATACTAATGTAATAAAAATGCATGTTTCATTTGACTTTTATGATAAAAGTAAATCTATTATATTTAGGATAAACAGTTCCCTAAAAGAAAAGATAGGTCACTGGAAGCAAATTCAATAGCTGTACGTAATACTGTCAGAAACCAGGAAGAAAGAGAAGTCTTAATGAAGAGGATGCATTCTAAGGACGCCTTTTACTGTCAGACACAGCTCTGCTTTCTGAAACCTTGCAGTGGGAAGCTACTCCTGTTGGTAGTTACACCAGAATTAACTAATATGCCTTATGGACTCACACAGTCTTGCATATATAAAATTGCCTACTTTAGATTATGAAATCATAGACTCCTAGAATTGTAGACCTGGAAGATTGGAAGACTTAACTCGTGTAGTTTTATTGTTGTGAAAGAAGAGGTTCAATGAGTTTCAATATTTTCCCAAAAACTGGTATTTCCTAAAAGCTAATGCCTGGACCCAGACCAGCCATGAAATCTGTTGCCTTCTACTCTGGAGTGTTTTTCATAGTTCTACATTGAGTAAAGAAAGTAAGTAAATTTTAAAAAGCATAGCTACCTCAAAATGAAAAAATAGGACACTTTAGAATACGTACTTTTTTAGTATAAAATGCATTAGTGCAAGAACGGTGTTCAAAAGCAATAATTTTATTGTGTTTCTAATAAGCAAGAAAGAAACCACCAATCTCTAGCATGTGGAAAATTGTGTGTTTGAAAGAGGGGCAAATTATGGTGCTCAGAGCTTGTCGTTTGCTTATAGAGTGGATCCCCCCGCTTTACAAGGCTTTTTACCAGATGTCAAAAGGCAACATTTTTGGAGATATTTTCCATTTGCCACTTAAGAAAAAAATACATACACATGAAAACCTCTTTTAAATTTACCTCAAAGGAAAACTATATGTTGCAAGACTCTTCAGCTAGTTTGTGAAAAATGAATTGTCATTTTATTTTAGAACAAGGTAAACAAAACCATAGAAAGCATTGCTCAGAACTGTTGGAGATACATACATCTTTTCAATCGGAAGGGAAGTTCACTGCTGCATTTTAAGCCAGTGCTTTGTTACAGCAAACTAAGTAAGTTGTTGCAATGATGAATTAAAAGGAAAACTCCATTTGGTGTTACAGTGATAAACGTGCTACCTACACTAGTGTTAACTAGTGCGGTGTGGCATGGGACCGAGCCGCTGAACTTTGTAAAATAAACTCCTTTTTGTAGGCTGTGTGGAAAGCTTGTTATTATCTGCATTTATTTTAAGTTAGATCGACTGTTATTTGGACATAATGTAGTTCTAGCACTTCCCAGTCAAAAAATGACCCAACTAAATGCTACTCATTCAGTTACTTCCTCTCATGTTTCATCCATAGGTAAGTGTCCATATAGACATATTGGAAGATAAAGGAATCTGAAATTTTTTGAGACTCTTTCTGAAAATTAATCAGGAAGATATTGAGTACAGGATTTTAACAGTACAGTTAACATATGTAACTCGGAGAGCCTAGCTTAGCTAAGTTACCCATTTATTTCCCATCACAGTCTCCTACAGAACATTAAAATACTCTAATTAGATTCTCACAGAATAAACTGCAGTGCCGTACTGGCCATTACATTTGCATTTTATTGAATTAAGTGTCTGTTGTTGGTTTCTTGAACCCTTGGACCAGTAACTAACTATTTGCGTAGTTGATATGAATGAGTTGGTGTGGGGTTTTCACTATGAGCGCATTTCAGAGGTGAATAAACTCAGCTGAGGGGGGAGAGCGTCTACGAATTCTTCAGGAGGTTGAAAGGGCAAATGGCAGAGTGCTCGATATCTAGAATTCGCCTTCTGACACCCGGTCCAGAGCCCCTCTGTCACCTCAGGCTGAGAATAAGTTACAGCTGTAGCAGCACTAAACCGAGGTAAAACTTGGTGTTTTCATTTTGTCACATTTTTCTTCAAAAAATAAATATAAAGATGTTGTTAAGGAACTGAATTTACCGAACAGGTATTTTTCTGGGAGTTAAGTCAGCAGGAAACCTATCATAGTTTCTCCTTTCTCGGTCAAGGGACACACATGCCGCAGCGCCCAGGGCGTTCTGAAGTACGAATCACACTCCCGAGAAAGAAGGATAAAATCAGAAATGGGAGTGCCTGGCTAATGAGGAGAGTGAGGCAATGCAGACTCTCTTCTGAAATTCTAGGGCACTGCCGGTCTAGCCATGATGTTAACTTGACACGTGTCTCAGTTTAGTAGAGTGGAAACCACAGAATTACTTTTGGGCAACGTGCTGTGTGATGCTTAAAGAAAGGAATGACGTTGACTGCGTCGAGACCAGCGCGCAGGGTGTTGCCGGCACAGAGCCCTAGCGTGGAGTGAGGGCACATGGTCTGTAGGGATGAAGATGGCCCCTGACAAGTATTGAAATAATGTGACTTCTCCATAGTAGTTACTTTGCAAAGTTTGCCCTCAAATGAGGCTACTTATTGAATCAGGAAAGACAAAACTTCCAAACATGAGACTGTTTAAGAATTTCACTAAAACTCCAATAGAAACACAGACAGAATGACAATGATCATTCAGAGGGGCGACCGTCACCCAATCCCCTGATGATTATGTCTATTTTATGTTGAACTTCATATTGTGCTTCTTGAAATTCAGCGACCAGCAAAAACTGCTCCACTAGAACCAACTCATTATTTCCAGAACGTGAATCAGAGACCAAGTCAACATTTATTCACAGCAAACTATTAATTGATATTTCCTACAGGGTCATTTTGAATTATAATTATGAGTGAGATAAATGGAGATCTCTATTTGGGATGGAAAGGGTGATGTATTAATCAGCCTCTTGTTTGTTCTGCAGCTATTTCCTTCGTACAGTACTTTAGGTCACCTTGAAGGTGCGTGTGTGGGAAAGCCAAATCCTCAGCAACTCTCCCAAAATCAATTAACAATATTGTTCGTTCGTATGTATTAAGGGTTCCATTTCAGACTAATGTTTTATTTAACTAAGGTTATTACTCTTAATGGATATGACCTTGAGCAATTTGTTCAACACTTTTAAGCTCCAGTAGTTTATCAGAATTATACAAATGATGATAAAATGGGAGCAGAAACATAGTCTGCTTCAGAAAGCTGTAGTGCGTGGTAGGAGATAGTATCTGTGAAGTGCTCACCCCGGGCTGGCACACAGTAAGCACTCAATAAGTGAGTCATGTTCGTCTTATTAACGATCTGTTAAAACTGAGGGTAGGTGTATTTGTGTGTGTGTATGTGAGAGTGTGTTTTGCCTACAAAGCATGTTTGTTTATTTTTCAATATGTTTAGTGCTTTAAAACAAAACCTTTTGAAATTTCTAATACACTTAAGAGCAGACTTCATTCGGCAAACGAACACTGGCTTAGAACCAAAGTAGCACGAAAGCAAATATTTATTGTAGATTATTTGAAAATGATATATTAAATATGAGAACTTTGATTAAAAAATAGAGGGTCTTGGTCTGAAATGTGTGATTAGAGTGAATCAAAGCAAGCGGGACATATGATTCCTCACTTGTTCTACCTTTTATAAGTTGTTAATATGTAATCTTTTGAAAGAAGATTTCTTCTACAGCAGAAAATTCATGTAGATATTACATTTGGTTAAAAATTATTTTTCTAACAATGATTATTCTAGATTATATTACTAAAAGATCTTGATCTTTTAAATACCTTTTCTCCTTCATTTCTAGCCTGGAGCGATAAACACTATTATGAGGATATTTTCCCATTGTCCTAGGTTTCACAGTTTTTATACTCTACACATTTTGAAAGTGACCTGCCATTAAAATTGCTCTTACATCAATGGAAGAAAATCCTCATTTCATCAATGAGACCTAAAGATTCTGGATTGACAGTGCCCAAAGGCTTGTGCCTGGATGGAATTATAACCAGAGACCTCACCCTGCGTCAGTCAAATCTTAGGGCGTTCACCAAGGAGTTCCTGGGCTGGGGGGGAAGAGGGGACGGGCACTTACTGGCAAAATAAGTTGTGCTTTACAGTTATTCCTGGTCACACATAAAGGAGACCAGGGACAGGAAGAGGGACACACAGATTGTCGCTGTATCTTTCTGGCTTCCCTCTCTGTGCCATTCCTTTATTTAGCTTTCAACAATGCTTGGACTGTTCGCTATTTTCTGAGAGCTCGAGGTCCAATGGTAAGAAAAAAAAACAGACATTTACCTTGCACCTGTGGACTTAGAGAGTCTAGGGGGAATACCAATAGTAATAAAAGTGAATTGTGTGACCAATGTAAAGTTGCACCTGTGAGAAGAGCTATGTGGGAGAGATTCCCAGCATAAGCAGCATCCAGAAAAGGGAGACTTAACCTGGCCAGAGAGGTCAGGAAAGGCCTCCCTGGGGAGAAGCTGTTTGAACTAAAGTCTGAAAGGATGAGATAGAATTCCCAGATGAAAAGGCCCTTCGGCAAGATGGAATTTATTGCTAGTTAGTTCAAAGGGCTTGAGCGAGGGACACAAAGGCTAGAACAGATTGGGGCTGGGCAGTGTGGGGCTGGAAGAGGCTGGAAGGTGGGCAGGAACCAGAGCATTCCAGACTTTGCAGACGGTGTTAAGGAGTTCCCTCTGCATCCCCAAAGCAGTGAGAAGTCTCTGAAGGGTTTTGACCGGTGGTATGACATGATCAGATTTGCATTTTGGAAAGATGATCAGTCTCTGTTCGGGTATAGAAGGGATTGGAGGGGACAAAAGTGGTTCAGGGGATATCCATACAGTGGGAGTGGCTTGAACTGGCCTCCTGGTGGAGATGGAGAGGAATGGTCGGATTTAAGAAGAATTGGATATGGAAGGTGGAGGTAAGGGGAGCAGGAATGAGACCTAGCTTTCTGAGCTAAAAGACTGGAAGGATGGGCCTGCTACTTGCTGAATTTGGTAGCAATAAAAGGTGAAAGACTTGGTGTTTTGAAGTTTGTTTGAGGGCCCTTAAAGAAGCTGTCAAATATGCTTTTGGCTGTTGGAGTAGATCCAGGGCTTCCCTCCTCCCCCACCCCGGCCCACCACCACACACACTGGGCTGCCACTATGTCTGGTCTATGGGAAACATTTTTTAAAATCCCCTAACAAACTTCTAGTAGGATCCTACCTTGCATTTAGATCTTGGAGCTGCATTCTCTGACCTTGGCCTGCCCTGAATGTCCCGTTTGAAGTTCCACTGGCCCCTCTGTTCTGTTGTAACAGGACTGTCCACTCCTCTCCACACAGAGCTGCCTTGACCTTCAGCCGGGTGGTGTAGTTATCTCCTTTACCTTCCTTGAGCTATGGGTGGAGTTGACTCCTGGAAGTTCTATCCTCAGCTCTGTCCATTTCTTTTCATCCTGTCCAGCCTGTGTGAACCATATTCACCAGCAGGCTGTGAAGTCTGGCTCTACTTATCTCTTCACCTATGGGCGTGAGCCTAATCATTGAGGGGGCTTTAATGGTGACCCTGTATCCCAAGGGCCCTAATCAGTTTCCTGTTGGTTGTTAGCTGCCTCCAGCACCGACTTCCTTGTCTCATTCTCTTTCCGCTGGAGCTACTTATTAAACCTTATGGTAAATTCCTGCTTCTTGTCAGGAACTTCTGTGGTTCTCAGCTCATGGGTAGGACTGAGAATACCGAGAGGTCTTCAGTTTGCTTATATCCCTGCATTCTGTTTGATGATTTAGCTTTCCGGTAACTACCTTAAAGCGAATTTCTAGAATCCTGTTTAATAACTTCAATCTTAGAACAGAAAAATACTTGACAAATACAGTAATAACTACAGATCATTCCTTTCTAAAAGAGCAGGCTCATTTTCGACACATAAATGTTGATATTTAACGATTGACTTGTTTGTTTACAGATTGATTTGTTTGACCAACATATCTCAGGCTCCTACTCATGGACTGAATTAGATGGAAGAATTCCTTCTACTTGTTTCACTTAGGAATTGACCAAGGAAATCTCTGCTGTCCATTTAACTCAGGGAAAAATAAATGGTTCAGATGCTCCTGTTAGCAACAGAGTTAATTTTGATCCAACTTTTAATAAGCTTAATTCTCAGAAAAAAAGTCCTTATTTGCTTTCTAGAAACACTTTACTAATTTATTAGTCACCATCCCACTCTTGGTACATCAAGAATGCTGACCAAAATGTTTACAAACCCTTAAGCTTCATTCACAATTCTGTGTGAATCTACCTTGTCATATGATTTTTATTTTTATCCACCTTAAATTTAAGCTGCAGAGATAAATTGGCTCATTGTATCATTTTTAAATTATCATAATATAAGTGTCTATGACATATAATTTAATTTACCTGCATTTAATTTCAAATATACCTGAAATAGTAAATCGAGATATTTCTCAGTGTTTCCCAGCTATCACCCTGTGAATTATATAAAATTGAGGAGCATGATGTTGTTTGATATGTGAGGAAACTGAGTCACAGGACAGTCAAATGTCTATCAAAGATCATACGACGTCCGTGTCTGCAAAAACCGATAAACTCCCTGGTAGGAAATAACACGGGGCGCACGGGCACAGCTACCCCCAGTCAACCTCTGTGAGCTCTTCCTTGATGAATCTGTAATACCTTCTCTTCATTTTGAGTTTCCTTCACACACTAAAAATCACGGTCATTCCCTTGTTTATTTTTGTTCAAGTTTTGTTTGTAATTGTTTTCATTTATTTTCATCCATGTGTGGTTTTGATTACAGATTGTGGCTGCTAGAGAGCAAGGGTCACAACTTCTATTTATTTACTTTATCTCTTAAGTGTGTAGGGTACACAGATAAGCATGGAACTAGGGGTGGGTTGGTGGCTAGCCAATTTTCCACCTCGTATTGTTTTGAGTGAAGAATTCCTAACAAAACTCTGCTGCTTGGTAGTAACTCAGGGCCAGAGAGGTTTCCTGCCTGAGTTGTAAACCCTGTCGTATCTGTGGGCAGATACTATGAAGGGAAGAAAGAAAATTTTACACTGAGCATTTGGAAAACTTGTAAAGGTTTAGCCGGTGTGTCGGAACTTAATGCTGGTATTCTGACTTCAAACTCCAACTTTGCCTCTCTGTTTTTTTTATCTCTTAAAAAACACAGGATGGGCATTTTAAATACTGGGTCCAATTCCCTCCAGCTATGGGAATGAACAGTGTATACAGAAACATCTTCTAACATTAAAATCAAGAAATAAGGGAAGCAAGTACTTATCCAACTAGAATGCTTTTATAGTAGTTGATAAACTTAAAAGGTAATTGGATGTTGAGATATTCTGATGATGGAACTGAAAAACAATTCAAAACCTTGATTTAAGAACTTCTTGCCACTTTAGAAATTTTCCCTTTTTATTTATACATATATTTCAGCTTATGTTCTAGTTTCTGAGCAGCCAGTTGTTGAAATATCAGTCCTAAGTTAAAGTCAAACACTCACGTGAAAATTAGCATTTCTCTAAAGTGCAATGCTTCTGCGCAACTGGGTTGTACATTTCACAAGCAGAACTCCTTTGGTCTGATTCCATCATACTCACAAAACCCAGGCTCACGTTGAAGTGATAGCAATAAATGCTCTCTAACAAGGATGGAGCTATGATCCACTTCTTCAGACGTTACCTCATTTGGCCCTCATAATGGCTCTATTAATTGGGTAGAAGAGCCATTATAATGATTAACATGCCCATTTGAAACTTATGACCTCAGAGCTGTGGTCACACAAGTTATGGTCCAAGGCACAGGCTGATGTGTAGTGTGATGTGTGTGAGGGGGCTTTTCATTAAGTGCTTATCATGACCAACAGGCATTTGATTTTTACATCAGATTGTGTAAGATAAAGTATATAGGTTTTCAGAACATGGGTTCTGGGTTCAAGTGTTAGTTTTATCACTTACTCATTCTATGATGTTGGGTAAATATAAACTTCCTTAGTATCATGTTAAGATGGTGAAAATAATTCACTTACTAGAAGATTAAACAAGTGAAGGGATAGAAAGTCTTAGCACAGCATGTGGGGTATACCAAGCTGTCAGCAAATACAACTCAGTGTAATCCAGTGAGACCAGCTAAACCTCATCACACACACACACGAGCACACACACTTATTGCCAACAACCCTGTGAGCAGAGCAATGCTTATGTATTCTTTTTCAAATTGCTTATTTATTTATTTACTTACTGAGAGAAAGAGAGAGATCAATTTGTTGTTCCACTCATTGATGCGTTCATCGGTTGATTCTTGCATGTGGCTCTGTCCAGGGTATTGTGTAGCTCTGGTGTATTGGGGCACTCTCACCAACTGAGCTGCCTGCCCAGGGCCTCTGTATTCTTTTTATATAAACACTCCTTGGATGATCTCATCGACTTTTATGGCTCTGAATATTATTTATTCATTGATGACTTCCATATGTATATCTCTAATCTATACCTCTTCCCTGAGCTTGAATATTCAGCCGCCTACTTGACATCTCCTTCTGGATGTCTAAAAGCATCTAAAATGGAATGTTCCCCCAAATGAGCTCATCTAGTACCTCCTGCAAATCTTCTCATCCCAGGTAATGGCGACTCTATTCTTCCAGTTGCTCAGGCTACAAACCTTGGTGTTCTTCTTGACTTCTTATACTCCTTACTTCTCCCTTATATTCAACGTTGAGTCCAGAACTAAATTCTCTTGCTTCTACCTTCAAAGTGCATCCAGAATGCTGTCACTTTTTGCTACTACTTGTCGCTATGTAATATATTACCATTATTGTGTCACCTTGTCTATTGTCTGTTTCCCCTAGCAGAAGAAAAGCTTTATGAGAGTAATGAATTTTTGTTTGCTTTATATACTAATTCTCTGTGCTTAAAACAGTCTCTGGTGCATAATAGGTACTCACAGAAATTGATTAACCTGCCAATGGAAAGGAGAGGGCAAATAATAGCACCTAGGTTTATGTGACTCCAATGCCCACATTTGTAGTTTCCACACATTTTATCAGTGTTAATTTCTGGATAATGGTCATAACCTACATTATCTTTAGGTAAACATTAATATAATGATGTCTTAGCACATCCTTGGGAAATAAAGATTTGTTTTAACAAATTTAGCCAATGTTTTAAAAAAATCTTACTCAAGGGTAAGCGCTTACTGGCTTGAGCATAGAGAGGGATTGGGGTGTTGAGAGGACCGAGGAGGAACTTCTGATCTTGTTTCGGGTTCTCGGGCTTTAGTCCTGCCTGCTTGGCTGATCTCTGCCTGGCCAGAGTGCTGAGATTTCTGAGACAGAGGCACGCTTTGCTGCGGTTGGGAAGATATCCCTTCCCTTCCTCACCCTGTTTCTTTTTTCTCTCTCTCTGCTTCTCTCCATCTTGTCTTTCCACTTTTCCCCACCTTTCTTCTCTCTTGAGCTATCTATCTTCTTGCCCCGAACTGCTTTCCTTGCTTCTTATTTCGTAAGAGTCCCCTTCACCCCTCACGTACAATGTCAAGGCTGTCTACTAGGGCACAGGGCCCAAGGTTCATCATACAAGATGTGAATGCTGGCCTTTGAACCCCTGAAATTTCACATAAGTAAATCATTTTAAATCAATGTTAAGTGACCTTGCAATAGGCAAAGATTTTGTAGAGAGGATACAAATAGCACTTATCAAAGCTAAGTTTGACAAATTAGACTTCATTAAGATAAGAAATTCTCTTAATCAAAAAACACTTAAGAAAGTGAAAATGCAATCCACAGACTAAAAGATTTGTCATACATGTATCTAACAAAGAATTTATATTCTGAATATACAAATTACCAATAAAAAGACAAATCACCCAATTAAACATGGGCAGAATCCTTGAAGAGACACTTCACAAAAGAGTACATTCAAATGACTGATACATGTATGAAAAAGTTCTCAACATAATTTTTCACCAGAGAAATATAAATTAAAACCACAACAAGATTGCATGACACATATAGCAGAAATACTAAAATTAAAAAGACCTTTAATACTAAGTATTGATGAGGATATGGAGTAACTGGAATTGTCATACATTGGTGGCAGGTGTGCAAATTGATACAGATACTTTGGAAAGCGAAACATAAACCTACTTCTTCATCCAAAAATCCCACCCCTGAGTCAAGAAAAACTAGGTTATGTGTTCACCAAGGACACGTACAAAAATTTCCATAGCAGCTATATTCATAAGAGAAAGAAAACTGGGAACAACCCTGTATCCACCAACAAGGGCATAAATAAATAAATAAATAAATAAATAAATAAATAAAGCCGTGTATTTATACAATGCAACACAGAACTGCAATAAAAAGAATGAACTCTGATGAATCTCATAGACACGTGTTGAGCAAGAGAAGCCAGATACAATAGGGTGCATTCATACTCTATACTTCTATTTATACAGTGTCCCAAAACAGCAAAACTAATCAATGGAGACAGAATAGTGATGACGTCTGTAGGAGTCTGCTGAGAAAGGGCCCTGAGGGAACTTCCGTGTGTTGGAAATTTTGTAAATCTGAATCTGGGTGGTGCCACACAAGTGCATGTGATACAAGAAATGATCAATCTGTATGATTTGTGCACCTTACATGTGTTACACATGAATTTAAATATAGCACACTTTACCAGAAGAGAAGGGGGGTGGGAAGAGAGCAATGTGAGGAAAGGAGGTCCAATATATGGTAATCAAAGAAAGCTAGACTTTAGGTGGTGAGTATGCAACAGAGTATATAGATGTTGAATTATAATGTTATACACCTGAAATTTATATAATGTTATTAACCAATGTCACCTCAATACAGTTAATAAAAAGCAAAAATAGCATATCTTTATGTCTAGGTATTGCTTTTTTTCTTCTTCTTCTTCTTTTACCCTTTTTTCCTTCCTTGAAATTCTTTTTTTTTTAATTTTTATTGTTATTCAATTACAGTTGTATGCCTTTTCTCCCCATCCCTCCACCCCACCCCAGCTGAACCCACCTCCCTCCCCCACCTCCACCCTCCCCCTTGATTTGGTCCATGTGTCCTTTATAGTAGTTCCTGTAATCCCCTCTCCTCACTCTCTCCTCCCCACTTCCCCCTGACTATTGTTAGATTGTTCTTAACTTCAATGTCTCTGGTTATATTTTGTTTGCTTTTTTCTTCTATTGATTATGTTCCAGTTAAAGGTGAGATCATATGGTATTTGTCCCTCACCACCTGGCTTATTTCACTTAACATAATGCTCTCCAGTTCTCATACAAAAAATTATAGATAAGTACTTATAGCAGCTTTAATCATAATAACACCAAATTGGAAATTACCCAAATGTGAATCAACATTTGAATAGATAAACAAACTATGACATATCAGTACAATGGATGATTACTTAACAATAAAAAAAAACCTGAATGGTTGATAAATGGATGAAAATTTTGAGAATTTATTATGCTGAGTGAAAGAAGCCAGACACAGAAGATTCCATTTGCATAAAGTCCTAGAAAAGGCAGACAAATATATAGTGACAGAAATCAGATCAGCAGTGGGTGGTCTGGGGCCCAGGGTAGAGGGAGGGATGGACTGAAAAATGGCATGAGGAAAGTTTGGTGGCAGAAGGAAGTGTTCTGTCTCTTGATTGTGTCAGTAGTTTCCCCGGTGTATGCAGATGCCAAAATGCATCACGTTGTATCTTTGAAAGGATGCAGTTTATTTGTCATCAATTATACTTCAACAAATTTGTTGAAAAATAACACATACCAAATTATGAATACTCAGACTCTGGGGCTTGATCAAGGTCTAGAGTGCACTAGTTAAATAAACTTCAGTTTCCTTTCCAGGACCCCCACAGCCCAGATAAAAGTAATGCTAACCTAAGCAGGGTGTGTATAAAGGAAGGGACGGTCCCACCCACTTCACCTTATGGAGGCAAATGGAGGACAGGGGTGGAGAGTGGAGAGCAAAAATGGATGGTAGAAGACAGACTGCATACAAGTCATCTGAACGGAGAGAATTTAGTGCAAAGAATTGTTAATTCCATAATTGGAGAAAAAGAACACCGAGGTGTTAGAAAGGAAGCAATCGCAGGATGCAACTACGACCTCTAGGTTTGGGGAAAACAGATGGGAGAGGTTAGAGTTATTAAAACTTGGAAGCTCAGAGGATGGTTCGATATAATCTCCTTATAAATGTGCTGATAATTGGCCTCTTGGTAAATAAGCTAATGGAGATTACTAATGGAGAATCTCCACCTATGGAATGTTTTTTAGCAGGAGTGACCCCCGATTAGGATTGCTTGTGGAAAACTAATTTCAAGTCTATGGATTTATGCTGTGTGGCTCCCTGGAGGATTTCATTTAAGTCATATAATGATCTGGATATAAAACGAAGATGATTCATAACCTAAATTCTCCCTGCTGTAAGGTAACCCACAAATCTCTTTGGAGAACTCATCATTGCTCTGGGCCAGACAGTACATGTTGGATGCAGGAAGAAAGGACCCGGGGAGTCCCGCTCCAAGCTCTGCACCTCTGCCTCATTCACCTGTGCCTCGTAATTATGTGTACCCTGCATTATTAGTGAAGCTTGACCTCAGTACCAGAGAAATTCAAACTAACCCAGGGAGTTGTTGCCGTGGTTCAGTCATGCTTGTTTAGTGAGCAAAGTATTATTGAGTCCTAAAAACAAGGGGCTCTAGAGGCTCTTAACCATGTTTATCAGAAACATTGGATTTTTAATTCATTAAATAATATCCATGTTCAGGAATCTAACTCATGTGTTTCCTTGGCTATTGTAACTTTTCCATCTCTGAAAGAGTGAAGGTAAAATGAGCACTAAACTTCCTTTAGAAAATCAAGGTTCTGCTCCTACCTATGCCACAAATGGATTGTGTAACCTTGGGTAAAACCCTTAGCTTCTCTGAACCTCAGTTTTCTCATCTGCGCAATGGTGGGGGTGGGGGTGACCATCCTGCCTCCTTCATGAAACTCAGACAAAAATGTAGGAAAAAGCTAAATAACTGTACAAAGATACAAACTCATATTTCTATTAGAGGTATTATCCTTTCTGTATGTCTACAGCTATACATTCGAATATAATGCCTTTGATTTAAAGAAGCAACACTGTCCATCTCTTCCAGTGCTTTTACTTGCTTAAATATGTAGTAAAAAGTCTGAATTCTCTTCATTTTACTAATACTTGCAGGTCCTCAATTCATCTGTTTTCTAAAAGTGTATTTTATTGAGGAAGTGTATTTACGTAAAGGGAAACACAGATCTGAGGCACACAGTTGAATCAATTTTGACAAATGCGTATCCCGTGTAACCTATACCCCTATCAAGATAGAGAACACTTCCAACACTCAGGAAGACCGCACGTGCCCCCTGTAGTCCACCACCCCCTTCAGAAGCAACCATCGGTCTGATTTCTATTGCTGTATGTTAATTTTGCCTGTTCTAGAACTTTACACTTTCTTGTGTTTGGCTTCTTACATTCAGCATAATGTTTAGCTATATTGTTGTGGTTATAAGAGATAGATTCTTTCGTTTTTTCCAAATGGGTTTTCATTGTATGAGATTGCCACAGCTTATTTATCCATACTGCTGTCGCCGTTGGGTTGTTTCTGGTTTTCAACCGTTGCAAATAAGACTAAGAACAGCCTTGCACAAGATTTTGCGGAGACACAAGTTTTAGTTTCTTTGGGGTAAATACCTAGAGATGGAATCGTTGGGTCACAGTGTAGATGCATTTTTACCTTTTTAAGGAACTGCCAGTGTATGAGAATTTCAACTTTTTCATATCCTTGCCGATGTTTGGGGTTGTCAGACTTTTCCTCATTCTGGCCATGGGTGTGTCGCAGTATCCCTGGTTCTTTTTTTCAAGTTTTCACGATTCTTAACCTGGTATCCATGGAACCCCTTCAGGAGTTCATGAAGTTACATGAAGAAATGTGTGCCTGATTACATGTTCATAAACATGGAGCCTATATAAATTGCAGCTGCTTAAAGCAGCCCCTCGTTCCCTCAAATTTAACAATTACATGAAGAGCAGTCTCTAAAGACATGATTTTTGTTTAGTCTGATGGGCTAGGCTATAGTTAACTAGCAGTAATCAGCTATTTATGTTCTCACGTCTTAAAGATTTTGTTTCACTGTAACATGCAGTTAAACATAACACAAATTCTTAGTAGCTCTCAACATCTTCAAATACCATTTGGCCCAGATTTCTAAAATACCCGCATGTGTCCACAGTCCATTCTGTTTCAACATAATGAAAATCACGTGCTCTGTTCCTGTGCTATTAGGAAGGAAAATTTACATTCCCGATTTGATTAAGGGGAAATTAGTCATAGAGACTTTCACAGTGAATGCCTTTCGGTCCACCGTAAGTTCAAGCAAATAAAACATGTACGGATAATTGCCACAGACATTTGGCTTGTAAGACCCAGTTTGTGATTTTGATCAGACCCATCATTGCAGTCTTTCAGGAATTTGCTTCCCAGATTTTTGTTTATTTTCATGTGTGTAATGTCACAAAGGTTTTCAAAGCACCATTAGGGGGTGTGTGTGTATAAAGTTTAAAAAGCCAGTCAGCTTCAGATAAGATAAAGTTGCCTTTTTGCAAACCCCTCACATTCACTTTTAGAATGCACACTGAATGAATTCAAGGATTAAAGAAAGAATTGATAAATGTTTTCTCATTCTGTGGATGTCCTGTTTATGCCCAATTCAAAGCATGCCATTAATTTGCAGCGGTCATTTCCAGTGTAATAAAAAAAGAGCCAGCTTCTAGCATTTATCTTTGTAAATGGCTTTTTTTTTTTTGGTAGGAGTCTGAGTTTGAATAAAAGTAACATAGAATTATGTGTTGGCCGACCTCCACCGCCTCCAATACACCACCGGAGTATTAAGACAAAGAACGAGGTGCGGCGGGATGGCGCTTCTTCCTGACTATGCAGGTCCTAGAGGCGTTCGTGTAGTGTTTTACTGATGGCCGTTCCATATGACTAGAGGAGAAATGGAGCAGGGGAGAAAGTTCTGATGTGCTGTTATTTTTTGGTAATAGATTTATGGAGGTATAATTCACATACCATACAGCTCATCCATTTAAAAATGTACAATTCAGTGGCTTGCCGTATATTCACGGAGCTGTGCGACCATCACAGTAGTCAATTTCACAACATCTTCCACATCCCAGAGGATCCCTTTACCCGCTATCAGTCACCTCCCACCCTCGTTCTGCCTCGGCCTTTCCGGTCCTAGATAGCCATGGATCTACTATTTGCATCTATGGATTTTTATGGATTTGCCTATTCTGGACACTTCACAGTAATGAAATCATACAATACGTAGCCTTTCATGCCTGTCTTCCTTCAATTAATATAACACTTTTGATGTTCACCCATATTATAACACATATCCTTACTTTAGTCCTCTTTATTTTTAGAGAATGTCTTATGGTATGGACATACCACGTTTTATTTATCCAGTCATCATTGATGGATATTTGGAGTGTTTCCACTCTTTGGGCTATTGGGAATAATGCTGCTATGAACATTTGTGT
Source organism: Desmodus rotundus (assembly GCF_022682495.2). NCBI lineage: Eukaryota > Metazoa > Chordata > Mammalia > Chiroptera > Phyllostomidae > Desmodus > Desmodus rotundus. The sequence goes on along the minus strand of NC_071394.1, from coordinate 106,193,253 downwards.
ACAACTTTTTATGTAGAGGTATGCTTTTGATTCTCTTGGCATATACCTCGGAGTAGAACTGCTGGATCCAAGGGGAAGCCTAAGTTTAACCTTTTGAGGAGCTGCTAAACTGTTTTCCAAAGCAGCCGCACCATCTCACATTCCCACTAGCAGTGTGTCAGTGTTCCGATTTCTCTGCAGCCTGGTCACCACTGGCTAGTGTCAGTCATTTTTGTTAAAGCCATTCTAATGGGCGTGTGAGGTGGTATCTCATTGCGATTTTGAGTTGCTTCTCCCTGGTGGCTAATGTTGAGCATCTTTCATGTGCTTATTGGCAATTTGTGTATCTTCTTTGGAGAAATGTCTATTCGGAGACTTTGCTCACTTTTTAATTGGGTTGTTTTCTTATTACTGAGTTGTAAGAGCTTTGATATGCTTTTGAGTAACAACATGAAATGGAAAAACTTGTAAAATGGGTATCTCCAAAATGATAATGATACACGTATCGATTGAGATGCTTGGAATCACATAACTTAAGAGTTGTAAGTCACCATAAAGATGCTCAAGGCAAAGCCCTCCTTTTATAGATGAGGAAACAAATCGCTGTAAAGGTTAAATGATTTCCTAAGAAGCAACAGCCAGGGAGTTAAAGAACAGGGACCCAAACCCAAGTATTTTTATGCAGAATTTGCTACTGTAGTTGAGGTACTTCATTGCTTGAAAATGCCAAAATATGCTCTGTGCTGCCAAGAATCCTTAGATCTTTGTTTGCCTCTTGTTCTTTAAAGATGAATACAATACTTACATCTATTGTGTGGATTATACCAGGCTGCTGTTTAGGGCACGACTAATGGATACTGAGTTGAAGCAATGAGTCTCAGACTTGAGCATCAGGATTGCCTGGAGAACTTGTGAAAACACAATCGTGCCCAACACACACAATGTGCAATGTCATGTAAACATGTTTTTAAATCATGATACATGATGCGCACGTGCCATTGACAAAGGTTAAGTAATGTGCACCATTTATTGTTTGACCCCAAATAAACAATTATTAAATGGAAATTTAAAAACTGTCTAATGTGTAATCTTACAACCATGGGCCTTCCCCTCAGAGTTTCTGATTTAGTAGATCTGAGGAGGGATGCAATAGTCTGCATTTCTAACAAGTTCCCAGGTGAGGTCGACGCTGGCTGGCCCAGGGCCCACACTATGAAGGCCACTGCACCAGAGGAGAGGTAACATGTTAGTAGCTGGGGTGGGCATACTGTGGCAGAGGGCAGGCCTAAATTTTAAGGTAACGCCATATACAAGTGAAAACTCTTTCCAGATGTCCTTAATTTAAATCCTTTTCAGTGTATACTTTGGAATACATAACTTGCTTTTTTCTTATGCTGGCTTGACAAGAAGATAGTAACAAAAATGCCAGTCCTTTTGGTTTCCCTAAACATAAATTGCAGAACGTTATACCATCCAAACATTAGATATAAATTATGTATTGTATATTATATTTATACATAAAAATTTGACAAGGATATTTGGCTTCACTTTTTACATAGAGTGATTGCTTATTCTGAAACAAGGCAGCCAAAAGGTATCATTTTGATGTAGCTAGAAAGGCGATCAAATTTCTCTGGAAAAGCTAAGTCACGAGGTGGGTGCTTAGAGTACTTAACGTTGATCCTCGCACACCATAGGTGCTCTGTAAATATTTGTTGAGTGGGTAAATGCCTTATCTTTAACACAAATACTTTCAAATTCAAGAATGATAAGTTGTAGCTATAAGTAGTCTTGGCTATAAGTAGTTTTCAGACTTCCATATCAAGGTGAGAGGCAAATGCATTTCATTAAGTCTTTATGAATCCTTGTACATCTTTTTCTGCTGGAACTTCTGAACCAATATCTGCACTTAACCATTAGGTGTTAGGTGATCAAATATACTTAAAAATGAATAGCACATATCTGACACAAATTATGCTACTCAATTATTCCTGAATTCTAAGATGAAGCATTTGGAAGTTGTCTAATGAATCAGCCTAAATAGAGTATGTTTTAAGTCTTTAGCATACTTATTGTTTTGGTTGAATTTAGTTTAAGGAATAAGAAAATTTTTGTGGATAACATTAGAAAGAGTATTAATTATAAAAAAAACATGTCATAGATCCAAAGTTGAAGTATCTACATAAAACTTGGAAAATTCTCATGGTGTAAGACACCAAGACCATATTTTCAGAACCAGAATGCAAATTATTTTCTTTTTTACCATTTTCTTTTTTTTTAATTTTATTTTTAAATTGTTATTCAGTTACAGTTGTGTGCCTTTTCTCCCCATCTCTCCACCCCACCCCAGCCAAACCCCTCTCCCTCCCCCACCTCCATCCTCTCCCTTGATTTTGTCCATGTGTCCTTTATAGTAGTTCCGTAACCAACTGGCTGATCGTCTGTTGGGGCAAGCACAGTGGAAAAGTGCATGGGCTTTGGGATCAGAGCTGTGCTCATATTCGACTTTGTTACTCCAGGCTGCTTGATTATAGCAGACACTGTGAGGTGTTGCTCAGGTTCCTACTCAGGACTAAAGAACTTATTTCCTCCAGCTGCTTCAAGCGCTGTGGACTGCACCCAGCTGGTTGTCACCGTAGTAAAAAAAAAAATCCTGCCCTTCGTAAGTGTTACCACAGCTCTAGAGCTCCCCCCTGGGATCAACGGAGACCTCCCAGAGACTGTATTGAAGCCCAACTTTTGCCAACCCCGTATTGACATTGTAGAAGTGCCTATGAGTCACTACCGTTGGAATACTACATAAGAAATAGATTTGTCTTATTTAAGCACCCCCCCCCCATATTTTAGGCTCTCTTTGTTGTAGAAACACAGTCTATACTCTGCTAGTGTATGTATTATCTTATTTAATCCTTATAATTATCATAAGAGATATTTGTTAGTATCCCCATTTATAGATAAAGAAACTGATTCAGGTATTAATTTGCCCAAGCAAGTGGAAAGACTTGAAGTTCAGAAAATCTGTATTCAAGTCTAATTCCTTCCTCCAAATAGATTCTTTCAGGAGAAAACAAAAACATTTTCTAGTCTAGAAAGTAAAATTTCATGGAGACCTGACCAAAAGTTTATAAAGTCAAGTAAGGATAGTTTGAACTGGTCTTGTTCATCAGGTCTTGTCTATTAGAAATGGGGAGCTTCTTTAAAGATTGAAACCAGAAGAATTAAAGTTAACGAAAAGAGGAATTGTTCCATTTTACATAGAAACTCGACTAAGAAACATCACTACTTCAAGAAGAAGGGAAGACTGAAAGCATAAATAGGCTGACGTTGGTTTAAGTCATTCATTCACAATAGACTCAGATTAGGGAAGTTCTATGGGTGTTTGGGTACATCCTTACCTTGTAATTTTAAGTTTCAAAGAAGAATTCTGCCTGCGCACAAACTTCCCTTCAGGGACTGCCTCTGTTAGGATCTCAGATGGACTAGCTGGCATAGCATGTCATTCCTCCAATTCTCATGCTGGTGCTAGCACAGCGCACCAAGCTGTGAGCAGCTCTGCTGCCAACAGCTTCCGTGAGAAAGAAGCAGACCATATGCTAAGATGTGACCTCTGTAAATTCACAGTGATGAACAAGCAGGTGCTTAATAATCGTATTTTAAAATTATGTCACAATTTGGGTTTTGGAAGACCATCAATTAATCCTATTTGCACAAATAGAAGACTGCAGATTGCCTTTGAATTCATTGCTCTTGGAAGTGTTCTTATGTGCGGACCCTCAGAATGAAAGAGTGGGGACTCACTTGCTCTGAGTTCCGGTACTGGGGCACCAGGAACATACGGGAAGGAACTGAGTAATCTGGCATCAGAGCAAGAGCTGGAGGGGCAGCTTTCTCCCAGACAATTGTTAGGCTGAGGCTACTGTTCCTTTTCTGGGTGTTCCCCCTCAACAGAGCTGGCAGGCAGGCACCATACCCGAGTCTTCATCAACCTGGCTAACATTGTTAGCCCTGACCTAGTGATTCCCTGAGACCCGCCCCCTGCCCCAAATTACAGGCCCACGCAATCCATTTTAAGTACCTTTTTAATACAAATAGCCTGTCTTGGCTCGTGCTACAAAGTTTCCTAAAATCTCTCAAAAACAAGCAGTGTCTGACCTCAACATGTGCATACCACTTGCTAAATGGCCCCAGGCCCAGCACTAGCAGCAACCAGCCTTGGTTGGCAGTGTAGCTTTTCCTGGGCACCTCCAAGCCCAGAACAAGTGGCAGCCATCTATAGATCACTTTGTAGCTCATTCCAGGTGGCCCCAGCAGAGTACAGGTGGCAGCTAGACTTGGCTTGTATCTCCCAGGAGGCCCCAGGGCCAGTGCACCTGGTGGACAGCTTTAGAACATGTAGAAGCACTACCCAACCTCCTCCACAAGAGACACAGTCAAGGGGCTGACTCAGCAGACACTGGAGTCCAAACGAAGTAAGTCTTGCTGCATGGAATTGGCCCCTGCACAGCTGATCTTCCATGGTGGTCTCAGCCGGTCCTCTCAGCCAATCAGCCAGTGGTAAATCCCTCCCACTGTGGTGCTCGCAGCAATCAAGGCTCAACTACAATGGGAGGGTGTGTACAGCCCACACAGTGAGCACACCTCGAGTGCCCAGCTCTGGTGATTGGGAGACTGTACCACTGGACCCTACAGGACACCTACCACATAAGGCCACTCTACCAAGACCGAGAGACAGAGAGGTTCTACCTAATACTTAGGAACAAACACATGAACATCCATATGCCTGCCTTCCACCCAGATCTGTCAGTTAATAACATTTTGTTGTTGAAAAATTTGAAAGTAAATTGACATTTCACCTTTCAGTATTTTACCAGGCATTTCTTAAAAAGCAAGTGCCCTTTATAACCACAATACTATTATCAAACTTAAGAAAATTAACAATAATTCCATAATATGTAGTCCATATTCAAATATCCCTGATTGTGTCAAAAATGTCACTTATAGGTATCGGTTTGTTATCCAAACTCAATCAAGGTTCATGCACTACATGTTGTTCTTGTCAGTTTATTCTCTTCCTCTAGAAGAGTTTCTTACCCATCCATCTATCGCTATCTCCCGCCCTCCTTTTTTAAATGACGTTGACTTTTTGAAGAGTTTGGGCCAGTTGTTTTGTAAAATGTTTCACATTCTAGAATTATTTGATGAAATCATCTTGGTGCCCTCTAACCTCTCTCTTTCCCGTAAACTGAAAAATAGGACTAGGTGTTTCATTAGAGTTAAGTTTTGCATTTTAGGTAGGAGTTTCTAAGTTTACTGTCAAATTTATGAGTCTTTCTGTGCATGTTTCGTGTCTTTTGTATTTTGCTTAAGAAATCCTTAATAAAGATATTCTACATTCCAAAAGTTAAAAAAAAAAGAAAGAAAGAAACACAGGGAGGCAGCCAAAATGAGGAGACAAATAATTGTGTCTCAAATGAAAAAAAACAGAAAAGAACTCCAGAAAAAGAGCTAAACAAAATGAAGGCAAGGGATCTGCTAAACTCCGCTTGATCTGCTAGAGTTCAAAACACTGGTTATAAGGATGCTCAATGAGGGAAAGAGTAGATGAACTTAGTAAGACCTCCAACAAAGAGATAGGAAACATAAAAGCAGAGAAAAACATGAAAAAAATCAGCCAGAATTGAAGGATACACTAACCAAAATGAATAGATTACAGGGATTCAACAGTGGAGTAAATGAAGCAGAGAATCGAATCACAGATTTGGAAGATAAGGAAGCAGAAAACACCCAATCAAAACAGCATAAGGAAAATAACACCCCCAGATGAGGAAAGTATAAGGAGCTTCTGTAACAACTTCAAGCATACCAACATTGGCATCATGGAGGTGCCAGAAGGAGAAGAGAGAGAGCAAGGAATTGAAAACCTATGTAAAAAAATAATGACAGGAAACTTCCCCAACCTGGTGAGGGAAGTAGACATACAAGTGCTGGAAGCACAGAGTCCCAAACAAGATGAACCCCAAGAGGGCCACACCAAGACACATCATAAATAAGATGGCAAAGGTTAAAGACAAAGAGGAATCTTAAAATCAAGAGAAAAGCAGTTAGTTACTTACAAGGAAACTCCCTTAAGACTGTCAGCTGGGTTCTCAACAGAAACTTTACAGGCCAGAGGGATTAGTGTAATATATTCAAAGTGATGAAAAGCAAGGATCTACAACCAAGATTTTTCTATCCAGCCAAGCTATCATTTAGAATCAAAACTTGGCTTTACAAAGAATTATATGGACATTTTGGAGGCATTCAGTACTTGTACAGAGGTGGCAGAGTCATGACCGACCAGACTGGGCCCACCTGCCTTTGCCCCACAGAGCCCAAACACATCTTCAGAATCCTTCTCAACACATTAGGTTATGTGGGTGGAAACCTGGAATCTGAAGTCAGAACAGAGCTGGGTTTGAATATAAGCTACTGTACTTACAAGAGACGTGGCCTCAGGTAAGGAGCTAATCTCTAAGCCTTAGCATTACTAAACACTTAATGTCCTAGTTCACAGGTTCTGCTACATTAAATGGAATGATGTATAACTAAACTAACTTTACCATAGGCCAATTGATATGAACAAGGGTTGTGTTCCTAGGGTATCTCATCAACGTTATAACAAAACAGCATTGAAGGAAACAATATTCCTTGAGGAAGTGCTTTAATAGTACTTACAGAGCCCTAAGGAACGCAAGTAAGAACGTGCACACGTTCCTCAGCATAGGATCTGGCACAAAGATTTCCGTGATGAAATTATTGGTCTACCACCCTCCCCCCATGGTGCTTAGCGCATGTCTGGGCCGAGTCCTCATCTGCTAGGTTTTGAAGTTGATTAACTAATCAGGCCCTATTCCTTCTGGCATGGCAACACAATTGAGTGAGCACACAGTCACTACCCAACTGGGTGGCAATCGTCTGAGTCTGGCTCCGCTTTCCTGGCAACCTGTAGTCTCCTCCAAACCCCCCGCTCAAAGGGTGGTGGTTCAGATATAGGAGAAGCTGCTGCCACTGTTGTTTGCCATACCTCTCAATCTTTAGAGGGCTCGGCTTACAGCTTATTACTTGCTCCCATCTCTCACTAGAGTTTAAAGATACCGAACGCAGGAGTTGCTATTCCATTTAATTTACCAAGCATGTCTTAAACCCATATACATGTTGCCAGTCCTCTAATTCAACCTACTATTATCTCTAGCCTGTATTTCTGAAATAGCCTCTGCATGGGCTCCCTCCTTCCAATTCTGCCTCTCTCCCAACCAGTCTCCATCTTGGCCAGTTTGATATTTAAAAATGCAAGCCTGACCCTGATCCCTGCTTAAAATTCTTCCTAGGTTCTTGTAATAATATGTAACGTCAAGAACCAGGCCTCCGTGTGTGGCACGACTTGCCTCTGCCTGTCTCTTCACCCCCATCTCATGCCCCTTTCCTCCCCTCCGTGCATCCCAGCTACACTGGCATCTCTCAGATACTCAACTGAGGCAACCTCTTTCTATTCTCAGGGCCTTTGCGCACCCTTTTTCCTTTGGCTGGAATACTATTCCCCCAACCTTAATCTGCTTGACTCTGATTCCCTTTATAGGCTTCCGTTCAACTGTTCTTTCCTCAGAAGTCTTTACTCATTCCACCCCCTAATGTGGGTTGTATCTCCACTTGTTATTTTCTCCAGGCTGTTTGTATTTTTCCTCCACAGAGCTCAGCACAATTTGTAATTCTGCCCTTAACTCTGCATTTATTTGTTTCATATTTCTCTACTCTTCTATACTGTCTGTTTAATCACTCTCCTACCTTGGGAAGAATCTTAAGCAGGTTCTGTTTAGCTTCACAAGTGTAAGACTAGAACCTTTCTCTTCATTCCCATCAAACCACCATGTAGATTGTGAGGGCCCCACCTTCCTTTAGGGGGCTGCTTACTGTGTCCTGGGATTTTGCAATGGGGTGCTTGTCCTTATGGGGTAGGTTGGATAAGGAGTGAAGTAAGTCCAGGGTCAGGAAAGTGTTACTTGAGCTGGGGGTTGCTCAGAATATATTTTCAGAGTAGTTTAAAATTTCTGCAACAAACTGCAATGTTTCAGTGGCTTGATACAATAAAAATTAACTTCTGTTAATTTAAGAATTGACACAAATGCAAATGTTTCTGGCCAGAGTGGGACCAGAAACCCAGGGACTCTTCCAAGCAGGGACTCAGGGACCCAGGCTCCTTCCGCCTTTTGTCTCTGCCATCCCCTAGGTCCTTAGAGCCTGTCACTTATACCTGGCAGAACAGGGAAGAGGAAGGAGCGTGAAGGATTGCATTGGAAGGATTTACGAACAGTCTAGTAAGTGGTGTGTATCACTTCCCACGTTCACTGGTCAGAACTCACTGGTTCATGATCTGGCTTTATTTCTAACTGTGAGGGAGTCTGGGAAATAGCGTCTAACTGTGTGCCCAGGAAGGAGAGGCGAGCATGGAATTTGGATGCCTGGGGAAAGGATGGTTGGTATAGGCCCGGGTGTGGGTGAGAGGATGTATTGGCAGATGTCCCCTTGGCTGTCATCTGGTCCTGGCTGCACGCAAATTCTCCTCACTAGGATCCTGGGCAGAGATTCAGCTTGTTCCCATTGATGGCCCCTTCAGGCCTGGACCGCTCTCTCCTCTTCCCACTCAGCTATATGGGAGTTCTGCCTTTCAGCTCAGAGGAATCTTTTTGATCTAGTGGATATCTGTGTGCGGTGAAGCCCTGTTCGTGCTAGTGTTTTGCCTGTGTCTAATATACCCTATTTTCAGATTATATGACGCACCGGACTATAAGACACTTAGGTTTTAGAGGAGGAAGATAGGAAAAAAATTTTTGAAGCAAAAAATGTGGTCCTGCTCCTGCCTCCTGCGACCCCGCTCCACCCCCCGCCCTGCAGCGAGCCAGGTAAGCTACATTTGGACTATAAGACGCATTCCCACCCCCCCCCAATTGGGGGGTGCGTCTTATAGTCCAAAAATTTGGTAATGTCTATTCCCCTAAAAGACAGAACTCTGCCTTTCCCTCTGCTTTCTGCTTATTGCTTTCGTCCCCGCAGGCAATGAACACAGCCTAGCTACTTGAGTGGGAGCAGGGAAAGCAAAAGGTGAACTCTTGGGAGAAATACACTTTAATATTTCAAAAACATTGTCCCACAACAAATATGAGCTCAGTGAGGCTAGAGATCCTGTCTGTATGTTCACCACAATATCTCCAGAATAGTATTGAAGAAGTAAATGTGTGAATAAGTACATGAATGTTGTAAGAAGCAGCTTAATGTTCTTCATCCTGGTTTTTCCCCCCTTCCCAGGCTTTTCTCTTAAGAGAGCGTGAGCAGTGCTCTTCGGGCAGGGAGACAGGGAGAGCTATAATCATGGTTGGTGCCCAGGACTTTCCGGGTTTGACTTACTGTTATATACTTTTACACACACACAGATACACACGTGGGGAGAGAGACATAATTTAAGAAAACAGGACAGAGAACAATAACAAAGGGAAGAGAAATAAAAACACCCAGTGCCTGGCACATAGGGGCCTTAGAAATGTTTGTTGAATGAGAGAAAAGAAGAATTGCTCAGTTTTCCCCATTCAGGGGCTGAAATGGGCAATTCATAAACAGCCACTGAATTCCAACATTTCTTTTTTTGGAAATGTGTTAAAGAGAGTTATGTTGTCACCTCATCGTAATGTCACTCTTCCCTTAAGCAATAGACTCGGTTTGTTTTTCTAGATGGCCCCTCTGCCTCTCAAGGCCGGTGTGAGTTCTGTAACACGCTGGGGGAGAATGAACTCTCGCAACAGGGACAGGCAGGACCAGGAGGCCCTGAGTTGGTTCCCACCCAAAATCGAGAAGGAAAGTGATGTAGCTTAAGACAGGTTCTTTATCACTGGTTCCTCTACTGAGGGTTTTTTTGGTGGGGGGGGGAGGTACAGAATTTAATGACAAACTTGTTTTTTTGTTTTGTTTTGGAAACATCTCCTCAACTTTTGTGGCAGACCCCAGAGGTTGGCACTCCCAACTCTTATGTCAAACCACTTTCTTACTGGCTTCTGTCTGTTACACAGGCTGAGAAACAAAATTACTTTGTTCCCAACCTTTCTTGCAGCCAAAGGAGGCAATTTGGCACAGTTTTCTAGACAAGGAGACATGTTACTCTTCCCATATTTCTTCTTTTCTTCTGCCTTGAATGGACAAGACAGCAGCAGCTGTAGCTGCCATTGTGTGACCATGAGGGACAGGCAAGAGACTCACAGAGATGCTGGCCTTGACATTGTTGAGACACTGAGCCAATGCTAGCAGACACCTGTGTTCAGACTTCCTCTTATGTGGAGGGAAGGTATCCTTCTTTGTTGCAGGCACTGAAATGAAGTATTCTGTCACTGGAAGTCCAAAGTATTCCTTACAGGCAGCTCTTCTTCCTTTTCTTTTTTCTCCAGACAAAAGGAAATGAACCAGCTATATTTAATAAATATGGAAAAAATTCCACAAAATATTAAAATAAGATCTTAAAACATGGACTGGCAGGATAGGCAAAAGAATAAAGTTGGAGGGTTCACACTGCTGGATTTTAAGACTTACTCTAGAACGAAGTATGTATGAAGTCTTTGCACCTCAAGACCTGGTGTTGCTCGTAAAAGGACAGACACGTAGATCAACAACACAGAGCTCAGAAAAGATGGGGTTGCCAAAGACTCATCACTGTGGAGTATTTCAACACGGAGAAAATATCCAACAACCCAAATTACCTCTTCTATTGAGAGATTCAAGTCAGATCAATCCCAATGACTTAGCCTAAGATAAACTGCAATCGTAACAGATGTGTCGAAAAGTAACTTCTGTGTTGGCCTTTCCTTGACTAGGCTGCACTCCTCCAGTTTCAGATCTTCCTGCTATCTCGCCCCGACCTCCCTGGAGTTTGGCTCTGTCAGTTCTCAGCATCCCCTGAAACACCTCTCGTCTGGAGCAGGTACAACAGTTGTTTTTACCTAGGCTTCCATTTTCCTTTCCTGCCTTTACTAATTTTCTCTCCCAGCCACACCATCCATCCTCCTCCTTCAGTTGTCTTTGGCTCCACAGTTTCCTTCTTCCTCATGCCTTTCCCTAAACCGTGCATTGGATTGTGTCATATCTGGCTCAAAACCTCCAGTGGAGTTTCCTTTTCATGGGCTCTGTTTCTCCAACACAGCGGAGGCCTCAGGACCTTTGTTCTTTTTGTTTTAAGTATATTTTATTGATTATGCTATTACAGTTTTCCCAATTTCCCCCTGTTTACCCCCCTTCACTCTATACCCCTAACCCTCCAGCATTCCCCCCCTTAGTTCATGTCCATGGGTGGTACACGTAAGCTCTTTGAATTCTCTGTTTCCTATATCATTCTTAACCTCTCCCTGCCTATTTTATGCCTACTAATTATGCTTCTTATTCTCTGTACCTTCCCCCCCATCCCTCCCTTCCCCCTCCCCACTGAAACCCCTCCATGTGATGTCCATTTCTCTGATTCTGTTCCTGTTCTAGTTGTTTGCTTAGTTTTTGTTTTCCCTTTTTTGTTTTTTAGGTTCATTTGTTGATAGTTTCTTATCATTTTACTGTTCATAGTTTTAAATCTTCTTTTCCTTAGATAAGTCCCTTTAACATTTCATACAATAAGGGCTTGGTGATGATGAACTCCTTGAACTTGACCTTATCTGGGAAGCACTTTATCTGCCCTTCCATTCTAAATGATAGCTTTGCTGGATAGAGTAATCTTGGCTGTAGGTCCTTGCCTTTCATGACTTTGAATACTTCTTTCCAGCCCCTTCTTGCCTGTAAGGTTTCTTTTGAGAAATCAGCTGATAGTCTTATGGGCACTCCTTTGTAGGTAACCCTCTCCTTTCCCCTTGCTGTTTTTAAGAGGAAAGGGGAACTTAATGATGATGTGCTTTGGTGTGTTCCTCTTTGGGTCCAACTTCTTGGGACTCTCTGGACTTCCTGGAAGTCTATTTCTTTCACCAGATTGGGGAAGTTTTCCTTCATTATTTGTTCAAATAAGTTTTCAATTTCTTGCTGTTGTTCTTCTCCTTCTGGCACCCATAAAATTCAAATATTGGAACATTCCAAGTTGTCCCAGAAGTTCCTAAGACTCTCTTCATTTTTTTGAGTTCTTGTGTCTTCATTCTGTTCCAGTTGGATTTTTTTTTTTGTTCCAAATCATTGCTTTGAGTCCTGGTTTCCTTCCTGTCACTGTTGGTTCCCAGAATATTTTGCTTTATTTCACTTTGGGTATCTTTCATTTGCTCTTTCGTTTTGTGACCAAGCTCAATCAGTTCTGTGAGCATTTTGATTACCAGGGCTTTGAACTCTCATCAGATAAGTTGGCTATCTCCTCATCGCTTAGCTCTCTTTCTGGAGTTTTGCTCTGTTCTTTCATTTGTGCCATATTTCTTTGTCTCAGCACACCTGATAAGTTGTAAGGGGGCAGGACCTTAGGTATTCACCCAGGCAGGGTGACCCTCCTTGCTGTGCTGCAGGGCTGCCTGTGGGGGAGGGGCCAGAGAGGGAACAGTGTGGATCACCTGCTGGTCTCTAGCCCCACTTTCCAACGAACTCTTGTGAGACTGGGAGTTTCTCCCACTGCAGCAACTGCTGTAGCACACAGTCAGCTCTGAGTCTCAGTTTCCCATTCAGTCAGCCCCATCCGTGTGGTCCACTGCCTTGCCCTGGGTTCTCTCTGCCAGCCCTCACCTAGCCACGTGGTCTGGTCTGCCACCTCACCGCAGGCCCAGGACCTGTGTTCTGATTAGTCACCTGTCAGGAGCACTCTGGTCCCATATCGTGGCATGCCCAACCCTGTCTGGACCTTAGGTCTCTAGCCAAATGTCTTCCTCTCAAGCAGGTCTTCCTGACCAGTCTACCTCTTCATCACTTTGCCCAGTTTTAAATTGTCTTCAAAGCTTTCTCAGTCCCCAATGATCTTGTTCATTATTTTGTTTACTTCATTAATTTCCATTTTCCTTTGTCTCAACTCCACCAGAGCAAGGACCTTATCTGCTAAAAGGTTTATAAGAAAATGAGTGAACCTGAGGGGAAAGACCCACAAGTAGGGTGACCCTGTTTCCCCAGAACAGTCCAGGTTATTAACATGTCACTACTAACAGCGTCCCCTTTCACTCTCAAAAGTGTGCCCTTTGAAGTGACAGTACCTTTCTCTAGGTCCTTGTCTTGGGTCCCAAGTGCTACCACGTACCTTTTTGTGATCAGCGCTCTTGGTAAGCATGCCTTTCTGACACAGTGATGGCCTCAGCCTCAATATAGATTGGATGGAAAGCAGGGAATAGATGTGGGGTAAGCGAACAGGCTGTGGATGACAGCCACTTTAGTTAATATAAAATTATTTTTCTGCCATAAAGGTATATTTGACTGTTTTTTAATAATTGCAGGATATTCTAGCATATAAATGACTGATAATTTAACTACTGCCTTATTAACAAACATTTCAATTGTTTCCAATTTTCCCCCTGCTATCCATCTTGTGATAATGAACATTTTTGTATACATGTGCAAAATTTTACCAGGATAAACTTCTACCAGTAATATTTCTGCATTGAACGGTATGTACATTTACAATGCTAATGATTATTGTCTAAGGCAATTTCAAGCAGGAAATTAATATGACAATTGTCTTCCACTAAAGCCGGCATGTGTTCAGTTTCAATATCAGGTTAACACACTTTTATTTTACACATTCATACAAGGATGCCCTGTAGAGGAAGAATTTTTAGGTATTCAAAGTATATGATCATCTTTTGCATTCCGAGTTTCTATATAATGCTCTCTAATGAATGCATATGGAATGAATTCATGGGTTGTAAGTAGTAATGTGCCTTCTGTGTTCATTTTTAGGTTCTTTAATGGTCACAGATGGATCCCTAGTTTACATATTTCATTTTTGTTTTTTTAGACAAGAGTCCCACTGTCTACCAACTTAAGGATGTAATTATGTGTTAAACTCTGAGTTAAAGTCAGTGTCTAGGTTTAATTTCGAATCACACGCCAAAACCACTGTATGTTAGAACTGTAAGGGATCTTATGGATCTGTACTGGAGTGCCCCAGCGTACACTCTGGGATGTGGGACGGGCACCACTCGGGTAGGGTCCCAAAGTTGCACACGTGAGCCCTGACCTGCTAAGTAAACAGCAAAGAGTGCCCTTCTGTGGGAGGGCCATCCTGGTCACTTCCATCTCAAGTTCTAGTGTCCCGACTCATATGTGCTCCCTCAAGGCCAGGGCCCTGTGCCGCCCCACAGAGGTCAATGGCTCCAGAAGCAGCTGCTAGCGTAGACCCTTTGCCTGGACCCCTGCTCGTCTTTAACAGGCCAGAAAGAAGATTCCCAGCCTTCACAGGGAAGTTCAGCTAGGGGGTGCTCCATGCATCTCTGATAGTTAGTGATGTTGAGCATCTTTTCATATGCCTGTTGGCCTTTTTGGAGAAATGTCTATTGAGATCCTTTGCCCATTTTTAAATTGGATTGTTTGGGGGGTTTTTGGTGTTGAGCTGTATAAATTCTTTATAAATTTTGGATATTAACCCCTTATCAGATGTATCATTGGCAAATATGCCCCCCGTTTATGTGAGTTGTCTTATCATTTTGTTGATGGTTTCCTCTGCTGTGCAAAACCTGTTAGGTTTTTTTGTTGTTTATTTTTTCCTTTTTGTTTCACTTGCCTGAGGAAATATATCAGAGTAATTAAATGTTTTCTTTTGTTTCCCTTGCCTGAGGAAATATATCAAAAACAATATTACTAAGAGAAATGTTCAAGATTTTACTGCTTATGTTTTCTTCTAGGAGCTTTATGGTTTCACAGCTTACATTTAAGTCTCCCTGAATTCTTAAATTACAGGATCACAAAAGAGTTCTGGTCTTGGGGGAGAGGCCTGGCCGGCCAGGGCTGTGGGGACACTTGGGGGGATCAGCACAGAAGCTGTTTACCAACTTGCATGAAAGCATAGTATTTTAACAATAGGTCTTCCTATACTCATGTATAAGTAGGCCACAGTGGTTCAAGTTTTGGTCCTTTTACTGTTGCCAGGGATTTCCTACTCTCAAAGGCTGTTTGTGACCTGGTGCTGTTCTCTCTCCGACTTCATCTTCATTGCTCCCCAGTCCCTCTCCCTGCACTCCAGCCACACCAGCCTTCTCTGTGATTCTTGAACACTGTCAAGCTCCTTCTTGTTTTAGGGTCTTTGCACTTGCCGTTCAGTCTGCTGGAACTTTCTGTGGGATGGGCTGCAGAGTTATGTTGCAAAGGGCATGGGCACAAAGAGGGTGATGACAGTAGCCAGTTTGGCAAATCTGCCATGTGGCCCCTTTAGGTCCATATTCAGTATGTTAGATAAGGTGCTCAGCACCTCAGATTTCTTCTCTCTCTCTCTCTCCTTCAGAACATTCTGTTGGCTGCCAGAATCTGAATAGTAACTATTTTTCTTCTTGTTTCTGCAATAAATCTAATTGTCTTTCCTCCACTTTCTACTCCATACTTCCTGTCCACCCCGTTCCCCAGATTAATGCTTTATATCAGATACAGAGATGCTTCAGAAAGAACAAAGGAGAAATGCACATTTATATGATTTAAGATATTGTCTCAGTTACATTTACAATAGTTACTCATAATAGGTTCAGGCAATGGGCTGAATACTTTTCTACACATTGTCCCATTTGATCTTCACAAGAGCTCCCCTTACACATGAGAAAACGGAGACCTTCAGTGATTGATGAAACTGCTTCAGAAATTGTTAAATTCTAGTTAAATAGTAGAACAGGATTTGAACTCAGGACTGCCTTACTCCATGGCCCATGCTCCTAACCCTTGCTGCCTCTGCGCCCCTCTGTAAGATCATCATCAGTGAAGTCCCCTTTACAAAGCTTTAGAATTCCTTTATGCTGCCTATTTGTTTGCAGCTTGCTTACTGCCCTAACTATACGCTAACTGCAAACCGCAGGGCTAAAACTTAAAAGAAGATAACAAAAAGAAGCGTGACACAGACTGTGATGGTAATGGCGATCAAATAACAGGAGGATGGCAGGAAAGTCCCCATACAGAAGGCTTTTTCTAATCCAGGGAAGTGGCAGTGATATTTCATCATGAAGCACAATCTAGCAAGAATGGTCCAGCAGGCTGAATTATATTTGAATATATTATCTTCAAGTTGGGCCCATAAGCAAGGGTACATATTATATGCATGGTTATTTTCCTTTGGCTCAAGGCATGTCATTTGATGCAATAAATTTCTCTTGGTGTGTAGTATCCCAGTCGGCTCCTCAAAAACCCATGGTTTCCCGCTCCTAACTTCAACATGGTTGAAAAGAATATTTCTTTGTGGCTTTTATCATTCCTACTGAATCCTAAATTATTAATAGTTTCAATTTATTCCTAAGAAGTTACTATTTTCCTTTATAATTATTCAAAGGGAAAATTTGAGTGAAAAAATTTTCACTACTTGTATTTTCTTTTTCATCTTGCACCATGCTGTTAAAAAAATAATGACAAAATGTGGTCACTGGGCCAGCAGCATGCATGTCGCCTGGGAAACTTGTTTGAGAGGCAAATTCTGGGGCCCTACTCCAGACCGTCTGTAGTCTCCTAGAAGCTGTAGAGTTTCAACCTTTGCATTTACACTTATAATTCATGTTTCCATATACCTATCCGGTTGTGCCAGCACCATTTATTAAAAAGACCTTCTTCCCCCAGCTGAATTGCTGTATCACTTTCGTTTAAAACAAATTGACTATAAATGTGTGGTCTATTCCTGGACTCTTTAATCTGGTCCCTATTTTATTTATCCTTCAGAAGTATCACATGCCGTGATTACTGTGCCTTTATAATGTCCTGAAATCAGGGAGGGTGAGTGTCCAGCATCGTTCTTTTTTTCTCCATTTATTTGGATCTTTAATTTCTCTCAGACTTGTTTCAGTGTATGGGATTTGCATGTTTTTTGCTAAACTTATTCCTAAGATATACACAGATATTTCAGGAATATATATGTAATTTAGTGCTTCTGTTAATGGTATTTTAATTTTAAGAATTATGATAAAATATATATAACAAATTTTTATCATTTAAACTGTTTGTAATTGTGTAGTTCAGTGGTCTTAAGTACATTCTCACCGCTGTGCAGCTTTCACTACCGTTCGTTTCCGGAACTGTCTTCATCCTCCCGGAGTGGAAGCGGGCACTCCTTTAACAGTACCTCCCCGATTCTTCCCTTCCTTCGGCTCCTGCCCACCGCCGCTCCGCCTTCTGTCCTCACGCATTTGACTACTCGAGGGACCTCATGTAAGTGGGACCTCACAGTATTCGTCCTTTTGTGACTGCTTTATTTCACTTCTCATAAGGTCTTCCAGGTTCGTCCACGTGTAACATGTGTCAGAATTTCCTTCCGTTATTAAGGCTGAGTAATATTCCATTGTATGTATATGCTATATTTTGTTTACCTATTCACCCATCAGTGGACACTTAGGTTGCTCCCACTTTTTGTCTATTGTGAATTATGCTGCTATTAACATAGGTGTACAAATATTTGTTTGAGTCCTTGCTTTCAATACTTTTGAGTATATACTTTAAATGGTATTTTAAGACTATTTTCTAAGTGTTTATTGATAAAACTTAGAAATGAAATTGACTTTTGTGTATTGATCTTATATCCTGTGACTTTGCTAAATTTAGTTATTAGTTCTACTAGTTTAGTAGAATCTTGAAAATAGTTTTTGTGTTGTCTTATTGACAGTGAGTAAAGACAGTTTTACTTCTTCCTTTCAAACTTTATACCTTTTACTTGCTTTTTCTTGCTTTAAGGCATGACTAGGACCTTAGCACCGTGTTTAATGTAAGTGGTGAGAACAGACACCCTTGCTGTGCCCCCAGTCTCAGGGTGACGTGTTCATGCAGTACTCCTACATTACGGAGAACATTAGTTGTGTGTGTTTTGTGATGCCTTTTTATCAGGTGGAGGAAACTTCTTTCTATTTCTGCTTTGCTGAGAGTTTAAAAAAACAGTATAGTGATATATAAAACACTGCACATGTTTAGTGCATGCAGCTTGATGGATTTAAACATATACATACACCTGTGAAACCGTGATTAAGGTAATAACACATTCATCACTTCCAAAAGTTATCCTCCTTCACTCATGTACATAGAATGTTGTCAAATGCCTTTTCTGTTCCTATTTTTTAAAAAAATCAATAGCAAAGGGCAATTAATTTTATGGACCACTAATGAGTCAGTGTGAGGTAAGGTGAAAGACCCAGCTTCTTTGTGCATTTTGTTGCCTTCATGAAATTAAGATTTTATAAGCTAAAAAAGAGGAAAAAATGGTTGTTGGGTGGCTACCAACGGTGGTGTCATTATAAGGTCTCTCAACTCAATTTTGGAGTTTTGTGAAGCTAATATTACAAGTAAATGATAGAATAACTTGCTGCACTTGACATCTTGTTTCACCTATCCATCTTGCTCATGGTGAACTTGCCTTCTTCAAACACAGATCTGACCGTGCTACAACTTTGCTGGAAGAAATCTGCACACTACTTATCACTGCAAAACAAATTCCATGGCATGGTAGCCAGTCCCTTTGTGGCCTTGGCTCGATGTTGTCTTTTTAGTAGTATTTTTCAGTGCGCTTCTTTCTTCCTTTGTCACACAACATTTGCCCTTACTCTGACATGCTGTGCATCTCTGTGCCTGTCATTGATGATAATGCCTTTGCCCCTGCAATGGACTCCACAATCCACTCATCTTTCAAGACCCAGCTCAAATGCCACCTCTTCCATGATGCCACCCACAATATTTCCAGTTGCAATTGATCTCTATCATCTCTGTGCTGCTATTGTACCTATAACGCTTTGTTGTAGGATATTTATTGGCAAATGTATTTGTATTATATTTTCCTTGACTATGTATCCCCACGTTGCCTCACACAGGAATGGCAGATAGACAGCCAAGAAGCCGCAAGTCCCTGTTTATGAGCCTGTGGAAGATATTGCTACATGATTACAGCATGATATTTTAGTAACCCTAGATGCACTTCAGGACACCTAAGGGCATTATTAATTTATTATTAATAGCTGATCCAGGCAGTTATTATTAGCTGATTAAATGAAATCTGCATTCTATCTCTAGCTCTGTATATGACCTTGTTAATAACAAAAGCTTAGGTCTTTGGTTAGTTGAAGTGGATTTCATTGCCTAGACTCCACGGGCGTTTTCCACCAAGAGTTAGATTTATTTGGAAGAGGGCAGAAGGCTAGAGGATTATAGTTGATTACTGTGCTATAGCATTAGAGCATGTGGAAGAGCTGACCACATGGAAGAAATCTGTTAGTAAGAGTGACAAGCTCTTGCAGAAGGGAGGCCAGGCTGTCATACCTACTTTATTGAATTCTCGAACTCACCAGGAGACCTTGTTATTTTCTTGCTTTAGATCGAACAATCAGATGAGGGTCTACACGTCATCTGTGTGTAAGGCCATGTGCTGGGAATCTGACGGGCCAAGGGGAGGAGTGAGAGTGTTTCCAAATGTCACAATCCATTTCATTACCGTGGGACACATTTTCATTAGACATAGCTGTAAGTGTCACCCTGGGAACAGCAGGTGTCGACCACAAATAGAACTCTTTAAAGCACACAGACATGTCCAAGCTACGTTCAGAAGTCAGTTTTGGTTGTTTTTCTTCCTGGCATTGAGTTGTATCAGCTCTTTGTATATTTTGGAGATTAAACCCTTGTCAGTTATGTCATTGGCAAAAATGTTCTCCCATACAGTGGGGTCCCTATTTGTCTTGCTGATGGTTTCTTTAGCTGTACAAAAGCTCTTTAATTTGATGTAGTCCCATTTGTTTATTTTCTGCTTTGTTTCCAGTGTCTTAGAAGATATGTCACCAAAAATGTTTCTACTTTGAATATCTGAGATTTTATTCCCTATGTTTTCTTCCAGGAATTTCATAGTTTCACAATTTACATTTAAGTCTTTTATCCATTTTGAGTTTATTTTTTTGTATGGTGTAAGTTGATTTTGTTTCATTTTTTTTGGTATGTACTGGTCCAGTTTTTCTAGCATTATTTCTTGAAGAGACTGCCTTTGTTCCATTGTATGCTCGTGCCAACTTTGTCAAATACCAATTGCTCGTACAGGCATGGGTTTATTCCTGGGCTCTCTGCTCTGTTCCACTGATCTATGTGTCTGTTCTTGTCCCAGTACCAGGCTGTTTTTTTACAGTGGCCTCATAGTATAGTTTGATATTAGGAGTTGTGATACCTCCAACTTTGTTCTTCTTTCACAAGATTGCTGAGGCTATTCAGGGTCTTTTTTGGTTCCATATAAATTTTTGGAGTATTTGTTCTAGTTCTGTGAAGTATGCCATTGGTATTTTAATAAGTATTACATTAAATGTGTAGATTGCTATGGGTAGAATGGCCATTTTAATGATGTTAATGGAATTCTTTTCTTAGTTTCTCTTTCTTTTTTTAAAAGATTTTATTTATTTATTTTTAGAGAGAGGGGAGGGGGAGAGAAAGAGAGGGAGAGAAACACCAATGTGTGGCTACCTCTGGCATGTCCCCCACTGGGAACCTGACCTGCAACCCAGACATGTGCCCTGACTAGGAATCAAATCAACGACCCATTGGTTTATAGGCCAGCACTCAATCCACTGAGCCACACAAGCCAGGGCTTAGTTTCTCTTTCTGATAGCTCGATATTGGTGTATAAAAAATGTCATCAATTTCTGGATATTAATTTTGTAACCTGCTACTTTGCCAAATTTATTTCTTATGTCTAGTAGATTTTTGGTGGAGTCTTCAGGGTTTTCTATGTACAATATCATGTCATCTGCAAATAATAACAGCTTTACTTCCTTCTTTCCAATTCGTATGCTTTTTATTTCTTTTTCATGTCTGATTGCTATAGTTCAGACTTCCAGAACTATTTTGAATAAGAATGATGAAAGCAGACATCCCTGTCTTGTTTCTGATCTTAAAGGGAACATTTTAGTTTTTGCCCATTGAGAATGACATTAGCTGGAGGTTTTTCATATGTGGCCTTTATTTTGTTGAGGTATGGTCCCTCTATTCCCACTCTGCTAAGAGTTTTTAATCATAAATGGGTGCTAGATTTTATCAAATGATTTTTCTGCATCTATTGATATGATCATGTAATTTTTGTCTTTCATTTTATTTATATGATGAACTACATTTATTGATTTGTGAATATTATACCAACCTTGCATCCCCAGGATAAATCCCACTTGATTGTGGTATATGATCTTTTTGATGTATTACTAGATCTGGTTTTCTAATATTTTTTGTTGAGGATTTTAGCATTCATGTTCACCAGGGATATTGGCCTATAATTTTCTTTCTTTGTTGCAAAATGGTCAAAAGACCAAATAGCCACTTCTCCAAAGAGGACATACAGATGGAAAATAGACATATGAAAACATGCTCAACATCACTAATCATCAGAGAAATGCAAATTAAAACCACAATGAAATAATACCTCACACCTGTCAGAATGGCCTATCATCAATAAATCAACAAGTGCTGGTGAGGGTGTGGAGAAAGGGGAACCCTTTTGCACTGTTGGTGGGAATGCAGACTGGTGCAGCCACTGTGGAAAACAGTATGGAGTATCCTTAAAAAATTAAAGATGAGGCTCCCTTTTGACCCAGAGATTCCACTTCTGGGAATATAGCCCAAAGATCCTGAAACACCAATACAAAAAAATAGATGCACCCCTATGTTTATAGCAGCACTAGTTACAGTAGCCAAGGTTTGGAAACAGCCTAACTGCCCATCAGTGGATGAGTGGTTAAAAAAGCCATGGTGTATTTATACAATATAAATATACTGTGTAGCGGTAAAAAAGGAGAAACTCTTACATTTTGCAACAGCATGGGTGGACCTGGAGAAAATTATGCTAAGTGAATTAAGCCAGTCAGTGAAAGAAAAATATCACATGATCTCATTTATATGTGGAGTCTAATGAACACAATAAATTAATGAGCAAGATAGTAACAGAAGCTTAGATACACAGAACAGACTGACAGCTGCTGGAAAGGTGGTGGGGGAACCGGGTGAAAGATGGTGAAGGGATTAACCAAAGAACAGTTATTCACAACCCAAGGACATGGACTAGAATGTGGGGATTACCTTGGCTTGGGGAGAGGGTGGGGGTGGATGAAGGAAGGGGAGGGGAGAAAAATGAGAACAACTGAAACAGCTTAAACAACAAAATAAATAAATAAACCTATTTTAACTGCAAAAATTTCAGTTTGGGAAATGACAGAGTCATCAGGGGTTTCTTTGAAGATAAGTACAGTTTCAAACATTTGTCTATTCCTAAGGATAGATTGTCCAGTTCAATGGCCATTTGTCACATTTGGGTTATTTAAAGTTAAATTAATTAAATAAAATTAAAACTTCAGTTCTGCATTCACATTCGCCACATTTTAAGTGCTCGACCAACCTCATGTGGCTAGTGGCCACCCCACCGGACAGAGCAGATACACAGAACATTTCTATCATTGCAGCGAGTCCTAGTGGGCAGCACTGTTGTAAGGCTTTCTGTGCAAGACTTAAATTCCTTTGCGCCGTAGTTTCAGTTTTTGCAGAAGTTTTGGCTTGCATGCAGCAAATATTCTTTGGTATTAGCATTATTTATATCATGTAACTCTTTTATTTATGTTTCTTTCACCCAAATAAATGTTTTTCTCTTCCAAGGCCTTTCTGTTTAATGTCACATTTGAGAAAAATATCAAGGAAATATTCATATCCCATAGTTAGAGGCCTGAGTAGTAAGCAAGTAATAAGATTCTATTATTTATCTTTTGTTGTTTCTTTACGATGGTTAATATCTTCCTTGATCCCTGGGTTTCTTTTTGCAACCCTCTGCTGCTAAGTTGGTTATGTCCAGCATGGTTGTTTGAATTTAAATTACCTACCATTTTGCCTTACTAAGGAAAATGTAGTGAATTTCATCACTAAAGGAAAGGACTATTGGGAAATAATGTGTCATGTGGCTGCTATCTATTCTGTGACATTTTTATTCTCGACTCATCTCCCACATTAAATAAAAGCTATTGTACGTAGGGAGAGGCATTAAAAATAGACCACACAATATGAAGTGGCGAAAGCTTCCACAATTTTAAAGGGGGTTTATTTGAAATGACTTTAATCTTTGTTATGGTGACTATTCAAACGTTCATTCTTTGTTACAACTCAAAGCCGTATGTTTACTTCATTTATTCCTATGAAGATAAGATTAAATGTTTTTTAAAACATTTTAAGTAAGGTAAAATAAAATGGATTGCAGCATAGGAGACAAAATCTAATCTTTATCTCTATCCCTATGGTTCCACAGATTTTCATCATTCTTTATAATTTCCTGCTAAGGCACCTCTTTGAATAAGGTCTGGATCAGCTACTTAATATTCATATAGTCTCTTTATCCACACAATACTGAGGCTAAAAACTTGGTATATATCCTAGGGAAAAGAATGAATAAGATTTTTTTTTTCTAGTTTCATTGCTGTCATGCCAATCCTCTTCAGAAACAGATTTAGGGGGGTGTTCAATTACATGACTGGTTTAAACCCCAGTTCCACTGCTCCTGGCTGGGTGGACCACAGAAATGACTTAATACTGGGTACTTCAGCTTCATCTTGAAGATGAGTTTGATTTTCAACCTACATTATTGGATTTTCCTGAGGCTTAATAAAAGCCCTTAAAACAGTGTCATTACTTTTCACTTGGGTTTCAAATCTAAAAATCATTTGTCTATGACTTTAAATTTTTAAAATTGAAATGTAATTACTATGGTCTGAATGATTGTGTCCTCCCAAAATTCATATCTTGAAACCCTAATGCCCACTGTGATGATGTTAAGAGGAGGAGGAGCCTTTGGGAGGCAATTAGATCATGAAAAAGACTAATGCCCTTATAAAGAGGCCCCAGAGAGAGCTCTCTTGTCCCTTCCACCATGTGCGGATACAGCCAGAAGTCAGCAGTCTGTAACTCATAGGAGGACTTTCATCAGGACTTGACCATGCTGTACCCAGATTGTGGACATCCAGCTTCCGGAACTGTTGTTTGTAAGCTACCCAGTCTGCAGTGTTTTGTTACAGCAGCCTGAATGGACTAAGACAGCATTATGTACGGGGAAATGCACGATCTTAAGTAGTAGAGAGTTTGATGAGTTTTGACAAAAGCATACACCATCTAACTCACTATCAAGATAGTATAGGAAATGTCTATCTCCTTATTAAGTTCCCTTAGCCCTTTCCCAATAAATTCCTGCTATCCCCACCCCTAGCACACACACACACACATATGCACACACACAGAAATCACTTGATTTTATCCCTATGCTTATTTTTTCTCTGTTCTAGAATTTCATCTGCATGGAATCATATAGTACGTATTCTTTTGTATCGAGTTTTTCCCATTCTCTGTGAATTTTGATTAAATGTTTCACCTTCTATAGTATCACTTTTGTTCACATTTTATGTGGAACACCTGTCTTTAACACAGTTAAAAAATCGTGGGTAGAGAGGTTTAATTTTAAAAGTTTAAGGGAATGGCTTGGCTTGGTGTTTTGAAAGTGGCTTTGTAATTCCTAGCTAAATGAACACATGAGATTTGGCAAGGTACTTAAACTCTCTGAACCTCACTTATCACTTTGAAATGACTGTTGTAATATTTACCTCTCATAAATTTGTATTAGGATAAAATAAAATAATGTATGTGAAGTACACACCATTTGTGAATACAAAAATCTGCCAGTCCCCCCCTCTTTTAGGCCAATAATTCTCACAGCAGTAACCAAGCAGTCATTTTGGCCCTGTGTGTGACTAATCGCACACCCATCAATTACACTGAGTAAGTGGCTAAGTAGGCTCAGAAAGGTTGTTCTCTTATATAATTATAATGTTTTATACTCATTTACCCCTTTGTAATTTACAGAACATTGTTTCCATTTGTTAGCTCATTTAGTCTCTATTGCATCTCTTACAAAAAGTAGCTGATATTACATAATATTTATTTTGCAGATAAGTAAACCAAAACTTGATGTGGTTAAGTAACTTGTCCAGAATCATTCAACTAGTTAGTGGATTTTAAAACCAGATGTCTGGCACTAAAGCTGGTCCTTTTCATGGAGCAATGTTGTGTCCCCTGGGGCAGAGACGAGAGTGACCTAAGACCCTCAAGTTTTGCTGCAGTTACTCTGCACCTGGGAGCTGGCCAGGCAGGTGTGTGCATTCTGCAAAGCGCTCAACATGTCTTTTGCCTTAAGCACCAGTCGTGATTGGCTGTGAAGTGACGATGGTCCAATGGTTCCCTTGTTCATTCTTTCATCCACCAACAGGTGTATGTTATTCTGGCCATCCCTGTGACTACTATGTGCCAGAAACTATTCTGGTCCCTGGAAATTCAGCAATATGCAAAGCAGACCAAGAAAAGTTCCTTCTATGATGGAACTTACATTCTAAATGGGGAAGATGGACTATAAACGAATGAACAAACATGTCTGTTTACTTAGTTACTTATATAATGCTGGAGGGTAATAAGTTCTTTGAAGAAAAATAAAACAGAGGAGACGAACCCAGAGTACCAGGGCATGGGATTTGTTGTTCTGAACAGGGTGGTGAGAGAAGGTTTTGCTGGTAAGTTGAAGGAGGTGGGAAATAAGCCACACAGATAAGGGGTGGAGTTGAGGGTGGAAGGTGTTTCTGGTGAAAGGAAGAGCAAGTTCAAAAGCACTAAGGCAGGAAGGTGCTTGGTATCTTTTAGGGACAACCAAGATCAGTGAGCCCAGAGTAGGGTGAGTCAAATAAGAGAGGAGAAATAGGGGGCTGATTATGGCAGGCCTATTTTGCCATTTTAAGGATTTAGGCATTTCATGAGCTGCAAAGCCATCAGAGGATTCTGGGCAGAGGAATCCTAAATGATTTGATTTATATTCCTAAAGGATCATTCTGGAATCTGGGGTAACAACAGACCATAGGAAGGCGAGGGTGGGAGCGGGGAGACCAGTTAGGAGGCCGCTGCAACAATCTGGATGAGAGATGATGTAGTGGTGGAGGTCATGAGAAGCTGTTAGATTCTGGATATGGTCTGAGGCTAGAGCCAAGAGGATTTCCTGATGGATGGGCTGGGTTTTATGAAAGTGAGGTCAAGGTGATGTTAGGGTTTTTGTTCTGAGCCAGTGGAAGGAAAGAATTTCTGTCACCTAGGATGGAGAAGGCAGGAAGGGGAACAGGTTCAGAAAGGGACATCAAGATTCCCCTTCTGGAGAAGTTGAGTTTGAAATGCCTGCCAGACATCTACCGCTGTGGGGCACTAGATGGACATACGTGTCTAAAGTTTTGAGACCAAGGTCTTGGCTGAAGATACGAATTTGGAAGTTGTTAGAAAACAGGGAAGATCTAGCCCTGGCTGGTGTAGCTCAGTGGATTGAGCACAGTCTGCAAACCAAAGGGTCACCAGTTTGATTCCCAGTGAGGGCATGTGCCTGGGTTGCAGGCCAGGTCCCCAGTGGGGGCCATGTGAGAGGCAACCATACAATGATGTTTCTCTCCCTCTCTTTCTCCCTCCCTTACCCTCACTCTAAAAATAAATAAATAAAATCTTGAAAAAAAGAAAAGGGGAGAGTTAAAGCTGGAGGCTAGATGAGCACATCGAAGGTGTGGAAGCGTAGGCAGAGAAGTGGGACTAGACTTATTGGAGGGATCGCTTTGTAAATTATATAAATGTCTAACCACTAGGCTGCACACCTGAAACTAATATAAAATAACACTGAGTGTCCACTGTAATTGAAAAAAAAAGGGAAGTTCAGTTAGGGTCTCTTTGGGGTTGATAAAATTGTGATTTAAAATGAAAACTGTCTCTCAGTTACAGAAAGGTTATTGGAAAGGTTTTGTCTCTTATTACTATTTAATATTTTCATGACATTTCTCACTTATTCCTCATCTACTCTTCCATACTGAAGAGATTCTTACTAATTTCATCTTTGGGATGAAAACCAGCCCTACAGACCATTTGTTCTGGGTCCCTCTCAGATTAATGGGCCCCGATGTTATTATTGGTCTGTTTTTGAAACCACACTACTCTTTTCCACTCTTTAGAAATTAAGAGGAAGCAGCCAAGTAGGCACAAAAACAAATATGTCTTCTGTGGGCTGAAGGGCTTTATCAATGTGAGGAACAGAGTTTTAGTTCAAAGGTTCCGTTTCTCTGTAAGAAGTAAAGATAAGAAACATTCACACTGTTTTGTTTTCATCTTTGACCTTGAGAACTGCCTGCATCTTCTAGAGAAAGAAAATCCTCTTTGGTTGAAATGTGGACGGGCAGAAATAATCCTCCCACTATCCTAGATGTTATTATATAATCCTTAGGTTGTTTGAGAGAGTCACTGTGAGAGTAATATAAGATGAAATGAGAGAAGAAATACCTGGAAAGATTTTGTTCCTGTTACTATGACTGCATGACAAATTACCCTAAAACTTAGTAGAATAAAACAGACATTTATTATACTCCCAAATTCTCTGGGTAATGCCTTTGGACAGGGATTGCCTATCCTGCTCCATGAGATCTGGGACATCAAATAGGAGATGTGAGGCTGGGAGCAGGAATTGTCTGAAGGCTCATGCACTCAACTAGCAGTTGCTACTAGGTGCCACTTAGGGCCACAGTTCCTTTCCACCTGGGCTTCTTCATGCGGTCCCTCTGCATGGGCTAGTTTGGACTTATTGGCAGCATAAAGGCTAGTTTCCCAGGGTGAGTGTCCTGAAAGAGAGAAGCAGGTGGACACTATCTCTTTCGTCTGACTTAACCTCAGAAGTCACACAGCATCACTTCTGCCATACTCTGTGGTAGGGGCAGCCTTGAGCTCAACCAGGTTCAGTGGAAGGAATATAGGTCCTGCCTCGCAGGGTGGGGAGTATCAATCACACTGTAAGAGGAGCATATGGGATAAGATAGGTACAGTAGTGCATCCATCTTTGGTAAAATACAATTTGCTAAAGATTTAATGGCTATTAAGAGCACAAGCTATTAAAATAAAGAGTTTTGGTTTGAGAAGTAGAGCAGACACAAACACCACTGAGAAGAGATTGAAGATGGAGGTAAGAGCTTTCATTGCTAATTTTAGGAATGCTTTGTTCCTTTTTTTCCTTCCCATTTTGCAGACACTAAAAATGTTGCCTTAGAAGGAGGGCTGTCTGTATCTGCGTCTCAGGCTGACAGCCTCATTAGGACAGTATTTGTACAGTTTGCTGGGTGACGAGTCTCTCAGAAGGGCATAGGGAACTGCCGTATGGTGGAGCTGCAAACAATTACTGAAGGCCCTTGGGAGTTTGCAGGCGTCACCTACGGGACAGAAGCTTTCCTATGAGGCTGGTCCCCTGACAAGAGACCAGTGAATTCCCTAACCTACCTCGTGCTTAATTCCCACCATTTTCCCTCCAGACACATGCAGAGAGAATCGGGTTATATCATACCCTTTACCTGCGTAGGTTTAGACCTAGGGGGAAGGCTCTTCTCTCAACACGTACAAAGTCAGTACCGGGGACTCATTTTTTAGAAGAGATTGGTCCTGGTTAGAGGATAGATTAAAAGATTCACAAGCTCTAGATAAAGACTTAGAGGGAAAGGACTAAAATCCTTGGTGTTAGGAAGGCTCAGAGTAAAGCGAGTGCAATATGTAAACCAAATTTGGGGTTTGGCTGCACGGGAGCTGCCACAGCAGAGGCATCCAAGGGAATGGTGTGTGCTGTGAGAGCACTGAGGGGCCAGCTTGGCTCGGTAAAGGCTGGGAAGTGTTTGGCAGTCAAGGGAAAGTGAAGAAACAAGAACAGAGAAGCTAGTCTCCCTAGGAGTGGGCAATTTCACAGATGCACGGTAGAAAGGATTTGGAAGGAAGGGAGTAGTAGGAGGTTGGGTTAGGGATAAAGAGGTACAGACCAGTTTTGAGATAAGTTTGGGGAAGAAAAGATGACCTGGGTGGGTAGAGGGCTTATATTTTGGGTTCTGGTAGATAATGCAAATTTGGGGCAATTCAAATATTCACAAAGAATTGTAATAATAATTTATACAGTAGAGTAAATCTCTGCCTTATGTGGTAGAGACTTAATGCCAACCCTGTCCGTTGGTCTGTCTGCTTGCTCCATGGGGGGTTACTCTTGTCCATCTGTCTTCTGTTTAGGTAGGGGTATGTAACTGTCCTGGGCAGGGGGCAGAGGTGACGTGAGAACCAAAGTATTTCATTACTGCCGTAAAGCCCTCCAATTCTCTCTTTTGTCCACCAGCAGAACGTGATAGGTTCCGGATGATGGAGCTTTCAGCACTCTGGGTTTCGGAGTGAGGGCGACATGGACTACAGACTAATAGCCACTCGTAGCCCCAGTAATATAAAATGGACATTTTGCAGGAGGAAGAAATAATTGTGTTAAGCTACTGAGATTTGGGGGGTGATTACCTCGACATAACCTAATCTATCCCGAATGACAACGCAGGTGTGTGAATACATTATTTTCTATAATAACTTCTTTCAGTTTGCTGTCAAGACTGTGTCTTGTTGGCAGCTGACAAGGGGACTTAAATGTGCCAATTAAAGATTATAGTCTCATTGAAATACACAAACAGGGGTGGGCAAAAGTAGACTTATAGTTGTTCATATGTGAAAAGACATGCAGGTTGTTATTACAATCACTTTATTAACTCAGAATAAACACTGTTTTGTGTACTCATAACTGTAAACCTACTTTTGCCCACCTCTGTATATAAAACTTTTTTAAGAAATCCTCCCAGGAATTTTTTTCCAGCCAACATGCTGGTATCTGGGTATAGAGGGAAGCTCATCTGTCCTTGTGACAGAGGGGAGGATGGGGTTTTATGCTCTTTCTGGCCCCTGGATTACCTGTCGACTTCGACTGCAGAAGTTTAGGGCTAGGACTTCTGCCGACTCAATTCTAACTAGGGTTTCTAGGCCACACAGGTCCTCAGACCTCAGGTCTTGCCTCAGTCCCATCCAGTAGCCTTGCCTGGGATGTCCGCCCCTGACCCAGCCTCCACTACCTTTCCATGGCAGCACCATGCAAATTTAACAATCTCTATCTCAGCTACTTTTTCATCCCCCCACCCTGGGTCTATAGGCTTGTCTGAATCATTTTTTTTTATTGCATCCTCTCTGTCTACCTTAGATTACTATCCTTTCACTGTCTGCTCACACTGCCTGAGCTAAGGATTAGAGAGACAGGAGTGCTGGGCCCTTATGGGACCAGATAAAATCTTCCTCCTACACTCTCCCCTCCCCCACCCAGTCTTTTCTTTCCCTTCCGGATAGGGAATGACCTGCCTTTTCTGTCTGGTGGAAACTTCCTCTATGTCATTTCCTCTCTTGTTCATCTGTAGACATCTTTGCCCTAAGTGGCCTTGCCTTCTTGCTCAAGTCATTAAGCCTTATGGCTTGGCCTTAATGGTGAATATAATTTATGGGAGACTAAAAGAAGAATTCAGGTTCACATTTTTAAAGATAATTACATTAGCATTTGTGAAGTACTTTCTCCCTGGATGTTCTGCCTACTTGCTTGACATTATCATTTGCTGATTCACTTGTTCGAGAGTCTAGCCGCCTCCATCGTGTGGTGAGCCCTTCGAGGGCTGTGGACTGCCCTCAAGTGGACCCTCGTGATTCAGGTTGGCGGACTGACTCAGGGAGCTCCTTCCACTCTGTGTAAATAAAATATTGGCTCTCAGCAAAATAAACTCAAAGTTAACCTCCAATTTCCATGGAAACCTGGGGAATGTAATCCTTTCTTTTTATGTCTGCTGACTGTCTTGTTTTCCTCAACACCATGGCTTAATGTTCTTGATGGTCTTCTCAAGAGTCATAAATTATTTCAAGACCAGCAAAGGTCAGATGAATCAATGCAAAGACTTTAATTTTTTCAGCTTTCTTTTTGTCACATCTTTGGTCTGTACATTGCTTGAAGCCTTGAGTGAATTTTTTCTTATTAAGAGAAATCCTCATCTTTTTACAGAGTATCGTGTCTAAATTTGCACCACTCCTATGGGAAGGCCACATAAATATGATGTCCATAGATCACTTTAAGCTGAACCCTAGGGAGTCTTGATGCTTTTAAACCTGGAGAATGATTTGACCTGGAGACTCTTTGTTGGTCTTTATGAAAAATGATGATTGCTCAAGAGCTTCTTAATACTTTTTTTAGTTTGCTGCCAAATATTTTTAGCCATGCGTGATCTCGTATTTGTTGAGCTCGTGATACTCTGTCTTTCATCTCCCCACCAAACAATCAAATCATACTTTAGGAATTCGTCATCTGTCTTTCTTACTCTCAGCTGCCGAAAGTTTGTGTTAGACAGAGCTGCTACACTTCCCTTTGGTGGCAGGAACAATACAGAGCAAACTCTCTTCCTCTTTTCCATGAAGAAAATGGTGATGGGAGCACATTCACGAGCAGATATATGGAATTTTTGGCCAAACAAAATGCATTCCTAAAAGTGCCTTAAATGTGAATCTCTTTATTTCAAATCTTATGACATAATTTATTTGATTGGACAGCTTTTGTGCATTATTTAAAGTATTTGTCAGGTCAACCTCTTAACTGAGCTACTTCCATGGACATAGTTCCTGCAGATTTTCATCTGCTTCGTGCAGGGGCAGTTAGGTTGAGACTTGCTGTGGGCTGGTGCCATGACCATGTACTTCTAGTTCCTCACCCTGAGGATTCACCATGGGATACTGCTTTCTTTGTACTTACAGAAGTGCAGCCCAGAAATTTATGTGAGTCATCCTTGACCATTGAGATAGAGGAGTAGATGGATAAATGTTCCTCTTTTGCCCCCAGAGTGGACACTTATGAGATACAATACCTAAGGCTTCTTGAAAGGCCCCAGTAGTTCAAGTAATGGCTGCTGATAGGAATGGCCCACTCAACAGCTCATTCTTGTGTTGGCTTTGCATTCTTGTTTTGTTTTCTCTGTCTTGCAGTATTGCCTTCTAGGGACCGTGTTTCAAAATAACCTATCTGCAAAGAACTTTTTTTTTCCCTCGGGTTCTCCTTTGGGGGAACCAAGACTAAAATAGTATTCTTTATGAAATAGGAGCTAGTGTTTTCTCTTGTTTCTTAGTCTTTCTCATTAAAGCCTACCAACAGAGAGTCAAACATATAGAGAAGAAGCGTTGGTGAGTTTGGTGAATGTGTATGTATAAGTTGGAGTGTGGAATTACATTCCAAAACCAGCTATGGTAATTGTTTTATTATCTACATAAAGAGGCAAATGGATTATCCAAAAATCATTTACATTTTATATTAGGATGCACCCACTCCCCCATTTACTGATAGTCCAAACTCATCCTTTCTATTCATGGTTTCAAGTTCCTTCCAATATGGTACTTCTTTTATAACCTAGGATCCTGTGGAATAATGGTTGGGAAGAGATCTTGGAGAATCTACAAAGCAAATAAACTGACTTAACTATGAAATTTATATTGAAATTATCTGATGCTTTGGGTAATTTGCATTTTATTCCCATCTATTAACATGAATAATTAAGGACTGATTAAATGGATAACAATGCTATAATTTTCTTTTATTTAAAACTAGAAACCTGTCTGATTAGCTGATCCTGGTGGATACATTATCAAAATGGTTATTAGGAGAATGGTCCATATAATTTAGAGGGTTAAAAGGGAAGGGGGGTAGAAAAACACCTTCTTAGGTGAAGCTGGGCCCCTTCCAAATTCAAGAGCCTTGTGATTGTGGAAGGAAATGCTGTTGACCATTTCCATAATCAATGTCTTGAGAAAGAATTTGTTCCCCAGTTGTGATATTGTGATTTCTAATAAATATATATTTGGCCTTCATCCTACTCCTGGCACAGAGTTCCTAGAACCCTTGGAATTTCCTAAGTAAATACAGAGAAAGTTGTGTTACGTTAATGATGTGACATTTGGAAAGCCTCTTGGTAACCCAAGGATGTGGGCTGGCTGCCAGGGAAACCAACCTTTTGATTAGAGGGTTGGAACTTTAGTCTTACTACTCCCCAACCTCCCAGGAGGGGAGAGGGACTGGAGAGTGAATTCAGTCACCAATGGCCAATGATTTACTCAACCATTATTATGTAATGAAGCCTCCATAAAACCCCAAAAGGATGGGGTCCCAAGAGCTTCCAGGCTGGTGAACACATGGAGGTGCTGGGAGAGCAGTGCATCCAGAGATAGTACGGAAGATCTGAGCCCTTTCCCGTGTGCCTCGCCCTACGTACTTCTTCATCTGGATGTTCATCTGCATCCTTTATAGTAGCCTTTATAATAAACTGGTCAAGTTTCTCTGAGTTCTCTTCTGTGAGTTCTGTGAGCTGATTATCACCTTACTTGAACCCAAGGAGAGGGTGGTAGGAATCGGATCTATAGCCAGTGGTTCAGAAGCACAGGTCACAACCTGGACTTATGATTGGCACCTGAAGTGGTAGGGGTGCAACTTTGTGGAACTGAGCCCTTAATCTGTGGTTTCTGACACTATCTCCAGGTAGATAGTGTTAGAATTGAATTAAATGGTAGGACACCCAGTCTGCTGAGAAATGGAGAATTGCTTGGTGGTGTTGGAAAAAAACACATTAGACGAAATTACTAAAAAGATATAATCCCATCAAAATCTCAAAGGAATAAACACGCTGTAAGAGAACTTTGGAGGAGGGGATCCCTGAAATTTTGCCTTCTATTAGGGATGCTGAGATTGGGATTTCAGTCACTTGATAGCATGCTTTAAATGATTTTTATCCTACCATTTCTTCTTTCTGAATCGGTAGAGATACCACGTGGTTCTATCCTTTTGCCAGGACAGGCAAAAATCAGAGAAAATCTGGAACCACCCCTTTTCTTGTGGTTGCGTTACGTAATCAGTCATCATGGCATTCCTTCAATCTTCTGCTCAACTTGGGTCATTGCATTTTCTTTGGTGGCTCATAAGCCATTGCTATTACAAATATGTGTATGTTCCCTTCTGAAATATTTCAACAATGTAGCAGTTGGATTCATCATTTTAGAAGTTGATTGTATTGATGAGGACTATTTTGGTTGCAAATGACAGAAAGCAAGTAAGAGCAGTGGAAGCAAGGACGTTTTGGTGTGCTATGGACCTCAAGGGTAGCCGTGGGGCTCAGAAGCCAATCTCAGGCAGGCATCTCTCTTTACCTTTTGCTTGTTCATGTATTTATTTTTCTGCCTAAGTTCTCTCTTCTTCACTCTTTTAAATGGCTTGCTCTGCTCACATGGAAAGAAAATGTGGCTGTTGCCTGGAGCTACCTGAGCTTTTCATTTACAGTTTTAGTTCCCTAGGAAGAGATGGACTCAACTTGTTTTCAGTGACTCAATACCAGGCAAAGGACTCTGAGAGGCCCAGCTTGAGTTAAATGCTCATTCTGGAGCCAATCTGCTGTCCAGAACAGGTTCTGAGAGGTGATAGGCCCAGATCACCTTCCCCTGGACCAACTAACATTACTTATATAAGATGATTGGTCCAGAGATTTTTGTGTTCATAGAGTAGGGAAAAAGAGCAGGAAGAGGCTGTTTTCAGGAGAAAGTAGGGGAGGGGTAGAGATGGTTCTATGTAATTAGAGCAATAATTGTTCCCTACACTGATCTGAAGGAATCTGACCCTTTATAGTCAGTAAGGTAAATTTCACATAAAATACCAGCTCTCTTTAGTAGTGGGAATATTAAATGGCTTCTTTAGAAAAAATAGGGTGTTTTAAAAATATGTGGTTCCTGATTGTGACATGGATGAAGATGATGTAATAATTTAGTATAAATATATGTTATTACAAGCGTAAATATTGAAATGTTGATAGAATTTGGAATGCAATGAAAATGGAATCTCAAACGATAATTTGGCTTAATTCTCCCAGCTACGGAAATGCTCCTTTAATTAAATGTGAATTTAGTTTTATTTGTTAATTGCACAAGTAATAAGTAATTAAGCAGGCTAACTCTGGAGGTATTTTCCTTGGTTTGATATTTTTCTTTGTCACTTACTAGCTATATGGCTTTGGAAAAATTAGTTGATCTCATAATGCCTCAGATTACTTATCTGTAAATTGGGGATAATAATTGTGGCCTTTTCATAGGTTGGTATGAGTAAAAAACTAGTCAATACATGCAAAGCACTTAGAACAGAGCTTGGCATGTGTTCAGCATTCAGCAATAATAGCTAATAATGTTAGCTATTATTGTTAGAATACTCTTTGGGCATTATTACTTTCTTCAAGATTATAAATGAATAATACAAATGGACTTTCTTGCATACCTTTCAAACTGCATTGACATGATCACTTAGGGCTTTTTGCCAAAAGTCTTTGAGCTCTATTTCACAGAAAAATACAAAGTATAGCTTACTTACTGGTAGTGTTTTGAGGCCCTGAGACATCTTCTGCCCTAGTATCCATTAAGGCTTTTCACAAATGTTCTGTTTCATAGATATTCTAGCACCCTCTCCTTCTCAGCACATGGTAGGATTTTTTCCCACCTACTGGAAGTTAAGTGTGGCCACGTAACACACTTTGGCAATGATGTGCATCTTTTGGGGTAGAAACTGAAGAATCAGGGTATGTTTCACCATATCCTCTTTTCTTTTACTCTGATAGCTAGCAACTTTGACAACTCACAATGGATATGTAGGATAAAAAACAAGGAAATGTTCTTTTAAACAACTGAAATTTTGCTCTTTTTGATTCCTGAAATTCTTCAAATAAGACTTCTGGAAAGGAGGGTGTCTTCACTGTGTTACGTCTGGCTGGGCTGGTTCTTCTTTGGCTATATTTCATTCAGCAATGAACATCTGCATAATTAGGGTATCCATTTCAAAGAACATCACATTATTAAGAGCAAATGTTTTAATGCAGGACAAAAACACCCATATTTTGTGCAATGATGCTGTAATTTTAAAACTCTGGCATCAGTTGAAAATTTATATTAAAGTAATAAATTTCTAATCCAGTCTCACAAAAGCAGAGCTCATTTTTCAGGCTGCCATCTCCGTTTGTGTGGTAAACCCCCCCCCCCATACACGCACACACACACACACACACACACACTCATCATTGCAACACTTGCACTGATAAACTATGTTCCCTTGTTCTGTGTAGTTCTGACTAACCATCTCATCTATCATTTTTTCCTGCTTTCATTTATATAAGACCTGATTTTCTCTATCTAGAAATTCTTTGAAGTTTATCCATCTTGAAACTTAAAAAGTACAGTTTACTTGGCCTTTTAAAATAGCATCTGGTTCAAGCTTCCCAACTGGTCTTCCTGACACTGTTCTCTTATCTACCATCAGAATTACCATTCTAGAAGGCAAATTCTACAAGCTCATTACCTGCCTAGGGGATAAAACGAATGCTTTAGCATTAGTCCCTTGTCCATTGTGTCTTTTTTCCTCACTTCCTGTGTAAGTACTCACAATTCTCCAAAGACACATTTTTACCATTTGTTGAAAATGTCATAGCTATTCATGCCCAGAGGCTCTGGCCATCTCGATTCCCCTGATCTATAATAACATCCTCTTCTACAGCTGTGTTGTTTTGCTAGGGCTACCATAAAATACCACAGACTCCTGGGGCTTAAACAACAGAATTCCAAGATCAAGGTGTCAGCTGGTTTGATTTCTTCTGAGGCTTCTCTCCAAGCCCTGCGGACAGTCACGGCTGTCCCTCTGTGTGTCTCTGGTGTCTCCCTGTGTGTCCACATCTCTTCTTATAAACTGGTCTGATTTGTTTAGAACTCGCCTCAATGGCCTCATTTTAATTTAATCACCTCTTCAATGACACTATCCAACTAAATAGTCACATTTTGAGTTAACTGGGAGGTTAGGGCTTCCACAAAGGAGTTTTGGATGGGACACAGTTTAGCCCAAACATACCATATTCTTCAACTATTTATCCTTCAAGATCCAGTCTTCTGGGAAGCTTTCCCTGGACCCTCTGGTTACGAACTCATTGACGCCCATAGCACTTGATACTTACCTCAATTATCACACTAACAGTACAGTATTGTAGTAATTGATGTCATAGGTTGGCAAACTTTTTCTTGAAGGGCCAGGTAAAAATATTTTAGGCTTTGCAGGCCAGTCTCTGTCACAGCTCCTCAACTCTGCCATAGTGGTAAAGGGAGTTCAGAGTTCTTACATCCAGGTGCTGGTCTGTGGGGGCATCATAAGTATGAGAATCTTTCTTTCAATTTTAATATGAGTTTAAGGGACAGTGATCTATAAAAAAATCTTTTGTTATCTATTAATTTATTTTTCATGACAACCTAGTGCAGCTTTATGAAAAAAAAATGTGGATTTTTTTGGCCAACCCAATATATGGCAATTGCCTCTGTATCTGAAAGCTGAGCTAATCAGAAAGCTCAGATGATGAGTTTTTGTTTGGCATGTGTTTGGGGAGTGGACACTGTTTATTTTTCTATTTTGAGAAGACAAATGATAGGTAGATAACTTGTGTTAATTCTGAGATGTTTGCATGCAAAGTACATGATTGAGTTCCCTCCGATTTAACCCGATCTCTGATCCTTACACAATTTCCAAAATGGTAACCACTGGCCCCGTGTGGCTAGTTAAACTTAAGTTAAGTAGAATTAGATGTTCAGTATCTCAGGTGTGGTGACCACGGCTTGCTGCCCACGTGGCTGCACTGTGGCTCGTGGCTACCCTATCAGCACAGACCTAGGGCACTGCTTCAGCACAGGATGTTCCAGTAGAAGCCCTTACCGTCCTAGCCAGTCTAAGGAGTCATAATCTGTCTTGTGACATTTTATTTTATTCAGTTTATTTTGAAAACTGTGAATGTTATTATATTCTAATTTACTTAGCAGTCCAGGCATGAAAACACTTCTCCCATCCATTTAGGAATGCTGAAAATTTATTGCAGTCAGTTTACATGCATTTAACAACTAAAATATTTACATTTTTTATGTGAAGGATCGGAATCTAGAAGCACTGGCAGCCCAGACTTTTGTGTATGGAAGCCTAGTGAGACTTACTTCTCTGTTTCCAAGAGCTTTGCAAATGTGGGCATTTCCACAGTCATCTCTTCCTTCTTATGTATGTTGGGAGTCGTTAAAGACGGAAGTAGTCACTCTGATCTGGCACAAGTCTTTTGACTGTGTGAGTTCACTTGCTGATGAAGTCTTGCTCGCTACCTGAAGTCAGGATTGAAGAGTTTATGTCCGGAGGGCTTCTCTCACTTGGTTTCTCCCTCCTGGAACCTCACGTGCCTGTATCCTGTCCCAGAAGGCAAGACTAGGGCTTGAAATTGCAGAGCAGATGAGGCAAGTGTGAGATCACAGGTAGGCTCTTGAGTCCCTCATGACCACATGTGCTATGTTTTAATTAGTGGAGCTTTTCTTATGTCCTTGACTGTATTTTAATTGCCCATGGGGCAGCCTCACTTCCTAGATGAAGTTCACAGAGTCCCCCAGAGGCTGAAGAATGATTCACTGCTGCTAATCCAAAGATTCCAGATGGCCTTCCTGTTGCTGCAACTCTAACTTAACTCCTAGCTGTAGGCTAGAGACCTATACTGAGAAGCCAATCTGATTGTCAGGCCCTTTTACCAACTTCTAACTGTGAAAAACCGTTCCTCTTCAGATAGCCCTTTAGATGGGGAAATAATCTCTTGTATTTGCACAATAATCATAGGTGGCACTGGTGGAATGCATACATTGTACCAGGCAGTGGGCTAAGATTTTTATTATATACTTCACTTATTCTTCCCAGCTGAATGAGGGGGTTCTATCATTAGCCCTGCCCACTGGAGGTCACACAGCCAGGAAGATGTAGGGCTGAGATGTAACCCCAGGCCGTCTGACTTCAGAATATATGTGTAAACACATATACATGTGATCCTATTAGATGCATGACTACTTTTCTGCTCTATCTTCTTCACAATCCTATGAGGTATAAAAGGGACCAAAATAAAGCCAAAGAAAAAGACCCCCAACACCAGAGAAGTTAAATTTCAAAGCTCCTAAACAAACTGAGCTCGTGCTCAGACAGGATCATGCCTATAACATGCCATGACAGGCCCACAGAGGGAATGAGCATAAATGGGAAAGGAGAGGACAGAGAAGCCATGGTCTCTGAAGGGAAGCAAGAACTTGCCGGTGTGACAGACTCCTGCCAGTTAAGCTACTCTCCTATTCAAGAGTAGCAGAGACTCAGGTAACTCAGAAATGGGATGGTTATTGTAAGGTACATTTGGGACAAGGAGGGATGAGGACTTTCATGCAAATCCACTCAGTGGGTTTGGCCTTCTAAAGCCAGGAGGTGGAGAGGTACTTGTTCTGAGACAGTTCAAGGTGTTTCAGGAATCTTCCCTTTGGACCCCCTCTTCCCACTACCAGGACCAGCTTCTCTAGTGCATCCATTCTTCAAGGATGTCCACCCACATCTGCCTCACACCTCTGCTTGCCTTTTTCTTTCCCTACTTTGATTCCAATAACGAGAGGGAATCTGATTGGCTTAACAAATGTCTATCATCTCTGTTTGGGCAGAATCCCAGGCCTCAGGAGGACTTGTTATAGGCAGATGATTGGCTACCTTTGTTGTCAGGTGCCCACTCAGGCCCAACTAGCTGGGCTGAAGGGGTGCAATAGAACAAGAATGGGTGGGGCAAAAAAATGGGACGTCTTGGTCATCGAGACAAAACCTGCTGCAGAGCTGTGTCCCTCAGAAGGAGCTGGGGTTCAGAGGCACTGACGTTAGAGTATCTTTTACAGAGAGAAAATACTGCACGTGTGTACAATGAGATTAAAGTTACTCCTGTCTAGGGGTTGTTTATGTTTTAGGAGGTGATTTATCAATTTTCTCCAGGTTACCTAATTCTGCATCTACCCCATCCAAAGTGCTCGTTCAAGCCCCACTCTCTCTTGCAAATTAGGTTTCAGTAAAATTCCCATGCTAGATTGTTTCATCTGGATCTTCTGAAACTCTAAATTACCCCAAAATATGACACCCATTTCTGAATGTCCCATTTGGGATTTTGATTGAGGCTCTCAGGGCTTAAATTCTTAATTTTTATTTTCCTCTCTGCCACATAATCATTCTCATATAAATTCTGAGTTACTAATGTTTATTGCTGGCATTTACCCTACCTAGTGGTTCTCGTGTCTGGCTACACAGTGGATTACTTGGAGACCTTCAAAAAATACCTCAGCCTATGGCATACCTCTGAAAATTATGATTTAATTGTTTTGTAAAGGCCTGGAAATTTGTAAAAAGCTCCCCAGGTGACGTGAATGTACACCCAGGGTCCACAGCCACAGTATGGTCCCTGAGCAGCAGGGTCCACAGCATCAGGAAACTGAATAGGAATTCAAATTTGGGGCCTTA
Source organism: Desmodus rotundus (assembly GCF_022682495.2). Classification (NCBI taxonomy): domain Eukaryota; kingdom Metazoa; phylum Chordata; class Mammalia; order Chiroptera; family Phyllostomidae; genus Desmodus; species Desmodus rotundus. Next base: position 106,152,806 of record NC_071394.1, on the reverse strand, counting down.
TCCTAGATCTGCTGTTTTAGAATCTTGGCGGCGTGGGGGTGGCACTCAGCAACCCGAGTTTTAACAAGCCCTCCGGGTGATGCTGATGTGAGCTCAGGTTTAAAAACCACTGTTCTACACGGAGCTGCTTAATTTATTATAGCTCTTCATAGCACCATAGCTCATGCCTTTCAACTAAGCCCTTTGGAGGTGGCCCCTTGAATTACATTTGTCACACATCCTAAGAGTGCATTGGGCTGTCTTATGGCTTGGCAGAAGGTTAATCATCTTGATTATTCTGGGAATCTTCAGCTCATTTATTTATGATTATTAATGACCAAAATAAAATAGCTAAGTTAGTCCTCTTCGAGGGCTCCCTTTGTTAATTCTTTTTTTAACGTGATTGTTTTCCTGATTGTTTCAGACCATCATTTTCTCCCCACACCTGTTCCATGACATGATAAATTAGCCAGATACTAAAGTGGCTGTTTGTTCTATCTTCAGCTACCATGATAAGATCTTCCAGTTTTGTGGGGAGAAAAGCCCAGCAACTGTTTACCAAGATTTCTGATGCTAAATATTTTTTTTTACAAACACATAGAGTATAATGTGCTTGCCACAAAATAAAACACATATTGTGCAGGGTATCACACAGGACCTGAAATTCAGGATACAATGCAGTCATTGTTATTGTATTGTAATTGTCTATTTATGAGTCTGCTCTCCACTAAATACTGAGCTTCTGAGGAGGGATGGGGTGCATTTCTTATTCTTTTCTGCCTCGAAGAGTGGCTGATGTGTAGTGAACACCGAGCACGTGCTTGGTGAATGGATAGAAGAATGGATGAATGACAGCATCATCCCACACCAGCTGGTTGCATGCAGGCACCACGTTTGTTTTGTCTGGAGGCCACACTATGGAAGACACATTGTTGACACAGTCCAGTCTTCCTTCACTCCTCAAAGTAGATTAAATCTCAATGGTATAATCCACAGGTCTGTGAACTGTGGCCCTTGGGCCAAATCCAGCCAGCCTCCTATTTTTAGAAATAAAGTTTTATTGGAGCACAGCCACACCTGCTCATTTACATATTGTCTCTGGCAGTTTTTGCAATACAATGTCAGGGTTAAGTAATTGCAACAGAGACTGTATGGTTTGCAAGCCTAAAGTACTTGCTCTTTGAGTCTTTACTGGAAAAGTTTGTCAATTATTAGCTCTCTATACCTTTCCTTCCACACCCTAGTACAAATTGTAATGATATATCATGTGAATATTTTATTAATGTTAACCTCTCACATTATTTTTAAGCTCTATTGTTTTAAAAACCATGTTTAATATCCTCACTATTACATTCCTAGAACGTACACTAGTGTTGGCACATAGCAGTTGCTTAATAAATGCTCGTTAATCAAATAAGTATATGATAATTTGGGAGCAAATATGTTCTCTGGAGTACATCTGCATTTCTGTTTAAATGTGTGAGATATAATGGTGTAGCCTAAATGGGGTAATACACAAAGTGCTGAGCATAATGTCTAGAGCATGGAATGTGATGAATAAATCATAGCTCTTACTATGCAAGATCGTCCGCATCTTCACTTAAAAACCCCATGGAGCCTTTGCTACCAGAGAATAGCCTTAGAAATGCACACACAAAAAAAATTAGGAAATGCATTTATTCTAGGACACACTTTTATTTTAAGAAGTATTAGGTGGCTACCCCATGCCTGGTAAAGCCACTTTTCTTATTTCATGGCTTCTCCGTTTTACCACGCTGCCTGCTGTTTTGTAAGGCCTCACAATCATGTGTCTTCTAGAAAAGAAGACCAGTGGAGAAGTAAGCAGCCTTTCCCAGGATTGCATCAATTCTCCATGTGTTTGACGGCTGGCCCGCGCTTTAGAATCACCTGGGGAACTGTTGGAAGTATGATGTCTGGGCTCCCCAGACACCATCCCCGGAAGTTCTGGTCCAGGTGGTGCTTTTAAAGCTTTGCAGGCGCTTCTAATTTGCAGCCAGGAGCTAGACTGTCAGTTTCACCAGTTAAGAGGTATTCAGTGAATACTTGTTCTGAGAGACTGAATGTACAAACAGATAATGGTCAGACCACGTATACCAAAAGAACTTGTAGTAGCTGACCTAGAAGAATCAGGGCCCAGGCAATAATTGCCAGCTCTTCTATTTGTTTATTCTCAGGACCAACCATAGAAAGTCACACACACTCCCCAAACAAATCAGATAGTACACACTGCTTCTAGTTAGCACACCTCCAGCATCTCATGCTAACAACCTGCAAAGAGGGCATACCTGAAGCCTTTTCTTTTCTCACTACAAGGCTTTTCTATTCCATTGCTTGCATTTGAGTTCCTGCCAAATGCAAGTAATGGTGCTGACTCCCTTGCTATGCCAGACTACGAATTAATAGCTTCTCTTTGTTCTCATCTGGGTGGTCTTCATTTATTTCCACAGGGCTATTGTTCTTGATTTGTAACTAGTATTGCATATATAAATAACATACTTTGGCTTCTGTTATAACCAGGAGAATCATGTAGAAGAATCCCACTGGCATTAGCCTAGGTAAAAACTGGACTGAATATAAAAAGTGAAGGGTATCTCAGACAGCCTAAGGGCAGGGGCCAGTTGGGTGGCAGGAACCCAGGAAGGGGGGAAGGCTGTTGGGAACCAGGATATTTTCCCATTGTGTCTCTTGTCCCCATTTTTCTCTGTGCAACTGCTTAATTCTTTCTTCTTGGTCCAAACCACCTGTCTCGATTTTCCAGTCCACATGGCAGAATAACCACTGCCAACAACTCCCTGGTTTGCATCTCCTTGTGAAAGACAGAAGACCTAGATCGAATGGAATCTCTTAGTGAGTGGCCCAAATTGGGGAGGTTCTTCTCCCGCTGCCTTCTGTAACCATGTGGATTTGTGGGAGGCGGTCAGTTCCCACAGCAGACGGGCAGTGTGGCTGAGTGGCACACTTTAGCGATACAACCTTAATAACAAAACAAGCAGTTTCATTTAAATTCTAGACTTTCCTGGAGCCTTTGTTCAGCTGTTTTTCAGCTCCCTAGTGGTTCTGGTCTTCTTTGGTAAGGCTTACTTCGTATAACTTGCACCTGCGGCTCCATTCTCGGGCATCCTGGGGTCATTTGAACATTTTAAGGAAAATTGTCCTTGAGGCCATGGTGCCTCAGGGACCCTTATGAGTGCCTCTCTTCTTTATAAGCATGTGTGCCCATAGAAGTGTGCCAGCGATGTCCATGCCCCCGCCATCTCCCAGTGTCCTTTGGAAGTACACCGCACCCATTACTTGGCAGGGGTGTTCGTGCCCAGACAACTGCTATGATCCATGCTATCCTTTTGGGGGGCTTTATGTCTTTGGGTTTCTTGCCCAGAAGACCTCAGGTTGGAACAACTGTTTGGAGCACTATACCTATCTCTACTCATCCAAAATGATGCTCTTCTCCCTCACCTCCCCCTCCCTCCACAAACTGACAGGGATGCAGAGTCAGCAGGGAGGTACTAGGAATGAAGTTGGAGAGAATTTCTTGAAGTGAAATGAGCTCAGAGCCATCTCCTTCTAATCAACTTAGGCACTAAATTCTGGCCAACACAAGGAGGTAATTAAGCATAAGTGTATGCCATTTACTTTGCAGGTGAATATAAATTGCAGAGACTAGAGTTCTTGAGACACTGTTCAAGCCAAAACTAGGGCAAGCTGTGCTTCTCCCATCAAATCACATACCATAAGTATAGAGGAGCCCATAGGATTAAATCCAGAATTGATACTTTCAAAGGAAACTTGGAGAAAATGCTGCTTCAAATGTTCCAGCCACTATAACCACAGAGCTCCACACCAAGTCTTGACATCAAAGATTTATTGAAGACCTGACACATTTGCCATTATGCAAATAAGGTATTTTTACTTTTCTCAGCTGTGCAGTTCAATTAACATTTTATTGTGCAGAGTCAAACAGGAGCCAGCTCCTGAAACTTAAACCTTTAAACAAACAGCAATATTGTCGGTCTACTTTGACGTCTGCTTATTGCTAAGGAGTGAGGAGGGGAACAAAGATATCCAGGAGTTTTGCATTGGTTATGCAAATTCGGAGTTCGTAATCTCTGCCCTTGTCAAGGTCTGGGGACTATCTGATCTGACATTATCCAAACCAGATGCTCGAGGACAGCTTGTGAAAGATCATCTCTTCCTTTCATCCCCCTCCCCTCCTGAAATGTTATATATGAGTTTGCAGTGCATCTGACCTCCACTGGGAAGGGTTCATTAGGCCTTAGAACCCGAGGGCATTGCGACCCAGCTGGGAGGGACTGAACTGCCATTCCTCTGCTTGCTCATGCAGGCTGTGGCAACATATGTTTTTGAGCCTTGATTTCATCATCAGTCAAATGGGAATAATGTTGTGGAAGTCCTAAACTCATTTATAACTAAGAGTGCACATTGCCCACGCCGTCAGAGGGGAAAACAAAAGCAATTTGGCATCAGGAGATGACCACAAAAAAAAAAAAAAAATCACACACATGCCATCGAAAATCCTCGTCTTCAAGATAAAGCCTTGAGCCCCTTCCTGAAAGTTAGAGTCAATTTTATCTCATTCATATCTTTGATGTTTTCAAATATATAATGATCCCTGCAGATATAATAATCAAGTGAAGAACTGTTTTTGAGCAATGAAAATAGAAATCAGACTGATTGTAACTTTATAGTTTTTTCTTTAAATGCCCACTTGATCCTTTATTTAGGGTGTCCCATTCTTCTGAAGGTTGGGCTGTCTTGCAAACATTGCAAGGAATATTTTTTTTTTATTGCTTGAATCTCCCTCTAGGTTTTCCCTTGACCACTGTGTGGCCAGAATTGCCTGAGGTGAGGCTAGAGGGGTTTAGAGGGGCCCCGCTCACAAAGAGTCCTCCAGGCCACCTTCGGAAGTCTTGTCTTTTCCCTGCGATCAAGAAAGAAGTCACTGTGGACGGTGGAGACGGGATCCCTCGCACTTTAAGACCATCGCTCTGCCTGCAGAGTAAAGAGTGCTTTAAAAAGGGACGGAGCGAAGTGCAAGTGGACGAGCTAGGAAGCCGCCGTTGCAGCTGAGCAGAGAGAAGATAGAAGCTTGTCCTGGGTGGTGACAGTGGTGGTGCAACGGGCAGAAAACAATGGAATCAAAAGATAGTTAGATGGTAAAATGAGCAGGACTTGATTCTGGCCTGGGAATGAGTTGGATGGCAAAGCCAGGCCCTGAACAGGGAAGCGCTGGAGGAGGGCCAGGCCTGTGGTCTTGTAACATCCCATGGATGTGTAAAGTGTGACTCTCACTTTCCAGGGACTGAGGAATTCCTCAGAGGAGGGAATTCTGAGCCTCGTGGTACCTTTCCAGCATCTCTGAATCTCAGTGTGTAACCCATTAAACCCTCTGTTGAAATGCACAGAATTCATTCTTTTACCAAAGCCACTACAGGACTGTATCCTCCTGAAGAGCTCATATAAATGCACGCATCCTCCAGGGCCAAGACAGATGAGGCATTAAGCCACAGACCTCCTCTTTTAAGAACTCTTTATGTTTACATGGCATTTAAAAATTCACAAGGTGCTTTATCACAATGCTACTCAAAGTGTGGTTTCCAGAAGGCAGCATCAGCGTCACCTGGGAGCTTGTCAGTACAGACACTCAGACCTTCTGAATCAGAAACTCGGTGTGCATGTGTCGGGGGTCCGCAACCTGTGTTTTAACAAGCTCTCCAGGTGATTCCGATGCACACTCAAGACTGAGGAGCACTGCTTATCATGCACCTTCCTTAACAATTAATTGTCCAAGGTGAATATTGTCATCCCCGTTTTAGTAAGGAAGAACTGAGGCTCTGAGAAGTTAAGTGACCTGCTTAAGCATGCAGTTGGTGGTAGCAAATGTAGGAATCTAGTCCACAAAATGTCTAAATCCACGTTTAGTGTCTACCAGAGCCTTCTTACTTGGAATGAGTGGAAGGACCTTGAGAGAACAGACATATGTATACGTGTTGATGGGGAGAGGGTGGGAAGGTAGGATTGGAAGAAAGGGATGGAAGAATGAACTGCTTGACACCAAATAACAAACACCCAGATTGAATTCTTCTGCCTAGGGAGGGCCTCAGAGGTGGGCACAGAGGTGGGCTGGAGCTGGCTGGTGCCAGGTCATGAAAGTCCATAATGCATATCTCTTCTAAAGTCTGTGTTCAGGGACATGCTCCTAGGTTAAAACAGGCTGGGACGGGAGTATTTACACCACAGAAAAAGGCAAACACTACAGTCAGGGTTCCTCACCCTTAGGCCCAAGAACGGGTTGGTAAATACTTGCCAGCACACTCCTGGATGGGAGGCGATCTCAGAGACAAAGTGTCATAAAATGGGAGGAGTTGACAGAGATGTTGGGCAAGGTCATTGTGATCGAGGTGAAGCATTGCTGATGTTTCTCCTATGGATTAATATAACTGGCAACAAATAAACCAATCTTAAATCGTAAGTTTTAGACTACTTAACCAAGTCAAAATGGGGAAAAGCTTACTGAATACACTTATGTTTGAGACAAAATAACAACTATTTCAAAACAGGGGTCTTTTTCACTGAATCTAAAAAGTAACACGGGCAGGATTTTCGTAATAAAGAGCACCCCTTCAGTTACTCTCTGGCATCGGCTTGGAGCCACTCGGAAGAACTCTTGAACAGAACAGTAACGGGTACCATCAGCAAGACCTGCAGCATCTGGAAAGGAGAAGCTTTTCCCAAGATCTTGTTTATGTTACCTTTCAGTTAGAGTTCAAACTGAAGACAAGTCTGAGCCTTTTTCTAAAAACCCAAGAGAGAGAAACTGTAATTATATTGAAACATAGCTTCATTCTGAGAGGCTCATTTAAAATGAAACCCATCCTAGCCAAAATTGAATTATATTTAGAAACCAAGAATGAAGACGTCTGATGTTGGGGTTTTAACTCATAATATCGTAGAACTTGGTACTGCAACCAATTATAGGAATCATTTAGAACCCCTTTAAACCTGCTGACTCTCCACCTGGATTACACGTTAGAATCACGTAAAACACCAGTTTCCAGGCTGCACGCCATACCTGTTAAATTGGCATCTCTGGGAGTGGGAGCCAGGCCTTACCTCAGAGCATCCCAGAAGGTTCCCGTGCACAGTTGGAACTGGGGTTTGGACCCCAGTCCAGGAATAGTGATAGAACCCACCTCCCCTATTTTACAGATGAGAAGCTTGTAGCCCAAACTGCTTTGCTGACTGTCCCAGAACCAGTTAGCTAGTTGCCGAGTGAATCATCAGTACACTGGTGTATCATCAGTCAGTTAACAATTGCAGAGCACTTACTGTTTGCCCAGTAGTGCTGTGGTGGATGCCGTGAAATTTAGGGGAAGGCTAGTGGGGCGGACTATGAAGCCCCATGCCCATAAGTCCCACAAGCATTTGCATCCTGGTGAGATCATTTTAAATCAAATGTGATTCATTTACCACATGCACCCCTGCCTCCCCAGGCTTTTTCAATTCCCTAGTTAATAGGACTGACAGCACACTGGAAGGCGTTTTCCTAGCATGTGTCCGCATTTGTAGTTACATATTTATTTATGAGATTATGATATTAATGTCGACTCCACAACCAGTCTGTGAGCCCCATGAAGGCAGGGATTGTGTCTGGGTTTTGTTCACTATTTAGTCATTTATTCAACAAACATTTACTGAATGTCTAGTCTGGATCAGGCTCTGTTCTAGGAAGCAGAACATGGCCTGGAACTAGGTCACTAAATGAACGATTCTGTTACAAAAAGGCAGGCGCAAAGCGGTATATAGAGGCATAAAGAGGCAGCCCTTCGCCTTAGCGGTGTGGGTCTCCCAGTGGTCCCCAGACAAACAGCATCGGCACCACCTGGGACCCTGTTAGAAGTGCAGGTTCTGGGTCCCACTCCGAACTGTTGAATTAGAAACCCTGGGGGCGGGCCCAGCGATCTGCTTTACAAGCACCCCAGGTGATTCCAGGCGTGCAGAGGTTTGAGAGCGACTGCCGTGGGGGAGCTGATGACACGCCTCCTCAGACTGTGTGTTGGAATTAGTCCACAAAAGCCTCCTTTGGTTCTCCCACCAGCTGCCTCTTTGCCTTCATCCTGCTCCAGAAATTCTAAGGGCTTGAAGTGACCGCTCGGATTCTGATCCTCAAGGATAGTTCTTCCATCCAGCTGTGGCCTACACCTTTGAGGAAGATGACACTGCAAGGTAGGCATGGCTGAACATCCTTTTTAAATGAGTTGGTTCCGTTCTAACCCAGCGATTTTCAACTACTGTGCTGCGGCCCACTGGTGAGCCGCAACAATTTTTAAAACACACACTACCTGACTATTTAGTCAGGGGCACTGACCTCTTTTCCCTTAGATTGTCAAATTAAAAAATGACAACAACCAACACAGCAATAGCCATCCAGTGTGACTGAGTCAAAATTATACCTATTTTTTTGGTTAGATTGGCAAAAACATATGTCTTTTGGTGTGTCACAGAATTTTAGTCATTAGTTTATGTGTGCCAGGAGATGAAAAGGTCGATAATTGCGGTCCTAACCTCGTAAGTCAGGAATGTGAGTGTTGACTGGTTACCGAGTTTGCGACCTCTTTGTTCTGCTGTACCTGCCTTGCCAGTCCCAGCCATCAGCAACTCTTCGCCGGGATGGCCAAGAATTTTTGGAGAAAGGCACAGATCCTTTCTCTTTGGTCCAGTCCCCAGGCACACCATCCAGCTTTTCACTCCCCCCGTCCTCACTCCTGACTATTCACTTCCCGCTTCCCTCACCACCAACCCCACTCTGACCCTTCTCTCTCAGTGGCGGCCCTGCCACTCCTCACGGAAGGTCAAGGAGCTGGGCCCTCTCTCAGGCTCCTTCTCTCTGCTTCATCTTCCTGCACCTGCACGTGTCCCTTCCTGCCGCGTTTTTCATTTCGTTTACAGACGATTCTCTGAGAACCCTTTACACACTGTGCAGTCTACAATCCTGCCCTCGGGACGCACTCGGGGAAGCAGATAATAAACAAGCAAACAAGCAGACGGACATGCAACTATACAAGCAAGGGTAATTATAAATTGCAACAAGAGCCACAAAGGAAATGAACCAGGTCCGCAAAAGAGAGACAAACAGAAGGGGGACAGTAACCTGTTCTTTCTCAGGGCTTTTCTCCGAATTTTGTGATTCTAGCCTGGTTTGCTTCCTCTGGTTTAATTACTATCATTTCTCTTTCTCGACTCCAACTCCTTTTCTTCTGTCTACAAATAGAATTGACTCTCTCCAGTTGTCAAATATGTCTTCATAATTCTGGGATTGGTTTACAACGGTTTTTTATGCCACTTCTCTGTTGAAATTGGGCTTTTTATTAAACAGGTCACTGAAGTTCAAATCCATTGGCTATTGGTCAGTATCACCATTCTTATCTTGCTATTGGACCATCCATATCCCTTCCAATGAAACCCATTCCTTTCCTGGTTTTGTGAGGTGGGGCCAACCTTGTTCTTTCCAAATGTGCTTTTTCTCCTTATCTTTCTCTCTTCTACATCTTTACGTTTACCACCTTTGTGAAATCATTTCTTATTTTTCCCAGCCAGTCGTGACCAGGCCCTCCTCTGCTATGTCACAGCTGCCTTCTTAACGAGTGGCAGCATTCACTCCCCCATTGTAGCTCTCTTGTTTTCCTTTCGGGGGGTGCAAAGTGCCGAAGGGAGAGAACTGGGAATTAAACATTCTGATTCTACCACAGGGCCCTGCCGTGGAGGCCCTCAATTAATATGCGGAACAGATTGCTGTTAGTTACTAGCAATGGTTAATAGATAGATAGTCTTAAATAATATATTTCTTAACTGATTTGATGCATTTGTGTGTTTAATGAATTTAAAGGCCTGGAAGCTGGGAATTAGATGTTTCAAGCGGGGGAAAGAAATGGATTCTTACTCTGAAACTAAAAGCCAGGACCATCTGCAGCCCCGGTGCCCAAGCACAGACCCTCAGTAAAGGCTGCCATGGCAACCCACAGCATTGCTTTGTCTTAGTCAGTCTAAGCTAACCTTTTAAAACATACGACTATAAGGGGTTATGTTAGTTTTGTTAAGTACGTAATCACATTTTTGCTCTGAAATACTCCCTGCGCACTCCTGCCATTATGACTTTCTGGAATATGTCCCCACCCGCCTCTGCTACTTCTTCCCAAGAAGCAGAAGTGCCTCTTGTGTTTTATTTAAGAGGGTGGAATGGTAATGGGAAAAGTACAATAAAAAAAGTTATAAAAAGAAAACTCTTGTATTTTAACATCCAAAGTGGTACAATTGGTGTTGCCTTCACCCACCAACCTCATGTTTTGTGACCTTCAACACTTAGACTGTGAACACTTCAAGGTCATGGAGAGAAGCTGATCCGTATTTGTTTCCCTGAGGTGGAGCTCAGTGTTTGGCAATCAGAGATGTCCAATGAATGCTGTATGAACCAGAGAATATGCGTGGATGACCATTCTCTCTTAGTCCGCCTCGGAGACTTATGAGGCCCAAGCAGGAGACGTAGGAATGGGAAGCTGGTGGGGCTGACTGGAAGAGGCACAGAGGGTATCTGGACAGATGTCAGTGAGGAAAATCTCTGATTGCACTTTTATGAGAAAATGAGAATGAAGTGTGCTTTACAGATAGACCTTATAGAGGGCATTTGTTGGCAGCTATCGCACCTCAGGAATATCCCTGTTGTACCGTGGGATCCTACCCATCTCTCCTGTGAACATTTGTCTCTCCACTCACAACACTGGGTTATTCCAAATTCAAAAGGTTCTCAGTGTTGGGGAGAAAGAAGACACGAGAGTTCAGACACTCCAACAGGTTGGCAAAAACGAAGCAGTTAACACAACTGAGCATCCTTTCATGTCGGGATATTTACATACACATTTTTACTTGATCTTATTAATGGCCCAATAAGGTTAATATTATTTTTATTTTGAGGTGAGAAAATAGAGGCTCAAATAGATTTAGTGTTTTAGGGAAGCTTTGATGAAAACTATAGATGCTGTTGTGAACTCACCACCAAAATGCCAGGGTCTGGTGGTGTAACATCTTTGGCCAGTTCTTCTTTCCCTTAGTAGCATTAATTATTGGGTTGGCCAAAATATCCATCATGGTTTTATTTTTTCCATAAAAGAAAAGACACATTTTTCATTTTCACCAATAACTTCATTGATCTGGATATTTTGAGTATGTCGGCTGTCTCCCGCTATTGGCTTCTAGCGGGTAGAGGCCAGGGGAGCTGCTAAACACCTTCCAGTACGTAAGACAGCCCCACAGCAAAGAATCATTTGGCCACAATGTCAATAGTACCAAGGAACTTCCTGAACCCTTTTGACCCATTTGATCAGTCACAGCACCTTCTCCATACACTGCACAAATCTTTTTTGTGTGTTTCGTTTGCATTTTTACCTTTCTTGAAATAATAAAGCATAATATACTGAAAATGTTGCATATTTTCTTCCATCTTCAATATCAAAATGGCAGCACAAAAATTCACCAATTTTGATAATTTTTTAAAAAAATGCACGCTGATATGCCAGCTGTCACAATACAACCTAACAAAATTATTTCGAATGAAGTTAGAGACTACTGAGCACTAATAGATCCATCGTACAGAAAAAACATAACAGACTTTTTGACCAACCCAATACTCAATAGTGAGCATCTGTGTGTATATGAAGTGTGCTTTTCTTGGCTTTTTTTACTTTTGACATGCAGTTCTATGAACTTTAACATTGCGTAGTTTGTTACGAAACATGACAGCTACATTGTGCTGTCACCTGTTGTCATACCCTCCCCCCTCTGTCCCCTGACGTGCACTGATCTGTTCTCTATCACTATAACTTTATCTTCTTGATAATGCCCCACAAATGGACTCATAAAATATGTAACCTTTTGGGATTGGCTTTATTTTCTTAGCATAAAGTCTTTAAGATTCATCCAAGTTATTGTGTATATCGAAGTTTATTTTCATTGATGCATAGGATTCCATTGTATGGACATAGCACAATTTGTTTGTTCACTTGTCCACTTGAAGTAGACAGATTGATGGCCCTCCTAAGGCTATCCACGTGCTAATCCTTGGAACCTGTGATATGTTATATTACATGACAGGCAGGAATTGAGGTTGCTAATAATATGACCTTAAGAAGCAGAGTTGTCATGGGCTAGCCAGGTGGGCCCAGTGTAATCAATCACAAGTGTCCTTAAGTGGGGAAGAGGGAGTTGGAAGAGTCAGAACCAAAGAGACAGCATTGTGAGAAGGACATCTGGCCACTGCTGACGTCGAAAATGGACCAGGCCCCGAGCCTAAGAACGCAGGCCTCCTCTCAAAGCTATCGTGTAGTAAATTTGACTTCTTTTCTTCTGATACACAGTTCTATGAATTTTAAAAACAAGTCTTTGTTCCTTCAAGGAATGTTTTAAAATACAAATTCAATTTGTTTATTGAATAGATATAGGGTTCTTTACATTATCTATTTCATCTCGTGTGAGTTTTGGTAGTTTGTGGGTTTGGAGGAATTAATCCATTTTATTTAAGTTGTTGAGTTCTTGTGCATAGAGTTGTTAGTATTTTCTTATCCTTTTAATGTCTGTGGGGTATATAATCATATTCACTCTTTGATTCCCAAATTTGCTTACTTTTTCTTCAACTGAGAGTATCTTTATTTTACCTTTATTTCTGTAGGGTATTTTCACTGGATAGAGAGTTGTTCTGACAGTTCTTTTCTTTCAGCACTTTAAAATTGTTGTGCTTCCTCCTCCCAAGCTTTCGTGACTTCTGCTGTAAAACCTGTTGTCCTTTGAATCATTCACTGTTCATCTACATGGAATGTGTCATCTTTCTTTGGCTGTATTCAGGTGTTTTCTTTGATTTTAGTTTTCAGGAATTTGGGTAGTGGTGGCAAGCCAAACTTTTTTGGTTGTCTACCCCAGAGCTATCCCTCTCCTTCCTCGCCGATGTGGCCCTGAGTTTGTTCAGGCATCAAAGCACAGTATATCAAGCTTCAGGGCTTGTGGCGTGAGCAGTCTAGGGAATTGTGCTCATTCCATCCCTTTTTCTAGTAGCTGATAGAACAGGGATTCAGCTGGGAAGCTCTTGGAAAAGATTTGTCACTCCGATGAAAAAAATAGACATAAAAAGAAGTTGTCTTATTCTTTCCTACTTTCAGCACCATAACGTGAGCATGTGATTTGTGGGGCTAATGCAGCCTTCTTGCAACCGTGAGGGGAACTGGAGAAGTTCAGCCACAGTCCTGACTTTGGTGAGTGACTAAAGCAACCTTAGGACAGCCTACTTTGAGACTCTGTACATGAGATTATGAATTAACCCCTATTGTTTAAGCCACTTTTAGTCATATACTCTGCTAGTTGCAGCTAAAAGTATCCTAACTGATGTAAGGACCGTGTAGGTTTTGTTCACCACCATCAACTAGTGTAGTGCTTGGCATATGGGTAGAAGCTCAATAATTGTTTATTGGATTCGGGAATGACATGACTGTTCAATCTTACTGATGAGTCTACTCTTGTGTCTTGGTTCTTGTGACAAGGTGCCAGTTAGGTCCAAGGAGGCTACCTAAGTCCTTGCCTGGATACCTGCCTTGAGTTTCAGTCACTTGTCCATTGAGTCTGGTCCTTTCTTCCTCTTTGGAGTTCCTTCAGGGTGGGAGTTAAACCTGTGGCTGGCAGTGCCTCCCAGCTCCCCTTGAGACCAACCTCTGCCTGCATGGTGAAGGTATGGGCTGATTCCACATCTTCTGTTACTGAGTTCCTTCTGGAGAGGAACTGTGTGTGCTCTTTAATGAACTTTCCAGCCATAGGCCATCTGCCTAGATTGCCAAATTTTGTCTACTTTTTGTGTATTCCCACATCCCTTGAGACTATATTTCACCTGCTGGCCTGAAGCACTTTCTCCCACCTAACATTACCGTCTCGTATTTTAGCCAGTATACAAGTGCCTGCAGCTCCTGGAGGGTGTGGCCTGTTTACATCACTAAGCCACCCCTCCCCCTGGTCTGATTAGGTCCGTCCTATCACAAACTTCCGGAGCCCCAAGGGCTCTCTTCCCGATATACTCAAAAGCTACTTCTGTCATCAACTGACAGAATTGGGCAGATGCTAATGAACAGTGACAATGGTTTCTTCTGTGGGCTAGTCAGCTTCACCTGTGACTGGAATGTCAAGGAGAGCTCAGCTAAAGGAGGAACAGGAACATTGTCCTCTGCTCATTGTTCACCTCTACGATGACATAAAAAAGGCCAAGGCTGTTTGAAATCCCTGTGCAAGGACATTTCAACCTCACTGTTTATACAATCAAAGAGAATAAACTTATTTTCCATCTTACTAAAATGATTGAGAACTAGGAATGGTTTGGAAATTTTCCATTTGGAAATGGAAATTTTTAGTAAATTATAGAATTACATGACCAGCCAAAAATGAAACCTACCCAATGTCCATTATCAATAGAATGGAAATTCAACTGTGGTATATTTAAACAATGGAACACTGTGTCAATGAGAATGAAAGACCTACAACCACATGGACGAATTACAAACATAATTCTGGGCTACAGAAGTCAGTTGCATACATACCATATGATTCCATCTATTTTAAGTTCAAAAACAACAGGCCCAGTATTTTTATTTTGTACTGGTTCCCACAGATTATGTAGCTAGTCCTGGATATAAATGTTGCTTTGTGTAACACAGGCAGTGCAGGTCAAGGATTTGTAATCAAATTCTAGTTTAAATGAACTACGGAATTTGATATTTAAAGGTAAATCCTATATGATGACAAATCCTTTCTATACAAAGAATAATTTTCTAACTTATTAATTTTACTGCTAACTTTCTGAACCACAAGTTGACTTAAAACAAGAAACCAAATGGAAAGTGAAATAATAAATACGAATCTTGGAATAGTCTTATTTAAGAGCTGGAAAGAGATCTTAAAAATAATCAAATTCATCCCTTTTGTTTTGCAATAGAGAAAAATTAGTTCTAAAGAAAGAAGTGATTTGTAAAGAAATTGACTCAACTACGTAAGTGGAAGTCAATGAAAATTGATCAGCATAGTGCAATATTTGAAGACTCAGTGATATTTGGAAATTTCTGGCAAGATTTCTGGAGTACTTCTTTTTCTGTGCCAGAAAAAGCCTCTTAGCCAGGCCAAAATAATAAACTTTGCTTTATACAGAATCATTTTCTGGAGGGAAAGTATACAGGCAAATTGATTACACTTTGTATAAAATAATTATCTTAATGTAGCACCTGCCATATGCAATTTTCACTTGGAAACAGAAAGGGCTGTCGGAATGGCTATGCCACAGGCAGTTGGTTAGCGTCAACTTGACCCAATGCAGTGTCCGCCACGTGCAGATTCCGTGCCCAACAAAGACCCTGGTGCCTGTCTGGGGGATGGGGCTTGCATTTCAGTTTGGCTTCACTGAACAAATTTAGGTGGTTGGGTCCTGGCTGTGTTCTGCTTTAGATCAATGACATTTCTGGATGCAGAGAAAATATGGATGAATTAAAATTTTTAAGTAGCTAAGATGGGCCAGGATTGTGCTAGGTGGCAGGATTGGAGCACACCTTTGTTCTCAGGGAGTCCCCAGTTATAACTCACAGCACTGAGTGCAAGAGCACGAAGGGAAGTGGGATATGAGGTTGCTTTGTGGAGGCTTGCAGGAGAGTGGGGGCAATGATGTGCTTCCTGAGTCTTAAAGGATGAATGGAAGTCAGCCCGATGAAGGGCCAGGAGGGGGAGGACATGGCAAGTAGGGCACTGAACTTGAGGGGAAGGTGTGAGCAAAGCCAGTGAATGGTTTTGAACAGAGGAGTGTGTGGTAGCTCAGGAAGATTACAGTGGTAGCAACACGGGCAATGGATAGTGGATGAAGATGATGGCTGGAAGTGCTCCAGGTAAGCAGAGACAAGAGTCTAAGCTATGAGTGTCCCTTACCCCTTCTCAGACAAGGTGTCTGAAAAAAGTGGAGAGTAAAGTTATTAGGCATGATCATCTATGAGTGTAGAGGTTAAGAAAAATGGTTTGGTTTTGTAGCCATGGCACAGGCTACAGTGGTGCCATCAGCTGCAGTGAGCTTTCCAGGAGAAGTGGATTTAAAGGAAAGGATGATGAATTCTTAGAGATGCTGAGCGGAGGTGCCTGTGGAACATCTAGGTGGATAACTTCCACCATTTCAAACATTTGAAACTTTTCGTAAAGTTGTCTGAATGTGTGTTTGTGGTCACTGAATAAATGAGTTCGAAGCTCGTGTGCACATACCATACGACATCATGCATCTTCATTTCAAGCAAACGTGCGTATCGTTAAGTATTCATTTTTAAAACATGCCTGAAGAGGAAGATAAAGTGAATACAGTGTTATATATCAAGTGTATCTCAATTTAAAAAATAAAAATATAAAGAGGAAGAAAATAGAGAAGTTAAATATTACAATTTTATTGCTAGAAAAGGCCATATTAGTCACATTCCATATGAAACAGTTGGGGGTCAGCAAGACCCCTCCCAAGGTCTCCCAGCTATTAAGTGGCAGAGCTGGGACTCCAGCCTGGTGGTCTATTCCCCACCCTAGGCTGCCTCATCAAGGTATCACAGAAGGATGCAATTCACCTGTCTAAAGTGTTTACCACCCCAACCTCCCATTTTAAAGGAGAGCCTTCAAAAATCTTCTTCCTGTATCTACATCTTCCCTCCACCTCAGGTCTCTACTTCATGCCTCACCTCTCTTTACTGCTTGCATTAAAGTTTCTTTGAGGAGCACCTTGGAGAAAGTTCTCATGGCCTGTAGTTAATTCCATGGTTTCCAGTGAAGTGAGAAGCCTTCTGAGCACCAACAGTTATGGCGGTCAAGTTGCCTTCATCTGCCCCGAGGACGCACAAGGCCTTGAATGGTCAGAGGCACAGGGCAGGAAACATTGCGTCAGCTGTGCCTCCGACAATTCACTTCAGTGACAGAAACATTATTCAGAATTCAAGTCAAGCAGGTGTTAAGCACCCACTAGAAGGACTTTTAATTTTTAAGGATTAGGTTTTGAATAATTCTGCCTGAGCCTTTCAAATTACACTCAATTCTAAATTCTTAGAAGGCAAAGTATTATGTGTCATGGCCAAGGCTTCATTTGACATCGAGTTTATGCTTATGGGGAGGCTCTAATACCATCAATGTGTATAGCACAGTTGTATCCAAATTATAGAAAGCACAGAATGTTTCTTTCTAAAATGATTATCGATTTATAGTAAAATATGTGCACGGTGGGATAAATTTCTCTGTCCCTGGATCTTCGTTGTCTTCCTCCACCCTTTCTTCTGGTGAAGAGGGGAACTTTGAGCATAATGTAGAATCAAAGGTATGCTGAGAGAAGTCTTTATTATTGGCAGGAGAGAGCTCTGTCTTGTTGCTGCTCCGCTCTGAAACATTTAAAGCCTCGGGCTGTGGGATTTGTCAGCCTGCAACCATGGAGACTGAAGTGTGTGCTCTGGGCCAAGAACAGTGGAAAAGGAAGAAGGGAGGGGATTCCAAGGGGAGGGGACCTTCCAGACCCATGTGAGCAGACCTTAGTACAAAGGAGAACTGTAAAAGCATTTGCGACACCCTCTGGGCCCTGCGTGTGTTCCCGATGTGCCTTGGGTAAGACTGGGCTGTTCCTGGTGAAGGGCTACCTGCACACCTCAACCATGCAAGGCAGCAGGCTTCCGCGTGCTTTTGTGGCGTGTTGGTAAAAGCCATGACATGTGGGATGCTCACCGTTGCTTAGGAGTGCATAACAGTAATGAAAACTATAGACTATCATTTATTGACTGTTTATTGTGCTGAACACCTTGGTTGTGTAGTTTAACCAAAGTCTGATTGTCAACGTAGTGGTGCCCGGGCCAGAACCCAGGCCACAGAGCTGCCATTTCAGAGCCCTTCCCACTGTCCCATGCTGCCCAGGGTTTGTGATCTAGTGTGGAGGTGTGTGCACATATGGAGATGGAACAGCTTCAAGACCCCAGAGAACGAGCCCCACCCAGATGGATGATGGGATTTAGGCATGTGATCAGAGTATCATTTTGTCTATCTTTCTGAGAGTTGTGCCAGATTGGAAGGCTGCCCTGCTCATATTAAGGATATGCTGTAGAATCTGGTTGTTGGGAAGGCTCAAGATAATACATGGGAAAAAGTCTGGTGCAGTGCCTGGCATACGATAGATTAAGTGAAATCTATGAACTCCAGAGGGGCTCTTATACGGCATATTTGAAGCCCTTCTCCTACTGCCCCACTTCATGGAGTCATTAAACATGGTGCCACCATTTGACAGACTTTGGAGAGCTCATCTTCCTTTGGAATCCTGAGGCTACCCTGGGTTTGGAGACCTGTGGGATGAATCTGTGGCTGGTTCTGCCAAGCCCAAAGGGTCCACCAGGTGTGTCCTGGACAACCTTTCTCAGTTTTATTTTTCACTAGTGATGTTTGCACCTCAGAGCCGAGGCAGAGAGCCTGCTTACTGGTACAACTTTTCAATCTCAGCCCACAGATGGGGCAGGGTTTTCTGAACAGTGGCATTGTGCAAAGTCCTATGCTGGCTGCCTGATTTCAATTCTGCTTCTTTCTCAGGCATTTGCCTCCACCCCTAAGGTGTATCTAAGACTCACATCCACGGGCCTCATAGCTTCAACCCCCACCTACTGCTCTATCTAAAGTCTCCTTCTTTGCTTGTGGCCCCTGGGGGCGTTCTTTCTTGTTTGCATGTGTATTAGAGAGAAACCTTGTTAAGCTTTGAGAATTCAAGCCATTTACTGAATGGCCCCCCGCCCACTGGAGGCTCAGGTAACCAATCCTGGACTTGAAACCAGGCACTCTGCCTCGTGGGCCAACCAAAGACCTGAGCTCAGAATCTTGCCCTATTGGTGCACAACCTTCCCTTTGCCATAACCAAATTCTTTGAATTTCTGCTTGGAGGGACCTGCTGAACTCATACCTGAATGAGGTGATATGGCCCTCCCTTCCAAGTAAACAATAAATCCAGCTTTGTTTTAGACCATATTTGGTAGTCTTTGCTTCTTACTGTCCAACACGTATCAATTTTTTATTTAACTTATTGGTTTACACATCTGCTAGGTCTGCCACCATGTCTAGAAGTTGAGGTAACTTCTGCAGCATTTACAATGTTGGCTGACATTGCATGAAGTCCACACAGGCCCTCAAGGTCAGGGGAACATGGACAAAAGTAACCAAATAAGGAAGGAATGACAAAAGCATCTTTCCCCTGCTGTAGAAGGTCTCTCAGCTGCCTGGCCAAGGGCATGGCTTGCTCTTCAGCCCAAAGTCGCAGAGGGAGATGGGCCACTTTCTGTGTAGTCAGGAATCTGGGTTCTCACCATCAGCAGCCATATGGGTTAGGGAACATCCGTCAGCTAGAGAACTCGCTGATCTAGAAAGGGAGTCTTTTCAAAGGACAGCCCAAAATATTTTGTAAACTTATAGAAAACTGATAGTGACTTTCTGCATGTGCCAGCTGCTGACAAGCATTTTTATTTAAAGATATACCAGGTGGAAAAACCGTAGAGTATTTCAGTGCATGGGGGTTGCTCTTCCAAGGGTCACTTGAAAGAAAAGTCACCCTCAGAGAAACTAACAGACTCAGCACAGAATGTGAGGACTTCAAGCCAGATTTTGAATGGAGACAGTTTCTTAAGGTAACTTAGAACATGTGTCTCGGGGCTCAGATGCTGATTGGATCTGAACTCCCTGGGTAATCTTGACCCCTCTGTGCCTCAGTTTCCACATCTGTAAAATAGAGATGAAAATTGTACCTACCTATCGAGCAGTGTAGGATTAAGGTGATTTGATGCAGGAAAAAGATTTGAAACGGTAACTGACACATAGTAGACACGACATGAACTTAGCTCATATTATACCACATAATAGGATGTTCAAATCTCAGAAGTTTGTTTAGCTGAGGCCTCTGAGCTGAAAACAGTGTCAAATACTCCCTCAGTCCAACGTGAGTCACTGAACCAGCTTGACCTTCTGTGTAGATTGTCCCTTTTGCAAAGGGGGTGGCTAGAGCCCGGTTCTGCCGGAGTCAGGGAGGTTGAAGGTCACGTGGAGGGCAATGATTCTTTCTTTAGAGAGAGTTGTTGGAGAACTGTGCAGTTGCCACTTTCCGGGGAATAGAGGTACTGCTCTGTCACTTTAAGCCAAGTGAGGAGAATGTGTTGAGCAAACTACCCAGAGAGCTTGGCGTGCGTCTCCTAGGATTTAGGGATGAGAGGAAAGGTCCCTGATACACATTTGGGAAAATCTGTAGGTGAGAGGCTGTAGCTAAAGAGGCCAGAGCAGAAAAATAGAGAGTGGCATAGAAAGGGAAGTCCCTTTTGGGAGGGAAGGGGGTCCACAAATACATGGACCCCTTGGAAGGGATCCTGGGATGAGTTGTCTTGAAAAGGATACTTCCCAAGAGAGTATCCTTCCTGGGGTGATGTGACCTGGAAGAGGCTGGAGGGTTACTGCTACATGCAGAGACTGAGGGTGCTAGGGGGAGTCATAAACAGCCATGAGGGAGGAGCATCATCACACCAGAAAATAGCAGTTGCAGGTCTCATGTGTGTGTATGTGTGTGTGTGTGTGTGTTTAAAGGGAGGAAAGGGAGTGCCTTAGTGAACTCAAAAAAAATGTCCCAGAGGAAAAAGAGTTCACATGTAGACATCTATTCCACCAGGGGACATCAGTGCCAGATTGTAATTATACCTTTTCAAAAAAAAGAAACATCTTTTCCTTCTTTCCCAGCTTCATCTCACCCCTCGGGGAAGCCTGAAGCAGAATTGTAGGTGATGGCAGGAAGAATAGATAAACAATGTGTACAAATAACGATGGAGCCAACCCTGCCCCAACTTTCTTCCCCACTGCAAGACTTCAAGATTGCGTTAGACCTAATGAAGGAGGAATTTTAAATTGCACGAGTGTTTAAAGTCAGCAAAGTGAGTTTGCAGAGGCAGATGTGAAAGATACTAGTTTCCAGTCCTTGCATCTTACCAACTTCAATGGTTTTAGATCACTTACCCTAGAAGCAGAGGCTGAGACAGGTATCAGATCCCAGCATTCATTGAGAAAGTGCTTTCAGGAGAAGCCTATGGGGGATGGAGTGAATAAGAGTAGGACAGGGGAAGAAGTTAATCAAAGAGGTGGTCTCAGGTAGGGTCTAACCTTGGCCTGGTCCACAGGATCACTGGACCATAAGTAACACCACAAAGATGTCCCATCTAGAGGGGAAGGGACAACTGGGAGAGGTTGGGGAAGTAACCTCCTGGCTGAATTGGCTCCTGTCAACCAAGGGCAATTCTTCAGAGAAGGGGGCAAGCTTTGAACTAAACGGCCAACCCTTGAACTAGCTGAGTGGTGGGTGTTCCAGCCCAGTAAAAGGGATCTAGGTGAGCACAAGAGTGACTACTATAATACCTTATTCCAGAGCGTATTCCAGGTAGTCTTTTCTTTTCGGGAACTCCAGCAGTCTCCTTAAAATGTTATGTGCTGCTGATATCTACATTAGAGACTTAGTCTTGAAAAATGCTCTATGAAATATGCATTGAGGCAAAGCAAGTTTCTCTACCCAATTTGTGCCACTAGATCGAACGTGACATTTAGCTCCCTTCTTTTTGGAATTCATGTTTTCCTTTCAATGATAACGATGCAACATAGATAGCATACACATACGTTTTTGTCCTTCTCGGAATAAGAAACTATGTAAAAGAAAATCTTGTGAGCCCCTAACATTTGTGGGGTCCAATACAAGAGCACAAGTGGAGGTCTACATACCATATATCTGAATATTTAAAAGGTATAAATTAAGCTAACAAACTATAAAGTAAAATTAATTGTATTCATCTGTATTATCATATATGCCTTCATAATAACCTGGAAGGTCTGGTTTGATTTTATAATTTCCATATCCCTTGAAGTTCCATGCTGCAATGAGATGGCACTGGGGAGTGGACCCCCGACCTCTGGCCCCCCTACCCTCCTCTCCTCATCCCTAGTTCTAGCCTGTTCTGTGAGGGACCTTTGTGCACAAGTATATCAGTCTGCTTGGGCTTCCATACCAAAATATTACAGGCTGGGCAGCTTGAACAACAGAAATCTATTTTCTCATAGTTCTGGAGGCTTGAAGTCTCAGGCCAAGGTGCCGGCTAATCAGCTCCTGGTGAGAGTTCCCTTCCTCCCTTGCAGATGGCTGCCTTCTTGCTGCACCCATACATGGCCCTTCCTCTGAGGCATGTAGAGAGAAGGAGCTCCTTGTCTCTTCCTCTTCACATCAGCCCTATTGGATAATGGCCCTACCCTTATGAGCTCATATAGCATTCACTACCTCCTAAAGGCTTTACCTTCAAACACAGTCAACATGGGGGCTAAGGCCTCAATGTGTGCATTTGAGAGGGATGCAGTTCAGTCTGTAATGCAAGGCTGTGGACGTTCCCGCCTCTGTGAGTGATCCACCTTGGCACTATGTCCTTCAGTCCAAGTCAGGCCTTCAGATGGCTGTAGTTTCATCTGACACCTGATGGGAACATCATGAGAGACCTTGAACTAGAGCCCCCCAGTTAAGCTCCTCACAAATTCACAACCCACAGAAACCATGAAAAATATAAATGATTTTTCTTTTAATATTTTAAATTATATTTTATCAATTATGCTATTACTGTTGTCCCATATTTGTCTCCCCTTTATCACCCTCCTCCCTGCACTGGCCCCCACTACCCTTCAGCATTTCCCCTCTTAGTTCATGACCATGGGTGTTATGCTTCTTATTCCCTGTACCTTTTCTCCCATTCTCCCCGTCCCCCTCCCCACTGATAATCCTCCATGTGATCTCCATTTCTGTGATTCTGTTCCTGTTCTAGTTGTTTGCTTAGTTTTTGTTTTTTAGGTTCAGTTGTTGATAGTTGTGAGTTTGATGTCATTTTACTGTTCATAGCTTTTGGTCTTCTTTTTCTTAGATAAGTCCCTTTAACATTTCATATATTAAGGGCTCAGTGATGATGAACTCCTTCAATTTGCCCTTATCTGGGAAGCACTTAAGCTGACCTTCCATTCTAAATGATAGCTTTGCTGGATAGAGTAATCTTGGATGTAGGTCCTTGCCTTTCATGACTTGGAATACTTCTTTCCAGCCCCTTCTTGCTTGCAAGGTTTCTTTTGAGAAATCAGCTGATAGTTTTATGGGCACTCCTTTGTAGGTAACTGTGTCCTTTTCTCTTGCTGCTTTTAAGATTCTCTCCTTATCTTTAATCCTGGGTAATATAATCATGATGTGCCTTGGTATGTGCTTCTTTGGGTCCAACTTTTTGGGGACTCTCTAAGCTTCCTGTACTTCCTGGAAGTCTATTTCCTTTGACAGATTAGGGAAGTTCTCCTTCATTATGTTTTCAAATACGTTTTCAATTCCTTCTTCTTTTTCTTCTCCTTCTGGCACCCCTATAATTTGGGTGTTGGAATGTTTAAAGTTGTCCCAGAGGTTCCTAAGCCTCTCCTCATTTTTTTTTCATTCTTGTTTCTTCATTCTGTTCCTATATGATGCTTATTTCTTCCTTTTGTCCAAATCGTTGATTTGAGTCCTGGTTTCCTTCCCGTTGCTGTTGGTTCCCTGTATATTTTCCTTTATTTCACTTTGTGTAGTCTTCATTTGTGTACTTTTCACTTATTTTGCTCAATCAGTTCTGTGAGCATCCTGATTACCACTGTTTTGAACTCTGCATCAGATAGGTTGTCTGTCTCCTTGTCACTTAGTTCTTTTTCTGGAGTTTTGATCTGTTCTTTCATCTGGGCCGTATTTCTTTGTCTTGGTGCACCTGTTACATAGTAAGGGGTGGATCCTTAGGTATTCGCCAGGGCAGGGCCACATAACCCTCTTTGCTGCGTTGTGGCACTGATGTGCGGGAGGGGTCAGAGAGGGAACAATGCTGCTTGCTCCGCTTTGTCCCACTTTCCATCACTTCCCTTGCTTCCCACAAGTAAATTGGGCCCTTCTGGTGCCGATTCTTGGGTGGGTGTGTTTGTGTACATTTTAGGACCCTGTGGGTCTCTCCAACGAACTCTCCTGTGAGGCTGGGAGTTTCTCCCACTGCCAAAACCCCCACAGATTTTTTTACAGCCAGGGGTTTGGGTCTTTAGCTTCCCACACTGGATCCCTGGGTTTTGTGATCTGTCTCGCTCCCCTGTTGTTCTTCCTGTCTTCTCTGCTCACAAATGTGGGACTGTCTATATGGTACATCGCCTTGCCTTGCTGTGTCCTCTCCACCCTGGCTGCCCATCTCTGCCCCTCCTACCAGTTTAGATGAATGTTCCTTCGACTCCTTGGTTGTTGGACTTCCATGCAAATCATTTCCTGGCAGTTCTGGTTGTTCTTTTTTTTTTTTTTTTTAAATTGGTTGTTATCCATCTTTTGGTTGTGTGAGTAAGTGAAGCATTTCTGCCTATACCTCCACGTAGGCTAGAACTCCTAAATGATTTTTCATTTTAAGTCACTGCGTTTGCGGTGATTTTTTAATGCCACATTAGACAACTAATGTAGGAGAGGAAAGCAACAGAAAAGGGCCATCCCAGAACCCTCAAAGGTGTGGCGCTTGGGACAGGGGCCTCTCCTGCCCGGATCTAAAGGCAGTGCCGATAAAAAGATATCGATATTGTTTGTCGCAGTACCTTAGTATTTCCCAGGGAATGATAGGAAATGTATACAAAAGAGGAACTTGGAGGACTCATTAGGTGTTTTGAGATCAGAACATTTTTCATACGAGCTGTAATTAAAGAGCCCTCTATTGGGCACATGAGGCCATGCACTTGCTCGACTGTGTAAGCACACAGGAATGTACACATTTTGGAAGTCACAGTGGAAGGAGATCTGCTTAAGCGGATGATGCTGTCTGTCACTTTTCAAAAATGCCCGAGAAACGTCTCTTTCAGTATTGCCCACAAAGCTGGATTACAAGCTTCCCATGAAACCAGACTCATCAGTCAAACTGAGACGTGGTTTGTGACCCCGGACAGCATTCCCCAGCTTGATCACCCAACCTACTTAGCAAACTTCTCTCTGAATGTCTTAGAACTGTTTCTGAAACGCGCACCCCCCTCTGAGGACGCACGCTGTCAGCGCTATCTGTCTAAAACCCATCTTGGATCATGTGCTTCAGTGGCTCTCAGCCGCATGGAGAATTAAGTCCCAACTTCTCAGCCAGATTCTCAAAACTTCCTATAATATGTCTACCTGTCCAGTTCTGTCAGCCCAGAACACACGATGCCCTCTCTACTCACCAGCGATAGGCACCGCTTACTGAGGCCCTGTTATGTGCCCCGCACTGTGCTAAGAGCATTACATGACCTCTCACTTTATCCTCTGCGAGTTTGTAGGGCAAATGTCATCTGTATAGCAAACGATAAAACAGCGATCACTGACACTTTGTATCGTCCTTCCAATGTGCTGAGCCCTGTCCAAGAGAAATATAAATAATATGAGGCATGTATGTGATTTTAAATTTTCTAATTGCCACATGAAAAAAGAAACAGGTGAAATTGGCTTTAATAAAATATTTTTATCAGTGAGTATAGTCAATATTAAAACTTATTAATGACATATTTCATATTCTATATGTGTACATATTAAGTTTTCAAAGTCCACTGTGCATTTTGCACCCCCGGCACTTCTCAATCTGGGTATTACATTTTCGTTGGAAGTAGTTGATCTGAATGTAGAGTTCATGAAAACTGCAGTGGGAAAAGTACATTCACACAGCCAAGTTGTTCCAAACGTGCTGAAAAGATTCCCAATACCTAAATCAAGCACCAAAAAAATCATTCTTTTCCTATTCTCATCTATATTGACATTGACAAAACTGCTTCAATTAAAATTTTTAACATCAGTCAAAATTAAATAAAATACAAAATTTAGTTTTTCAGTCGCATCAGCCACACAGCAGGTGCTCAAAGGTGCTCGGCCTTCACGTTGCAGCCCTAAGCACCGTGCAATTGGCAGCATGAAGAGGGTACGTAGGTGCTTTGTTACCTTCATTTTGCACACAAGGTCAGGGGCGCAGCGAGGTAGTAGCTTGCACGTGTACCCATAGCTAATCAGCTGAGCTCAGAATGGTCAATTTGCCCAATGTGACTTAGCTAATAAAGGCTGGAGCTGGGATTTGAACTCAGGGTTACTTATATCCAAAGTCTGAGTTTTTATCCACTGTGCTAGTCTGCTTTATATACACTTCATTGCTCATGCTTCTCCTAAAATCCTTACTTTCTTGTTTCTGGACTTTTTTTTTTTTTTTTTAATCAGATTACTCCCCTGTCTGAAATGCCTGGCAAGGTCCATGTTGAGAGTCATTTATTCAGTCATACAGTCATTCAGTGAATCCCTTTTTCAGCAAGTATTGCCAGCCACTTCTCAAACACCCCCCGTGTAGGACAGAGAAGTGATCGAGGAAGATGTAACCTGCGCCCTTACAGAGGGCCCAGTCCAGAGCAGCGCGTCTCAGATGTTGGTCTCAGGGCGCCGTCACACTTTAAAACGTACTGAGGAGCCCGAAGGGCTTTTGAGTCTGTAGTTTATAGCTGTTGATATTTATTGAATTGGAAATTAAAACTAGGAAAATTTAAAAGTATTTAAAATGACAATGAACCTATTATCTGTGAACATGAATAATGTGTAACTATGACAAGAGACTTCTGTTTTTCAAAACAAAAAAATTAATGAGTGACATTGTTTTATAACTTTGCCGATCTCTTTAATGTGTGACTTAATAAAAGAGAGCAGGATTCTCATCTCTGCTTCTGTCTTTAATCTGTTCGAATATGTTGTCTGGTTGAAGCATATAAGGGAAATCGGCCTCACCCAGATATGTAATTGGAAAACAGGAGTATCTTAAATGCCTTTTCAGATAATTGCAGAAACTTCCCTTTGCTACTATACCAAAAATCAACAAGTAGTAATTTCTTAAAGTTACCTACAATATAGAATCTAAAACCATATCAATGGTAAATATAAAAATATGCTTTTCATGGATCAAAATTACATTCAAATGTATTAGTCTATGTTGCATTTTCAATGAATCATACATGCGATTTTGTAACAACATGCATTGTTCATTTGGAAACATTACTCACTGAGTTACATACCAGTCTTTCAAATGTGGATACACTTCATTATACAATACATAAAAGTCACATTCATTAATATTAGCACTGACCACATAAGAATTGTGTTGGAAAGCTGTCCAGCTTGTGGTGACAGATATTATTTTTCCAAAATTCTAATTTTTATTTTACTGCTTCAATTTTACCATTGGCAACATATACTGCAAGTAGTTTTAACTTGGTTCATTGGCAGCAAATGTCTGCCAAACACTCAGGTCTAAGTAACCACAGTTTAACTGCCCATTGTTCTTTCAAGTAAAAATGGTGCTTCACAGAAAAAGCATCTGGCTCAGCTCACAAGCCAATCACACAAGTGCTTTTCCTGGAGATGACCCTTGAACTGCAGTGTAGAGCCAAAGTGTTTTATGCACACTTCCCATTTGTCATGCAGAATATTAAACAGGCATATTCAAGGGTTGCAATTTAATAAAATTGATCACTTTTTACTGCTTAATCAAAGACATTCTTAAGTAAAACTAGCATTTTCTTTTCTGTGAGTCGATGGATGGAGAATACAATGACTAGTGGCTGCCACTGTCTTGCTCAGCATTGCTTTGGTGCCATTGCTGCAAATGTCACACAGTGAAAAAGGTAAATGACATCCTAGTGGGATCATGAAAATCCTTTCAACCTTGTGCACCCGACGAAATGGCCTCAGAATCCCCAGGGCTCTGAGGACCACATTTTGAAGACCAATGTTCTAGAAGGAAAGATAACTGCACAAATGCCTGGGTAAGCTGCCAATTCCAAGGGGTCAAGGAGGGCCTCATGGGTATATTAGATTGGACTAGTGGCCTGGGTGCCTGACAGGCAGGGTAAGGGAAGGGAGTGTCAGGCAGAGGCAGCAGCGTGTGTGAGGGCCGGAAAAGACAGGAGCGACAGGAAGTTCTTTTGGCTGCGGCCTGCAAGACCGCAGGGAGAGCAGGTAAGTGAGGAGTCCAGCGGGATGGGTGGGCAGGGCCCACCTGCGACCTGCCTGGCAAATGCCTTGAGAGCATCATATTACCTCTGCTTACTCCTGAAAATATTTAACCTGAATCTAATCTTGAACAGACAACCAGACAAATCCAATTTAAGTACATTCTGTCAAACAACCCACTTGGACTTGGGCAAAATGTCAGGGTAGTGAAAGAAAAAGGCTAGGGAATCGTTCTAAATGATAGAAGACTAAAGAGACGTGATGACTAAAAAGTATTGCATAATCCTCGATTAGATCTTGGATTGAAAAAACAATAACTATAAAGGACATTATTGAGACAATTAGGGAGATTTGAATACAGACTGTGTGTTAGATGGTAATATTGTATCAAGGTTAAAATTTTAAAATGTGATCCTTGTATTGTGGATATGTAAGAAACCGCCTTTATTTTAAGGGTATTTAGGGGGTGAAGTATTATGGTATCTGTGACTAATTTAATTTTCAAATGACTCATCAAAAGCTATTTGTGTGTATACAGGGAGAGAAAAAGCTGTAGAGCAACGTAGCAGAATGTTAGTGGTTGGGTCCAGGTACAGGGTATGTGGGCATGCATTTTACTATTCTTGCGTTTTTAGTAGATTTGGGAATTTCCTAACTGAAAGGTTGGGATACAAGGAGTTAAGGAGTTACCTAGAATCAGTGGAATCATGGAAAGATGGTAGACAAGAGTATCATGATAGGACTCTTTGGTTACAAGGGATCAAAATCCAATTTGAACAGGAAATTATTGGCTCATGTGATCCAATACAATGGGTGTTGCTGGTCTCCAAATTTCAGAATCCAGGTCTCCTCAGGCCCCACCACTCCACTTCCAAACCTTTCTTCCTCCTGTTTCTCTGTAACACTCAGCCTCCTTCTTTCCAACTGCAGACAGGATTCCTCTGCCAGGGAACATGGCCTCAGGCAAGTGTGAGTTTATTTCCTTACTGCCACAGAATCCCCTCCCCCCACCTGTTTGAGGTTGACTAATCCCTAGTACAACATTCTGATGGGTACTATGGGAACCGAAGGACCACCTCTTTGAGCAGTCACTGAAGCCATTGATGTGAATGATGATAATTGGTTCCCCCTGCCCCTGTACTTGCTCCTGTGAGTCAGTTTCTCTTCTTAGAAGCAGGCGCCAAGATAGGATTAGATTTCTGAGAGCTTCATTGGGGGAAATGCCAGTAAAGGACAAACTGGACTGCAGCAAGAGTAGTCAGGAAGAGCTCTGAGCCTGGGATGCAGACCTGAGGCCTAGGAAAGGAGAGAGGGAAGGATGGACTCATTAGGAAGATCGTCTGGCCACAGCACAGTTCTAAGACAGTCTCCACTAAGCTGAGAGAAACTTTCCCAGAAAATAATTGCCCATTGTGGGGGGTACTACGGTGGGCAGGAACATCCCAGCCCTAGATGCTCATTGTGTTCACTCACTGGCTGGGAGCCACCTGGGTGAAGTGTGCTCTTGATATGAGCACCTAGGTGACCCCAAGGTGCAGTAGCCGCAGCCTGATCAGTCACCTATGCCCCCTCCTCCCCAGCAGGTTCTTTAGAAGGCAGTTTGAACTGCCACATCCTGTTGGTCAGAAAGCAAATGGGGAGAATGGAGGAAGAGGTGCTGGGCAGAAAAAGGATAAAAGCGGTAGTTTTTCAAGAGGGAAAGAACCCTACCTTTTCTTTGCTTTTTCAGCCCTCAATTCTTTGAATTTTTACATTCTTACACAGTAGTGGATGTGTAATAATTAAATTTAGATTCTGGAGATGATTACACAAAAAGGTATAAAAAAGATTTTATGCAATAACAGTGTGATCTGACTCAGTCTAGCGGGTGTGAATTCCTTTGAGGGTAAAAACATGCATTTGAGGTGTGAAGTCTGGTGCATGAAAAAAATTTGCTTTCTTACTAATCTAACTTCCTGTGTTTTCTAATTGAACTTCAGGATGCCTGAGGGTTCTTGTTTCTTAGGTAAGAGTTGTATGAGTTAGTGGCAGAACTAGAAATAGAAACTAGGTTTCTTCCATGTTCAACTCTTGTTCCTGGTCTCAGTCACATCACACAGGTAACTGGGCCTGGAACACACAAAAGCTGGATGTCACCAAAAGATGGATAAGATGTTGAGGTGAAAGACCAAGTTTGGTTTAAAATAGAACTATTAAAATAAAATAGAACTATTAAATTAAAATAGAACTATTAAAATAAAATGAAAGAGAACTAATAAAATAGAACTATTAAAATAAAATTTTTTGAGGACCACCATACTTCCTTCCATACACCAGCAATGGAAGGAAGTATGGTGGTCCTCAAAAAATTCAACGTAGAATTACTTCATGATTCAGCAATTCCACTTCTAGATACAAACCCAGAAGAATTGAGAGCAGAGACTCCAACAGGTATCTCTCTACACCCGTGTTTATGGCAGCATTATTTACAGTAGCCAAAAGGTGGAAGCGACCCAAGTGTCCATTGACTAAACAATGGATAAAGAAAATGTGGTATGGATATTCAATGGAATATTATTAAGCCTTGAAAAGGAAGGACATTCTGGCATAAGCTACCATACTTCATGAACCTTAGGGACATTCTGCCAAATGAAATAAGCCAGTCACTAAAGGACAAACACTATATGATTCCACTTATATGAGGCACCTAGAGTAGAAAAATTTATAGAAACAGAAGACTAGGAGTTGAGAGCTATAAGAGGAGACTTTTGTAAAGCATAAAATGGGAACTACTTTGGAAAGCTACGTGGCAGTTATCAACTAAAGATGAATTTAAGTATATTCTTAAATTCCCAGCAATCCCACTCATTGTTTTATGCCAAAGATAATGGTGCGTTTGTCCACCAGTTGACAGGTGCAAGAATGATTGTTTATAACAACACTACGCATGTGGCCACGAACATTCAAATGTCCACCTTCAGGAGGATGAGCATAGAAATCGTGGCATAGTCATACAGTGAAGTATTACACAGCAAACAACTACTACCACTACTATATTAACAAACGCCTACCACACACAGCGTGAATGAATCTGACAAACGTGAAGTTGAGTGATTCCATAATAAAAAAGGAGAAACTGATCTCTGCTGTTAAAAGTCAGAATAATGGTTGCTTTGGGGAGGAGAGGGAGGAGTGACTAGGAGGGAGTGCGAGGGCGGCTCCTGGGGTGCTGGTAGGGACTTTTTTTTTATCTGAATAGTGGTTATGTGGGCGTGTTCACTTTGTGAAATTTCATTGAATTCCGCATGTATTATTAAGGCACTTTTCAGTATGTATGCTACAATTTTTTAGTTTATTAAAATAAGGAATCAGGAATCATTAGGATTCTCGAGTCTCCATAGAGTTCAGAATTGGTCTTTACATAACTAATGCTCAGAACTGATACGGTGGATAGTTTGGGGCCCAGCAGTGGGAAGCGGGAGACCTTTCCTGCATACGGCATGTGTCAGTTGTGTGACTGGGTAGGAGTTAGTGGCAGACCATCAATGCTTTAAAAATGTGCTTCAGGTTAAAAACTCTTTCATGTACATACACTGACCTGTGCTCCTCACAACAACCCTGAGAGTAGCAATTGCCAAAAGCTCCCTTCAAGTAAGAAAACCAGCACTCAGAAAACCCAGGGGTTACGAAGGTGTCTCAGCTAGCTAGTGATTCTGAAGTGAAGCCCCGGAAGGCTGGCCCCAAAGCTTGTGTTGGCTTCTCCTCCCACTCTGCCTCCAGGTATCCTTTCGTACCTGGCTCCTTCCCCTCCTCACATGATGTTGTATCTAGGTAGTGTGGTTCTG
The DNA here is from genome assembly GCF_022682495.2 of Desmodus rotundus. NCBI lineage: Eukaryota > Metazoa > Chordata > Mammalia > Chiroptera > Phyllostomidae > Desmodus > Desmodus rotundus. The sequence goes on along the minus strand of NC_071394.1, from coordinate 106,120,838 downwards.
CTTATACTATCTATGTATTTCTATTGTAGAGAAAGGATTTGATCATTTTTCTTGGTGTTCACTGTGTTTACCAATTATATTTAAGTTTTTATTGTATTAATTTTTAATTCAGTGCTTTATTAGAATTTTAATGCATTAAAGAGTTGTTTTTATTTAGGTTTTTATATTGTAAAGGAAGTATAGTGACATTGAAGGAAATTGAGAAATTAAGTCCTCTCTTACCTCACATCGCAACCCAGTTTTATTTAAGTCGTAGTCTACCTTCTTCTAGATCTGCCTTCCCGTGCTTATTTTTCCCACTTTTTTTCACTTAGCAATACATATCTTAGAGTCATTAAAGCTATATTTTTAGAAATAACTTTTCTGTGTTAAGAGTAAAATATTGAAAATTGCAAACTGAAAAAATATGAAAAAAAAGAAAATTATCTTAATGTGCAACTGGGCAAGAACCAATATTAATAATTTATTGTAATTCTTCCTAGTGCTCTTTTCCCCTATGAATATATAGTATTTAGTTAGAAACTGGAATCACACTATATATACAAAATTGTATCTTGCTTTTTTTTCAATTATCATATTCTTCCAGGCCACCAATATTCTTTGAAGCCATAATTTTAATGGCCACATCCCAGCTATTGGATAAATATATTTAAAAGAAAATTTTCCTACTCAACTTTTTCATTCTTAACAGACTTTTCTAGTGTACATACATACATAAATGTAGTTTTTGACACAATTTCAAAGATTGTAAGCTTCATAGGGGCAGGATGAATGTGGAATAAAGTACAGGAACTAGCCTGAAATGAAAATGACAATTCACCCAAGATGTCACCTAAAGTGGGGGACAGCCCAGTAAAGGTTTTGGATTGTGGGTACCTATTGCTCATGGATTAAACAAACTGTGGAAAATGGTATCTTAATCTTTAGTTACAAAACTAAAAAAATCTTTACATAGGCAAATAGCCTTTGGCTAATGATAGCAAATAAGTATATGTATTTGAATATACCCCAGATATCTTCAGCTCTATATATAGGGTCCAGCAGAAGTAACACATGCTTGAGTGTGGTTGGTAGGGTAATAATACAGGTGTAATAATTTATACTTTTAATTTGAACATTTCACCTAAAATGTCATATGGTATGCTTGAGTTTGATATTGCTATGTTCTAGAATTACGTGCTTATGATTTTATAATAAAAGAGTTTGTAATAAAAAAGGGGGCATTATTTGTGCTGGACCCTGTGTATATATACTCACTGGCCTATTTGCCAGAAACTTGCCCACCACCAGGTGTCTTAGTGGCATTCCCACGGTGCCCGTCCTCTCTGTTGGGGCTCCCCGGGCTAGCGTGGTTCCTGGGCAGCCACAGGCATGGCGGAGCTCTGCTGCTTCCCCACCCCACCCGCTCCACTGAAACTGCTTTCCCAGCGCTCTGAGTCAAGGCGAGGGAGATCAGGAACTCCCTCTCTTTCCCATTCCAAAGCCTGTCAAGTCTCCTCCCTCAAGCTTTTCTTTATCCTAGGACTGTTAACAGGAAAATCAACCATTTCTTTAGGAAAAAATCTCTTAACCCTCTCACACAGGAGGGATTTTGTTCTCTTGACCCCAAGAGGGTTACCTTGGCCTGTCTCCCATAGTCTGATCCATTCTTTCTAATCCAGAACTTTGAGAGCAACAGAGGCTCCATAAATATATTTAGGTCAACTTGATCTGACCTAAAATTAAAAAAACAAAGGCATGGAACAAGAGCCACATTTTGTGCTACGATCAGCTTCAAGCTGCTCATTTGGGAATATGGAGGAATCAAGGGAAAGAAAAATTGTAAAATTAGGTGACCGCACTGTATACAAATGACAACCTCCTTGCTGGTCTCCACTCCTTTCAATTCACCAGAATGAGGAACTGAAAAGCAAAGATTCCATTCAAATGACTGGGTACATGTACTGTTATTTTCCAAACCGGTACGTTCACCCAATGATTGAGAGGATTAGGGTTCAGCTTCACGGCTATTTATTTGAGTTCTGAACGATGCAGACAAGTGCTCATCAACACGAACACCCTGTGAGGTGTGTGGTGTAATCAGTCCCACATTTAGCAAATTGTGGGTGTTCTACATGTAGTAAGTGTAGCAGTTAAATGTGTCCCGATCTAAAACTGAATTTTGTTGATGGTGCCAGTGGGCATAAATGAAATTCACTGAACTCAAATATTATTGATGGCATTGTTAGTGTAAATAAGGTTGTCAGAATTGCATACCCCTGGGATTGTACCTTTCTGTAAAAAGTCACTCTGTATCAGAAAGCTTCTGAGATTATTCTGTATTTGCCATGTTTACCTGAAAAGGAAGAAAAGAAACTTTAATTATGGGAATGAACCCTATTGGGAATCAAGAGAACTCTGTGTCCCTTCAACTGCCCATGGTATTTTTATTTCTTCCCCCTGTGCTCCCCTCTTCTCTGAACTCTCCTCACTCCCAATATTTACAAAAACGCTGGGATCCATTATTTCCTTGGTGCAGACTAGAATTATGCGCTCTGTCAATATCTGCCCAGCAGGGGAGGAAGGAGAGCTGGAGGAAATCACCAGGAATGTTAATGTGCAGCCCGATGGAGGTAAACTAGTGTGTTGCACAGAAACTAACATGGTACTACCAAGGAGAAGCATATGCAGTAGTGTTTAAAAGTCACAGAGCCTAATTTAATTTAAAAGCTATTAGGATCGTTGCCCAAATAGCCACATGCCTGTATTATATATATCCTCAAATGAAAAAGAATAAGCAGTTAGCTTTTTTTCTGGGTCAAATATAATTTCTGATTAAACTCCTGCTGAGCTCTCCAACAAGTTATGACCAGAAAAGCAGCACAGTAAATTTGGAGTTTGGTTGAATTTAAACTCTGATGGTAAGACGTGTTAAACCTAGAGATGTTTTGTTGTTATTTCTCTTTTCTGATTTCAAACACAATAGCAACTGTAAACCAAAACTAACGGTAGAAGTAACATGAGGTTATAAAAATAAAGTTTCCCTTCTTAAGGAGGAAGGAGACCCCCAGATCTTTGTATAGAGTATAGGTTATTTCAGAGTAATAGAGTGAATATTATCTCTTCTCAATAACTAAATCAACTGCCAAAATCCTGAGATGAAAGTTTTCTTGAGGTAAAGAACTAAGCCTTTGAAATAGCTGTCCTCATTACTTATCTATTAGAAGTCCAGTCACCTGATTCTGCACCTGGGAAATGTGCTCCTCCCTCATCTACATGAAGGCACAGGCATGGATAATTAGACAGGGGCACCTGGTCCAAACAGGAATTCGGAACTGAGACTGGGGACAAGCAGGATGAAGGGGGCTGAAAATAGTCACATGTCACCTCAGAGGCCACTAGCTAGTGGCTAGTAAGCCAGGTGGATTACCGAACAGAAAAAACTGGGGAACATTGGGAGAAAATTTGAGGCTTCACCAAGTATTCTGGAGTAGTCTCAGGTTCCAGTGTGTTCATGAAATCAGCTACATTTTTGCTTTGGGTTCCATCATGGCCACCGCTGTCTTTATAATAAGCTCCCCTTTCAGCTAAATTTAAATCCAAGGGGGCTGATGTTACTTCCAACCAGGAAAACCCTTCCAGGGGTAGCCAACCTTTTGGCATCTCTGTGCCACACTGGAAGAAGAGGTGTCTTGGGCCACGCATTAAATACATTGTGACATGTAATCACAAAAAAAATCTCACAATATTTTAAGTAAATTTACGATTTTGTGTTGGGCCACATTCATAGCGATCCTGGGCTGTGCACGGGACAATACTTTTGGAAATTGCCTGTTATAATTGTTCACTTAAAGCTAAAACTATTTCTGTGTTAAATGCTAAGTGCAGACAAGCCTGGTATCAGCAATACTATTAATTGTGATGTTTTGAAAAGATGGTATAAAGTTTTTAAAAACATTTTGTTATGTTCATTGTGTTCTTCTACAACACAATAAAACAAGTTCATTGAAAATGGAAACTGTCCTGGAACAACAATAAAAAAAGTTAAAAAAAAAAGATGAAAAAATAAAAGAAAATAGAGAAGGAAGCTTTATGACTTTCCTTAAAGACTCAGTAATGATGTAAGATACATATTTTTAGGGAAAATTTCTCTTTTATGACTCTTTTCTAATATCCTCAAGTAGACCTGGCCAGTCTACTGGTGCAGCAAAGCATGTTGCTTATGACTCTATCTTAAATGTATCACAATATGCACAGCGATTAGTTATATTCTCTGACATTTATTGCAGCTTCACTCTGTGCCAGACCTTGGGAATATAAGGGTGAAGTGCCTACAGGCCTGGTCCACAAAGAGGGGCAAACTGACATAACGCCGTGTCAGGTGGGCCCCTCCCTGCTGCCTCAGTGTGCCTACGCATTCCAGTGAGGGTGAGGGCCGTCTCCACAGGAATTGCTGGCGCATAGCAAAGTCAGTCCTGTGACTCCTAGCCCATCGTCTAAATTCAACCTTTAAAAGAGAAGCCTAGATAGTTAAGAAAAAAGTAATATTTTCTTTGAAGGTAATTCATACCAGCAGAGAGCTTAGTTTTATGGCGATTCCACTCCCTTCCCCATTCGAGAGAAAGGGAGATTTCTGCTGCCTCCCTTTAAGACAAGCTGGAGCTGCGGGCACCAGGAGTACAAGGGATGTGTGCCCCGGGCTTCAGCAGGCATAGAGACTGCTCTGAGTCTCATGAGGCTGCTGGAGGAAACAGCAATGTCCCTAAAAAACAGAGGTGCTTGTAAAAGGAATGGCCCACACTTCCACAGTCTGCAAGACTGTGTAGAAAGTTAACCAAGCCGGAGTCAACATGAAAGCATCCAGTTTAAGAGGCTGACCCCCAGGGTGAGGGAACCAGAGCGTATTCTGCTGGAAGGTAGAAGCTGAAGAGTGAAGAGGTTCACAGAACAGACGAGTGAGTGAGATCATCCCCAAGAAGATCACTCAAGATCTAGCAATGTGCCCTATGAAAGGGCCACCGTTTGGGTGTGGGCGTTCAAAAGCTGAAGGAGATCTGCAATCAGTACCAGGGAAATAAGTAGATCTTTGCCCTTTTTCTTCTCATCCCTCTCCCTGACCCCAGTCTTGGAGGCACCTCAAACAGAAACCGAGAATTGGGTGAAAGATGGAAATACTGATGCTGAAATAGACTGCATTTCTTAATATCTGAAAGCAAGATTGCTCTTTAATACCTGAAGATCTTATAGAGCAATGAGATATACGCCCCAGCTGTTACCGGGAAGAACAGAGACCCGCCAGTGTTTGACAGCATTGGTGGGAGAAAACCAAGCCAAATTCAACTCATTCAATAGACCAGCCACACGAGTGAGCAGACGATTGTAAAAGAATGGCCTGAGCGTGGCATACAGAGGAGTAGGGGTTGTCGCGGGGAAAGCATGGGGGCCCCCGACTGAGTGTCAGGGGAGCAGGGAATGCTTCCCAGGATCAGTGAGTCAAATAGCAGGCAGGAGTTTGTCAGGTAAAAAGAGTGAAAAATTGAAGGGGGGAGGGCAGCTGGGCAAAAGCAGGGGCAGGGGCAAATTTCTAGAGACTGGAGAAAGAGCAGCCTGCTTGGAAAATTGCAATTTAGTCCATATTGAGTGTAGGTTCTGATCAGGGAGCAGTGCAAAGTAATGAACTATAGACTGGTCATGAATTTGCATATAATCTTGGAGTCTATAGGAATCCAGTATTTAGCTTTTTTTTTTTTTTAAGTAGGAAAGTAGTACTGTGAAAGGCCATTCTAGCTGAGACACCTGGATTGGGCAGACCTGTGAAGGAGCTGTAACAATAATCAAGGTGAGGGATGCTGGTAGAACTATGGTAATGGCGGTAAGAATGGAGAGAAGATGGCAGATATCAGAGCTCTTCAGGAAGTATCATCTAAAAGGCTTGGTGGTTAAGCCCTTATTATATGAAATGTTAAAGGGAGTTACCTAAGAAAAAGAAGATCAAAAATAGGAACAGTAAAAATGACAGCAAACTCACAGTTATTAACGAGCACACCTAAAACAAAAACAAGAGCAAACTAGGCAAACAACTAGAACAGGAACAGAACCATAGAGATGGAGATCACATGGAGGGGTGTCAATAGGGGAGTGGGGGGGGGGAGGGGGGGGAAGGTACAGAGAATAAGTAGCATAGATGATAAGTGGAAAATAGACAGGGGGAGGGTAAGAATAGTGTAGGAAATGTAGAAGCCAAAGAACTTATAAGCATGATCCATGGACATGAACTATAGGGGGGGAATGTGGGAGGGAGGGGGTGGGCAGGATGAAGTGGAGTGGGGGGAGAATGGGACACCTGTAATAGCATAATCAATAAATATATTTTTAAAAAAACTAAAAAAAAAAATAAAAGGCTTGGTGGTTGACTGACTAAGGGAGCAAGTAAAAGAAAGAATTAAGGATGTGTGCTTCATACTCCCAGCTTGAACAACCAGAACTATTACTTCCAAAAGGCCAAGCGCTCTTAGGAGCATTGGATATAGATTTTGTAGTAACTGGCAAGATAATTGGATTGGATGAGGAACTGATAGAGTGAGTGTAGACAGCTCTTTTCAATAATGTGATGATTGTGAGGGGGAGAAGGGGGTACTAAGTAGAAAGAGAGGAAAGTTGGCACCAGGCTTTAGTTTTTTTGAGACAAAAGAATATGACCAACTAGTGAGAGCTGGCTAGAGGAAGAGCCTGTCTGTTAATGGTAAGGTGAAATGTATGAGGAATGAAGGAAGCCGTATTTAAAAATTTAGGGCCATTGTGTATTTTGAATATTCTGGCTATTTCTATTTGAGGGTCTAGAGTTTTCTGAAATAGAGTTGTCTTTCATTCAGATTCAAATTGGGACCATTGGATTTACTTTGAAATTACTTTCTTCTGTGTTACTAGAACAAAAGAGCTTACAGGGAAGGCTGTATGAACCAAACACACACACACACACTCACAGAGTCTGTGCAACAGACTCTGTGGCCCGAGGCAGCTCGGGGCACCGGATCATAGAGGAAGTTTGTCGTGGGTGTTCTGTCTGCTTCAACCTGGGGAGTTTTCTCAAGGTGTTACAGATTGATTTGTTGTCTTGATTAGTTGAAATGCTCGCAAGTGCATAGACTGGGTATTTGAAAAGAAGACATTATACAGCCGAGCTGGAAAAAAAACAAAATAGATCATAACTGTACGATATAAGAAAAATAAATCAGTGTAGGGAATGCATTTGGGGCAGCAGCTTCAACCCTTGATTGCATGAAATAGCAAGTGGCAAAAGTGAGCCACAAATACCCAGACCAATTTATTTTCTATTATTCTGTGTGGTCCAAATTTTACACAGCTGAACCTGAGGACTCTGCCTGCCCAGGCATCATAAGGGTTTGGGTCAAAACATTTTACATCAATTCTCAGAATTGAATATACCCAAGAAAATATAACCTTTATGTCTTTATGTGCACACAAACCCATGCCCCCAATCTATTATTCAAATGAGCATTGTATAGACTTTTATGGGGTGTTTATGGCATGGAGTATGCACAAATGTGCATATGTTTTTATTATATGGGCCCTGAACTTGATTAAATAATGCTGTCCTTCTGATTTTCTGTTCTATGATGCTTAGATTTTGGATTTCTAACCAGTGAGGGGCAATTTTCAATGTAAAAAATGTTTGCTTCTAGACACAGTGGAGTTATTATGAGGCATATAACTGCAGAAAAGAGAAAGGCAATGGGTCCTGGAGCTTGGGATGTGATTGGCAGCGGAAAAAAAGGAATCTAGAGGCAGATTGAATGTTGGGTGAATGTTCATGGGTGATGGCAAGCACAGAAAAATAACATCAAAAATACTTCTTGGATATCACCTTGTGAAAGACTGAACTTGGATAGAGTATATATTAATTTGATATTTAATTTCAAGTGGCCTATTTTTTTTCTTTAGGGCATACACTCATGTATGTACTATAGCTTGTAATTTGAATTCTCAAAGTAACTGAGATACAAGCAGCCAATCCACCGCCCCCCCCCACCAACCCAGCTTTTCCCTCTGTAATCCATCAATGACGTGGGCTGTGAATCATGCCTGGGGCTTTTAGAATGACTTCACCAAGTAATGACATGTCAACTTCAACTTGGGTTTTTATGGTAGATTTTATGGAAAAGAAAAGAATAACTGTATTTATTAAACTGACAGTGACTAGAATTATCACTGACTCTGTATCTTGAAATGCAAACACTGCTACCACTTTTACACATGTGTAGTTTGTCTGTGATTCTTTTGTCTTGATATAATAAGGATTGTTTGTCTTTATAATTTACTTATATTCTGGTACATCCAAAGGTTGTGATGCAGCATCCAGCCTGAGTATGATCTCAGTTTAGGGGCACAGGACACCATGCTAAAGTAGGACTTATCACAGGATCCAACCTGTTCTTGAATGTTCTGTTAAGCCCGTTTATAAGAACAGTAGAAAGGAAATAGGAAAAGGGGGAAGGAAGAAACTGATATTTAACGTTTAGTCTGTGCAACCAAGGTTGTCCCTGAGGTCAGCGTGGTGGCATCCACTGCACTGGGTGGATTGCTGTGAGTAAGAGCAGAGGGAGAGATCGTCCTGTGTGTCTACAAGGTTTGGAAACACCGGAAATGCCAATCACAGTTACCCAGCAGTCATCTCAATGTAACGAAACTTCAAAGTGATTGGATATTTTCAAGCAGAAATTACTTCCATTGTATACTCTCTTTTAGAAAGAGATGGGGTAAACAGAAAGGAGCATTTAAAAAGGAGAGTAAGAAGCTAACACTGTCAGGGCACATGGGGGCACCATCCAAGGACAAGTAGAATCTGGCAGATGCAGAGGCTTTATTGAAAAGAAGAGCCGAGTTCTTGGCTAAGTGGCCCTGAGCTGTGCTGCTTCCAGAGCAAGAGTATGATCGCAATGAGTCTGGTAGACCCACCGATGGGCCACCCTGCTCTTTCAGGTCTACCTCCACTTCAGAGAGCTGCCAGCCCAAGACCTTGACACCCTTGGGGCAGGACACACTCAGTGACCAAGTGAAGCAGGAACGGGAAGGCCTGGATATCTCGACCCAACGCTGGAGAACTCTGACGGGTGGGACTTACTCCAAGATCCCTGCTGGGTGGGCCAAGGCTTTGCTAGGTCTGCCTCAGAATTCAGCTTCTGCTTTTACCTCATCCTGCTTCCTGCTTCTTCCCCCTTCCTTTCAGAGATGTGATTTCTAACAAATGTAGTCACCTCAAACTGTCTCAGCATCTGCTTGCAGAGAAACCAACCTGCATCAGCAATGGTGTCTCAGATTATTGGAGAGACACCCCTCATGATGTCTCAACATTCAGACACGTGTTGTTTGAAACACCTCTCATATAATACCTTTGGTCTGAGTTCATGCCCACAAGCGAATCTTCCTCTATCTGATTTCCATGTGGTTTGCCTAAAAAGAATGTGCTGGCCAGGCATGGTAAGCAACTAGTTCTCCAGACAGTTGTATTTTTCACTATAAATGAGTAAATTAGCCTTTTGAGAGAGTCAATCTCTGCAAACCTTAATAGTATGAATCTGTTCCTGGGATATGGACTCATTCTTAGAGTGCCCACAAAATCGGTATCAGAGCCTGTGAGGTCTGGGACCAGAGTCTGACCGAGGCACACTCCTTGGTACATAGTGAACACGTGTTATTTTGTCTGTGCAACACCTCATCCTCTGAGGGACAATTCCACCTCCCATTCTTCGGGATTTGGGGCTCTCTCAGTCATGACAGCCACCACCACCACCGCCACCACGGGGGTAGGCCTGTGCCCCAAACTCTACCGCCGAAGGTCACTGGTGTAGAAATTTGACTCTGCAGTGGAGGCACACATGGGCAGAAGGTGGGTGGAGCTGAGTCATATGATGGCAGTGCTCAAGAGATTGTCCTTGAATCTTTGCTGCTGCATGTCCTAAACCTAACCTAGTTCCTATACCCCCGGGCCTTGTTTGTTCAGCCCTTTTCTTCCGTTTGTAGATGACGCCAGCACTCTCGAGATGAAAATGCCGTTTACCTCCTCAAGCTAGTCTGTGTGTTAGTGAGATCTAACTGGCAAAACTGAGACTGCTTAAGTGTTTTGGACCAGATGCAGGAGATTGTTAAAAGGTGAAAGGAGGCCTCTGAAGCCAACCCAAACCTGGGAGGCAGCTTAGAGATTAGTCAAGCAGGAAGCTACTCTCACTCTCAGGCCAGGGGGTGGGGGCGGAGGTGGGGGGCGGGCACCAAGGGAAGTGGTACTGTCAGAGCCCAGAGGCCAGAGTCACCTGGAAGAAGGGGGAACCTCTGTAGACCTGTCTAGCGTGAACTACAGCAATGAAGGAGACTCAGCTGCACAGGTGAAGTGGCTAAAGACAGAGCAGAGGGGAAGGTAGACCCTGGCTTATCCCTTCCCACGACCCTCCAAACTCCCTCCAGAGCCTATTGACTGGGAGCCTGAGAAATGAAAGGTACCAGCACCCGCTGGACATCTTTCAGTCCCTTCCCATGAAAAACATCAAAATGATATACCACAGCCATTTAGGGGATCTTCAGGGCAGGCAGCCTATGTTTCCACCATGAATTGTGCATGTTATCGGGAGGGCAATTCTATGAACCAGGCACTCTCTCCAGCATTGTTTACATTTGTTCTTATAGATCAGATCTAACCACCCAATTCAAACCCACTTAGCCCCAGGGAATTGACATTAAGAGGGGCTGACATGAAATCACATCCATTCAAGACTCATCATTCACCACCCAATAAAGGTGAATTTAACCCTCCTGTCGTAATGATTCCAAACTGAACATACATGTACCACATGACTAAGGCAGAAAACCTAGTTAATAGAGTGCAAAGGAATGGAGAATGGAGAACCAGTTGTCAAAATCTCCAGGAATCCACATGTTTACTATATTTTATTGGGAAAAAACATTTAAAGCTTGAAAGTTACTGAATAAACAATCAATTTCTAATAGCTTGTTTTTAAACATGCGAATTACTCTGCACAAATCCATCCAGAAAACGAAATGAGTTGGAGTCCCATTTTCATTGTTGTTGTTTTACTTCTAATGACTATTTCCATTATGTTTCCATGAAAAGAGGCTGGCTCACTGCAGTGCATGTGTTTACTCATTTTTATAAATATCCAGCAGAAAAATTATTCCTTTTATGGAAAAAATTATTTATTTTAGCAGGTGTTGCAGGGGAAGGTGTTTGTGATGTTGTCTCCCTGGCTCGGTGACCCAATGACTATATAATTTAAAGATTGCTAAGGCTATCGACTTTCCATGTCATTCTTACGTATGGAGAATTACAAAGGAAAACGCATACTTTAGAAAGAAAAACAAGTCCGCCCGGCACTTTTCGTGTGTGGGTAAAACAATTCCAGCAAATCATTTAACAGGAATTTAAAATGTGCTCTAAGGGAACCTGGGTTCAAATGCCACGTTTGTTAGATTCTCTCTCTTAAAAGCTCTCTCTTAAAGTGAAAATGACTTAAGCGAATTTGTTCGTTTATAAGGAATGATAACATACAGCTTGGGCACAATGATAAAAGTAACCTAATAGCCAACCAGGCCAAGATGATGGTAATTCAGTGCAGTGCACATAAAACCTTCCAATAGCTGGCAACTTCCACATACACCCGATTTCCAATTTTACCAAGAGAAAATCTGAGGAGAATTAAGTTCAAGTGGCAGACATTTCTGCTTCTTCCAGTTTCCAGACATAGGGCTATGTCTTTCAAAAAAGGAGAAATAAAGATTGACTTTACAGTGTATCGAATTCAGGCCTTCCTTGAAGGCTGTGGAGATACTTGTGTTGCATATAAAAGTTAGGAAAGACTGCATGTCTGAACAACCCCTCAAGACTAAGTTCAGGCTCCGAAGTGAAACTATCCCAGCAGTTTATCGAGTCAGTCACAAAGGCCCGTTTTCCAAAGTGAGGGACTACAGAAGATAAGAGTTTCAGGAAACCAAAGACGCTGAGATGTATTCCAATTCCTCCCTCCTGTCTCTTACGACCTTGCTGTCATTTATTTTTAATCTATGTACATGTTACAATCACTCAATACATTGTTACTGGCATCTCAAACAGTTATCTATTGATATTAGACCAACTAACACTAAGAAAAATAAAATAGGCTATTTTACCTTCATTTATTCCTTTTCTGATGTTCTTCCTTTCTTTATGTAGACCTAGGTTTCTGACTCATCATTTTTCTTTGCTCTGAAGAACTTAATTTTTTAAAAAACATTTTAACCTTTTGTGCAGGGTGCGTGATCTGGCAATGAATTCCCTTAGTTTTCATTTGTCTGGGAGAGTCGTTGTTTCTCCCTTGCCTTTGAAGGATAGTTGCACCGATTGTAGAATTCTAGACTGGTAGTCTTCCCCAACACTTTAGATGGTCTCTGCCACGCCTGCATCGTTTCTTCAAGGAGGCCGCTGTAATTCTTGCCCTTGTTTGTCTCTAGGTAAAGTCTACACTCTCTTGTAGCTTCTTTAAAGATTTTTGGTTTTCTGAACATTGACTATAATATACCTAGGAGTAGTTTTTTTAAAAAATATTTATTCTGTGTGATGTTCTCTGAGCTTTCTAGATTTGAAGTTTTGTGTCTGCCATTTAGTGTTGGACACTTTCCAGCCATTATTCATTTCAATATTTCTTTTCCATTTTCTCTTTCTTCCCCTTCTGATATTCCAATTGTGCATAGGTTACATCTTTTGAAATTATCCCACCGTTCTCCCTTCTTTTCGTGTTACAGTTTGCAAAGTTTCTCTTGCCATATCATCAAACTCAACAATTCCTTCCTTTGCTGGGCTCAGCCTGCTGATGAGCACATTGAAGGCATTTTTCATTCATGTTACAGTGGTTTTATTTCTAGCATTTCTGTTTGGTTCTTTCTGAGCGTGCCATGTTTCTGCTTACACAACTCATTTGTTGTTCTTGTGTGGTGTTCACTTTTCCCGTTAGAGCCCTTAACATATTAGTCATATTAGTCATATCAGCCCTTAACATAGTTATTTTACATTCCCAGTCTGATAATTGCAAGATATGTGTTACATCTGACTCTGGTTCTGATGCTTGCTTTGTCTCTTCAGGGTTTTTTTTTCTTGCTTTCTAGCATGCCTTGACTTGTTGTTGTTAAAAGCTGGATATGAGGTAAATAGACCTTCAGTGTGAGATTTTATGTTAACCTGTCTAGAAGCCGGGCTTTGCTTAGTGCTTGTTGTAGCTATAGGTTCTGGAGGTTTACAATTCCTTGACTGTCTTGATTTTGTCTTCCCTGTTGTCTTGGAGTTTCCCTAAGAACCCCTTCTTGGATAGAATCTGAACCTTGCAGCTCTGTCGGCTGCAATCCGCTGTTACTTGGCTGGAGCCCTGCTGGTCTGATGTTGAGGAGTGGGAGAGGGGAAGTGTCCTATAATCTTCATTGAATCTCAGTCTTTAGAGGGCCTGTGTGAACCTCACAAGGGTTTTTAGCTCTGCCCTCCACCCCCTCACTTAGGTGGGACAGGATTCTAGAAGGTGCTGGAAGTGGGTAATTGCCCTTCCTCCTAGGTGAGATAAGGCTCTGATAAAGTCTTTTCCCCTGGAAGGGTAGGTCTTTCTTATGAAGAATGTTCTGGGTGTTTTCTGAAACAGTTACTTTTCCTCTCCCACTATCAGAGACACAGGGCCTCTGCCTGGGCTCCACCATGGAAACCTGGTGGGGTTCCTGGAAGTGAAACCCACAAAAGTGTGGATACCCCCTAAGACCATGCCATCCATGTGTGGCTCATGTTCCAGCTAGTCCACACTCAGCCTCCAGCAATTTGTCAAACTGACCAGTTACGTAAGAGTTCCTACCAGTCTGTGGCTGCCACAGCTGGGGCGCCAGGTGAGTTGATCTCAGCTGTGACTCTTTGTCCTCTTGGCTCTCCTGATGTCAGGGTGGCAGCGTTCCCTGCAACTGCAGTTCTCTGCTGCGCACAAGAAAAGTCTTTGAGTCTGAGTTTTTTGAGATTTTTTTTCCAGATTGTAACAATAAGACAACTTCTGAGCTCTTTTCGTATCAGAGCAGAAAACTGGAAGCCCTTTCTGTGATTGTTTCTAAGAAAATGTGACAGGTGTAATTGAAGCTCACTGTCTCCTTTCCAGCCCCTTTCTTCTTTCAGGGGGGTAGTTACCCCCCCGTAGTCACTGTCCACGGTTAATCATCATCCAAAATGGGATTTGTTCTGCCTTCCCATCCGTGCTTTTAGGCCTTCAGAGTATATGCACTCTGTGAGCAATTGTATCAGTTGTCTTTTGATTTGTAACAAAATCTGATACAAATTTGACTTAAGACCACACATTATTTTTCACAGTTCTAAACTGGGCAGCTCCTTCTGACCTCAGGAGTGGATCTCTGGTTGGCTTCACAGATGAGTCTGGCAGGTGACTCATTGTCAGGTGGTGTGACAAGAATGACTCGATCAAGTGCCTCTCATTATCCAACAGAATGGTCCTGTGGTCATTCAAATTTTTGTGGTCACAGGGTCTCCAAGAACCGCAGCTGTGCACGCTGTGATGCCCAAGCACTTTTCTGGTGTCTGCTGATGGCAAGTCTGCTACTATCCTATGACCCAAAGCAAGTCACACAGCTTATTCAGTGTGGGAGGGGACTTTGCAAGGAATTAGCTGTGCTCATTTTCACAGAAAACTCCCTTAATTATACTAGTATTATTTTTTATGTTTGAAGTGTTACGTATATGGCAGCATAAATCCATTTCTTTCTGCAGTGTTCATTTGTCACTCAAAACTCCATGCTTTAACAGAATTGAAATAGAAAATTCTTTTTTGTATAAAAGGCTGACCTATGCATCGTAGGATATTTAGTATCATCCTGGCCTCTCCTCACTAGATGCCAAAACCAAGCCTCCAGTAGTGACAACCCAAAATGCCTCCAGACATTGCCAAACGTTGCCTGGGGGGCAAAACCGCCCTTAAGAGCCACTGCAGTCTACAGGTCTGTGTCTAGAAGTTGAAACTCCCACGTCATTAGATGGGTACATCTTTCACTTTTCTTACACACACGCAAGAATAAATTCGAAATGGATCAATGATGTAAATGTCAGGCCCCAAACCATAAAAATCCTAGAAGAAAAGTAGGCAGCAAAATCTCAGATATTGCTCGTAGCAATACTTTATCAGATATATCTCCCCAGACAAAGGAAACGAAAGAAAAAAACAAAAAAAACAAATGGGACTATATCAAACTAACAAGTTTTTGCACAGCAAGAAAATCATCAACAACAAGAAAAGACAACCCACAAAATGGGAAAACATACTCGCCGGTACATCTGATAAGGCGTTGGTATCCAAAATTTACAAAGAACTTACAAAACTCAACACCAAAAAAATAAACAACCCAATTTTAAAAAATGGGCACAGGATTTGAATAGACACTTGTCCAAAGAGGACATGCAGGTGGCCAATAGACATATGAAAAGATGCTCAACGTCACTAATCATCAGAGAAATTCAAATTAAAACCACGATAAGATAATACCTCACACCTGTGAGAACTGCCTATCATTAATAAATTAACAAACAACAAGTGCTGATGACGATGTGGAGACGGGGGACCCTCTTGCAGTGTTGGTGGGAATGCAATTGGTGCAGCCACTGTGGAAAGCAGTATGGAGATAATCTCAAAAAATTAAAAATGGATCCGCCTTTTGGCCCAGTGATCCCACTTCTGGGAATGTATCCGAAGGAACCCCAAACACTAATTTGAAAGAACATGAGCGCCCCTATGTGTATTGCAGTGTTACTTACAATCACCAAGATATGGAAGCAGCCCAAGTGTCCGTCAGTAGATGAGTGGATAGAACAACTATGGACATTTACACAATAGAATATTATTAGGCCATAAAAAGAAGAAAGTTTTACCCTTTGTGACAGTATGGATGGACCTGGAGAACATTATGCTAAGTGAAATAAGCCAGTCAGAGAAAGACAAATACCGTATGATTTCACTCATACGTGGAATCGAATGAACAAACTGAACTAACAAGGAAAATGGGGGTGGACTCATAGATGGAGAGCAGCATGAGAGCTTGTCGGGGCGGGGGCAGCTAGGGGGTAGAGAGAATGAGCAACAAGGAAAAAAGACTCATGGACATGGACAACAGCGGGGAGGGGGAGGGGTGTAAGGGGACTAAATGGTAATGGAAAAATACAATAAAGATTAAATAAAATAAAATAAAAAATACTATAGACTGAATGTTTGTGTTCCCCCCAAATTCGTGCGTTGAAACCTAATACCCAATGTGATGGTATTTGGAGGTGGAGCCTTTGGGAGCTAATTAGATTGTGAGGGCGGAGCCCCCAAGAATGTGATTAGGAAAGAGACTATAGAGCTTCCTCACCCCTTTGGCCATGTGAGGACACAGCAAGGAAATGGCCACCTGTGAATCTGTGAATGGGGAAGGGGACACTCACCAGACACGGAGTCTGCCAGCACTGTCATCCTGGACTTTCCAGCCTCCAGAACTGGTTTTTAAGTCACCAGTCTATGGGATTTTTATTATAGCCTGAAGAGACCAAGACACTAAATCTTACCAAATTGCTTTCCAAAGGGCTGTGATAATTCATACTCCCAGAATCAGTGTGGAGAGTTCATGTTTCTCCCCGGCCTTGCCATTACTTGATTTTACCAGACGTTTAACCTTTTATAAATTTGATGGGCATGAAATTGCTTCTTCTTGTTTTATTTGGCATTCCTTGAATTGATAATGGAGGTAAGCATCTTATGAGCAACTCAGATTTCTCCCCCTTTGTATTTTCTTTTTTAAAAAATCCTTTCCCACTTTGTTTTTAATTATTAGCTTATAGTTCTTGGTATATTTTGTGTGAAAATTATTATTTTTTAATTATGTGCGTTGCAAATGTCTCCTCTCTGCCTATGGCCTACCTAAGTCAAATTGGTCGCTGTATCGACGCTCCTCCTGAACACTTAAGACCTCTTAATTCTAATGGGTAATGTCATTGAGGTCCTGTGTTTTAGTTGAAGTTTTATTTTAATCTCTATTATTGATTATCAATTTACCAGGCAATACTTACTTGTGTTTACTCACGCATCTTCCAATGTCATTCATTGCTCTCCGTCTCTTCTCGCATTTTATCTCCCCGATTTTTTGTTTATCCTTTAAGAGGACTTCCGGCAAGGACTTTTCAGCCTTTGTATTAAATGCTAGTTTACCTGGGTGCAGAATTCTGGGTTACAATTATTTTCTCTCTTCTCTGAGAAATCTGATGTTAGTCTATTTGTTCCTTTGTAGGTAATTTCTCTTCTCTTGGTGATTATTTTTAAAAATTTCTTTGTTTTTGACATTCTGCAATTTTACTATGATGCATCTAGATGATATTTATATATAGGTTAAATTTACCCTTCCTCAGGTATGGTATACTTCATTCTGAGAACTTGGGTCTTTCTCAATTATATAAAATAAGTTTCTTTAATGATTTTTTTTTTAAATGAGAAGTTTCCCAAAAGTACCTATAGAGGAGTAACTGGCAAAGACTAGATTATACCATCACCTGAGTTGGAGACTTGAGCCGTAGTGATTTGTGTGTTAAAATTATGACCTCATAGCCCAGAGAAGACTCAGGAAAGAAGTGCCACCTTTCCTGACTAGTGCTGATGCATAAAGCCAGACATGAATGGGGCCAAAACCTGGAGGAAAACACCAGGGCCAAGGGCATGAATTCCAAGAGTGTGAATGTGTGTGTGAGTGTGCATGTGTGTCTGTGAGTATGGGAGAGTGTGCAGGTGTATGTATATGTTTGGTTTCTGCAAGAGAGAACAGCCCACACTCTCAAAATAGCAGGCAGGAGAAAAAGACAAGGTTTATATATGTTAGATTTGGCAACTAGATTTATCTACTCCTGCATGAATAGTGGGACAAGGTATGGTAAGATCTCCTTCTCCTTGAAATTATTTGATTCTAATGCTCCCATGTATCACTGTCTCTTTGATTCATGTCATAGAGCTCATCTCTGTTTTATACTGCTCCCTGCCTGAGGGGAAATAAGAATTTCCCTGTCTACATTCTAAAGACAGTGTAACCTACTTGGCTTTTATCAGCTTGGTGTTCTTGATCCTAATTCAGATACCATGTGAGTATATGTGTTTCTATGCTTCCTTCCCATCAGCCCTTGCAAGGTGACTGAATACAAAAGTAAGTCATTATTCCCCAACTGAATCTAATTTTGCATATTAGTGGTAGTGTTATTTCAAACAAGGAATCTGCAATTTCAAACAAGAGTTAGCAAATGTTAACCCTTTACCCACAGACCCAGCAAAAACTAACACTGACCTAACACTGTAGGAACCAGCTACTGCTCCAAGTACTTGACACTATTAGGCAATTTAATCCTCACAGCACACCTTGAGAAGGATACTGTTATTATCCCCACTTTACAAATGAGAAAACTGAAGACCTGGAGATTAATTTACATGGCCAAAGTTCAAGCATTTCAGATGTTAATGTTATTGCAGGCTGGGTTCTCCAGAAAGAAGATCCAAAGACAGGGTTTTGTATGCAGAAAGTTTAATAAGACGTGTTCTCAGGACTAATACCTGTACAAGGGAAGAGAAGAAAGTGACTTTGGACAGAGGGCAGTCTTAGAAATAGAAGTCGTCAACACCATCTGAAGCTGAGGTGGCCCTTCAGAGTGGTTCCAAGTATTGTAGCATGAAGGGGCCAAGGCTTCCACACTGACCAGTCATCGGATAAAGGCTGCCCTTGGACAATGGGGCATGACCTTGGTGAAGCAGCTCTCTTTGGTGAAAACATTTCGCAGAGAAAGATAGCATCTTCAGCCACTGGGAAAATAAGTGTCTCAGTCCTGAAGGGGAACCAGGAACCAGGTAGCGCGTCCCACATCCATTACATATGTATCTATGAGTCATTCCAGGATCTTCAAAAGCAGATTCGGATTCAGCAGGTCTGGGCTGGGGCTGAGCGTCTGCATTTCTAACAAGCTCCCAAGTGATGCCAGTGCTGCGGGTTTGTGACAGCAAGGTCCTGATCGTGCCTCTTCGGTGCTGCAAAGTTATGAATAGAACCCAGGCAGCCTGATTATGCATCTGTGGTCTTGCCGCTCTGCTGTGCTGCTACGTAAAGAAATTCTCTACTAAAATTTTAATTCTAAAGAACTAACTTGATAAACTATGCCAGACTGACCAGCTTTAAAGCATTTTCAGACTGACAAGCTTCAAAGCCACTCTGGCTTACCAGAGACACAGTGGTGTCTACAGTGGGCATTTTATCCCAAGCATTGGCTGATTACTGCAGTTTTCCATTGCTGGCTTTCACAGTGACGTTTTCATGCAGGAAATTCCTTCCAGCTCGCCTGACAGTTTTTTTCCTCCCTGACCTTTATGCAGGTGTAGCAAACATGAGAGTGGTCCCAGCTAGTTGGTATTCATTAATTTGTGGTATACCTTGGCTATTATTTTATCAGAAAATTACCATTTTTCTATTTAAAGAGTTTATTATATCCTTAGGTATCAGTTTATTGTATCTTAGAGCCAATATGATTCCCCAAAGGAGCCTACCTTTAAGAGAATTGGATTTGACGTCCAGGTTCATTTATACTCATTTTTTTAGAAGCATCTCTATTTTGTGAAGTCAAACCTATACTAAGAATTTTCCAGGTTACACTACCTTGTTAATTACATGATGATACTTTTCTCACTGGGTACCCTCCACCAGCACAGAGGGAAGAAGATAAAATGCTGTGCAATTTTATAAAGTTCAAACAAAAGACAAATGTGGAAATCAGTAATGTTTGTGTGTCCATTCTTACCTTGTTTTAAATGCCTATAAAATAATTTAATTATTTTACATTTCTATTATTTTAAACAAAGTATGTGATAAGAATATATAGAGATTGGTGGAAGAGACGTGGAAGAGAGAAGTGACCTGCTTGAAGATATTCATTGTATTGTAGGAAATAAAAGCTTGAACTGGGCAACATTCTGGTTAAGACTCTCTTCTAGCTCAGTCTGTTCCCTAGGCAACAAAAGTCTGTGTTAAAAAAGAGGAAAAGAAAGGGAGATAGCACGTAGAGTAGTTAAGGTTTCCGAGTTTTCTTCATTCAGGAGATTCACAATGGAAAATTATTTGTTTGAATACCAAAATTAGTAATAGTGACTCTAAGAATTTGGGTCAGCAGATGGAGTTACTATGCTTCTAGAACGATGGTTGTCGAAGTGCAGCCCCTGGGCCAGTGGCATCAGCATCACCTTTACCCGGAACTTGTTAGAAATACGGATTTCTGGTCCCATCTAGATCTGCAGAGTCAGAAACCTGGGCATGGGCGGGGAGAACGAGGCAGCAACCTTTCCCACAAGCCCTCCAGGTGGTTCTAGAGGCTACAGAAGTTTGAGAACCACTGTGGTGATAAAATTTTAAGTCCGTTCAGAACTGCTTCTGTTCCAGAATGTTTTCCTATGCACACATTAGGCACCCATGTATAGACTCAAAATATTTAAAACATTAGTGGGAAGGAACTCTAAGACAGCTGTATCAGAAGCAAATTCCTTGCTCAGGGGGACTGAGTTAGAATAGTCTCCGAAGTTCCTTTGACAGCTTTTTGTAGGCCTAAACTGTTGCAGTTACAAATGGCAGGGGCAGCCTCAGCAGTGAAGACACTACTGCTGAATTTCATTTCAAGCAATATCTAGAAGAGCAGTCCGCAGCAGGAGACGTCTTTCAGGAGGGAAAAAAAAGACATCTTCATTCTTTAAATAGAGCAGAAAATGACTCCCATCAGATTGCTGAAAGCAGCTTTCCTCGTGAGGCAGAGCCGTGGTTTGCAGGGCTCACCCCTCTCTTCCCTGCGCTCGCAGGCAAGGTCAGGCAAGATCAGGCAAGATAGGGGCTGTGAAAAGGAGAGCAGACACTGTATTTTGTTCCCGGCTTTTCTTCCTTTTGTGAATTGGTATTGGGAAGATAGCTGTCAGATCGGTAACCACTGCTTGAGAAGAAAAGACTAGCCCTTCGTTTTCAAGCCAGTGAAGGAAGAGCTAACCTGGTGTATTCATAGCCAGCAGCTCAGAGACGGGAGGCAGTGCCGAGGGCAAACTATCCAAAATCCTGCAGCTATCCATTCCGGCCCCAGACGCACGGAGCTGAGTATACGCTAGTAAGTTCAAAAGAAAGAAAGAAAAAGTAAAGTATATGTAATAAGATCGAAAGACAAGCTCCAAGTTGGATTAAGCTTTACATATTATGACAATGTAACAAGAGCCACATGGATTTTTAAAAGATGTTTTTCCAATGAACACTTACTGAGTGTTTTCTACTAAGCATTGAAATAGAAATCTTTATAAATAGGTAAATATCTTACTTAAATACAGTATTTTTCAAGCACTGTATTTTTTATTCTAACAATTTTACAGGGTGGGGCAAAAGTAGATGTACAGTTGTGAGTACGTGAAACAGTTTATTACTGTATTATTATTATTATTATTATTATTATTATTTTCTATACAAACAACTGTAAGCCTACATTTGCCCCACCCTGTATATTTTTAAACTATAATGAACAGGGGAATTATACTGCTCTCTCATTCAATAAGGGTTTATACCTACCATTTATGTTTTCAGAACATGATCTCATTTATTTCTGATGCTCCTCTGAGATTTTCACCACTGAATCTTCATTTTGAGTGTGTAAATACTCTTGTAGAATTTTAGTCAAGTAAACAGTGGAGGTAAGGTTTGACCCCTGGTCCGTCGGGCCCCAAACCTGCTCTCACTGTCCGTGCTGGGTGGCCTCGATCGCTTTATCACGCCCGTGTTTTCAGACTGGCGGTTGGCCGTGCGGCCAGCACACACGTCGTCCCTGTGGCCTTCCATTCTAGTTGCGAGTCTGCTTCTTCGATGGGGTTCTTCCAAGTTGACCCTGTGTGTTTCATATGTCAGAAATCAAGGTCAGTTAGGAAAAAGAAGAACAATAAACCAAAGTAAACGTTTACAATTTTTATGTCTTAAAATCAATTTATTTTTGTAACCAATTGAGACAAATTTTATGTATCATATAAATCACCCATGTCAAGTGTACATGTCAATGATTTTTAAAATAAGTTTTCCAAGTTGTGCAACCATCATAAGTCGGTTCTAAAACATTTCTATGATGCAATAAAATTCTTCGTGCCTACTTACTTACAATTCCCCTCACTCCCCACCCCACCCAGGCAACCAACAATTTGACTTCAGTCCGTGTGGATTTGCCCTTTCTGGAAATTTCATGTAAATGGAACCATACCACATGCGGTCTCATGTCTGGCTTATTTCCCTTAACATAATGCTTTTAGGTTTAATCCATGTCATAGCAGTTTTTAGTAGATTTTTCTTTGCATTTTTGAATTTCATTGTGTGAATACACCCTATTTTATTTACTCACTGATTGATGGACATTTAGGTTGCTTCCCCTATTTGGCAATTATTAATGATTTTGCTGAGACCATTCATACGCAGCTCTTTCTGTGGATGTGTATTTTCATCTCTCTTGGGAAGATATGGAAGAGTAAAATTGCTGAGTCATGTAGTAAATTTATAGTTAGCTTTTTAAGGAACTTCCAAGCTGTTTTCCAAAGAAGCTGCCTCAGTTTACATTCATCCCAGCAATATATGCAGGCTCGGTCCTCCCACACCTTTGCCAACATTGGTTGTTGTCTGTCTGTTGGTCCTAGGAGTCGCTCTAAAGTGTGTGAGGTGGTACACCGTTGTGGTTTAAATCTGCATTTCCCAAATGACGCATGACGGAGTATTTTTCATGTGCTCGTTAGCTATTGGTATGTCCTCTTTGGTGCCTATTTAAACAATTTCCCCACTTTTTAATTAGGTTGTTTGTCTTTTTATTATTGAGGTATGGGAATGTGAATGAGGTAGTCCTAAATTCATGTCCCAATGAAATCTACAGAGACAGTGTACAGTACCCCAACCTCAAAAACAATGGAGCCACACTGTGTTATTTCATTGGCGATGAGCAGATTCAGTAGAATTGAAGTCTATATCTGAAAACACTTTATCTTTTCTTTTTTTTCAATACATGAGATCAGCTTTATTATTTTTATTATTTTTTGTTGTTATTCTATTACAGTTGTCTCAATTTTTCGCCCTTTGCCCTCCTCTGTCCATCCCAGCCCCCCACTCCCACAGTCAGTCCCCACACTGTTGTCCATGTCCATGGGCCATTCCTACATGTTCTTTGTCTAGTCCTTCCCCTTCATTCCACCATTACCCCCTTTCCCCCTTCCCATCTGGCCACTGTCAGTCTGTTCCATGTTTCCGTGCCTGTGGTTCTATTGTGCTCGTTAGTTTATTTTGTTCGCTAGATTCCTCTTATAGGTGAGACCATACGGTATTTGTCTTTCACCGACTATCATTTCGTTTTGGTAAGTCTTATTCCTCATAGCTGGAATCAGTGAACACAGACTGCCTTTCAAAAGAAGCCTGTTGTTAGCATATCGTGGTGGCTTTTACACAGATGTCAAATTCTTTGACACTTCTCCCATGTAGAGATGGGGTCTATCTCTCCTCTCCTTGATTCTGCATTGGCTTGTGAGTGTGTTGATGAATAGAATACAGTGGAAGTGATTTTATGTTACTTCCCAGCCTCGGTCACAAAAGCTCATGCATGTTCTACCTCATTTGTTAGAATATATGTTCTTGAAGCCCTGAGCTGCCACGTAAAATGTCTATCTATTCTGAAGCTGCTATCCTGTGAGAAAGCACGAGCCATGTGGAGAGGTCAGAGCAGGCATTTCAATTGACAGTCCCAACAAAGGCACTATATATGCATGTGAAGAAGCTTCCTGATGATCCCAAACCTCCAGCCATCCAGATATTCTGAGTTCATGTCTAAGACTTCATGGAGCATGAAAAAGAAAGACACAAGTCATTCCAACTGAGCCAGATCTGAGTTCTTCACCCACAGAATCTAGGAATAAGTTAATATGGTTGTTGATGTATGCCACTGCATGGAAGCTTATTGTTCATTCAGTGCTGTTGAAACCACAGTGGACAGAAGCTCCCTCAAGATCACTCAAATAAACGGAAGTTAATAATAAGGCTCTTCTCATGAACTTGAAGAACAGTAGAAAACAGAAGCTGCAGTCACACTCTCCAGCTCTCAGGGAGCTCTCCTTGCTCTCATCTGCATGCCCACTCCATTCCCCCCTGGAATTGCTCTGTGTACCCGTCAGTGATATATGGCCCCATGGCTTCTCCACCATGACCCCTAGCTACATCATCACTTTCCAAATGGATGGCCAATTTGATGCCTTTTAGTTCAAATTCAGGTGAGAGGTTCTAGAATAGTCTAGCCACACCCCATCTGTTTCTGAGTTAGTAGGTCTGAGGCAGGCCCTGAGAATTTACATTCCTGACAATCTACCAGGTGTACAGCTGCCAGCCCAGGGACCGCACTCTGAGAACCACTGCTCACTGAAGACGTCCTTCTGATCTCATGCTAATCTGGTGCCAGGAATGAGAACCCACAAACTCCTGTCTGATTATGATGTAGACTCACATTTCTGAAGGACTGGAATTTTCCCTCTCCTTCATCCTGTGGATGTCAAGGACAATACATCAGTGGTTTGCCTGATCTAGGTTGATGCATGGCCAGGCTGCGTAACCTTTTCACAACAGCAAGAAATAGTTGCCATAGTGATTTTATCTTACTCTAGAGATATATTTGTACAGGACTTGCAATTAGAGTTAAAAATGAAATCAATCACTTGTTAACCAAAATGAGTAATCTCGATGGCTCTTCTGATCTAGCTGCATTGACGAGGGCTATGAGCCAGACACCATGATCAGCACTGAGGACAGAGAGATGTCACTTCCTGCTTTTCTCCATCACACCAGCATGTTTGTTCCTGCTTGATCCTCACAGCATTTTGTGATTGTATAATTTTTTGTTTGCTTATTTATTTCCTGGCTCCACAACTTGATTATAAATTCCACAAAGGCTTGGCTTGACATGCGTCTAGGAAAGCATACTAGGACCAGGGCGTGCAGGTCTGGATGGCATGCCATGGGTTTGAACCTTACCCCACACGTTGATGGGGAGCCACTAGAGGCGTGAGAACCATGGTGCCATTAGGTTGCAGAAAGATGTCCTTGGCGTTCAGTAGGATTGCAGTCATTCAGTCAAGAAGTGATGAGGTTCTGAACCGAACCATAATCCTGGGAGTCAGGAGAGGACAGATTTGGCAGGTATTTAGAAAGCAAAATTAATGAGACCTGGTAATAGAGTATGATGGATTTGTGCAAGGGTGTACTGAGGATTTATTTTATGTAACACTTATTATGTGTCACATAAATATTTGTTAAATGCTGTTCTAAGTACTTTACAGACATTAATTCACTTAACCTTAGAAACCCTGTGAGGTAGGTACTATTATCAGCACAACTTTACAGAGAGGGAAATCTAGGTGCAAAGATGTTGAGTAACTTACTCAATGTCACACAGTTATTAAGTGGTAGAACGAGGGTTTGAGCCCAGAGAGTCTGACTCCAGGTCCATGCTCCTAAACACTAAAATGAGCCACCTCGCAAGGACAAGGTATCTAGGAGCAATTGCAAGTGCCTACATGGGGTAAGTTCAGTTCCTGAAAACCATGAATGATTGTGTTCTTCCTTTGTCTTCCGAATACTGACCAACCACTCTCCCCTTTCCAATATGAATGACTTCAATGACTTTTTGAATGGAATCAAGCAGGGCTGAAAAGGGAGACCTTAGTTCTGAACAGATGCCAAAGGACGGAGTTGGAGCCTGGTGGCTCCATGAATAGTGGTGGGCGAGTTCCACAGAAAAGCCAGTTGTGCTTGTGAGGGATGGGCCTCTGATGATGACCAAAGCCTGTAAAGATCATCTTCTTTGCTTGGCTCAACATAGGCAGGGGGTTGTTATTTTCCTGTAGCTCTTAAAAAAAAGTTTCTTATATAAAATGCAATGCAATTTACGCACTTTGATAAATCTCAAAGTAACAGTGTTCATGTGCAAATGGACACGGAGCCAGCTTTCACATCTACGTGCTATTGGAAGAGAGAATACAGCTCTCCAGGGAATAACCCCCAAATGACTCCTCCAGTCTCTCATTCACATAGCCCCCTTCAAACTGGGCTCGAACTCTCTAAACTGGAAACAGGGGATGTGGCCCTGGTCCAGTGCATTGGATACAAAGCTACCAGGAATTACAATAGCTAGAGACCCATTTGGGTGCTAGCAAGCAAGTAATTATGGGGGAAACGTGCCTTCAGTGTCCTGTCCCACTGACAGAGTCTGAATCTCAGGGTATTCTTAGTTCTGTGATGCTGGCAGAATTTTTAAAGAAGTCTGTAAACAGAAGTTATGTATTAGCACTTCCAGGAACTACTAATATGATCACTGCTTCTGTTGGGTAATTTAAAATGGAAATCTCCATTTATACTAATAGAAATGCATTAGTTAAAAATTATAGTTCGATAATGAGAGTAAAACAAAATTTGGCAAAGCGTCGTTGACATGCAGTTGAGCACCAAACTACAATGTTCCCGCTACAGCCTGGGACCGTTCTAGGCTCGATGGTGTTGGAGGGGGTGACTTGACCTTGTAAAAGCTAAACTCAATGACATCACTGACAAGGGACTACAGACACGTTGCACTCACATTTTTCTAATGCCTGTTATTTTTCATCTCAATGTAATTGAGAAATGACTACTTTTTTCCAGGTAAAATTTGTATTGTTGCAAGAGAGGGCTGTTGCCTTATTGTCAATTATTTTTCTTTGTGGATGTCAAGGGCAACACATGAAGTTAAGAAAGGAAAAATGAACATTCATTTTTAAATTTATAAAAATATATAGTATAAAATTGATCATTTTTTAATTTATTGATTGATTTAATAAGTAAATTTTTATTTAGTTATTTTTTTTACCATTTTTATTTATTGATTTTTTATTTTAGAGAGAGAGAGAGAAACATTGATTTGTTGTTCCACTTATTTATGCATTCATTGGATGATATTTGTATGTGCCCTGACTGGGGATTGAACCCGCAGCCTTGGTGCATCGGAACAACACTCTAACCAACTGAGCTCTCTGGCCAGGATCATCTTAACCATTTTTAAGCATACAGTTCAGTGGTACTAAGTGCACTTACATTATTGTACAACTATCACCACCATCCATCTTCAGAACTTTAATTTTCTGACATATAAATAACAATAGCCGTGTCACATACACAGTTATCCATTCATTTATACTAATAGGGCCCTCAGTGGGGAATATAAGTCATTCATCAGACTCCCTGTACGAGAAAGCCTCACTGTCCCTATTTTGTCATTGTAACACAAAATAGGCTGGTTGTCAATTTGAATGAATGAAGAAACGAATAAATCTCATCAACATTTTCATCCTTCTCTCCTGGGAAAGGGTGGGTGGTGTCTATAGTTTATTCCATTTGGTTCTAATGAAAGCATCCTCAGTCTTTAGAACTATAGTGCTCTGGAATAATCTCCAGCTATAGGTGACAGGGTTTGTAGGACTCAGTCTCCTATAAACGTCATTCAGCTTTGGGTCTCCTATTAACGGTGGTCTTGGGGACTTGTTTACATGCTCTCTTAGTCTGTGGCCCATAGAAATAGAAATATCAAAAATATCAAGAAACGGCATTTCTTCTTTGTCTGCCTGAGATTTTGCTATTTTTAGCCAGTCCCGGACCAGCTTCATTTGTCAGTGACTCTGGGTTTTGAAATTGGCCTTCTGTATTCCCTAGGGCAGTAGCTCAGCCTACCCACTTCCAGATGAGTGATGACGTAAGAACTCACTGAGGATAATCATCATCATACCATATACTGAGCACACGCCGTGTGCCAGGCTCTGTGATATGTGTCTTCCACGTGTTATTTCCAATCCTGCAGATCACCCTCTAAAATAAGGTTGAGGTTTCTGTTTATAAGTGTTGTGTGTCTGCCTGTGCTGTAGATGCCAACTCACTTGATCCTCAAAGCCACTTTCTTCTATGCCTCCTTTCACTAATGAAGAGACTGAGGTTCAAGAGGTTACAAATCTTTGCTGATTACTTAACTACAAGTGACAAAGCTGGGATTCAAACTCAGGCCTGTCTGATTCCAAAGTCTATGTTATTTCTCTCAACGCTTTTTAGATTTCCCCGTTGAGTCATCTGAATTTAATTCCTGCTTATGCAGCTGATCTTTTGCAGGCTTCTTTTTTAAATGTTTTTCTACATCTTGGCTCTTTCTTACCATCTATTAGTCATGAAGATGGTGATCAGATATTCAGAGTTCTGGGTCTTTGGGGAAGGACTGGATGGATAATTTGCTTCTGAGAGAAACGGTCTTGTCAAAGCTTGTGGTTACTTAAAAAAAAATACTAATTATAAAAGGCTTACATCAAGACCAGGTATAGGCCAAATTAACTTGACCATATAAATCAACCTCATTAACACCATTTAGGAAGAGACAGGGAAGTTTGGCAGCAAGGAAAATTAATACCTCAAACTCTCCCTGAAGTACTCTTACATCTTAAATGAACAGGAGTCTAGGCATTACATAGCTGTGGTTGCTTTATCACATTAAAAAACCAATAATTGATTTTTAGTACCTGTTTTTTTGCAAGTCTTTATATTTGAGATTTTAATAGACTTCACCAAAATTATTCCACAGTCCTGTCCTCTTCTTGTTTTTCCCCCTCATTACAAAAGTAATTGCATTTTCATTGTAGAAAAATTGTAAAACAAGCCCTGGGTGCTGTGACTCAGTGGATTGAGTGCCAGCCTGTGAACCAAAGGGTCGCCGGTTCAATTCCTAGTCAGGGCACATGCCTGGGTTGCAGGCCAGATCCCCAGTTGAGGGTGTGTGAGAGGCAACCACACACTGATGTTTCTCTCCCTCTCTTCCTCCCTCCCTTCCCCTCTCTCTAAAAATAAATAAGTAAAATCTAAAAAATATTGTAAAACATAAGAGCAAAAGAAGAAAATGAAAAATGCCCCTTTGTTGACCTCCTTTCTTGGTGCCACAGGAGAAAAGACCCTTGGCCCACCATTTCATTACAGAATGTCCTGCACGTTGGCCTTCTCCCTGTGGTATGAGAATAACGTATAGAAACCCCCAAATTTAAGCCAAGAATGGACTCATATAAAAGATTGAATGTACTTGTTAAAATACTTGTCTTAGGAGAGCTAAGACCTCTCGATAATTTGTTTCTAGTTTGTGATTTTGTGTCTCTATATCTTAAAGATAATCAAAGGAGAAATTAGTACGCCCCTCATTGAAATTTTGTTTGTATTCATCTTTGAAGGTTGATTTTGAAATTACATTGAACTGCAATGTGTCTAATATGGTTCATTTGAAAAATACACATTTTTCTTCCTGGTAAAATTAAGCTACCTCTATGGCATGTTTTTAATAATCTATGGGGTGGGTAGCACTGCATCTTTGGGACAATGAGGTGGCATGCATGCAAGTGCCCGGCACAGTCTTGCACCTAATAGGCACTCAGTGCACATCGATAATGTATGCATCGCATCCAAACATTGCTTATGCTGCTGGTGCTTTTCTCTTGTGCTGTTGGGGCTGAAGAGACTTCAGTAGGAATCGCAGCTCATCCCCTCTTTCTGTCCATTGCATGAGCATAGACCTGTGCTGCTTTGCAGGGCTCCTAAGGGCTCCTAAAGCACACACCTTCTTAACAGTGGGTTAAGAGAAAATGCTTTAAGAGGGAGAGAACTGTTAAGCTGTAAGGATTGTTCAAGAAATAAATTTATAAGAATAATTTTCAGTGTACGAGGTCTGTCCAGAAACAGTCCAGCCGTTGTTAATATAACAAGAATTGGCAGCTTCATCACAACAACACGCCCACTCACACATCACGTCTCATGCAGAGTTTTTTTTGCCAAATGTCAAATCACCCAGGTGACTCAGCCCCCCTACAGCCCAGATTTGGCGCCCTGTGACTTTTGGCTTTTCCCCAAACTAAAAATCACCTTTGAAGGAAGAGATTTCAGACTGTCGATGATATTCAGGAAAATATGATGGGGCAGGTGATGGTGATTCCAGCAAAGGATTTTGCAGAGTGTTTTGATCAGTGGAAGAGACGTGGGGAGAACTGTGTGAGGTCCCAAGGTGCCTACTTTGAAGGGGACTGAGGCATCATTGTTCTTTGTATGATGTTTCTTATATCTTGTATCTTCTTCAATAAATGCCTCTATTTTTCTATATTACATGGCTGGACACCTTCTGGGCGGACCTCATCTTTGCTCCTGTGGTTCCGTCTGCCTGAAGACCATTTCTGAATTTTCAGGTGTCTCCAACTGGATATTCCATAGCACTATAATCCCAAGAGGTAAAAATAAATAAATAGAAATGCTCTCTGTTCATTGATCTATCCCCAGAGCTTAAAGCAGGGCCTGACATGGTGGGCACACAATAATTTATCCTTCCCTCTTCTCTTTCTTTCTTAATGGATTCACCATTAAAGTCACCTTTGACTTTGTCTTCTCCTTCACACCTGGCCCAGTCTGTTCGAACTGCTATGTTGTATTTATACTAAGTACAAAAGACTGGGTGGCTTAGAAGCAACAGGGAATTATTTCTCACAGTTATGCAGTCCAGAAAGTCCAAGGTTAAGGCACTGGCAGGCTTGGTGTGTGGTGAGAGTCTGCTTCCTGGTTCATAGACAACCATCTTTTCACCGGTGACAGAAGGGGCAAGAGAGCTCTCTGCAGTCTCTTTCATCTGAGCACCGATCTCATTCATGAGGGCTCCGCCCTCGTAACCTAATCACTTCCCAAAGGTGCCCCCTCCAAATAATACCACCACATTGTGGGGTTGGTTTTCAACACATGAATTTTGGGGGGAACACAAACAATGAGTCTATAGTATCTAGCACCTACCCCGTGACCTGAGAAGGCCCAGAGGGAAGGAGCTGTCCTATTTAAGGCACTAAAGGAAGCTCTGATGTCAGAGCATAGATTACATAAAGCAGCCCGAGCTCAGAAGTGGGACTGAACCTGAGGCTAGGTCAGATCGTGGGAGGCCTTGTAAAACATTTGGTGAAATTGAGACTTTATCCTAATGTCAGGGAAAAATCAGACTTGGTTACCCTCAAATAACACAGCTACTGAAGAAGTAGAAAAATCACCTTTGGGGGATAAATCATGGAGACTGTTGATGTTGCAAAAAAGTACACAACTAGACAGTGAGCAGCTAAGGATCCTACATTTTACTTCACCCACAAGGAAACTTGTTTTTTGATTATATCATAATTTCATCATAATACCCTTATATCATGACCAATATTTTATTGTATGTGCTAGTTGGTGTTCTCCAGAGAAACAGAACCAATAGGATACAAATAGAGAGATACAGATAGAGATTTATTCTGAGAAATTGGCTCACTTGATTATTGAGGCTGAGAAGTTCCACCATCTGCTCGCCTGCAAGATGAAGGCCCAGGGGAGACAGTGGTGTAATTTTAAGTCTGAGTTCAGGGGTCTGAGAACCAGGGGAGATGATATGAATCCTAGTCCCGAGGCAGGAGATGAAATAAAGTCCACCAGTGAGGCAGGAAAAGGGGCAAATTCCTCTTTCCCCTGCCTTTCGTTCTGTTCAGGCCCTCATGGTTAGGTGATGCCCAGCCACAGGGAGGAGGTGGCCCATCTGCTTCACTGAGCCCACCAATTCAAATGCTAACCTCATCTTGAAACACCTCACAGACACACCTGGAAACATTTAACCTGGGTACCTGTGGTCCACATAAGGTGACATACAAAATTTACCATACAAGGAATTTATGTAGAAAAGTGACAAAAGATTACTGTTTATATACTTGTAATAATTATTTTGCATGGTAATAAAATCAGTATCTTAAAAAGTCTTGTAAAATTGCTTTTTGAACTACCCTTGGAGAACATAAAAATTCACATTTAGAATAAATATGTTACTACCCAACAATATTCCACTTACTGCTTTTTAAATGTGAGATTTGATGTTCTCAGTTTTAAGAATATAAGTTGAGACTTTAAATATAAATGTATAATTTAAGTATAAATGAAGAAACTTTAAAAACCTTTTTCACTTTACAGGAAAAAAAACCCCTTTAATCAAAAAATCCCTTATGCATTCATGATTAATTTTGGAGAGGAGGGTAGCAGAGAAACTTTAAGGGTCAACTGAAAATTAGTGAGATATTAAGATAAAATATCGCTTAGCGATAACAATGAGGGGAAATTGCTTTTATTACTAATTTTTTTTTACTATACACAACTTTTTGGTAAAACATCTGTTATGTGGAAAGGAAAACATGCATTCCTGTGTGTTTATAACTGTTGGTTTTAATCAACTGTCAACAACATTATTATGGTTGAAATGGAACCTTCTCACTAAAGACCGCACAGCAGCATGGTGTCCAATGGCAGGCAGGGTATTTAAATGCGTCCACTCACATCCCACCTTGTCACAAGATGTCCCTTGCTTGATTTTGCTTCTCCTCTAAGATTAAGTGACCTTATCTTCTTCCTCTCGTGCTCTGCCCAAGGTGAATCAGTTCATGGCTCCCACGCACTGCAGAAGAACTTTGTACCCTTTGTCATTCATTTCACCTGGTGGTCTTGCCACCTCACCTCTTCGATGGGCTCAAGGCCAGTTAGGATTCTGTAGGTGACCCACTTCTCGTTGTGAAGGTGGGAGTGACACTTGCTGGCAGCTTTCTCTGTCCTCAGAGAAGGTGGAGGCCCTGTGGCTCATGTTGATATGTTTTATATCACAGCCAGTGCATTATTCAACACATGTGACCTGGAGACAGGTTTCCAAAAACAATGCTCCTTCTGACTTTTTATTCTATTTATTTTTTCATAATCTGCTGTTGCACTTCATTGTAAGAAATGATGGTGGTGACCCACTAAGCTGATCTCACAATCCACTAATTGAGTCAGGAATCACAGTTTTCGAAACACTAGTCTGGTGTGGGAGGCAGATGTGTAACTATCATTACAGTATAATGCATTAATTTCTATAACATTACTTTACCTGTATGTAAATATTATCTAAATAGGATTCTTTTTTGAGAGCAACAGATCACAAATCTGATTAACTTAAGCAATAAAATAATTTAATAGGGTACCCCTGAACTCACAGATTCAACAGGAAGTTTGAAGGACCAGCTTCAAAAATGTGAAAGACCCAGTAGAGGCCACGTAGCTGAGAGCACGTCCAAGGCCACAGCACAGGCACCTGCTGCTTGGGACATCGTCACTGGTAAGTCTTGCCCACCCGACTGTTGGACTTCTGCCACAGCACCGTTACAACTGAGTTCTCAATAGTTCCCTACATCTTTGCATCAAGCTGTAAAGTCCTAAAGTACCAGATGGTGAGTCTAGGTGGGTAGGAGAATACTTAGGTTTTCCCTTAGGGGAAAACTTGGGTTTTCATGTGGGGATAATTTCCCCCCAAATGAAAAGGTGGCCAAAAAAAATGTTCACTGCCCCATAATCACTCTCTATTCTTTTTAACAAAATGTCTTGATATCCGTTGCTTTGATTACCACTTACATGTGTTTGACTCCTGAGTTCATAACTTCAGACCGAAGTTTTCCTCTGAGCTCCAGGCCTGGGACACACAACTGCCCCACTGGCGTCTCCGTTGGGGCGTGTCAGAAGCTCCTCCAGTTGAGTGTCTCAATGTGTCCATGGGTGGCTCCCTGATCTTCCCACAAAACCCCCACATCCCATGTACAGTGACTAGCACTTCCATGCCCCTATTCTTAAGAACCAAGGAACCTTAAAGTCATTCTTGAAATTCTTTCTTCTCCTGAGACATATCTAATTTATCACCAGACCTTATGGATGTTTATTTCTCAAGTATCTCTGGAACCTACCTGCCTTTCTCCATTTTCATCACCCCCTTCCTCATCCAACCTACTGGACTCTGTCAGCCTTAACCCATCCATCTGCACAGGTTCCAGCCCTTCTCTCCAGTGTTCTCCACATAAGTCTTCTTACATGACAAAGCTAACCATGTCGTTCTCGTTGCTTGAAATCATTCAGTGTCTTGTAAGAGCTCCTGATTGGAATCAGAGAATCTTCTTCTATTTAGAGATTTTTAGCATAGATTCCATTATATATTTCCAAAACAGCAGATTGCAGGAGGGGAAAAAAATGTCATCTAGGATATGATGGCCCTTTGAATGAATGGCTGATTGCAATTTGAGGACACTTTTCAGCAGCTTTTGTAAAGGACAGAGTGGAAGATTCTCCCAGAACACAGACAGCATCAGTGGTCACCAACTCATTTAACAGCCCCCTGGAATTAAAATGACTTTACCTGTGATAAACCTGTTTCAAAAGTTTGCCGTAAGTGTGATTTAATATTTTGATTCTCAGCGCAGTCTAGACTTATTTGTAAGCTCTCTGAAGTCAGGGAATCAAGTCTGTTTCGTTCATGCAGTTGGTAGAGGTTCAGTAAGGGGGAGGAAAGGCATTCTGAGTCGAGAAAGGTGATTCGGCAGTGTAGACATGTGCCAAAGAGAAGTCTCCAATCACAAAACCCTTCAAAAGTTTCTTGTGGTGGTTTTGTACTGTGTCAACTTAACTATGCGGAATTTCATTTCCCTAAATTCCCCTTCCTATATGGCTCTGGTTTAGGGTTGGTCCCAAAAGAAATTTGCGTAAGATTTGGAAGGGTAGCGGCAAGGTCCGCGTAAGTCACAATGCACCACTGCAGCTTGCCCACCTTGTCACTAATCTGCTGCTCACGTTGTTGGCACGGGTTCACAGCCAGCTCTGCAGCTCCTCCAGCTCCACCAGATCCTCCACTGCAGCTTCTTCAAGCCCACAGCCAGGTGCCCGTGCAGCAACATAGCGGAGGGTGCAGCCTCTTCTGCAGATGGCTGTCGTCACTGCTGGAGGGCTGAGAGACAGATGTGCATTCCAGTGTGTCCTTCTCCTCCTGCTTCTCCCTAGTTGTTCCCCCCTGCTGTCAGCCCCGCTGATCTGCAGGGACTTCAGGCCTGCTGTCACCTGCAGAGGCAACAAGCCTTCCAAAGACATTTCACCAGATCCCACAATGGTGTGCGTCCACGTTCCTGTAACGTATCTCCGATTCCACATCGCTAACAATGGCTCTGCGTCCCTGATTGGGCCCCGACTGACACGTTTGCTGCATGACATTGACTAGGACTCTTTAAGGACCCCCTTTACTGGACAATCCTGCCCAGGGGCAAATTGCTAGTTCCCTGCCCTCATAGGCAGTTAGTTCCAGAGGTGAGGTCATATATACAGCAATATAGAACACTTGTAATTAAGAGCATGTTCTCCAATGTCAAGACGATCCAGGTTTAAATCCTAGATCACTTCCTGGCCCACTTGAGCCTGTTCCTTAACGCTCCTGAGGCTTAGTTCTCTCATTTGTAGAATAGACACAGTAACATATATCCCAAGGTTGTTTGCAAGATTTACATGAGCCCAAGGTGCATTAACCACGCTTAAGGGGCACAAAGTAAGTAAATAAATTGTAACTATTAAAGCAGAAACACATCGATGTAATCATTTTTCCATCTGGGAATAAAGTGATCTATTTTCTTGGGTAGTAAATTAAAAGCATTAGCCAAGTCTTCCATAATATGTCTCTTTAAAGAAATCCTTTTACCCTTAACATAACATAAGGGCCAAGTACCTTTTTCTCAGCCTTATTATTTAAGAACGTCTCTATGAAGAAACCCTGTGGAGAGGGAGATGGGGAGAGTGTGCAGAGCAGAGGAGGTAAAAAGCTAAAAAATCGTTTTCTGTTGGCAACAAATATGGTGGATGAAATGGAACCCAAAGGGACAGGCTCGTCCACTGCCATCGCCCGCACAGCTTCTTGTCCTGTTACAGGCCAGCTGAGGCTGAGCAGTCGGACTCGTGAAAGAAAAAAGCTGAGCTATTTGATCTATTGAGCTCAATGGGGAAAATTTTCTACATGCTCGCATGGTTTTGTTTGTTTGGTTAGTTTTTTATGTGCATTTTGCTGCTGTTTGTTTGTTTGTTTTGGCTCTTATACAATGCTGTCTGCCCTTATCTAAGTTGCCGATGGCTTGTTTAAGGCGTGAGGAGTAGCAGACCTCTCCAGGTGGGACACAGCCACCTAACCCTCTGAGGTTCTCATTAGTATTAGGAGAAAGCTGCACCATGACAAAGCATTGCCTTGCCATTTGGTTGAAGGACATTAGTGGTTCTGTAGAACACCCAAGGGTGCTGCTGTGCCGCAGAGATGATGCTGAGTGGTTTTCTTCAGAAAAAGAGCAAAGAGGGAATTCCAGGCCAAGTTTAGGTTTAGGTACCAATGAAAAAGTACCCATGAGGGAAGGAGGAGAGGACAGAATCCTAATGGGTGTGACTATGAATTTTCAACCTTTTTAATCATGTCTCAATGTGACTGGTTCTCTAGAAGAAAAGCATATTTTATAGTTCAAATATCATGAAATTTTGTCAAATACTCATGCATTTTTATGTATGAAGAAAGTCATTTTCAATAGCATATTTTAATGATAGAATTAAATAATAGTTCTGACTCTCAAATTCAATAGCCTTAGGTTATCATAAGAAAGATGATAAAATATTCATTTCTTTATAATTAGTCCGAGTTAGAGGTAAAATGAGAAAAAGGCCCATAGCTTTGAAGTACTGGTTTGAGAAGGATGCTTTCCCACAAAAGTAGGGTGTAAACGGCACTGTGCTTAATGAAGACCCGAAGGTCATAAACCATGGCTGCCTCGCTAGTCTGCGGTCCAAGCTTCAATTTGTCTGCAAGCAAATGTCGCCAATCTGTGCCCACACTGTTTAATCACATATTTTATTACTATTTCATGTTTATTTTAGTTTTCACATAGCCCGAAGTTCAAAGGCAGAAATTCTCTGGAACCTAACATTTCCTCCCAGCCCCTGCAAAAATGATGGGGAGTTTGAGATTATGGTTTAGTCGTTTGCATCCCGTGTACAGGTAAAGGTCTGCATGTTTCTGAGTCATGGACCCCTGTGAGAACTTGATAAAAGATATGAATGGCTTCTCTAGAGAAAAACCTCCACACGTTTGCAAGTGCACTAAATTTGCACAGAATACCCAGGGATTCATGGACTCCTCCGAGCACATCTCTGGGCTCCAGGATGAGAGCAACTGATTCCAGAAGTGGGCGGTTATTTACCCCTGGGAGTGGGTATAGGGAGTTGAGTGGAGAGTCCATATGGAGGAGAAATCAAATGACTTCTTGACTTTTCTAGATTTAACGATTCACAGGTTGGTTTTAAAATGAACTTCCAGAATATCAAACATACCCATACCCCAATATACTTTAAAATGGGTCATTTCTTGGTACCATATCTCTGAAGGGCAAATTGATGCTATGTATCAGCAGCCCTAACGAGGTTCATAGATTTTGATACAGTCTTGCCAATTTAAGTAATCTCTCCTAAGAAAATATTTAAAAATGTAGACAAAGATCTATGTACAAGGAAGTTTATCACAGAATTATTGATGATAACA